>NC_141685.1:4593321-5318321 GCF_964263255.1 Lissotriton vulgaris
AACACGACCTCTTAAGTTAAGCCTTTAAGGCTGCTTAGTCCATGCTACCACTAGGATAGCTTGTCTACAAGGTTGACTTACAACCTGACATCTTTGGGGTTTGTTTGGACTGATAACCAGTGGTTCCAGAATTGGAAACACTACCTATCAGGCCAACTTCTCACATTGGTGTGCAGCGGTGCGGATTTGAGCTTGCTGTTTGTTTTACCATTGCAATCTTTATCAAATTGAAAGATCACATCAAGTACCTCTAGGTACATATAAATCAAAAGCTTAGCATATTAAGTTCTACTGAACTTAGTAGTTGTAGATTAAAGGGATTAGCACACCCTGACTACAACTCACTAGCAAGGTACAGTAGGAAACCACTTAGTGTAGGTAAGTGCACCACTTACACCTCACTAGCAGTCATGTCTGATACAGAAAGAGCCTCAGGCTCTGCTCCTGTAATAGTTGATCCTATAGGGACAACATCCAGATATGACAACCTTAGCCACAAAGACCTGAGTGCCTTGTGCACAGCCAGGGGGCTAAAAAAGGGCAGAGGCCCTACCATTCCTTCCCTAGTAGCTCTCCTAGAAAAGGATGACCTAGACAAGGTGAGTCAGACTCCCTTAGAAACAGAGGAAGGGATAAACTCCCCTGAGAATGAGGATCTTCAAGATGATGTAGTGGAGGAGGAAGAAGAAGAGGAAGGCTCTGATGTAGAAGAGCCTGAAGATCAGGATCAGGTGGGAAACCAGGTACAGGTTGCCAGGCTTAACCAGGCCAACTTGGACCTACATGGGAATGGAGGGGGCCAGCACCACTCCAGATCTCATAACCAAATTCTCCCAGGTAATAGAAGGGAGAGATCTCTGTCAAGGGACTCTCACCTTTCTAGTGCCTCAAGAGAATCTCAAAGAGGAATGACTTCCTCCCAGAGAAAAGAGCATAGGGCCAGGATGAGGGCTGTCCAACTCCAGATAGAGAGGGAGGAGGTAGCTCTGGCTCAAGCTAAACTGACCTTAGCTCAAGCTAAACTTACCTTGGCTAGGGAACAGAAAATAAGTGGCTTAGATGCCACTGGTGGCAGCAAAGTTCCTAAAGAAAAAGACAGGGCCTATGACAATAGAAACCTGACAAAAATTGTGCCCCCCTACAAGGAAGGGGATGATATCCACAAATGGATGACTGCTCTTGAGAGGGCCTGCATGGTACAGCAGGTCCCTGAGGATCAGTGGGCAGCAATTTTATGGTACTCCTTTTCTGAGAAAGGGAGGGACAGGCTCCTCACTGTTAGACCTGAGGATGCCAAAAACTACTCTGTTCTGAAGAGTGCTCTTATTGAAGGGTTTGGCCTAACCACTGAGCAATACAGGTTGTTGTTCAGAGACACCCAAAAAGCACAGACTCAGGACTGGACTGATTTTGTAGATTGTGCCACTAAGGCTCTGGAGGGTTGGCTGCAGGGAAGTAAAGTTTCAGACTATACAGGATTGTACAATCTTATGATGAGAGAACAGATCCTTAATAACTGTCAGAACCAGCTGTTGCATCAATACCTTGTTGACTCTGATTTGACCTCTCCCCAAGAATTGGGAAAGAAGGCAGACAAATGGGTCAGAACAAGGATTAAGCAGAAAAACCAGAACCAAGGTGACCAGAAGAAAACAGACCAGAAGGGTGGGAATCAGAAAGATAAAGAAAAGGACCAGAAGTCTTCAGGCCCCCAAACTAGCAATAAGGAGGGGGGTTCCCAAAATGGAAACAAGAAAAAGAAGAATGATGGCCCAAAGAAACCTTGGTGTAATACCTGCAAATCAGTTTCACACTGGGGCAGTGAATGCACTAAGAAAAATCCAGTCCCCACCACTGCAGCTCCTAAAGCAACTGCACCCCCTAGTACAGTCAGCAGTGGTGGTACACAGCCAAAGGGTTTAGTAGGGTTGACCCTGGGTACTGAGGTGGAATCTGGCCTAGTCAGAATCCCCACACAGGCAGTTCTCCTATATGATGTGGACATATCTTTGCCCACTGCAGTAAGCCCCAGTAACCTGGGCAAATATAGGCAGACTCCCTTAATTAATGAGAAACTGGCTCAGGCCTACAGGGACACTTGTGCCAGTGTCACAATGGTGGCACCTGGCTTTGTGGACCCTGGACAAATTGTACTAGGAGAAAGTTACCTAGTGACCAATGCAAGCAACTCCACTACTTCCCATAGTGTGGCTGTTGTGAACTTCTCCTGGGGAGGGGTAGATGGCCTAAAGAAAGTTGTTGTGAGTGCAGACCTCCCAGTAGACTGTCTGTTAGGCAATGATCTTGAAAGCTCAGTTTGGTCAGAAGTGGAGTACAGGACTCATGCAGAAATGCTAGGGATTTCAGCTCATGTCCTTGCAGTGACAAGGTCTCAGGCTAAGAAGTGCCTTCCTGAACCAGTGGTGGATCTTGAAACAATAGACCAACCACAACCCAAGAGAAGGAGCAAGAGGGTTAAGGCTGTGCCTTCCCACTTGCCCCAGGTTGAGGATCAGGTTTCACAGGAAACTGATTCTGCAGTCCAAGAGGAGACTGTCTCAGAGGAGCTTGAACCTGATCAGGTTGAGTTTCTGGGGACAGGGGGACCCTCAAGGGCAGACCTGGGGCAGGCCCAATTAGATTGCCCTTCACTTGAACCCCTCAGACAGCAAGCTGCTGCTGAGGCTGCAGGGAATGCTCAAGGTACCCATAAGGTGTATTGGGATGAAGGACTCCTTTATTCAGAGGCTAGAGACCCCAAGCCTGGCACCACCAGGAGGTTGGTTATACCTTTGAAGTTTAGGGGCTTCCTTCTTACCTTGGCCCATGATATTCCCCTTGCAGGACACTTAGGCCAGAATAAGACTTGGGACAGGCTTGTTCCACACTTTCACTGGCCTCACATGTCAGAAAATGTCAAGGAGTTTTGTCGCTCCTGTGTCACTTGCCAAGCCAGTGGTAAGTCAGGTGGCACAACAAAGGCCCCCCTGATACCACTACCTGTGGTGGGGGTACCCTTTGAAAGAGTTGGAATAGACATTGTGGGTCCCATGGATCCTCAAACAGCATCTGGGCACAGATTTATACTGGTGGTAGTGGATCATGCCACCAGGTACCCAGAAGCAATTCCCCTGAGGACCACCACAGCTCCTGTGGTGGCAAAAGCCCTCATTGCAGTTTTCTCAAGAGTGGGCTTTCCAAAGGAGGTTCTTTCAGACAGAGGTACCAACTTCATGTCTGGATACTTAAAAGCAATGTGGAAAGAGTGTGGAGTAAACTATAAGTTTACCACACCCTACCATCCACAGTGCAATGGGCTTGTGGAAAGGTTCAACAAGACCCTAAAGGGAATGATAAAAGGGTTACCAGAGAAGCTTAGGCGGAAATGGGACATCCTTTTACCCTGCTTGCTCTTTGCTTACAGAGAGGTCCCACAGAAGGGGGTTGGCTACAGCCCTTTTGAACTTTTGTTTGGCCACCCTGTAAGAGGTCCATTGAGTTTGGTGAAGGAAGGATGGGAGTTACCTCTCAAAAAGCCTAAACTAGACATTGTGGACTATGTACTTGGTCTCCGCTCCAGGATGGCTGAATACATGGAGAGAGCATCCAAAAACCTTGAGGCAAGTCAGGAATTACAGAAAGCCTGGCATGACCAAAAGGCTGTTCTGGTTGAGTACCAGCCAGGGCAGAAGGTGTGGGTGTTGGACCCAGTGGGGCCAGCAGCTCTCCAGGACCAATGGACTGGACCCTACCCTATCATTGAAAAGAAGGGAGAAGTCACCTACCTGGTTGACTTTGGCACCCCTAGGAGCCCCCACAGGGTGCTCCATGTCAATCGTTTGAAAGCATTTGTTGACAGGGAGGACATGAGTCTCCTCATGGCCACAGATGTGGAACAGGAGGAAGAGAGTGACCCTCTCCCAGACCTGCTTTCCCAGAACCCTGATGATGGTTCAGTTGATGGAGTAGCCTTGGCAGGCAGCCTCACTGAGCAGCAACAGGTGGACTGCAGACAGGTGTTGCAGGCCCACAGACACTTGTTTTCACTCACACCCAGTCAGACTAACTGGTGCACCCATGAGGTGGATACTGGTGACAATCTGCCTGTGAAGAATAAGATCTACAGGCAACCTGACCATGTCAGGGATTGTATAAAGGCTGAGGTGCAAAAGATGTTGGAGCTTGGAGTGATTGAGCCATCAGAGAGCCCATGGGCTAGCCCAGTGGTCCTTGTGCCAAAACCTCATACCAAAGATGGGAAGAGAGAAATGAGGTTTTGTGTGGACTACAGAGGTCTCAATGCTGTCACTAGGACAGATGCTCATCCCATTCCAAGAGCAGATGAGCTCATTGATAAATTGGCTTCTGCCAAGTTTCTGAGCACATTTGATTTGACAGCTGGCTACTGGCAAATCAGACTAGCTGAAGAGTCAAAAGCCAAAACAGCATTCTCAACCCCTAGTGGGCATTATCAGTTTGTGGTGATGCCCTTTGGCTTGAAGAATGCACCTGCCACTTTCCAGAGGTTGGTGAACCAAGTCCTTGCTGGGCTGGATGACTTTTGTGCAGCATATCTAGATGATATTGCTGTCTTTAGCTCCACCTGGGAGGATCACCTGATCCACCTGAAGAAGGTTCTGGAGGCCCTGCAAAAGGCAGGCCTGACTATCAAGGCTACTAAGTGCCAGATAGGGCAGAGCAAGGTTGTGTACTTGGGCCACCTAGTAGGTGGGGGTCAAGTTCAACCACTGGAGAGCAAGATCCAGACCATACAGGACTGGACTCCTCCAACTACCCAGACACAAGTCAGAGCCTTCTTGGGCCTGACTGGGTATTACAGAAAATTTGTAAAGAACTATGGGTCCATTGTGACACCATTGAATGACTTGACATCCAAGAAGATGCCCAAAAAGGTTCAGTGGACAGTTAGCTGTCAAAAGGCATTTGATGACCTGAAGAAGGCCATGTGCTCTGCACCTATCCTGAAGAGTCCTGACTACTCCAAACAGTTCATTGTACAGACAGATGCTTCTGAGTTGGGGGTGGGAGCTGTGCTTTCACAACTTAATCAAGATGGTCAAGACCAGCCCATTGCTTTTATTAGCAGAAGGCTGACCCCCAGGGAGAAACGTTGGTCAGCTATTGAGAGGGAGGCCTTTGCTGTGGTTTGGGCCCTGAAGAAGTTGAGGCCATACTTGTTTGGTACTCACTTCCTAATTCAGACAGACCATAAGCCCCTCTTGTGGCTAAATCAGATGAAGGGTGAAAATCCCAAACTGCTCAGGTGGTCCATTTCCCTACAGGGGATGGACTTTACAGTGGAGCACCGCCCAGGGACTGACCATGGTAATGCAGATGGTCTCTCCCGGTACTTCCACTTAGAACATGAAGACTTATCTGGTCAAGGTTAAGTTTAATGTCCCTGCGTTTGGGGGGGGGTTATGTAGGAGAGTAGGGTCTGCTATCCTATGGTCACCCCAATTTTTGCTTTTTGCTTCACTGGTTTTCGACTTACTGAGGCTGTGGGCCTGCTAATCAGACCCCCAGCCTGCTGTTCTCTCTCTAAATTTATAATACATGTGCTATAGGTACATACCACAATTGGAAATGGACTCCTTGTCAGCCCCTGTACCATGCACTATAGGTGCTCAGGGCATAGGTGCCACCAAGGCCTACCAGGGGCTGAAGCATAGCTTTTGCCACCCCTGGCTGGTTCTTAAATTGACACAACTGGCTGATCACTCAGCTGGGGCAAGTGGGTGTAATCACCCCTTGCTTAGATGTAGTATACCTATATCTAAACCTATATCTGGACACATATATAGCCTGTAAGCCACTCCTATGGAAGGCCTCATCAATCCTGGAGGCAGAGTGCGTGGTTTTATGTGAGATGGTGCTCTGGCATGAGCTGAGCCTGTCTGCAGCTGTCGGGAACAACTCCCTCGGCTGATCCGGGATAATGCCATACCATATACTCTTAAGCGCCTTATAATCCTCGCGGTTATATAGCAACTTTGGTTTGGCTTTATCAAAACATGTCGTGTAAGGTGTCATACGAATTGGAATACTACCCCCTCGCCAGTTCTGGCGACGGGGGTAGCATTCCACCCTTCTAGAGGGAGAAGACATGTTACTTTACTGAAACGCGGTTGATTTAAAATGAGCCTCAGATCCACAAAATGGATGCCCCTGCCACAGACACGGGTCTGACCTCCTGCTGCTGACCGAAACCCGGCAGAGGAGGCCTGGACAAAGAGTTTCCTGTCACAGGGCGGTGTCAAACCACCCCAGACAGGAGATAGTGGATTGGAGTAGGGAGGTTTCAATGAAACCAGACACTGCCTGGGGAGCACAAGGCTGCCCCTTGCAGGATCCGGCCAAACCGGTTCTGGGGCCTCCCAGCCCCTGTCCCAGCACGGCCAGGATCAAAGGAGAGGGGTGTAACCACCCCCTTCCTGGGTCCCACCCATAGGAGGGGACCTAGCAGGATGTCCAACCCCCGAGATTCGAATAAGAGGGGGAGCAGTCCCAACGGACCTCAGATCATCCTGAAGAAACATAAGAAACGAAATCTGGACCCTTCGACTTTCTACACGACGTGAGAAGACTGAAGAATCTCCCTTGTGGTCAAGGAGTGACCACCCTGTGCAAACAGGCACCATCCAGCCCTCGACCCTTGCTTTGTTGCAGTTCCCGCCGGAACTCGAGCGACAGAGATCGACGAGATCAAGCTTGCCTGCCTTCTACCTGCCCGATCCACAGTCCCTGCAGAGCTGAGACCCGTGGAGGCGACCGGAAGCGTGGGGCACGCCATCTTGAAAAGGCCACGAGACGCTGACCGTGCGGCCCACGAGTGACCCTCGAAGCTGTACACCGGGGTTTGAGAAGCCCCAGCCCCGAGCTCCACTTGCACCAAAGCTCACCCCTCCACACTCGACGAGTGCTGCGTGGGGCCCTTCTGCTTGTGTGCGCTCGACGCGTTGGCCCGGTCACTTGCCAGCTGGCTTGTGGCCCCTGTGCCGACGAACTTTGAAATACGACTTGCTTTTCTGGTTGCTCCAGATCTGCACCAGCTCCTGTAAAAAGGAGCACCCACTCTGACCCTCCTGGTCCGAGTGATAAGCAATCTCCCGGTTCCGCGTGGATTGCTTTTGCCAAGTGCTGTTTGCTACAATCTTCAAGCCGACGGTGCTGACGGCGAGAGCCTACGTGGGACAGATCGTGACCCGCTCCTGGACGTCGCAGATGCCCCAGAGCCCACGTGACAGCGGAGAGAAGCCTATCGACAACTGCCTGATTGCGCCCGACATTGCCTGGTTCCGTCCTGGTTCCACCCTGGTCACTGCTGAGTGACCCAGACTCTGTCCCCTCTGCTTTCAGGTACTTTTCTACATCGATCCACCCTTGGATCGCACCGGACACTTCTGCTTCACAGCGCCTGCAGCTGCAACAGCTCCAAGCACCAAGAACCTGCGTGACAGAACCCGACGCCACTTCGACCCTGTGCACCCACGGCCTGTGGGTGAGGTAACTTTGCAACGCCGGTGTCTTTACACTGGTACACACCTCTAGGGTCTGTGTCTAAAGTTTTGTGTTCCTAGGTTCAGCGGAAGTATCTTTTTATTCACTTTAATTGACTTTTACGCACCATTGACAGTGCATTGGTGCGCGCTGCACTTTCCGTGCTGCACCCGTCTCCTGTGGGCTACTCCCGACTTCTTCATTGCTTGTCCTGACTGCTCCCAGCGAATCTCTAGGCCCTAGGCCTAACCATTGTTCGTAAAGTGTTACTTATACCACTTTTTTGATATATGGTCTGAGTGGCCACCCGCCCTCATCCATAAACGTGCAACTTTATATGTGTAACAGTGCTTTTGATTTAACGCTTGTGCCCCTTTCCTCATAAAGAGTACTGGGGAGTAATTTAGAAATAAATACATATATTTTTATAATATATACTTGTGTGGTGTCCTTTCATTTGATTACAGGATTGTATGTGGTAAAACAGCTCGCTTAACACGACCTCTTAAGTTAAGCCTTTAAGGCTGCTTAGTCCATGCTACCACTAGGATAGCTTGTCTACAAGGTTGACTTACAACCTGACATCTTTGGGGTTTGTTTGGACTGATAACCAGTGGTTCCAGAATTGGAAACACTACCTATCAGGCCAACTTCTCACACATATCTTCTAAGTCAGAGATTCGCTGTTCAGCAGCCCTCATTCGAGTTTCCTGGGCCTCGAGGTGACTGTGGATGTCATCCAGTCAGGTGGTGAGGGTGTCCAGACGAGTGTCGATGGTGTGAAAACTAGCCCGTAACTCAGCCATTATGGCGGCTGTTCCGTCAAATTGTCTAGACTCTGGCTCAGTAGGGCCCTCAGCTTCTTCTCGCCTCTGGTTCTTTCCAACTTCAAAGTTAAGCTGACTTTACTGGGGTTGTTTCAGCCCATGTTGCGCCGTTGGAGGTATATGTCGTACCACTGGAATAGGACACAGTTCGCTGTCCCCAGTTCATGGTGCAAAGCCGCCTCACACGCTTTGAAGAGAAGCAGTGGTATCCTAAAAGATTGCAGCCGGCGGTGGATTTGTAACGCAGGCAGCAGGGCACACAATACCTGGTCGCTGATCATGTCCGCCATGGGCAATGGACAATTGGACACTGGTGGGCCTGTGGTATTAAAGACCCAGTGGCAGTTTAACTATTAGGATGGGTCTGATATAGCACTCGTTTCACCATGTATCCACACTTAGGGTCCATAAATATTACCCAGCAGGGCCCAGCGTTGACAATGCAGGCGCGGAGGCAGCGGTGTCAGCCATATGAGGGGGGAAGCCCAGCCAGCAAGGCCTCTTCTACTGCTCGTCACGGGAACCTCCGTCCTCATCTTCCGCCGCCTTTGCTCAGATCAGGAGGGTCCAACCATGCTCATAGAGCTGTGGAGAAGTGCAGCCGGCATCCCCAGGCCTTCCAAGCTGTCCCCGGAATGCGGCCAGCCGCGCGCTCACCAGACCCCACCTTCAGGCTCACCGAGACCCCTGTCGTCTCCGAGCCATAGAGGGCTGCATCGGGTCCAGAAGCGTAGTGCGCTGACTCGTGCTCAGTGGGATCAGCCAGATGGCACAGACAACTCATTCAACGGCCGGAGTCCTCCCAATACATTTCTCTGCGAGGATTGCAGGTCTTCGGCATTTGTACGTGGGTGGACGCTCAAAAACCGAGCGACGACTCCGGAGCTACAGAGTCAAGTGGCCATCTTGGTTGCTGGCTCGGCCACGCCCCGACAAACAGACACAGTTAACAGCAGAGCAGTGGAGTGCAGAGCAACATCGTTCATACGGACGGACAAACAGACACAGTCAAGAGTAGAGCAGTGGAGTACAAGGCTACACCGCTCATACAGACAGACAGATAGACACAGTCAAGAGTAGAGCAGTGGAGTACAGGGTTGCACCGCTCATACAGACAAACTTACAGACAGTCAAGAGCAAAGCAGTGACGTAAAGGGAAGCTCTGCTCATACAAACAGACACAGTCAGGAGCATAGCAGTGTCTTAAAAGAAGAACTGCCGAGCCCTCGAGAAAGTCTGGAGAAGGGAACCCACACCGGACAACAGGACCTCCCTCAAGCTTGCCACCCGGAAGCACCACCA
This sequence comes from Lissotriton vulgaris, assembly GCF_964263255.1. NCBI lineage: Eukaryota > Metazoa > Chordata > Amphibia > Caudata > Salamandridae > Lissotriton > Lissotriton vulgaris. Next base: position 4,602,972 of record NC_141685.1, read on the forward strand.
GCTGATCCGCGCCGCCAAGAAAACAGCATTCAAGGACCGACTGGACAACAACGCACACAACTGCAAAGAGCTCTTCAACATCGTGAAAGAGCTCTCCAACCCCAGCGCAGGAAACAACGACATCACCCCATCACAAGACCTCTGCAACTCCCTCGCTTCATACTTCCACAACAAGATCGCGGACATACACAACAGCTTCAACAACCAACCAACGCACACCTTGACCGAACAACCACCCCCCACCACCACCCTCCACGCCTGGACCCCGATCAGCACCGAAGACACCATCCGCACCATGAACTCCATCCACTCCGGATCACCAACCGACCCCTGCCCCCACCACGTCTTCAACAAGGCCGACGCTGTCATCGCACCCCACCTGCGGGACATCATCAACACCTCCTTCGACACCGCCACCTTCCCTGAGAGCTGGAAACACGCCGAACTCAGCGCTCTCCTCAAGAAACCAACAGCGGACCCCACCGAACTCAAGAACTACCGCCCCATCTCGCTCCTCCCGTTTCCAGCCAAAGTCATCGAGAAGACCGTCAACAAGCAGATGGCCGCCTTCCTCGAGACGAACGGATCCCTCGACCCCTCAGAGTCCGGCTTCCGAGCCAATCACAGCACCGAGACCGCCCTCATCGCCGCCACCGATGACATCCGAGCCCTGATGGACAATGGAGAAACAGCGGCCCTCATCCTCCTAGACCTCTCCGCGGCATTCGACACTGTCTGCCACCGCACCCTAGTACAGCGCCTCAGCAACGTTGGAATCTGTAGTAACTTGGTCCACGCTGTTGTGAAGTTTCAAGAAGATTTATTAAGATAGGTTACAGCATTCAAGTACAGATGTAATCAGCCCCACCAGGAGCAGCCAGCAAGGCTGTCAGCCCTTCTCCAACTGTCTGCTGCATGCCCCAACATTCTAGGTGACATCAACATTATACAATTCTACAGTGGAGGGTGAAAAGCATGTAAGGCATTTTAACTAAGATATTACATATCCTCTTCTCTTCCAAATGAAAACAAAAGAGAAGACAAAACGCATTCAGGTGCTAGAAGAGAAAAGAGAGCTAGAGAGAAACAAAGCAAAAGAAAAGGCAAAGAAGGCAACAAAGATTAATGAGAAAGGAACAAAGCGAAGAAAAAGGAATAAGGAAGAAACCAACAATGATCACCCACTGCACACAAACTGGCCAGGAAAGCATACGAGTGAGCAATCCACATCCGGAGAAAAGAAGGTGACAGAGAAAGAGAAATAGAACGTAAAACTCCTTCTCCAAACATTTTCAAAAATAATAGAGTAATAAAGATGAAAAGTACTGGGCTACAGAGTACTGAAAGTTGAAGAAATAGAAAAACGCCCAGTCTTAAACGGACCACTTCCAAAAAAAACAACTCACAATATGATTGTGCAGAGGTAATAACAAGAGGGAGAAAAACTAATGCGCGCAGTCAAAATAAAACATACAACCCAATCGGAGGACAAGGCACTGGAATGGATCATCTCCTTCCTCGACGGAAGAACACAGAGAGTCCGCCTACCACCGTACAAGTCAGAGGCCTCCGAAGTCATCTGCGGCGTCCATCAAGGATCCTCGCTGAGCCCCACCCTCTTCAACGTCTACATGAGCCCCCTCGCGGCCATCGTACGCAAACACAACCTCAGCATAATCTCCTACGCCGACGACACCCAGCTGATCCTCTCCCTGACCAACGACCCCGCCTCCGCCAGAGCCAACCTGCACGAAGGGATGAAAGAGGTAGCCGAGTGGATGACGACCAGCCGCCTGAAACTGAACTCTGACAAGACGGAGGTCCTCATCCTGGGCTCTTCACCCTCCGCCTGGGACGACTCCTGGTGGCCCCCCGCCCTGGGCACCGCACCCAAACCGACACACCATGCACGCAACCTGGGCTTCATCCTGGACTCCTCCCTCTCCATGACCAGGCAAGTCAACAACGTCTCCTCGGCGTGCTTCAACATCCTACGCATGCTACGGAAGATCTTCTGGTGGATCCCCACCGAGACCAGGAAGACCGTCACCCAGGCCCTCGTCACCAGCCGTCTGGACTACGGCAACGCCCTCTACGCCGGTACCACCGCCAAGCTCCAGAAGAGACTCCAGCGGATCCAGAATGCCTCAGCCAGACTCATCCTCGACATCCCACGAACCAGCCACATCACCGGACATCTAAGAGACCTTCACTGGCTCCCCGTCAACAAAAGAATCACCTTCCGCCTCCTCACCCACGCACACAAAGCCCTACACGACCAGGGCCCGAGCTACCTCAACAGCCGAATCAACTTCTACGCTCCCAAACGCCACCTCCGATCAGCCAACCACGCCCTCGCCGCCGTCCCCCGCATCCGAAGAGCGACTACGGGAGGAAGGTCCCTCTCCTACCTGGCCGCCAAGACCTGGAACTCCCCCCCCCCCCCCCCCCCAGCGCCTTGAGACCCTACGGGTAGGTAGCGCGCTATACAAGTGTCACTGATTGATTGATTAAAGGGCAGCACTCCTCATACAGACAGACAGACAGACACAGTGTCAATATCAGAGGGAAGCAAATTCAGCATTTCAAGAACCTTTTCAAACCCCTGTGTATTTCCCTAACCTGTGCACGTGTTTCAATACCTAGTCCTGTGAGGGTGAACAGCTATTCTTATCAACGGTCACACAATAAACACTGGACATTTTAGGGCTTATTTACAAACCCCTTGCGCTGCCCGTACGTCACTTTTTCCCATATCTAGAGTGACGCCCCAGCGGCGCATAGGACTTGTAAATAGGCCCCTTTGTTTTCAAGGGAGACTGTTTGGGAGGAAAACATTTAAAAAACACTGTTAAAAGCCATTATTAAATATTCTGTCACCATAAATTGATTTAATTAAGAGTGAAGGGTCCTGCTTCAAGGTGGAGAAGCGTACATTGATATAATAGACATGATTGTACATATGAATAAATAAAATTGCCCGTTCCCCGGCTTCACGGGAAGAGAGGATTGTTTGGACTCCGTGACAAATGCATTTAAAGTTGTAAATCAAGTGCATCCAGAATTATGGTTGATATTTTCACGTCAATAAAAAAGTCATTGGTCTTCGGTGTACACGGATCAAAGTACCACGTATTAGCATGTAGAATACTAGGAACGAACGCAGGGCCTGGGCACAGTAGAACTCGCCCATTTGCCCCGGGTTTGCTTCCACTGCAGGTTTAGATTAACTCCAGTCTGGAGTGCGTCGTTTCCGGCACAGGAGACATAGGGGTATATTTACAAGAACTGCCGCTAACTAGCGTTAGTTAGCAGTTTTCATAACCCGGCCTATCGCCGAAACCTATCACTCTGTTAGCTATGTATTACAATACGATGCTACGTGGCGATAGTATCAGCTAGCTGCTGTGAAAAATGCCGCTAACACTAGCGTCAAGGCGTTAAAAATGTTGACGTTAGCAAGAGAAAAGTGACGAAAGGCCCATTAGCAGCAAAAAAACTCACGTTAGTCAGGCCTCTAGAGGCAAAAATAGCCTATAAGTCCACCTCCAATGAAAAAAAGAGGAATGCATACTGGAGCAGCCAGGGCCAAGTGCAGCACAGATCAGCAACCGCCCACACCCCCCAACAGCCAGGATGACCAGCCAGAGTCCCAGGGGAAGAGGAAATGCAGATACAGGGCTACAGTTATGAAGCGAGGTACATCGCTGGGAAAATCCAGTGATGCATCACTTTCATACCGCCCTCCTTTCAAAACCTTGAAAGCGGGAACAGTTCCCTAGGCCTGGAAGCCTCTCTGGGCCTGCATCTGGGACCCAGAGTGGGATGCAGAGGGGCTGTGGAGTTGCTGGGCCGTGGCTGTAGACATTGAGACGTCGTTGATCGCCTTTCCCTGGTGGTGAAGTCTGGCAGGTCGCATGGAGAGATGTTGCTAACCTGTGTGAGAATACCGCCTGGTTGCCCTTGGAGCTGTGAACCGTCGAGGTGCTCCTGCGCACCAAATTAGGGAGGTCTGCATCGCCTACCAGGGGCCCCACTACAGCAGGGTACATGGAGGAGATTACCAATGGTGGTCCACGCCTCTCTGCATCAGAGGCCAGAGGATGTTCGCTGGCCGGACGCTGTGGGGGGTTAGTCCCCTGAACTGTGCTAAACTTGTGTGTTGCAACTTCACGCCTAAGGGGGCCCTGTTGCATCGGGAGGATCCCCAGTGGAATTTGTGGCGACTGCTGTACCCTGCCTTGTAATATCCCACCTGGCTCAGACTCCTGCTGGCTATGTCACAGATTTGGAGAGGGTGCAGCGCATTGAGCCCCGGTGTCGAAGTGCAGGTGAGGAGAAGGTGGGACGCGTAGCGGAGGAGGCCCAGGGACAAATCTGCCCAGGCCTAGTGCCTGTAGGTGCCGCACACCGTGCCCTGAGCAATCCCTGCGCTGCAGCTGACCTACATCACTGAGGGCACCGCACAAGACTGGAGGGGACTCCACTAACTGGCTCAAATCACTGAGATCGGCCATTGGTGGCATTGGGTTTGCAGCTTGATCCGCCGTTTCTCAATGGGGAACATGGAATCTGGTGCCACTATTAGATCAGAAGAGGCAACCGGGTGGTGCTGCCTTTCTGTACCCCCTGTTAGTTTTCTTTTGGGTGTACGGGGGTGTAACCCTTAGTGGACTTCCTCTTCCCACAGCGCTGCGCCGTCTGGTTGCTGCTACTGCTGTCCCGATCTGATGCTGCTGGTTCCTCTGACCCAGAGGTCAGGCGTTGGAGTCCCTCCTCGACCCGCAAGCTCTAGCCTGCGCCTCATCCCTGGTGGTCCAGTGGTAGGACGCCACTGCTCCGCAGCTTGACTGCCCTCCTGTCCCTCTTTTATGCTGTTCCTGTTCATCTCTTAGATCTTTCAGTTGCTTTTCTACCTTTGTCTTTTTTGTTTTATCTTTGCTTTATTTTGCTTTGTTTTTCCTGTGCTTTTTGCAGTTCTTTTTTCCCTATACTCTCCCTTGTTGCCGCTGCGACCTCCCGTGTCTCCGCCCCCTCCAGTGTCATTTCCCGCGTTTCCTGCATCTCAGCTGTCTAGCCCCCTGCAGCACTACTTAATGGCAGATGCTGTGTGGCCATGTGCAGCAGGTGTGCCACTGGTGCACCGAAGGCAAGCCAAAGGCAAGCCCGTCTACGTCCGTCCGCCCCTGTACCGCACCCAGCACCAGGGACCCTGCCTCTTGGACACTCCACCGCTACGACGCTAGCAGCCTCCTCGCTCAACCCTGGACGCCACCCGGCCTGCCATCTAGCATCACCGAAGAATACCCTTGCACGCTGCTCCTTCCGAAACTGCAAACGCACATCCTGCACACCAACGCCTTTTGCCGCCCAGCCGACCAACAGCGCACCCGGCCGGCTCAATGTGGGGTCCCTCAACAAATACGCCACAGAAATCTGGGACCTCCTCTACACCACCTCTTTAGACATCACCTTCTTCACAGAAGCCTGGACCAAGCTCTGCTCCAGACCTGAAATCGCCATCGCAATCTTCGACGGCTACAAAATCAGCTGCAAGCACCACCCCGACCTTCCATGAGGGGACATTGCCATTGTCTACAAAAGCACACTGCGACTGATCACGCACTTTAATGACCCAACGCCAACCATGGGACACCTCCACTTCCAGATCCGGACCAACCCCAACACCACCCTCCCCTGCACCCGTGTCTACAGACCCCCGTGCCATAAACACCCCATTCACCGATGCTATTGTAGACCTCATCGCACCCCAGGCTTTCCCATCCACCGATTACATCCTACTTGGAGACCTCAAGTTCCACCTGGACAACCCCAGTGACCTGAACACCACCACCCTCCTGGGGAACCTTGCCAACATCGGACTCAAGCAGCTAGTCACCGCACCAACCCACATAGCCTGACTCACGTTCAAGCCCGTCTATTGAGCCAGCGGGAACGTCTACTATAGCCACATCACAGAACTCTCCTGGATCGACCATCCTTGCATACATCACTCCTTCAACACGCCCTCCGTACACCACCATCATCGACCCCCCTTCGCAGTTGGATCAAGGCAACCAGAGAACTTCTCGTCAACTCCCTCAGCACCACCACTCTCCAATGCTTACTGACGCCAACACTGCAGCGCGCATCCTCCACCAATGGATTCCAACTGCGCCGATACCCTGGCACCCCTCAAGAAAAGACCAGGCAAACAACACTCCAAGAAGGCCAGCTGGTTCACTCCTGCCCTCCACTGGTCCAGATGCACCTGCAGGCGTCTCGAGAAGAGATGGAGCCACAACAATACCCCTGAAACTCACACAACCTCCAAATCCTCCATCAACGCACACCACACAGAGGAAGTGGAAATACCCTGGATTGATGGGTTTCGTGCAGGTAGGTGTCCCTTTCTGCACAACGTTAATCAACTCCGCAACACCATGGCGCAAGGGCGCCTGCGTTGGCGCACGGGTGCCTGCGTTGGCGCATGGCAGCCATTGTGCGTCAGTGTAGGGGAAAAATACAGGGGGGCTCCCTTCCAAAAGTTTAAAGCCACCGGTGCGTCATTTTCTTCATGTACTTGCAGTGTTAATTTTGCACCATGTTGCGCTGTATCTACAAAGTGACGCATCTAGGCATATGCATGACCCGGTGAAGCCCTGTGCCACATTATACCTGCGTTGGGTATGATGTATGCAGGGCGGGCGCTCCCAGGCAGCAAAGCCTCATAGGAGTGGCGCAGGGAAGTCCATCAGATTTCATTGCGACATTTCTAGGACGCCACTGCGTCAGAACCTTACGCCTGCCTCATGACAGGCGTAAGGGGGACACAGTGCCATAGGGATAGGCTGGCCCCATGCATCGCTGGAGTTGCGTCATGCTTACGCAACTGCAGCAACACATGACTTTAGCGCTGACAGATACGTTAGGATTCCAGACGTATCTGTCATTAATTGCGACATGAACAGTGAATACGGCGCATCCATGGTGTCGCGAGAAGGGTGCAGTGAAGAGTGTTGCAACACTGTTTTGTGGCAGCAATGCAACACTTTTCATGAATGGTGCGCATTCCTACCCGGTAGTTTTGTTTCTGGGCATCGCAGCGACATTCCCTGCAGAGCTGTCCAGCACCAAAACCTCTGAAATGAGGCCCTGAGTGTTTGCACCAATTCAAGACCAGCTAATTTCTAGTCTTAAAAAACGGCTTCTAATTGGATTTAGAAGCAGTTTTGTCGGGTCATCGCTGGACGGAAATATCACGAAGAGCGGTTTGCAGCAGTTTTTGCACGGGAACGTCCACCGTGTATCTCATTTTCGTTAAGTCCAGCTAACAGAAGTGGCAATCTTGAAAATTAACGTTCATGCTGGAAAAGTGCTGCTAACTGCAGTTCGCTGAACTTTGTAAAAAAAAAGCTGACATTACATTAAAAAAATGTACGCTACGCCGGCGTTCAGTTCTTATTATATACCCCACGGTTTCCTTCTTCAAATCCACTTTTAAACGTGTTATTTTTCCACTGGGAAAATACTTTCTTTCCTCTGAAAAAAGCCCGTCTGCACCCTCCAGATGTGGGGATGATTTGTTCCCATCCCGGACGGTGATTTATGCCGGCCCTGTACTGGAGTAGCATGGGGAGACGCAGGGCTGCGCCATATTGTTGTAAATACGGTTCCGCCCTGCGCTTCTAAAGTGGCCGAGTGAGACGTTAAGCCAGGAAGGCTAACGCCGCACTCCGTCACTTCAATATAAATATGCCCCAAAGTGTTGCTTGAAAAGGAACTATATTTACTAGCACACTTAAATCCAGTCAGGGTGGCTTTACGTGTGCTTGTAAATATCACGTGGCAAGTTGCGCCGCAGGTGCATCACAGGATGTGACGCACCTCGGCGCAAGGGGCTTGTAAATGAGCCCTACTATCTGTATGCGTTGTGATCACCTCCGATTAAGGTTCCTCTTATCTGAAAAGAGCTCGGGTTGACAAAACCTCAGGCCAGCTAAGGAAGTGAGAGTTTTCCGTCACCTCACACACACACACACAGTGCTGTGCACACTCTGAGCAAAGCCATCGGTCTACTTTTGAGGTGGGATGTTGAGGAGATGGGAAACATCCTCAGATACATTAATGGCAACATTGCCATAGCATTAGCCAGCCTCCTGCATACAAGTCTAGAAGTCCAGCCCAGCACAGGAATGCAGATGTGCTCGTAGCATAATAACAGCCCAGGCTGCACCTCTGACCTCAGCTCATGTCTTCGGATGTGGACTGTTGTGTGGAGGAGACGCACGTGTCCACCGTATGTTGTGTGGTGATGCCAGGGCTAGCCTGGCTAGCCAGGGAAGTTGTTGTAAGTCGTTGTACATTGTGGAGTGGAGAATAAAGAAGTGTAATGCACCTAATAGTGATGGCATAAATGATATCACCCGGAGACACAGAGAAGGCTCCACACACCTCTCGTGAGAGGACATGAATGATATCCCCTGGAGACAAACAGAAGGCTCCACATGACTCTTGTGAGAGGATATAAATTATATCCCCTGGAGACACACAGACACACAGAAGGCTCCACACGCCTCTTGTGAGAGGACATGAATGATATCCCCAGGAGACACACAGACGCACAGAAGGCTCCACACGCCTCTCGTGAGAGGACATATATGATATCCCCTGGAGACACACAGACACACAGACGCACAGAAGGCTCCACACGCCTCTTGAGATAGGACATAAATGATATCCCCTGGAGACACAAAGACACACAGAAGGCTCCACACGCCTCCTGTGAGAGGACATAACTGATATCCCCTGGAGACAAACAGAAGGCTCCACACGCCTCTTGTGAGAGGAAATGAATGATATCCCCCGGAGACACACAGAAGGCTCCACACGCCTCCTGTGAGAGGACATGAATGATATCCCTGGAGACACACAGACACACAGAAGGCTCAACATGTCTCTTGTGAGAGGATATAAATGATATCCCCCGGCGACACACAGACACACAGAAGGCTCCACACGCCTCTTGTGAGAGGACATGAATGATATCCCCCGGAGACATACAGACACACAGGAGGCTCCACACGCCTCTCGTGAGAGGACATTTATGATATCCCCTGGAGACACACAGACACACAGAAGGCTCCACACGCCTCCTGTGAGAGGACATAACTGAAATCCCCTGGAGACAAACAGAAGGCTCCACACACCTATTGTGAGAGGACATGAATGATATCCCCTGGAGACACACAGACACACAGAAGGCTCCACACGCCTCTCGTGAGAGGACATATATGATATCCCGTGGAGACACACAGACACACAGAAGGCTCCACACGCCTCTCGTGAGAGGACATATATGATATCCTGTGGAGACACACAGACACACAGAAGGCTCCACACGCCTCTTGTGAGAGGACATGAATGATATCCCCTGGAGACAAACAGAAGGCTCCACACGCCTCCTGTGAGAGGACATAACTGAAATCCCCTGGAGACAAACAGAAGGCTCCACACACCTATTGTGAGAGGACATGAATGATATCCCCTGGAGACACACAGACACACAGAAGGCTCCACACGCCTCTCGTGAGAGGACATATATGATATCCCCCGGAGACACACAGACACACAGAAGGCTCCACACGCCTCTCGTGAGAGGACATATATGATATCCCCCGGAAACACACAGATACACAGAAGGCTCCACACGGCTCTTGTGAGAGGACATAAATGATATCCCCTGGAGACACACAGACGCACAGAAGGCTCCACATGCCTCTTGTGAGAGGACATATATGATATCCCCTGGAGACACACAGACACACAGACGGCTCCACACGCCTCTTGAGAGAGGACATAAATGATATCCCCTGGAGACACAAAGACACATAGAAGACTCCACACGTCTCTTGTGAGAGGACATAACTGATATCCCTTGGAGACACACAGAAGGCTCCACACGCCTCTTGTGAGAGGACATGAATGATATCCCCCGGAGACACACAGAAGGCTCCACACGCCTCCTGTGAGAGGACATGAATGATATCCCTGGAGACACTCAGACACACAGAAGGCTCCACACGCCTCCTGTGAGAGGACATAACTGATATCCCCTGGAGACAAACAGAAGGCTCCACATGTCTCTTGTGAGAGGATATAAATGATATCCCCCGGAGACACATAGACACACAGAAGGCTCCACACGCCTCTTGTGAGAGGACATGAATGATATCCCCCGGAGACACACAGAAGGCTCCACACGCCTCCTGTGAGAGGACATGAATGATATCCCCTAGAGACACATACACACACAGAAGGCTCCACACGCCTTTTGTGAGAGGACATGAATGATATCCCCCGGAGACACACAGAAGGCTCCACACGCCTCCTGTGAGAGAACATGAACGATATCCCTGGAGACACACAGACACACAAAGGCTCCACTCGCCTCTCGTGAGAGAGCATATATATGATATCCCCCGGAGACACACAGACACACAGAAGGCTCCACACGCCTCTCGTGAGAGGACATATATGATATCCCGTGGAGACACACAGACACACAGAAGGCTCCACACGCCTCTTGTGAGAGGACATGAATGATATCCCCTGGAGACACACAGACGCACAGAAGGCTCCACACGCCTCTCGTGAGAGGACATATATGATATCCCCTGGAGACACACAGAAGGCTCAACACGCCTCTTGTGAGAGGACATGAATGATATCCCCGGAGACACACAGAAGGCTCCACACGCCTCCTGTGAGAGGACATGAACGATATCCCTAGAGACTCACAGACACACAGAAGGCTCCACACGCCTCTCGTGAGAGAGCATATATATGATATCCCCCGGAGACACACAGACACACAGAAGGCTCCAAACGCCTCTCGTGAGAGGACATATATGATATCCTGTGGAGACACACAGACACACAGAAGGCTCCACACGCCTCTTGTGAGAGGACATGAATGATATCCCTGGAGACACACAGACACACAGAAAGCTCCACACGCCTCCTGTGAGAGGACATGAATGATATCCCTGGAGACACACAGACACACAGAAGGCTCCACACGCCTCCTGTGAGAGGACATAACTGATATCCCCTGGAGACAAACAGAAGGCTCCACACGCCTCCTGTGAGAAGACATAAATGATATCCCCTGGAGACAAACAGAAGGCTTCACATGTCTCTTGTGAGAGGATATAAATGATATCCCCTGGAGACACACAGACACACAGAAGGCTCCACACGCCTCTCGTGAGAGGACATATATGATATCCCCCCGGAGACACACAGACACACAGAAGGCTCCACACGCCTCTCGTGAGAGGACATATATGATATCCCCCGGAGACACACAGACGCACAGAAGGCTCCACATGCCTCTTGAGAGAGGACATAAATGATATCCCCTGGACACACAAAGACACATAGAAGGCTCCACACGCCTCTTGTGAGAGGACATAACTGATATCCCCTGGAGACACACAGACGCACAGAAGGCTCCACATGCCTCTTGTGAGAGGATATAAATGATATCCCCCGGAGACACACAGACACACAGAAGACTCCACACGCCTCTTGTGAGAGGACATAAATGATATCCCCTAGAGACACACAGAAGGCTCCACATGTCTCTCGTGAGAGGACATATATGATATCCCTGGAGCCACACAGACACACAGAAGGCTCCACACGCCTCTTGTGAGAGGACATGAATGATATCCCCTGGAGACACACAGAAGGCTCCACACGCCTCCTGTGAGAGGACATGAATGATATCAATGGAGACACACAGACACACAGAAGGCTCCACACGCCTCCTGTGAGAGGACATAACTGATATCCCCTGGAGACACACAGAAGGCTCCACACGCCTCCTGTGAGAGGACATGAACGATATCCCTGGAGACACACAGACACACAAAGGCTCCTCACGCCTCTCGTGAGAGAGCATATATATGATATCCCCCGGAGACACACAGACACACAGAAGGCTCCACACGCCTCTCATGAGAGGACATAAATGATATCCCCTGGAGACACAAAGACACATAGAAGACTCCACACGCCTCTTGAGAGAGGACATAAATGATATCCCCTGGAGACACAAAGACACATAGAAGACTCCACACGCCTCTTGTGAGAGGACATAACTGATATCCCTTGGAGACACACAGAAGGCTCCACACGCCTCTTGTGAGAGGACATGAATGATATCCCCCGGAGACACACAGAAGGCTCCACACGCCTCCTGTGAGAGGACATGAATGATATCCCTGGAGACACTCAGACACACAGAAGGCTCCACACGCCTCCTGTGAGAGGACATAACTGATATCCCCTGGAGACAAACAGAAGGCTCCACATGTCTCTTGTGAGAGGATATAAATGATATCCCCCGGAGACACATAGACACACAGAAGGCTCCACACGCCTCTTGTGAGAGGACATGAATGATATCCCCCGGAGACACACAGAAGGCTCCACACGCCTCCTGTGAGAGGACATGAATGATATCCCCTAGAGACACATACACACACAGAAGGCTCCACACGCCTTTTGTGAGAGGACATGAAAGATATCCCCCGGAGACACACAGAAGGCTCCACACGCCTCCTGTGAGAGAACATGAACGATATCCCTGGAGACACACAGACACACAAAGGCTCCACTCGCCTCTCGTGAGAGAGCATATATATGATATCCCCCGGAGACACACAGACACACAGAAGGCTCCACACGCCTCTCGTGAGAGGACATATATGATATCCCGTGGAGACACACAGACACACAGAAGGCTCCACACGCCTCTTGTGAGAGGACATATATGATATCCCCTGGAGACACACAGACGCACAGAAGGCTCCACACGCCTCTCGTGAGAGGACATATATGATATCCCCTGGAGACACACAGAAGGCTCAACACGCCTCTTGTGAGAGGACATGAATGATATCCCCGGAGACACACAGAAGGCTCCACACGCCTCCTGTGAGAGGACATGAACGATATCCCTAGAGACTCACAGACACACAGAAGGCTCCACACGCCTCTCGTGAGAGAGCATATATATGATATCCCCCGGAGACACACAGACACACAGAAGGCTCCAAACGCCTCTCGTGAGAGGACATATATGATATCCTGTGGAGACACACAGACACACAGAAGGCTCCACACGCCTCTTGTGAGAGGACATGAATGATATCCCTGGAGACACACAGACACACAGAAAGCTCCACACGCCTCCTGTGAGAGGACATGAATGATATCCCTGGAGACACACAGACACACAGAAGGCTCCACACGCCTCCTGTGAGAGGACATAACTGATATCCCCTGGAGACAAACAGAAGGCTCCACACGCCTCCTGTGAGAAGACATAAATTATATCCCCTGGAGACACACAGACACACAGAAGGCTCCACACGCCTCTTGTGAGAGGATATAAATGATATCCCCTGGAGACACACAGACACACAGAAGGCTCCACACGCCTCTTGTGAGAGGACATATATGATATCCCCTGGAGACACACAGAAGGGTCCACACGCCTCTCGTGAGAGGACATATATGATATCCCCCCGGAGACACACAGACACACAGAAGGCTCCACACGCCTCTCGTGAGAGGACATATATGATATCCCCCCGGAGACACACAGACACACAGAAGGCTCCACATGCCTCTTGTGAGAGGATATAAATGATATCCCCTGGAGACACACAGACGCACAGAAGGCTCCACACGCCTCTTGTGAGAGGACATATATGATACCCCCTGGAGACACACAGAAGGCTCCACACGCCTCTTGTGAGAGGACATGAATGATATCCCCCGGAGACACACAGAAGGCTCCACACGCTTCCTGTGAGAGGACATGAACGATATCCCTGGAGACACACAGACACACAGAAGGCTCCACACGCCTCTCGTGAGAGAGCATATATATGATATCCCCTGGAGACACACAGACACACAGAAGGCTCCACACACCTCTCGTGAGAGGACATATATGATATCCCGTGGAGACACACAGACACACAGAAGGCTCCACACGCCTCTTGTGAGAGGACATGAATGATATCCCCCGGAGACACACAGAAGACTCCACATGCCTCCTGTGAGAGGACATGAATGATAGCCCTGAAGACACACAGACACACAGAAGGCTCCACACGCCTCTCGTGAGAGAGCATATATATGATATCCCCCGGAAACACACAGATGCACAGGAGGCTTCACACGCCTCTCGTGAAAGGACATATATGATATTCCCCGGAGACACACAGACGCACAGAAGGCTCCACATTCTTCTCGTGAGAGGACATATATGATATCCCCTGGAGACACACAGAAGGCTCCACACGCCTCTCGTGAGAGGACATGAATGATACACACAGAAGGCTCCACGTTCCTATTGTTAGAGGACATAAATTATATTCCCTGGAGACACTCAGATGCACAGAAGGCTCCACAAGCCTCTTGTGAGAGGACATGAATGAACTCTTTATTTCAGAGTTACCCAAAGTAGTGACTCCGGACTCAAAGGGGGACCTGAGAAGGTGTTTCTGGGGCAGGCGTCCTGTCCTCTGTGGCCACTTTTGTAGCTGATTATCTGATTAATGGTTCATGCGTGATTCGCTCCCAGTTTGAGTGACATCAATGACCACTTTTGAGACATATAGTAGAAAAGATCCTATGGCTGGTCTCTCAGCCATGTCAACACTTTTTCTGTTGCTGCTGCGGTGCAGTCCCAGCGCAGTGCTGTGCTCTTCGCGAGCGTACTGTGCTCTTCGCGAGCGTGCTGTGCTCTACGCGAGCGTGCTGTGCTCTTCGCGAGCGTGCTGTGCTCTTCGCGCGCGTACTGTGCTCTTCGCGAGCCTGCTGTGCTCTTTGCGCGCGTGCTGTGCTCTTCGCGAGCGTGCTGTGCTCTTCGCGAGCGTGCTGTGCTCTTCGTGCACGTGCTGTGCTCTTCGCGAGCGAGCTGTGCACCTCTGTTTGTTTACCTCCGCTTGTAAAGGGAATAGATTGTCTTCAAGGCCTTCAATAATGCGGTGGTAGTTTGAGGGCGAAGCAAACACATAAAGTAAGCTGTAGATCTTTTTAAAAAGACATGGAAAACATCCATTTCAACTTTACAGTTCAGTGGCTGCACTTGGTGTATGTGTGAGGGGGCCAGTGGACCATGCAGAGACGGTGTGACCTTGTACCAGTGGCTGCACACAGTGTTTGATTGAGGCTGTCACTGGACCACGCAGGTTTGATGTGATGCTGTTCAGTTGCAGCACTTTGTGTATGGATGAGGCTAGCAGTGGACCATGCAGGTATTATGTGACACTGTTCAGTGGCTGCACTCAGGGTGTGTGGGAGGCTGCCAGTGGACCCCGCAGGGACGGGTGCCACTCTTTAGTGGGTGTGCACCCATGCTGTTGAGTGATGTTCACAGTGGGCAGACCCAGCACAGTTGGGCTGTCTCCAAGATGACTGATGACTAATTTGAACAGCTTTATTATTGTTTGTGTTGTCTTATATTATTCTGGCATCTCCAGGGAACAGGTGTGGAGCAGGAGTCACACACTCCGCTACCCCAGCTGTAAAGACATACGGTATAAGAAACCTGCTTTATAAAGGCCCCGTGCCGGGAGAGTGGTAATCAAAGAGAAGCTACGCATAGGCATTGAAATGTGGGGGATGCCAGAAAGGAGCACACGCGCCTCTCTACAGTTCACACTCTTGAACATTGTCCTTGTGCTTTCTTTACTCTACCTGATGTTCTTTCTCAATGACGTGTGTAAATGTGTTTTTCATTTTTCCATAATAGGTCCTCTGATTGCTGCCACAGTCTTTTCATTACGCCCTAAAGACAAGAAAGATCTGAGCTCCGCTGACTTTCTGGAGTTTGAGATAAGAAACACAATGAAGCCGCCCTCACGTGAGTATGAAAGCGACCTCTTGACGTGGTGTGGCCACACTCTGCAGACCCTGGAGGGGGTGAATCCCACCTGAGGAAGCCCTGAGCTCTGTTCATGGGTACACTATGCCAGCCAGCTTGTGTACATGCAGCTGGAAGGCTTCATGTGCTCTCCAAACCATCTCTCGCCCAGTATCTCTCCCATCGTTAGAACCTATGAACGATTGAGCCTTTCATCAATAGGATGTCCCTCCCTTAACAAGTGCTATATAAACTGTAGAACACAGAAATACAATGATGTCTATATTTGTGAGCTACAAATATTGATCAAATCATTACATTTACAAACAATATTCATGAACTTTGAGAATGGAAAAAACAAGTTGACAGAAAGAACGTGGAAAATCATAAAATATCTAAATCTCAGGCATATTATATTTGTGTGGCTAATAACAGGCCGCCCCCCCGGTGTTACAGCACAGCCGAGGATCGCCAGACACAGCAAGAATAGTACCTATGGTAAACTCTCACAACTTACCTACTAATCTCACAAACAACATGGCTATATCTCAAACAGTACCCATTTTTAGGCCTCGCCTAGCGGTGCAGCACATGCGCCGCTTGTTCTGCGATATCTATTGTCGTCGGGTTGCTTTTGGAAGTGGGGTTGATGACCGCCCTGTCTCCTTAGGGCCCGCCCACCTGGACTGGCCTCGCCGTCTGTTGCTCGTCATGGGCGCTCCGTCTCGTATGATTTCTGAGCCTGATGTACATTGCTGTGAGGCACTTGACCTCCGGTGTGCAAAGGACACCAGATACATGCTATCACCCTGCACGGATTTAACCCATGCTTCAGCGGCTCGTATTTCATTTACATCCAACTATACATGGCTGCTTTGGAACGCCCTAAAGAGCCAGTTTTGAATAATTCTGCACAGTGTATGTCTAGCCGCTGCCTGTGTTGGGCTACACGAGGCATTTCGAGCCATGTTCATATTACCCTGCTGATTGCTTCTCCTTGGGGTGGGTTACGTCAGGCTTCCTGGGCAGGACTCGTAATATAAATTACTTTTAAAAGACACTTGTGGATTCAGAACCCATATGTTGCTATCATTGGTATATAGCTCCGAATCCGACGAATGCAACTAGTAGAAAGCAGCGCTTCAAAGCTTGTTTCTGCGGTCTCTGGGCACTTGGAAACAGCACTTGTGGGAAGTGCCAGGAAGCATGTGATAGATTCCACAGCTGGAATAGAAGTGAACCATGCACGGCGTTGCTGTTTTTGTAAACAACCCCCTTTCAGAGGCAAGTGTGCTAGGAGCCAAACAGGCCATCGTTAAAATAACAAAACAACTGCTGTGGAACAGGTTTGGGTTCTGTGCAAAGGTATACACACTGACTAAACTATTAATGGAAATTGCATGAGAGGTTTTATAATTTCTTTAAAAATAAGAAAATAAAGATAAGTTCTGCTGTCAGTCCAG
The DNA here is from genome assembly GCF_964263255.1 of Lissotriton vulgaris. Classification (NCBI taxonomy): domain Eukaryota; kingdom Metazoa; phylum Chordata; class Amphibia; order Caudata; family Salamandridae; genus Lissotriton; species Lissotriton vulgaris. The sequence goes on from NC_141685.1 coordinate 4,620,384, forward strand.
ACAGGCACTTCCTCCGTAGACGGCCTTTTATAAATACACTCTGGAACCAGCCTTTGCCAAGCGATACTTTCTATGACAACACGGTTTGGGCTTCATTGGCGTAGCTTCCATGGGTACAACAGGTGCAGTGGCGCTGGTTCACAGAGGCCTGAGGCCCCCCTGAACTCTGATTATTGCTGTATTTCACAGTTCCACCAGCAGCCAGGGGAGGGTGCCTTTCCTTCCTGGCACGATGTACCATGGCGCCACCGAGGGCTTATCCGACTCCTGGTCTGGGGCTCCAGCAGGGTAAGGATTTCCAGACACCTTGTGGAGCGTGGAATAAATTTGGCGCCTCTATTCCTGGCCCGCTGCCAAGGGCAGAAAGTGTCTATACAAGCAGGAAACATGGTGGTTGTTTAGGCTTCGGAGGGTGGCATCGGAGTCCTTGCTTCTGGGTGAAGTTTATTTAGATAAACACTCGCCTCGGATGCCTCGTCTCTTTTTCATTTACCTTATATGCACACACTTGCACACCCTCCTTGCTTTGGTATTGCGTTATCACTGTAATCTAGTTTATATTCCGTATATACATAAGGAGCATCATGAAATAAGTTGTCTTGTGACCTTTGAATTACGTGGTAATTGTACTGAAGGGAATGATGCTCACTTTGTCGACCTGAGAATGATTAAAGCCTGAGATGTGGGTGGTCCGGCCCTGTCATCAGTGGGAGCTCACCTGATGAACTGTTTTTTATGGACTGTGGTGTTCTCTTGCTTTCCTCAAGTGATGCCTGCACACACGATGATCTTCTCAGCTCCTTCAGCCCACCCAACCTCGGGTCTTCCGTCCCGACCTCCCGCTCTACGCCTTTCTTTGGTCTCTTTCTTTGCTCCCTTTCTTTGGTCTCTTTCTTTGCTCCCTTTCTTTGGTCTCTTTCTTTGCTCCCTTTCTTTGGTCTCTTTCTTACAGTTTGCTGCTGTATTCTCATTTGTTCACTTCCTCACATCTGCCTCTGTCTTTTCTTTGTATTCACTCTTTGCTCCTTTGCCATCTCTTTATCTCACCCTCTGTCCTATACTCGCATAACTATGCTGTTTTTTCACTTTTCCTATCTTTTTCTCCCTGTTTTGTTTTCGGGTTTTCCATTCTCTCTCCTCTCTTTTTCTCTTTTTCTTACTTTTTACTTTCCTTATCTTTTTCTCTCTGTTTTGTTTTCCGGTTTTTCATTCTCTTTCCTCTCTTTTTCTCGTTTTCTTACTTCTTCCCCACCTTTCTTGGAGTCTTGTGAAGGCTCAAGTGATACCTACTCAAAACCTGATCCTCTCCCCTTCATCCCACCCAGCCTCGGGTGTTGCATCCCAAGTCCAGTAAGTGCTCACAAAGGCCCAATTAAAAAAAAGCCTGAACAATGACAAAGTTAAATGTTGATTAAGAGTCCTGAGCCTTTCAAAGGTCCTCTGATGAGCCATCACCATGCAGTCAAAGGCGAGATGAGTTGCTGAGTCCAGGACCAAGGACCAGATATCCTTTTTGGTAAAATCCTGCGAAGTCAGTTGTCCCTCAGAATATTGTTAATTAAGATAACACCTGCCATAGATATTGTGCTCTAAATATTGCTTACAAAAACATCATCCTATTTGGTGCTGATTTTGTTTAATTACCTTGAACTGAACTATCATTTAGTAAATAAAATTTAGAACAAAATAATGTTGTCAGCCGATATTTAATGAACAGTATTCTGGTCCCATATCTTCGAGTCACCAGGACAGCTTTGCTTCTAAACAGCAAAATCTCTTCACATCACGCAAAGAATAAATAAGGCAGCCCAATCAAGCAAGGAATTGCATACAATACTCAAGGAGTTTACCTCCCCCCAGGTGGAGCAATCAGGGTTTATTCCCACCGTGGAGTGGGTAAACTTGTTGCCTACATACTTTTACAATAAAATTCAGCTAATCTACTCTTCATTTCCACCCTCCCATCAAAATGTGGCCTTAACAGGGGTGGCATCATCTTGTATCGCGCCCATCTGTGAAACCTCCGAATCTCCATCTCTGACAGAGTTTGAGCCCATCACCCCGGCAGAAGTGCTACTGGCACTCGGGAAAATTAAAACTGGTTCCCCTACCGACTCACTGTTGCCACGTAAGTGCAGTGAGATACTTCTGCTGCTAGTTGATAGTCTGACCAATATTTTTAATACTTCCTTCGAGAGCGCTTCCTATCCTAGGAGTTGGAAGCTGGCCCAGGTTAAGCCCATCCTTAAAAAGCCACACAGTTACACTTCTATAAGGTCTAATTATAGACCTATATCCCTATTACCTTACTTTGGGAAGGTTCCTAGTCAATAAACGGGTCTCCTTCTTTATTGAAACCCATGCACTTCTTGATCCCTCACAGTCAGGGTTTCGTGCCGCCCATGGCACGGAAACTGCAGTGGTTGCGATAGTGGATAACATCCGACTCTCCCTGGACAGAGGCGAATCAGCCATTCTGGTCTTATTAGACCTCTCGGCGGCCTTTGACACCATCTCCCACAGCATTTTGAAACATCGGTTATGGGAGATTGGTGTCGCCCTGGCCTGGTTTGTGAATTATCTCAGGGCCCGCCATTCAAATGTCAAGATGAACACTCTTGTATCCTGTAACACCCCTCTTTCCGCGGGGGTTCCACAGGGGTCGATTCTCAGTCCCCTATTGTTTAATTTGTACCTTTCTCCCTTGGTTAAAATCATAAAATCCTACGGCTTTACCACAATGTCTTACGCAGACGATACGCAGGTGCTTATCACCTGCGGTTCCGAATTCCTGGAGACCTGCACCAGATTTAAACAATGCATGGTTCATATTGATAATTGGATGAGCGAGAACAGACTTCAACTTAACTGCAATAAGACCGAAATTTTGTTATTCGGTAAGGCCAAGACCTCAAGGTCCCAGGATTGGTGGCCTCATGATCTAGGACCATGCCCTGAACCTAAAGAAGCTGTTCGAGATTTAGGCATTATGCTGGACAGCGCTCTCTCAATGAAAGCCCATGTCAATCAAATATCCGGAAATTGTTTTGGAATACTACGGCAACTGCGGAGAATATTTAAATGGCTTCCTCCTGAAACCAAAAAGCCTTTGGTTCAGGGATTGATAGTCAGCAGGCTTGATAACGGTAATGCGATGTTTGCTTCCATTATTAAGAGTCTGCTGACTAAGCTGCAAACCCTCCAGAATGCGGCTGCAAGACTAGTGTTGGGACTGCCGCCCAGGTCTGCTTCTAAACCCAACCTCAAGAAGCTGCACTGGCTACCTGTGCGTCAGAGATGTCAATTTAAGATTCTGAGTTTAACTCATAAACTCCTTTATGGCGTTGGACCATCTTATTTAGCCAAAATACTAGTTTGGTATAAACCCTCTAGAGCACTTCGCTCTTGCTCAAAGTTCCTGTTATCACAGCCTCGGGTCCGGACCTCTAGGAATGGATGTCGGTCCTTTTCTTTTGTGGCCCCTCAACTCTGGAACAAGTTGCCAGTGCATCTCCTGTTCCTTTTCTAATCATCTGGAGTTCCGTAAGAGCTTGAAAACGTGGCTCTTTCCTAATAATGCTTCCCAACCACGTTCTCCGCCCTGGAAGGATGCTGCCATTCCTCTGCAAAGCGCCTTGAGACCTCTTTTGGTGATAAGTTGCGCTATATAAAAGCATTTGACATTTGGTTGGATTCTTAGGGAAGAGGACCAGTGCACATGGGGAGAACAGATTCCCAAAAGCTAGAATCACCTCACTTTACTAACACGTGAAACAAATCCCTGCATAGTGGGAGCTCCGCGGCTTCATCGGTGCTGCTGATTGGTGGAAAGGTCTTGAGGCTGGAGTCAAGCTATCCTGGCTGAAGACGGCTGATAGCCAGAGACCGGTCCCAGGATGCTTGATTCCGGTCCAGGAAAGATATGGCTTGGTAGTTCGGGCTGGACTCTTCCCATGAGGCACAGGGTCAAGGCTGATTTGCATATGTCCATGTCTGAACTGGGGTGGCGTGGTGAGCAAAATAACGATGGATTAAACCCAGATTCTTGACTGGCGGTGAATGTTTTGCCATTGTGCAACATTCCGTCCATCATCTTGTGTGTTTTGCTGTTCACCCTATGTGGGAAGAGTATGCCTAGACGTGGGTCCCGTGCTCACTACGCCACTGGAGTCAAGCTATCCTGTCTGAAGAAGGCTGATAGCCAGAAACCGGTCCTAGGATGCTTGATTCCGGTCCAGGAAAGACATGGCTTGGCAGTTCGGGCTGGACTGTTCCCATGAGGCACAGGGTCAAGGCTGATTTGCATATGGCCATGTCTGAACTGGGGTGGCTTGGTGAGTAAAATAACGATGGATTAAACCCAGATCTGTGACTGGGGGTGAGTTTTGCCATTGTGCAACATTCCGTCCATCATCCTGTGTGTTTTGCCGATTGTCAAGACAAACCATGACCTGCAGGAGCTTTGCCCTGGGTCAGAAATGTGCTAAGATGGATTGCAATTGTGAACTGTATTCATTTATGGCCCACTGATCTAATAACTTGAACTGTAATAATATTAAAAAAGAATTGTTTGCAGAACCGTGCATTTTGAATCCCTTTGGGCCAGATCATTTGTAAAACATGGCCCCCCTCACTGTTTCTGTTCCATTGGTTCCCAAAATTTCTCTTTCTCCTTCTTCACTCCTTTTCCAACTTTCTATCTCTCGCGCTCTTGTTCAAAGCCCGATGTTGAAAAATAAGTACTAGTCCCCAAGAACGAGTGCACTTATAATTGGGGCAGATCACTAAGAAAAAAACACTTAAAGCAAGCTTTTGCAATGCAATAGGTCTCACATTTCAGTCTGTGCTATTGGCATTGTAAGGACAATGCCTTTTATTCATTTGCTTTGAAAACCTGCAAGCGGTGCATAAACACACATTGTACGTATAGTCCTTCCTTACGAGAAGCAAGGCTGGCAGTAAAAGAGACTGCCAGCCTTGCTTCTCATAAGCAAGGACTATGAGTACAAAGTGCTTGTTTACGCACCGCTTGTAGGTTTTCAAACACATAAATAAAAGGCATTGCCATTTACAATGCCAATAGCTCAAATGCGAGACCTATTCCATTGCAAATACTTGTTAATCTTTACAGTTACCTATTGTCTCAGAATGGAAAATCTTACTCAGTATGGACCTTTCTTTTGTTCCAACTATTCGACAAGACAAGAAAAGGGTTGAGGCACAGGACCTGCACCTATTAATATGAATGGCTGTCTAGTGTAGCGATGGTGCTTAAGAAACCAGGGAGCACAACCCTATCTGCTCCCTATTGAGCAAACGCCCAAAAAACAATAACAATAATTTGGGGGAATCAGCATCCATCAAGGAACATTATCATATAAGTCTTCTGCAATTAAGTCGATCCAAGAAGATAATGATGTAATGAACAGGTCCGGACTTGACTGGTGATCGGAATATATTCTTTGTTATTTCATCCACACAATAAAATCCAGAAATACAATTGACTTTTTTCTTAGCCAACGTGTTTTGTTTCATAAATGAGACTTCTTCAGGGCTCAAAAAGGTCAATGTATAGGTCAAATTTGAAAATTCACGAAAAAGAGCATCACATTGTATTTTCAATTCTGTTGTGGTCCACTGAAACTGTTTACACGTTATATGGCATGGTGGACAGCTACAAAGAGCAACGTCGGCGTTCGAGTAGGTCCCATCAGTGAGGTATAGTGAACGTATTGTGGCACAGTGAGCACGGGACCCATGTCTAGACATACCCATCTCACTTGGGCATTTACTGCAAAAACAACAAGGTGAAGGAATACGTGAATTCATCTCAGCCACTGAGGATCGCTCTGGGCCGCATTCCAGACCATGTTTTTCACCCACTGTGCTAATCTAGATAGAGACCAGCCTTATGCAAATCAACCTTGGTCCTTCTCCAATAGGAACAGGCCAGCCCGAACAGCCAGGCCGAGTCCTCTCCAGATGGGACACAAGCAGCCCCAGTCCAGTTTTAGCCTGCTTAGGTCTCATCAGTGAGGCACAGCTTGAGTTCTATGGCACAGTGGTCAGGATACCTAAACAAATACTTTACAGAGAGCGTCCTAGGGATTATCAATTTTTAAAGACCAGTCAGTGTTCCATCCCCATTCTACAACTGAAAAACCACAAAAAACCTACCGGTCTAGAAACAGTGAGAGACAGGTTAGCAGAGAAAGTAGACTGTCTAGGTAAAAAAGAAAACATATTCACAAAGTGAGAAAGAATCCCATCAGTGGCAGAATTTCATCATCTGGGGTTTTTTATTGGTTGCACGACTTGTGCAGCCACCAAGGATTGCTCAGGAAAGCCCGGGGTACCGTCGGACAGAGCGGGTGCCTCATTCCCCTGAGCAGTTGCCAGGAGAGGTGAGGAGTACTCCCACATAAAGCTGGGAATGAATCCAAGTTTCCTGTGATATTTGACCACCTGTTAGGACTCACAGGACATGGTAGGGTTATCGCACCAACCATTTAAGTTGTTACTTTCATATCATTTTTATGCACAGTTTTCAGATTACATTTTGTCGAGCGTTGTTATACTGGTCCTGACGAAAGCCTGGCTGCAAGAAATCCATGTGGCTGAAACATGTAGACCTGCCATTTCATCGCCTATGATAGTTATTTTTTCAAACTATCAGCGCACTGTTTTTAGATTTGACACTAGGATAGTGTTTATTAAAATTTTTGTAATATCCTAGTAGTCAATTTTAACATTTGCACTATTTTTGCCTTCCTTTTTTACTTTATTGCACTGCAAATCTTCAGCACCACTGATACAAAACTGGCTAGTGGCTGTACCAATCAGTGGGGTACGTAGCAAGCACAGTTTTTACATCAATCCTTGCTGGCTGCACAAGTCGTGCAACCAATAACAAATCCCAGATGATGAAATTCTGCCATTGATGTAGGCTGATGGGATTCTTTCTCACTTTGTGAATATGTTTTCTTTTTGACCTAGACACTCTAGTTTCTCTGCTAACCTGTGTCTCACTGTTTCTAGAACGGTAGGTTTTTTGTGGTTTCACAGTGGTGAGGATACCCACATTTGGGATACCCGTGGCACTTGGGGCGTTTTCTACAAAAACAACAAGGTGGTGAAAGGAATGATTAGATAATCTCAGCCGCTCTATGGCGGGCGAAAGCGATGGTCTGGAATGCGGCCGGACTGATTGCCAGCAGCTGAGATGAATTCAGTCGTTCCATCTATCACTTTGTTGTTGCTGCGGTTAACACCCTTATACACAACAAAAAGATGAAGGAAGTCACCTATGCGCCCACATTCAAATGCATGTATACCCGGTTGGACACCTGGGGCAGGATAGGTGCTTTAAACCTCTTTAATTCATACATTGTATTAATATCTTTTGTAAGAGATAAGAGGCTTGATAGGGTTTCTTGTGTAAAGTTTCCTAGGTTTTATTCCTTGCGTATTAAGATTCTTATGTCTTACAAAGGATGATCCGGTTTATCACATGATCAGGTGTACACCACTGGTCCGATATTCGGTTTGAACTCTGAGTGCTGAGAAAAATCCCCTTAGTGGTTTAACAGCAAGACATGGCCTTCCCTAAGTCTCGACTTATCCACACGGCTTTCATTTCAGCATATTGGGGATGACCTTGGGCCCTTTCTCTATCAACTCAAAGCGGGGGGGGGGGGGTTCATTTCTGTCACTGAATAATTTGTAATTGCCCTTGTACAGGCTTCATACCGCATTGTGAGGTGCAGAAGTTCTTTACTAGATACCAAACACGCTGCCCCATGGGTGCAGAGTTTGCAGTGAGCCTACATGAGAAGCGTTTTTGTGTTGTGTGAGGATGACCACATTGTTGCTCTTATCACTTCTTTGGATTTCAGGGCGAGGGCACTTACACAATCCCAGGGTGTCAGGCAGAGGCCATAGCAAAATCCAGTCCATGTCCAGTTGCCACTGGTCAGGTGGGTATTTCCAGAAAAGGGCCTCTTGTAGCTTGTTGTGTGCCAGTAGCCACACAGCAAGCCAGACAGCGGACCCTTGAAGTCCTGATCTTTGTCCCGGGTACAAGAGGGAGCAGCTCCCGTCCTTCAGGGCCCCTCTCAGGTCACAGACAGCAGCTCCCGTCCTTCAGGGCCCCTCTCAGGTCACAGACAGCAGCTCCCGTCCTTCAGGGCCCCTCTCAGGTCACAGACGGCAGCTCCCATCCTTCAGGGCCCCTCTCAGGTCGCAGACAGCAGCTCCCGTCCTTCATGGCCCCTCTCAGGTCACAGACAGCAGCTCCTGTCCTTCATGGTCCCTCTCAGGTCACAGACAGCAGCTCCCGTCCTTCAGGGCTCCTCAGGTCACAGACAGCAGCTCCCGTCCTACAGGGCCCCTCTCAGGTCACAGACAGCAGCTCCCGTCCTTCAGGCCCCCTCTCAGGTCGCAGACAGCAGCTCCCATCCTTCAGGGCTCCTCTCAGGTCGCAGACAGCAGCTCCCGTCCTTCATGGCCCCTCTCAGGTCACAGACAGCAGCTCCTGTCCTTCATGGTCCCTCTCAGGTCACAGACAACAGCTCCCGTCCTTCAGGGCCCCTCTCAGGTCACAGACAGCAGCTCCTGTCCTTCATGGTCCCTCTCAGGTCACAGACAACAGCTCCCATCCTTCAGGGCCCCTCTCAGGTCGCAGACAGCAGCTCCCGTCCTTCAGGGCTCCTCTCAGGTCACAGACAGCAGCTCCCGTCCTTCAGGGCCCCTCTCAGGTCACAGGCAGCAGCTCCCGTCCTTCAGGGCCTCTCTCAGGTCACAGACAGCAGCTCCCGTCCTTCATGGCCCCTCTCAGGTCACAGACAGCAGCTCCCGTCCTTCAGGGCTCCTCTCAGGTCACAGGCATCAGCACCCATCCTTCAGGGCCTCTCTCAGGTCACAGACAGCAGCTCCCGTCCTTCAGGGCCCCTCTCAGGTCACAGACAGCAGCTCCTGTCCTTCATGGTCCCTCTCAGGTCACAGACAACAGCTCCCGTCCTTCAGGGCCTCTCTCAGGTCACAGACAGCAGCTCCCGTCCTTCAGGGCCCCTCTCAGGTCGCAGACAGCAGCTCCCGTCCTTCAGGGCCCCTCTCAGGTCGCAGACAGCAGCTCCCGTCCTTCAGGGCTCCTCTCAGGTCACAGACAGCAGCTCCCGTCCTTCAGGGCCCCTCTCAGGTCACAGACAGCAGCTCCCGTCCTTCAGGGCCCCTCTCAGGTCACAGACGGCAGCTCCCGTCCTTCATGGCCCCTCTCAGGTCACAGACGGCAGCTCCCGTCCTTCAGGGCCCCTCTCAGGTCACAGACAGCAGCTCCCGTCCTTCAGGGCCCCTCTCAGGTCACAGACGGCAGCTCCCGTCCTTCATGGCCCCTCTCAGGTCACAGACGGCAGCTCCCGTCCTTCATGGCCCCTCTAAGGTCACAGACAGCAGCTCCCGTCCTTCAGGGCCTCTCTCAGGCCACAGACTGCGGCTCCCGTCCTTCAGGGCCCCTCTCAGGTCACAGACAGCAGCTCCCGTCCTTCAGGGCTCCTCTCAGGTCACAGACAGCAGCTCCCGTCCTTCAGGTCTCCTCTCAGGTCACAGACAGCAGCTCCCGTCCTTCAGGGCTCCTCTCAGGTCACAGACAGCAGCTCCCGTCCTTCAGGGCCCCTCTCAGGTCACAGACAGCAGCTCCCGTCCTTCAAGGCCCCTCTAAGTTCGCAGACAGCAGCTCCCGTCCTTCAGGGCCCCTCTCAGGTCACAGACTGCGGCTCCCGTCCTTCAGGGCCCCTCTCAGGTCACAGACTGCGGCTCCCGTCCTTCAGGGCCCCTCTCAGGTCACAGACTGCGGCTCCCGTCCTTCAAGGCTCCTCTCAGGTAACAGGCAGCAGGTCCAGTCCCTCAGGGCCCCTCTCAGGTCACAGACAGCAGGTCCGGTCCCTCAGGGTTCCTCTCAGGTCACAGGCAGCAGCTCCCGTACTTCAGGGCTCCTCTCAGGTCACAAGACAGCAGCTCCCGTCCTTCATGGCCCCTCTCAGGTCGCAGACAGCAGCTCCCGTCCTTCAGGGCTCCTCTCAGGTCACAGACAGCAGCTCCCGTCCATCAGGGCCCCTCTGAGGTCACAGACAGCAGCTCCCGTCCTTCAGGACTCCTCAGGTCACAGACCGCAGCTCCCGTCCTTCAGGACTCCTCAGGTCACAGACAGCAGCTCCCGTCCTTCAGGGCCCCTCTCAGGTCACAGACGGCAGCTCCCGTACTTCACGGCTCCTCTCAGGTCACAGACGGCAGGTCCCGTCCTTCAGGGCTCCTCTCGGGTCACAGACGGCAGGTCCAGTCCTTCATGGTCCCTCTCAGGTCGCAGACAGCAGCTCCCGTCCTTCATGGCCCCTCTGAGGTCACAGACCGCAGCTCCCGTCCTTTAGGGCTCTTCTCAGGTCACAGGCAGCAGCTCCCATCCTTCATGGACCCTCTGAGGTCACAGACAGGAGCTCCCGTCCTTTAGGGCCCCTCTCAGGTCACAGACAGCAGGTCCAGTCCCTCAGGGTTCCTCTCAGGTCACAGGCAGCAGCTCCCGTCCTGCAGGGCTCCTCAGGCCACAGATAGCAGCTCCCTTTCCTTCAGGGCTCCTCAGGTCACAGACGTCAGGTTCAGTCCTTCATGACCCCTCTCAGGTCACAGACAGCAGCTCACGTCCTTCAGGGCTCCTCTCAGGTCACAGACAGCAGCTCCCGTCCTTCATGTCTCCTCTCAGGTCACAGACAGCAGCTCACGTCCTTCAGGGCTCCTCTCAGGTCACAGACAGCAGCTCCCGTCCTTCAGGGCTCCTCTGGTCACAGACAGCAGCTCCCGTCCTTCAGGGCCCCTCTCAGGTCACAGACGGCAGCTCCCGTACTTCACGGCTCCTCTCAGGTCACAGACGGCAGGTCCCGTCCTTCAGGGCTCCTCTCGGGTCACAGACGGCAGGTCCAGTCCTTCATGGTCCCTCTCAGGTCGCAGACAGCAGCTCCCGTCCTTCATGGCCCCTCTGAGGTCACAGACAGCAGCTCCCGTCCTTTAGGGCTCTTCTCAGGTCACAGACAGGAGCTCCCGTCCTTTAGGGCCCCTCTCAGGTCACAGACAGCAGGTCCAGTCCCTCAGGGTTCCTCTCAGGTCACAGGCAGCAGCTCCCGTCCTGCAGGGCTCCTCAGGCCACAGACAGCAGCTCCCTTTCCTTCAGGGCTCCTCAGGTCACAGACGTCAGGTTCAGTCCTTCATGGCCCCTCTCAGGTCACAGACAGCAGCTCCCGTCCTTCAGGGCTCCTCAGGTCACAGACAGCAGCTCACGTCCTTCATGTCTCCTCTCAGGTCACAGACAGCAGCTCACGTCCTTCAGGGCTCCTCTGAGGTCACAGACAGCAGCTCCCGCCCTTCAGGGCCCCTCTGAGGTCACAGACAGCAGCTCCGATCCTTCAGGGCTCCTCTCAGGTCACACAGCAGCTCCCGTCCTTCAGGGCTCCTCTCAGGTCACAGGCAGCAACTCCCGTCCTTCAGGGCCCCTCTCAGGTCACAGACAGCAGCTCCCGTCCTTCAGGGCTCCTCTCAGGTCGCAGACAGTAGCTCCTGTCCTTCAGGGCTCCTCAGGTCACAGACAGCAGCTCCCGTCATTCAGGGCCCCTCTCAGGTCACAGACGGCAGCTCCCGTCCTACATGGCCCCTCTCAGGTCACAGACAGCAGCTCCTGTCCTTCAGGGCTCCTCTCAGGTCGCAGGCAGCAGCTCCCGTCCTTCAGGGCTCCTCTCAGGTCACAGACAGCAGCTCCCGTCCTTCATGGCCCCTTTCAGGTCACAGACAGCAGCTCCCGTCCTTCAGGGCTCCTCTCAGGTCACAGACAGCAGCTCCCATCCTTCAGGGCCCCTCTCAGGTCACAGACAGCAGCTCCTGTCCTTCAGGGCTCCTCTCAGGTCGCAGGCAGCAGCTCCCGTCCTTCAGGGCTCCTCAGGTCACAGACAGCAGCTCCCGTCATTCAGGGTCCCTCTCAGGTCGCAGACAGCAGCTCCCGTCCTTCAGGCCCCCTCTCAGGTCACAGACAGCAGCTCCCGTCCTTCATGGCTCCTCTCAGGTCACAGACGGCAGCTCCCGTCCTTCATGGCCCCTCTCAGGTCACAGACAGCAGCTCCCGTCCTTCATGGCTCCTCTCAGGTCACAGACTGCAGCTCCAGTCCCTCAGGGCTCCTCTCAGGTCACAGACAGCAGCTCCCGTCCTTCAGGGCTCCTCTCAGGTCACAGACAGCAGCTCCCGTCCTTCATGGCTCCTCTCAGGTCGCAGACAGCAGCTCCCGTCCTTCAGGGCTCCTCTCAGGTCCCAGACAGCAGCTCCCGTCCTTCATGGCCCCTCTCAGGTCACAGACAGTAGCTCCCGTCCTTCAGGGCCCCTCTCAGGTCACAGACAGCAGCTCCCATCCTTCAGGGCTCCTCTCAGGTCGCAGACAGCAGCTCCCGTCCTTCAGGGCTCCTCTCAGGTCGCAGACAGCAGCTCCCGTCCTTCATGGCCCCTCTCAGGTCACAGACAGCAGGTCCCGTCCTTCAGGGCTCCTCTCAGGTCCCAGACAGCAGCTCCCGTCCTTCATGGCTCCTCTCAGGTCGCAGACAGCAGCTCCCGTCCTTCAGGGCTCCTCTCAGGTCCCAGACAGCAGCTCCCGTCCTTCATGGCCCCTCTCAGGTCACAGACAGTAGCTCCCGTCCTTCAGGGCCCCTCTCAGGTCACAGACAGCAGCTCCCATCCTTCAGGGCTCCTCTCAGGTCGCAGACAGCAGCTCCCGTCCTTCAGGGCTCCTCTCAGGTCGCAGACAGCAGCCCCCGTCCTTCAGGGCCCCTCTGAGGTCACAGACAGCAGCTCCCGTTCTTCATGGTCCCTCTCAGGTCATAGACAGCAGCTCCCGTCCTTCAGGGCCCCTCTGAGGTCACAGACAGCAGCTCCCGTCCTTCAGGGCCCCTCTCAGGTCACAGACAGCAGCTCCCGTCCTTCAGGGCTCCTCAGGTCACAGACAGCAGCTCCCGTCCTTCAGGGCCCCTCTCAGGTCACAGACAGCAGCTCCCGTCCTTCAGGGCCCCTCTCAGGTCACAGACGGCAGCTCCCATCCTTCATGGCTCCTCTCAGGTCACAGACAGTAGCTCCTGTCCTTCATGGCCCCTCTCAGGTCACAGGCAGCAGCTCCCGTCCTTCAGGGCCCCTCTCAGGTCACAGACAGCAGCTCCCATCCTTCAGGGCTCCTCTCAGGTCGCAGACAGCAGCTCCCGTCCTTCAGGGCCCCTCTCAGGTCACAGACAGCAGCTCCCATCCTTCAGGGCCCCTCTCAGGTCACAGACGGCAGCTCCCATCCTTCATGGCTCCTCTCAGGTCACAGACAGTAGCTCCTGTCCTTCATGGCCCCTCTCAGGTCACAGGCAGCAGCTCCCGTCCTTCAGGGCCCCTCTCAGGTCACAGACAGCAGCTCCCGTCCTTCAGGGCCCCTCTCAGGTCACAGACAGCAGCTCCCGTCCTTCATGGCTCCTCTCAGGTCACACACAGCAGCGACCGTCCTTCATGGCTCCTCAGGTCACAGACAGCAGCTCCCGTCCTTCAGGGCTCCTCAGGTCACAGACAGTAGCTCCCGTCCTTCAGGGCTCCTCCGGTCACAGACAGCAGCTCCCGTCCTTCAGGGCTCCTCAGGTCACAGACTGCGGCTCCCGTCCTTCAGGGCCCCTCTCAGGTCACAGACTGCGGCTCCCGTCCTTCAGGGCCCCTCTCAGGTCACAGACAGCAGCTCCCGTCCTTCAGGGCCCCTCTCAGGTCACAGACGGCAGCTCCCGTCCTTCATGGCCCCTCTCAGGTCACAGACGGCAGCTCCCGTCCTTCATGGCCCCTCTAAGGTCACAGACAGCAGCTCACGTCCTTCAGGGCTCCTCTCAGGTCACAGACAGCAGCTCCCGTCCTTAAGGGCTCCTCTCAGGTCACAGACAGCAGCTCCCGTCCTTCAGGGCTCCTCAGGTCACAGACAGCAGGTCCCGTCCTTCAGGGCTCCTCTCAGGTCACAGACGGCATTTCCAGTCCTTCATGGCCCTTCTCAGGTCACAGACAACAGCTCCCGTCCTTCAGGGCTCCTCTCAGGTCGCAGACAGCCGCTCCCGTCCTTCAGGGCCCCTCTCAGGTCACAGGCAGCAGCTCCCGTCCTTCATGGCTCCTCCGGTCACAGACAGCAGCTCATGTCCTCAGGGCTCCTCTCAGGTCACAGACAGCAGCTCCCGTCCTTCAGGGCCCCTCTCAGGTCACAGACGGCAGCTCCCTTTCCTTCATGGCCCCTCTCAGGTCACAGACAGCAGCTCCCGTCCTTCAGGGCTCCTCTGAGGTCACAGACAGCAGCTCCCTTTCCTTCAGGGCTCCTCTCAGGTCACAGACGTCAGGTTCAGTCCTTCAGGGCTCCTCTCAGGTCATAGACAGCAGCTCCCGTCCTTCAGGGCTCCTCTCAGGTCACAAACAGCAGCTCCCGTCCTTCAGGGCTCCTCTCAGGTCACAGACAGCAGCTCCCATCCTTCATGGCCCCTCTCAGGTCAGAGACAGCAGCTCCCGTCCTTCATGGCCCCTCTCAGGTCACAGACAGCAGCTCCCGTCCTTCAGGGCTCCTCCGGTCACAGACAGCAGCTCCCGTCCTTCAGGGCTCCTCAGGTCACAGACAGCAGCTCCCGTCCTTCATGGCCCCTCTCAGGTCACAGACAGCAGCTCCCGTCTTCAGGGCTCCTCTCAGGTCACAGACAGCAGCTCCCGTCCTTCAGGGCTCCTCTCAGGTCACAGACAGCAGCTCCCGTCCTTCATGGCTCCTCAGGTCACAGACAGCAGCTCCCGTCCTTCAGGGCTCCTCAGGTCACAGACAGCAGCTCCCGTCCTTCATGGCCCCTCTCAGGTCACAGACAGCAGCTCCCGTCCTTCATGGCCCCTCTCAGGTCACAGACAGCAGCTCCCGTCTTCAGGGCTCCTCTCAGGTCACAGACTGCGGCTCCCGTCCTTCAGGGCCCCTCTCAGGTCACAGACTGCGGCTCCCGTCCTTCAAGGCTCCTCTCAGGTAACAGGCAGCAGGTCCAGTCCCTCAGGGCCCCTCCCAGGTCACAGACAGCAGGTCCAGTCCCTCAGGGTTCCTCTCAGGTCACAGGCAGCAGCTCCCGTACTTCACGGCTCCTCTCAGGTCACAAGACAGCAGCTCCCGTCTTTCATGGCCCCTCTCAGGTCACAGACGGCAGGTCCCGTCCTTCAGGCTCCTCTCAGGTCACAGGCAGCAGCTCCCGTCCTTCATGGCCCCTCTCAGGTCACAGACCGCAGCTCCCGTCCTTCAGGGCTCCTTTCTCAGGTCACAGACGGCAGCTCCCGTCCTTCAGGGCCCCTCTCAGGTCACAGACAGCAGCTCCCGTCCTTCAGGGCTCCTCTCAGGTCAAAGACAGCAGCTCCCGTCCTTCATGGCCCCTCTCAGGTCACAGACAGCAGGTCCCGTCCTTCAGGGCTCCTCTCGGGTCACAGACAGCAGCCCCCATCCTTCAGGGCCCCTCTCAGGTCACAGACCGCAGCTCCCGTCCTTCAGGGCTCCTCTCAGGTCACAGACAGCAGCTCACGTCCTTCAGGGCCCCTCTCAGGTCGCAGACAGCAGCTCCCGTCCTTCAGGGCTCTTCTAAGGTCACAGACAGCCGCTCCCGTCCTTCAGGGCTCCTCTCGGGTCACAGACGGCAGGTCCCGTCCTTCAGGGCTCCTCTCGGGTCACAGACAGCAGCCCCCATCCTTCAGGGCCCCTCTCAGGTCACAGACCGCAGCTCCCGTCCTTCATGGCCCCTCAGGTCACAGACAGCAGCTCCAGTCCTTCATGGTCCCTCTCAGGTCGCAGACAGCAGCTCCCGTCCTTCATGGCCCCTCTGAGGTCACAGGCAGCAGCTCCCGTCCTTTAGGGCTCTTCTCAGGTCACAGGCAGCAGCTCCCGTCCTTCATGGACCCTCTGAGGTCACAGACAGGAGCTCCCGTCCTTTAGGGCCCCTCTCAGGTCACAGACAGCAGCTCCCGTCCTTCAGGGCTCCTCTCTGGTCACAGACAGCAGCTCCCGTCCTTCAGGGCTCCTCAGGTCACAGACGCCAGGTTCAGTCCTTCATGGCCCCTCTCAGGTCACAGACAACAGCTCCCGTCCTTCAGGGCTCCTCTCAGGTCGCAGACAGCAGCTCCCGTCCTTCAGGGCTCCTCTCAGGTCACAGACTGCAGCTCCCGTCCTTCATGGCCCCTCTCAGGTCGCAGACAGTAGCTCCCGTCCTTCAGGGCCCCTCTCAGGTCACAGACAGCAGCTCCCGTCCTTCATGGCCCCTCTCAGGTCGCAGACAGTAGCTCCCGTCCTTCATGGCCCCTCTCAGGTCGCAGACAGTAGCTCCCGTCCTTCAGGGCTCCTCTCAGGTGAAAGACAGCAGCTCCCATCCTTCAGGGCTCCTCTCAGGTCGCAGACAGTAGCTCCCGTCCTTCAGGGCTCCTCTCAGGTGAAAGACAACAGCTCCCGTCCTTCAGGGCTCCTCTCTGGTGAAAGACAGTAGCTCCCGTCCTTCAGGGCCCCTCTCAGGTCACAGACAGCAGCTCCCGTCCTTCATGGCCCCTCTCAGGTCACAGACAACAGCTCCCGTCCTTCAGGGCTCCTCTCAGGTGAAAGACAGTAGCTCCCGTCCTTCAGGGCCCCTCTCAGGTCACAGACAGCAGCTCCCATCCTTCATGGCCCCTCTCAGGTCGCAGACAGTAGCTCCCGTCCTTCAGGGCCCCTCTCAGGTCACAGACGGCAGCTCCCGTACTTCACGGCTCCTCTCAGGTCACAGACGGCAGGTCCCGTCCTTCAGGGCTCCTCTCGGGTCACAGACGGCAGGTCCAGTCCTTCATGGTCCCTCTCAGGTCGCAGACAGCAGCTCCCGTCCTTCATGGCCCCTCTGAGGTCACAGACCGCAGCTCCCGTCCTTTAGGGCTCTTCTCAGGTCACAGGCAGCAGCTCCCATCCTTCATGGACCCTCTGAGGTCACAGACAGGAGCTCCCGTCCTTTAGGGCCCCTCTCAGGTCACAGACAGCAGGTCCAGTCCCTCAGGGTTCCTCTCAGGTCACAGGCAGCAGCTCCCGTCCTGCAGGGCTCCTCAGGCCACAGACAGCAGCTCCCTTTCCTTCAGGGCTCCTCAGGTCACAGACGTCAGGTTCAGTCCTTCATGACCCCTCTCAGGTCACAGACAGCAGCTCACGTCCTTCAGGGCTCCTCTCAGGTCACAGACAGCAGCTCCCGTCCTTCATGTCTCCTCTCAGGTCACAGACAGCAGCTCACGTCCTTCAGGGCTCCTCTCAGGTCACAGACAGCAGCTCCCGTCCTTCAGGGCTCCTCAGGTCACAGACAGCAGCTCCCGTCCTTCAGGGCCCCTCTCAGGTCACAGACGGCAGCTCCCGTACTTCACGGCTCCTCTCAGGTCACAGACGGCAGGTCCCGTCCTTCAGGGCTCCTCTCGGGTCACAGACGGCAGGTCCAGTCCTTCATGGTCCCTCTCAGGTCGCAGACAGCAGCTCCCGTCCTTCATGGCCCCTCTGAGGTCACAGACAGCAGCTCCCGTCCTTTAGGGCTCTTCTCAGGTCACAGACAGGAGCTCCCGTCCTTTAGGGCCCCTCTCAGGTCACAGACAGCAGGTCCAGTCCCTCAGGGTTCCTCTCAGGTCACAGGCAGCAGCTCCCGTCCTGCAGGGCTCCTCAGGCCACAGACAGCAGCTCCCTTTCCTTCAGGGCTCCTCAGGTCACAGACGTCAGGTTCAGTCCTTCATGGCCCCTCTCAGGTCACAGACAGCAGCTCCCGTCCTTCAGGGCTCCTCAGGTCACAGACAGCAGCTCACGTCCTTCATGTCTCCTCTCAGGTCACAGACAGCAGCTCACGTCCTTCAGGGCTCCTCTGAGGTCACAGACAGCAGCTCCCGCCGTTCAGGGCCCCTCTGAGGTCACAGACAGCAGCTCCGATCCTTCAGGGCTCCTCTCAGGTCACACAGCAGCTCCCGTCCTTCAGGGCTCCTCTCAGGTCACAGGCAGCAACTCCCGTCCTTCAGGGCCCCTCTCAGGTCACAGACAGCAGCTCCCGTCCTTCAGGGCTCCTCTCAGGTCACAGACAGCAGCTCACGTCCTTCAGGGCCCCTCTCAGGTCGCAGACAGCAGCTCCCGTCCTTCAGGGCTCTTCTAAGGTCACAGACAGCCGCTCCCGTCCTTCAGGGCTCCTCTCGGGTCACAGACGGCAGGTCCCGTCCTTCAGGGCTCCTCTCGGGTCACAGACAGCAGCCCCCATCCTTCAGGGCCCCTCTCAGGTCACAGACCGCAGCTCCCGTCCTTCATGGCCCCTCAGGTCACAGACAGCAGCTCCAGTCCTTCATGGTCCCTCTCAGGTCGCAGACAGCAGCTCCCGTCCTTCATGGCCCCTCTGAGGTCACAGGCAGCAGCTCCCGTCCTTTAGGGCTCTTCTCAGGTCACAGGCAGCAGCTCCCGTCCTTCATGGACCCTCTGAGGTCACAGACAGGAGCTCCCGTCCTTTAGGGCCCCTCTCAGGTCACAGACAGCAGCTCCCGTCCTTCAGGGCTCCTCTCTGGTCACAGACAGCAGCTCCCGTCCTTCAGGGCTCCTCAGGTCACAGACGCCAGGTTCAGTCCTTCATGGCCCCTCTCAGGTCACAGACAACAGCTCCCGTCCTTCAGGGCTCCTCTCAGGTCGCAGACAGCAGCTCCCGTCCTTCAGGGCTCCTCTCAGGTCACAGACTGCAGCTCCCGTCCTTCATGGCCCCTCTCAGGTCGCAGACAGTAGCTCCCGTCCTTCAGGGCCCCTCTCAGGTCACAGACAGCAGCTCCCGTCCTTCATGGCCCCTCTCAGGTCGCAGACAGTAGCTCCCGTCCTTCATGGCCCCTCTCAGGTCGCAGACAGTAGCTCCCGTCCTTCAGGGCTCCTCTCAGGTGAAAGACAGCAGCTCCCATCCTTCAGGGCTCCTCTCAGGTCGCAGACAGTAGCTCCCGTCCTTCAGGGCTCCTCTCAGGTGAAAGACAACAGCTCCCGTCCTTCAGGGCTCCTCTCTGGTGAAAGACAGTAGCTCCCGTCCTTCAGGGCCCCTCTCAGGTCACAGACAGCAGCTCCCGTCCTTCATGGCCCCTCTCAGGTCACAGACAACAGCTCCCGTCCTTCAGGGCTCCTCTCAGGTGAAAGACAGTAGCTCCCGTCCTTCAGGGCCCCTCTCAGGTCACAGACAGCAGCTCCCATCCTTCATGGCCCCTCTCAGGTCGCAGACAGTAGCTCCCGTCCTTCAGGGCCCCTCTCAGGTCACAGACGGCAGCTCCCGTACTTCACGGCTCCTCTCAGGTCACAGACGGCAGGTCCCGTCCTTCAGGGCTCCTCTCGGGTCACAGACGGCAGGTCCAGTCCTTCATGGTCCCTCTCAGGTCGCAGACAGCAGCTCCCGTCCTTCATGGCCCCTCTGAGGTCACAGACCGCAGATCCCGTCCTTTAGGGCTCTTCTCAGGTCACAGGCAGCAGCTCCCATCCTTCATGGACCCTCTGAGGTCACAGACAGGAGCTCCCGTCCTTTAGGGCCCCTCTCAGGTCACAGACAGCAGGTCCAGTCCCTCAGGGTTCCTCTCAGGTCACAGGCAGCAGCTCCCGTCCTGCAGGGCTCCTCAGGCCACAGACAGCAGCTCCCTTTCCTTCAGGGCTCCTCAGGTCACAGACGTCAGGTTCAGTCCTTCATGACCCCTCTCAGGTCACAGACAGCAGCTCACGTCCTTCAGGGCTCCTCTCAGGTCACAGACAGCAGCTCCCGTCCTTCATGTCTCCTCTCAGGTCACAGACAGCAGCTCACGTCCTTCAGGGCTCCTCTCAGGTCACAGACAGCAGCTCCCGTCCTTCAGGGCTCCTCAGGTCACAGACAGCAGCTCCCGTCCTTCAGGGCCCCTCTCAGGTCACAGACGGCAGCTCCCGTACTTCACGGCTCATCTCAGGTCACAGACGGCAGGTCCCGTCCTTCAGGGCTCCTCTCGGGTCACAGACGGCAGGTCCAGTCCTTCATGGTCCCTCTCAGGTCGCAGACAGCAGCTCCCGTCCTTCATGGCCCCTCTGAGGTCACAGACAGCAGCTCCCGTCCTTTAGGGCTCTTCTCAGGTCACAGACAGGAGCTCCCGTCCTTTAGGGCCCCTCTCAGGTCACAGACAGCAGGTCCAGTCCCTCAGGGTTCCTCTCAGGTCACAGGCAGCAGCTCCCGTCCTGCAGGGCTCCTCAGGCCACAGACAGCAGCTCCCTTTCCTTCAGGGCTCCTCAGGTCACAGACGTCAGGTTCAGTCCTTCATGGCCCCTCTCAGGTCACAGACAGCAGCTCCCGTCCTTCAGGGCTCCTCAGGTCACAGACAGCAGCTCACGTCCTTCATGTCTCCTCTCAGGTCACAGACAGCAGCTCACGTCCTTCAGGGCTCCTCTCAGGTCACAGGCAGCAACTCCCGTCCTTCAGGGCCCCTCTCAGGTCACAGACAGCAGCTCCCGTCCTTCAGGGCTCCTCTCAGGTCGCAGACAGTAGCTCCTGTCCTTCAGGGCTCCTCAGGTCACAGACAGCAGCTCCCGTCATTCAGGGCCCCTCTCAGGTCACAGACGGCAGCTCCCGTCCTTCATGGCCCCTCTCAGGTCACAGACAGCAGCTCCTGTCCTTCAGGGCTCCTCTCAGGTCGCAGGCAGCAGCTCCCGTCCTTCAGGCCCCCTCTCAGGTCACAGACAGCAGCTCCCGTCCTTCAGGGCTCCTCTCAGGTCACAGACAGCAGCTCCCGTCCTTCATGGCCCCTTTCAGGTCACAGACAGCAGCTCCCGTCCTTCAGGGCTCCTCTCAGGTCACAGACAGCAGCTCCCATCCTTCAGGGCCCCTCTCAGGTCACAGACAGCAGCTCCTGTCCTTCAGGGCTCCTCTCAGGTCGCAGGCAGCAGCTCCCGTCCTTCAGGGCTCCTCAGGTCACAGACAGCAGCTCCCGTCATTCAGGGTCCCTCTCAGGTCGCAGACAGCAGCTCCCGTCCTTCAGGCCCCCTCTCAGGTCACAGACAGCAGCTCCTGTCCTTCAGGGCTCCTCTCAGGTCGCAGGCAGCAGCTCCCGTCCTTCAGGGCTCCTCAGGTCCCAGACAGCAGCTCCCGTCCTTCATGGCCCCTCTCAGGTCACAGACAGCAGCTCCTGTCCTTCAGGGCTCCTCTCAGGTCGCAGGCAGCAGCTCCCGTCCTTCAGGGCTCCTCAGGTCCCAGACAGCAGCTCCCGTCCTTCATGGCCCCTCTCAGGTCACAGACAGCAGCTCCCATCCTTCAGGGCTCCTCTCAGGTCGCAGACAGCAGCTCCCGTCCTTCAGGGCTCCTCTCAGGTCGCAGACAGCAGCTCCTGTCCTTCATGGCTCCTCAGGTCACAGACAGCAGCTCCCGTCCTTCAGGGCTCCTCTCAGGTCACAGACAGCAGCTCCCGTCCTTCATGGCCCCTCTCAGGTCACAGACAGCAGCTCCCGTCCTTCTGGGCCCCTCTCAGGTCACAGACAGCAGCTCCCGGCCTTCATGGCTCCTCTCAGGTCACAGACAGCAGCTCCCGTCCTTCAGGGCCCCTCTCAGCTCACAGACAGCAGCTCCCGTCCTTCAGGGCCCCTCTCAGGTCACAGACAGCAGCTCCCGTCCTTCAGGGCCCCTCTCAGGTCACAGACAGCAGCTCCCGTCCTTCATGGCTCCTCTCAGGTCACAGGCAGCAGCTCCCGTCCTTCAGGGCCCCTCTCAGGTCACAGACAGCAGCTCCCATCCTTCAGGGCTCCTCTCAGGTCGCAGACAGCAGCTCCCGTCCTTCAGGGCCCCTCTCAGGTCACAGACAGCAGCTCCCGTCCTTCAGGGCCCCTCTCAGGTCACAGACAGCAGCTCCCGTCCTTCATGGCTCCTCTCAGGTCACACACAGCAGCGACCGTCCTTCATGGCTCCTCAGGTCACAGACAGCAGCTCCCGTCCTTCAGGGCTCCTCAGGTCACAGACAGTAGCTCCCGTCCTTCAGGGCTCCTCCGGTCACAGACAGCAGCTCCCGTCCTTCAGGGCTCCTCAGGTCACAGACTGCGGCTCCCGTCCTTCAGGGCCCCTCTCAGGTCACAGACTGCGGCTCCCGTCCTTCAGGGCCCCTCTCAGGTCACAGACAGCAGCTCCCGTCCTTCAGGGCCCCTCTCAGGTCACAGACGGCAGCTCCCGTCCTTCATGGCCCCTCTCAGGTCACAGACGGCAGCTCCCGTCCTTCATGGCCCCTCTAAGGTCACAGACAGCAGCTCACGTCCTTCAGGGCTCCTCTCAGGTCACAGACAGCAGCTCCCGTCCTTAAGGGCTCCTCTCAGGTCACAGACAGCAGCTCCCGTCCTTCAGGGCTCCTCAGGTCACAGACAGCAGGTCCCGTCCTTCAGGGCTCCTCTCAGGTCACAGACGGCATTTCCAGTCCTTCATGGCCCTTCTCAGGTCACAGACAACAGCTCCCGTCCTTCAGGGCTCCTCTCAGGTCGCAGACAGCAGCTCCCGTCCTTCAGGGCCCCTCTCAGGTCACAGGCAGCAGCTCCCGTCCTTCATGGCTCCTCCGGTCACAGACAGCAGCTCCCGTCCTCAGGGCTCCTCTCAGGTCACAGACAGCAGCTCCCGTCCTTCAGGGCCCCTCTCAGGTCACAGACGGCAGCTCCCTTTCCTTCATGGCCCCTCTCAGGTCACAGACAGCAGCTCCCGTCCTTCCGGGCTCCTCTGAGGTCACAGACAGCAGCTCCCTTTCCTTCAGGGCTCCTCTCAGGTCACAGACGTCAGGTTCAGTCCTTCAGGGCTCCTCTCAGGTCATAGACAGCAGCTCCCGTCCTTCAGGGCTCCTCTCAGGTCACAAACAGCAGCTCCCGTCCTTCAGGGCTCCTCTCAGGTCACAGACAGCAGTTCCCATCCTTCATGGCCCCTCTCAGGTCAGAGACAGCAGCTCCCGTCCTTCATGGCCCCTCTCAGGTCACAGACAGCAGCTCCCGTCCTTCAGGGCTCCTCCGGTCACAGACAGCAGCTCCCGTCCTTCAGGGCTCCTCAGGTCACAGACAGCAGCTCCCGTCCTTCATGGCCCCTCTCAGGTCACAGACAGCAGCTCCCGTCTTCAGGGCTCCTCTCAGGTCACAGACAGCAGCTCCCGTCCTTCAGGGCTCCTCTCAGGTCACAGACAGCAGCTCCCGTCCTTCATGGCTCCTCAGGTCACAGACAGCAGCTCCCGTCCTTCAGGGCTCCTCAGGTCACAGACAGCAGCTCCCGTCCTTCATGGCCCCTCTCAGGTCACAGACAGCAGCTCCCGTCCTTCATGGCCCCTCTCAGGTCACAGACAGCAGCTCCCGTCTTCAGGGCTCCTCTCAGGTCACAGACTGCGGCTCCCGTCCTTCAGGGCCCCTCTCAGGTCACAGACTGCGGCTCCCGTCCTTCAAGGCTCCTCTCAGGTAACAGGCAGCAGGTCCAGTCCCTCAGGGCCCCTCCCAGGTCACAGACAGCAGGTCCAGTCCCTCAGGGTTCCTCTCAGGTCACAGGCAGCAGCTCCCGTACTTCACGGCTCCTCTCAGGTCACAAGACAGCAGCTCCCGTCCTTCATGGCCCCTCTCAGGTCACAGACGGCAGGTCCCGTCCTTCAGGCTCCTCTCAGGTCACAGGCAGCAGCTCCCGTCCTTCATGGCCCCTCTCAGGTCACAGACCGCAGCTCCCGTCCTTCAGGGCTCCTCTCTCAGGTCACAGACGGCAGCTCCCGTCCTTCAGGGCCCCTCTCAGGTCACAGACAGCAGCTCCCGTCCTTCAGGGCTCCTCTCAGGTCACAGACAGCAGCTCCCGTCCTTCATGGCCCCTCTCAGGTCACAGACAGCAGGTCCCGTCCTTCAGGGCTCCTCTCGGGTCACAGACAGCAGCCCCCATCCTTCAGGGCCCCTCTCAGGTCACAGACCGCAGCTCCCGTCCTTCAGGGCTCCTCTCAGGTCACAGACAGCAGCTCACGTCCTTCAGGGCCCCTCTGAGGTCGCAGACAGCAGCTCCCGTCCTTCAGGGCTCTTCTAAGGTCACAGACAGCCGCTCCCGTCCTTCAGGGCTCCTCTCGGGTCACAGACGGCAGGTCCCGTCCTTCAGGGCTCCTCTCGGGTCACAGACAGCAGCCCCCATCCTTCAGGGCCCCTCTCAGGTCACAGACCGCAGCTCCCGTCCTTCATGGCCCCTCAGGTCACAGACAGCAGCTCCAGTCCTTCATGGTCCCTCTCAGGTCGCAGACAGCAGCTCCCGTCCTTCATGGCCCCTCTGAGGTCACAGGCAGCAGCTCCCGTCCTTTAGGGCTCTTCTCAGGTCACAGGCAGCAGCTCCCGTCCTTCATGGACCCTCTGAGGTCACAGACAGGAGCTCCCGTCCTTTAGGGCCCCTCTCAGGTCACAGACAGCAGCTCCCGTCCTTCAGGGCTCCTCTCTGGTCACAGACAGCAGCTCCCGTCCTTCAGGGCTCCTCAGGTCACAGACGCCAGGTTCAGTCCTTCATGGCCCCTCTCAGGTCACAGACAACAGCTCCCGTCCTTCAGGGCTCCTCTCAGGTCGCAGACAGCAGCTCCCGTCCTTCAGGGCTCCTCTCAGGTCACAGACTGCAGCTCCCGTCCTTCATGGCCCCTCTCAGGTCGCAGACAGTAGCTCCCGTCCTTCAGGGCCCCTCTCAGGTCACAGACAGCAGCTCCCGTCCTTCATGGCCCCTCTCAGGTCGCAGACAGTAGCTCCCGTCCTTCATGGCCCCTCTCAGGTCGCAGACAGTAGCTCCCGTCCTTCAGGGCTCCTCTCAGGTGAAAGACAGCAGCTCCCATCCTTCAGGGCTCCTCTCAGGTCGCAGACAGTAGCTCCCGTCCTTCAGGGCTCCTCTCAGGTGAAAGACAACAGCTCCCGTCCTTCAGGGCTCCTCTCTGGTGAAAGACAGTAGCTCCCGTCCTTCAGGGCCCCTCTCAGGTCACAGACAGCAGCTCCCGTCCTTCATGGCCCCTCTCAGGTCACAGACAACAGCTCCCGTCCTTCAGGGCTCCTCTCAGGTGAAAGACAGTAGCTCCCGTCCTTCAGGGCCCCTCTCAGGTCACAGACAGCAGCTCCCATCCTTCATGGCCCCTCTCAGGTCGCAGACAGTAGCTCCCGTCCTTCAGGGCTCCTCAGGTCACAGACAGTAGCTCCCATCCTTCAGGGCCCCTCTCAGGTCACAGACAGCAGCTCCCGTCCTTCATGGCCCCTCTCAGGTCGCAGACAGTAGCTCCCGTCCTTCATGGCCCCTCTCAGGTCGCAGACAGTAGCTCCCGTCCTTCAGGGCTCCTCTCAGGTGAAAGACAGCAGCTCCCATCCTTCAGGGCTCCTCTCAGGTCACAGACCACAGCTCCCGTCCTTCAGGGCCCCTCTCAGGTCGCAGACAGCAGCTCCCGTTGTTCAAGGCTCTTCTCAGGTCACAGACAGCAGCCCCCATCCTTCATGGCCCCTCTCAGGTCGCAGACAGCAGCTCCCGTCCTTCAGGGCTCCTCTCAGGTCACAGACAGCAGCTCCCGTCCATCAGGGCCCCTCTGAGGTCACAGACAGCAGCTCCCGTCCTTCAGGACTCCTCAGGTCACAGACCGCAGCTCCTGTCCTTCAGGACTCCTCAGGTCACAGACAGCAGCTCCCGTCCTTCAGGGCCCCTCTCAGGTCACAGACGGCAGCTCCCGTACTTCACGGCTCCTCTCAGGTCACAGACGGCAGGTCCCGTC
Organism: Lissotriton vulgaris; assembly: GCF_964263255.1. Classification (NCBI taxonomy): domain Eukaryota; kingdom Metazoa; phylum Chordata; class Amphibia; order Caudata; family Salamandridae; genus Lissotriton; species Lissotriton vulgaris. The sequence goes on from NC_141685.1 coordinate 4,646,173, forward strand.
CTTCAGGGCTCCTCTCGGGTCACAGACGGCAGGTCCAGTCCTTCATGGTCCCTCTCAGGTCGCAGACAGCAGCTCCCGTCCTTCATGGCCCCTCTGAGGTCACAGACCGCAGCTCCCGTCCTTTAGGGCTCTTCTCAGGTCACAGGCAGCAGCTCCCATCCTTCATGGACCCTCTGAGGTCACAGACAGGAGCTCCCGTCCTTTAGGGCCCCTCTCAGGTCACAGACAGCAGGTCCAGTCCCTCAGGGTTCCTCTCAGGTCACAGGCAGCAGCTCCCGTCCTGCAGGGCTCCTCAGGCCACAGACAGCAGCTCCCTTTCCTTCAGGGCTCCTCAGGTCACAGACGTCAGGTTCAGTCCTTCATGACCCCTCTCAGGTCACAGACAGCAGCTCACGTCCTTCAGGGCTCCTCTCAGGTCACAGACAGCAGCTCCCGTCCTTCATGTCTCCTCTCAGGTCACAGACAGCAGCTCACGTCCTTCAGGGCTCCTCTCAGGTCACAGACAGCAGCTCCCGTCCTTCAGGGCTCCTCAGGTCACAGACAGCAGCTCCCGTCCTTCAGGGCCCCTCTCAGGTCACAGACGGCAGCTCCCGTACTTCACGGCTCCTCTCAGGTCACAGACGGCAGGTCCCGTCCTTCAGGGCTCCTCTCGGGTCACAGACGGCAGGTCCAGTCCTTCATGGTCCCTCTCAGGTCTCAGACAGCAGCTCCCGTCCTTCATGGCCCCTCTGAGGTCACAGACAGCAGCTCCCGTCCTTTAGGGCTCTTCTCAGGTCACAGACAGGAGCTCCCGTCCTTTAGGGCCCCTCTCAGGTCACAGACAGCAGGTCCAGTCCCTCAGGGTTCCTCTCAGGTCACAGGCAGCAGCTCCCGTCCTGCAGGGCTCCTCAGGCCACAGACAGCAGCTCCCTTTCCTTCAGGGCTCCTCAGGTCACAGACGTCAGGTTCAGTCCTTCATGGCCCCTCTCTGGTCACAGACAGCAGCTCCCGTCCTTCAGGGCTCCTCAGGTCACAGACAGCAGCTCACGTCCTTCATGTCTCCTCTCAGGTCACAGACAGCAGCTCACGTCCTTCAGGGCTCCTCTGAGGTCACAGACAGCAGCTCCCGCCCTTCAGGGCCCCTCTGAGGTCACAGGCAGCAGCTCCGATCCTTCAGGGCTCCTCTCAGGTCACACAGCAGCTCCCGTCCTTCAGGGCTCCTTTCAGGTCACAGGCAGCAACTCCCGTCCTTCAGGGCCCCTCTCAGGTCACAGACAGCAGCTCCTGTCCTTCAGGGCTCCTCTCAGGTCGCAGACAGCAGCTCCCGTCCTTCAGGCCCCCTCTCAGGTCACAGACAGCAGCTCCCGTCCTTCAGGGCTCCTCTCAGGTCACAGACAGCAGCTCCCGTCCTTCATGGCCCCTTTCAGGTCACAGACAGCAGCTCCCGTCCTTCAGGGCTCCTCTCAGGTCACAGACAGCAGCTCCCATCCTTCAGGGCCCCTCTCAGGTCACAGACAGCAGCTCCTGTCCTTCAGGGCTCCTCTCAGGTCGCAGGCAGCAGCTCCCGTCCTTCAGGGCTCCTCAGGTCACAGACAGCAGCTCCCGTCATTCAGGGTCCCTCTCAGGTCGCAGACAGCAGCTCCCGTCCTTCAGGCCCCCTCTCAGGTCACAGACAGCAGCTCCCGTCCTTCATGGCTCCTCTCAGGTCACAGACGGCAGCTCCCGTCCTTCATGGCCCCTCTCAGGTCACAGACAGCAGCTCCCGTCCTTCATGGCTCCTCTCAGGTCACAGACAGCAGCTCCCGTCCTTCAGGGCTCCTCTCAGGTCACAGACAGCAGCTCCAGTCCCTCAGGGCTCCTCTCAGGTCACAGACAGCAGCTCCCGTCCTTCAGGGCTCCTCTCAGGTCACAGACAGCAGCTCCCGTCCTTCATGGCTCCTCTCAGGTCGCAGACAGCAGCTCCCGTCCTTCAGGGCTCCTCTCAGGTCCCAGACAGCAGCTCCCGTCCTTCATGGCCCCTCTCAGGTCACAGACAGTAGCTCCCGTCCTTCAGGGCCCCTCTCAGGTCACAGACAGCAGCTCCCGTCCTTCATGGCTCCTCTCAGGTCACAGACAGCAGCTCCCGTCCTTCAGGGCCCCTCAGGTCACAGACAGCAGCTCCCGTCCTTCATGGCTCCTCTCAGGTCACAGACAGCAGGTCCAGTCCTTCAGGGCTCCTCAGGTCATAGACAGCAGCTCCCGTCCTTCATGGCTCCTCTCAGGTCACAGACAGCAGCTCCCGTCCTTCAGGGCTCTTCTCAGGTCGCAGACAGCAGCTCCCGTCCTTCAGGGCTCCTCTCAGGTCGCAGACAGCAGCTCCTGTCCTTCATGGCTCCTCAGGTCACAGACAGCAGCTCCCGTCCTTCAGGGCTCCTCTCAGGTCACAGACAGCAGCTCCCGTCCTTCATGGCCCCTCTCAGGTCACACACAGCCGCTCCCGTCCTTCTGGGCCCCTCTCAGGTCACAGACAGCAGCTCCCGTCCTTCATGGCTCCTCTCAGGTCACAGACAGCAGCTCCCGTCCTTCAGGGCCCCTCTCAGCTCACAGACAGCAGCTCCCGTCCTTCAGGGCCCCTCTCAGGTCACAGACAGCAGCTCCCGTCCTTCAGGGCCCCTCTCAGGTGTCAGACGGCAGCTCCCATCCTTCATGGCTCCTCTCAGGTCACAGACGGCAGGTCCAGTCCTTCAGGGCTCCTCTCAGGTCACAGACAGCAGCTCCCGTCCTTCAGGGCCCCTCTCAGGTCACAGACAGCAGCTCCCGTCCTTCAGGGCTCCTCAGGTCACAGACAGTAGCTCCTGTCCTTCATGGCCCCTCTCAGGTCACAGGCAGCAGCTCCCGTCCTTCAGGGCCCCTCTCAGGTCACAGACAGCAGCTCCCATCCTTCAGGGCTCCTCTCAGGTCGCAGACAGCAGCTCCTGTCCTTCAGGGCCCCTCTCAGGTCACAGACAGCAGCTCCCGTCCTTCAGGGCCCCTCTCAGGTCACAGACAGCAGCTCCCGTCCTTCATGGCTCCTCTCAGGTCACACACAGCAGCGACCGTCCTTCATGGCTCCTCAGGTCACAGACAGCAGCTCCCGTCCTTCAGGGCTCCTCAGGTCACAGACAGTAGCTCCCGTCCTTCAGGGCTCCTCCGGTCACAGACAGCAGCTCCCGTCCTTCAGGGCTCCTCAGGTCACAGACTGCGGCTCCCGTCCTTCAGGGCCCCTCTCAGGTCACAGACTGCGGCTCCCGTCCTTCAGGGCCCCTCTCAGGTCACAGACAGCAGCTCCCGTCCTTCAGGGCCCCTCTCAGGTCACAGACGGCAGCTCCCGTCCTTCATGGCCCCTCTCAGGTCACAGACGGCAGCTCCCGTCCTTCATGGCCCCTCTAAGGTCACAGACAGCAGCTCACGTCCTTCAGGGCTCCTCTCAGGTCACAGACAGCAGCTCCCGTCCTTAAGGGCTCCTCTCAGGTCACAGACAGCAGCTCCCGTCCTTCAGGGCTCCTCAGGTCACAGACAGCAGGTCCCGTCCTTCAGGGCTCCTCTCAGGTCACAGACGGCATTTCCAGTCCTTCATGGCCCTTCTCAGGTCACAGACAACAGCTCCCGTCCTTCAGGGCTCCTCTCAAGTCGCAGACAGCAGCTCCCGTCCTTCAGGGCCCCTCTCAGGTCACAGGCAGCAGCTCCCGTCCTTCATGGCTCCTCCGGTCACAGACAGCAGCTCCCGTCCTCAGGGCTCCTCTCAGGTCACAGACAGCAGCTCCCGTCCTTCAGGGCCCCTCTCAGGTCACAGACGGCAGCTCCCTTTCCTTCATGGCCCCTCTCAGGTCACAGACAGCAGCTCCCGTCCTTCAGGGCTCCTCTGAGGTCACAGACAGCAGCTCCCTTTCCTTCAGGGCTCCTCTCAGGTCACAGACGTCAGGTTCAGTCCTTCAGGGCTCCTCTCAGGTCATAGACAGCAGCTCCCGTCCTTCAGGGCTCCTCTCAGGTCACAAACAGCAGCTCCCGTCCTTCAGGGCTCCTTTCAGGTCACAGACAGCAGCTCCCATCCTTCATGGCCCCTCTCAGGTCAGAGACAGCAGCTCCCGTCCTTCATGGCCCCTCTCAGGTCACAGACAGCAGCTCCCGTCCTTCAGGGCTCCTCCGGTCACAGACAGCAGCTCCCGTCCTTCAGGGCTCCTCAGGTCACAGACAGCAGCTCCCGTCCTTCATGGCCCCTCTCAGGTCACAGACAGCAGCTCCCGTCTTCAGGGCTCCTCTCAGGTCACAGACAGCAGCTCCCGTCCTTCAGGGCTCCTCTCAGGTCACAGACAGCAGCTCCCGTCCTTCATGGCCCCTCTCAGGTAACAGGCAGCAGGTCCAGTCCCTCAGGGCCCCTCCCAGGTCACAGACAGCAGGTCCAGTCCCTCAGGGTTCCTCTCAGGTCACAGGCAGCAGCTCCCGTACTTCACGGCTCCTCTCAGGTCACAAGACAGCAGCTCCCGTCCTTCATGGCCCCTCTCAGGTCACAGACGGCAGGTCCCATCCTTCAGGCTCCTCTCAGGTCACAGGCAGCAGCTCCCGTCCTTCATGGCCCCTCTCAGGTCACAGACCGCAGCTCCCATCCTTCAGGGCTCCTCTCTCAGGTCACAGACGGCAGCTCCCGTCCTTCAGGGCCCCTCTCAGGTCACAGACAGCAGCTCCCGTCCTTCAGGGCTCCTCTCAGGTCACAGACAGCAGCTCCCGTCCTTCATGGCCCCTCTCAGGTCACAGACAGCAGGTCCCGTCCTTCAGGGCTCCTCTCGGGTCACAGACAGCAGCCCCCATCCTTCAGGGCCCCTCTCAGGTCACAGACCGCAGCTCCCGTCCTTCATGGCCCCTCAGGTCACAGACAGCAGCTCCAGTCCTTCATGGTCCCTCTCAGGACGCAGACAGCAGCTCCCGTCCTTCATGGCCCCTCTGAGGTCACAGGCAGCAGCTCCCGTCCTTTAGGGCTCTTCTCAGGTCACAGGCAGCAGCTCCCGTCCTTCATTGACCCTCTGAGGTCACAGACAGGAGCTCCCGTCCTTTAGGGCCCCTCTCAGGTCACAGACAGCAGCTCCCGTCCTTCAGGGCTCCTCTCTGGTCACAGACAGCAGCTCCCGTCCTTCAGGGCTCCTCAGGTCACAGACGCCAGGTTCAGTCCTTCATGGCCCCTCTCAGGTCACAGACAACAGCTCCCGTCCTTCAGGGCTCCTCTCAGGTCGCAGACAGCAGCTCCCGTCCTTCAGGGCTCCTCTCAGGTCACAGACTGCAGCTCCCGTCCTTCATGGCCCCTCTCAGGTCGCAGACAGTAGCTCCCGTCCTTCAGGGCCCCTCTCAGGTCACAGACAGCAGCTCCCGTCCTTCATGGCCCCTCTCAGGTCGCAGACAGTAGCTCCCGTCCTTCATGGCCCCTCTCAGGTCGCAGACAGTAGCTCCCGTCCTTCAGGGCTCCTCTCAGGTGAAAGACAGCAGCTCCCATCCTTCAGGGCTCCTCTCAGGTCGCAGACAGTAGCTCCCGTCCTTCAGGGCTCCTCTCAGGTGAAAGACAACAGCTCCCGTCCTTCAGGGCTCCTCTCTGGTGAAAGACAGTAGCTCCCGTCCTTCAGGGCCCCTCTCAGGTCACAGACAGCAGCTCCCGTCCTTCATGGCCCCTCTCAGGTCACAGACAACAGCTCCCGTCCTTCAGGGCTCCTCTCAGGTGAAAGACAGTAGCTCCCGTCCTTCAGGGCTCCTCAGGTCACAGACAGTAGCTCCCATCCTTCAGGGCCCCTCTCAGGTCACAGACAGCAGCTCCCGTCCTTCATGGCCCCTCTCAGGTCGCAGACAGTAGCTCCCGTCCTTCATGGCCCCTCTCAGGTCGCAGACAGTAGCTCCCGTCCTTCAGGGCTCCTCTCAGGTGAAAGACAGCAGCTCCCATCCTTCAGGGCTCCTCTCAGGTCACAGACAGCAGCTCCCGTCCTTCAGGGCCCCTCTCAGGTCGCAGACAGCAGCTCCCGTTGTTCAAGGCTCTTCTCAGGTCACAGACAGCAGCCCCCATCCTTCATGGCTCCTCAGGTCACAGACAGCAGCTCCCGTCCTTCAGGGCTCCTCTCAGGTCACAGACAGCAGCTCCCGTCCTTCAGGGCTCCTCTCAGGTCACAGACAGCAGCTCCCGTCCTTCAGGGCCCCTCTCAGGTCACAGACAGCAGCTCCCATCCTTCAGGGCCCCTCTCAGGTGACAGACAGCAGCTCCCGTCCTTCAGGGCTCCTCTCAGGTCACAGACAGCAGCTCCCGTCCTTCAGGGCCCCTCCCAGGTCACAGACAGCAGCTCCCGTCCTACAGGGCCCCTCTCAGGTCACAGACAGCAGCTCCCGTCCTTCAGGGCTCCTCAGGTCACAGACAGCAGCTCCCGTCCTACAGGGCCCCTCTCAGGTCACAGACGGCAGGCCCAGTCATTCAGGGTCCCTCCCAGGTCACAGACAGCAGCTCCCGTCCTTCAGGGCCCCTCTCAGGTCACAGACAGCAGCTCCCGTCCTTCAGGGCCCCTCTCAGGTCGCAGACAGTAGCTCCCGTCCTTCATGGCCCCTCTCAGGTCACAGACGGGAAGTCCAGTCCTTCAGGGCCACTCTCAGGTCACAGACAGCAGCTCCAGTCCCTCAGGGTTCCTCTCAGGTCACAGACAGCAGCTTCCGTCCTTCAGGGCCCCTCTCAGGTCACAGACGGCAGGTCCAGTCATTCAGGGTCCCTCTCAGGTCACAGACAGCAGCTCCCGTCCTTCAGGGCCCCTCTCAGGTCACAGACAGCAGCTCCCATCCTTCATGGACCCTCTCAGGTCACAGACAGCAGCTCCCGTCCTTCAGGGCCCCTCTCAGGTCGCAGACAGTAGCTCCCGTCCTTCATGGCCCCTCTCAGGTCGCAGACAGTAGCTCCCGTCCTTCATGGCCCCTCTCAGGTCGCAGACAGTAGCTCCCGTCCTTCATGGCCCCTCTCAGGTCGCAGACAGTAGCTCCCATCCTTCAGGACTCCTCTCAGGTCACAAACAACAGCTCCCATCCTTCAGGGCTCCTCTCTGGTGAAAGACAGTAGCTCCCGTCCTTCAGGGCCCCTCTCAGGTCACAGACAGCAGCTCCCGTCCTTCATGGCCCCTCTCAGGTCACAGACAACAGCTCCCGTCCTTCAGGGCTCCTCTCAGGTGAAAGACAGTAGCTCCCGTCCTTCAGGGCCCCTCTCAGGTCACAGACAGCAGCTCCCGTCCTTCATGGCCCCTCTCAGGTCGCAGACAGTAGCTCCCGTCCTTCAGGGCTCCTCAGGTCACAGACAGTAGCTCCCATCCTTCAGGGCCCCTCTCAGGTCACAGACAGCAGCTCCCGTCCTTCATGGCCCCTCTCAGGTCGCAGACAGTAGCTCCCGTCCTTTATGGCCCCTCTCAGGTCGCAGACAGTAGCTCCCGTCCTTCAGGGCTCCTCTCAGGTGAAAGACAGCAGCTCCCGTCCTTCAGGGCTCCTCTCAGGTCACAGACAGCAGCTCCCGTCCTTCAGGGCCCCTCTCAGGTCGCAGACAGCAGCTCCCGTTGTTCAAGGCTCTTCTCAGGTCACAGACAGCAGCCCCCATCCTTCATGGCTCCTCAGGTCACAGACAGCAGCTCCCGTCCTTCAGGGCTCCTCAGGTCACAGACAGCAGCTCCCGTCCTACAGGGCCCCTCTCAGGTCACAGACAGCAGCTCCCGTCCTTCAGGGCCCCTCTCAGGTCACAGACAGCAGCTCCCGTTGTTCAAGGCTCTTCTCAGGTCACAGACAGCAGCCCCCATCCTTCATGGCTCCTCAGGTCACAGACAGCAGCTCCCGTCCTTCAGGGCTCCTCAGGTCACAGACAGTAGCTCCTGTCCTTCATGGCCACTCTCAGGTCACAGACGGCAGCTCCCGTCCTTCAGGGCCCCTCTCAGGTCACAGACGGCAGCTCCCGTCCTTCAGGGCCCCTCTCAGGTCACAGACAGCAGCTCCCGTCCTTCAGGGCCCCTCTCAGGTCACAGACAGTAGCTCCTGTCCTTCAAGGCCCCTCTCAGGTCGCAGACAGTAGCTCCCGTCCTTCAGGGCCCCTCTCAGGTCACAGACGGGAAGTCCAGTCCTTCAGGGCCCCTCTCAGGTCACAGACAGCAGCTCCAGTCCCTCAGGGTTCCTCTCAGGTCACAGACAGCAGCTTCCATCCTTCAGGGCCCCTCTCAGGTCACAGACGGCAGGCCCAGTCATTCAGGGTCCCTCTCAGGTCACAGACAGCAGCTCCCGTCCTTCAGGGCCCCTCTCAGGTCACAGACAGCAGCTCCCGTCCTTCAGGGCCCCTCTCAGGTCGCAGACAGTAGCTCCCGTCCTTCATGGCCCCTCTCAGGTCGCAGACAGTAGCTCCCGTCCTTCAGGACTCCTCAGGTCACAGACGGCAGCTCCCGTCCTTCAGGGCCCCTCTCAGGTCACAGACGGCAGCTCCCGTCCTTCAGGGCTCCTCAGGTCACAGACAGCAGGTCCCGTCCTTCAGGGCTCCTCTCAGGTCACAGACGGCATTTCCAGTCCTTCATGGCCCTTCTCAGGTCACAGACAACAGCTCCCGTCCTTCAGGGCTCCTCTCAGGTCGCAGACAGCAGCTCCCGTCCTTCAGGGCCCCTCTCAGGTCACAGGCAGCAGCTCCCGTCCTTCATGGCTCCTCCGGTCACAGACAGCAGCTCCCGTCCTCAGGGCTCCTCTCAGGTCACAGACAGCAGCTCCCGTCCTTCAGGGCCCCTCTCAGGTCACAGACGGCAGCTCCCTTTCCTTCATGGCCCCTCTCAGGTCACAGACAGCAGCTCCCGTCCTTCAGGGCTCCTCTGAGGTCACAGACAGCAGCTCCCTTTCCTTCAGGGCTCCTCTCAGGTCACAGACGTCAGGTTCAGTCCTTCAGGGCTCCTCTCAGGTCATAGACAGCAGCTCCCGTCCTTCAGGGCTCCTCTCAGGTCACAAACAGCAGCTCCCGTCCTTCAGGGCTCCTTTCAGGTCACAGACAGCAGCTCCCATCCTTCATGGCCCCTCTCAGGTCAGAGACAGCAGCTCCCGTCCTTCATGGCCCCTCTCAGGTCACAGACAGCAGCTCCCGTCCTTCAGGGCTCCTCCGGTCACAGACAGCAGCTCCCGTCCTTCAGGGCTCCTCAGGTCACAGACAGCAGCTCCCGTCCTTCATGGCCCCTCTCAGGTCACAGACAGCAGCTCCCGTCTTCAGGGCTCCTCTCAGGTCACAGACAGCAGCTCCCGTCCTTCAGGGCTCCTCTCAGGTCACAGACAGCAGCTCCCGTCCTTCATGGCCCCTCTCAGGTAACAGGCAGCAGGTCCAGTCCCTCAGGGCCCCTCCCAGGTCACAGACAGCAGGTCCAGTCCCTCAGGGTTCCTCTCAGGTCACAGGCAGCAGCTCCCGTACTTCACGGCTCCTCTCAGGTCACAAGACAGCAGCTCCCGTCCTTCATGGCCCCTCTCAGGTCACAGACGGCAGGTCCCGTCCTTCAGGCTCCTCTCAGGTCACAGGCAGCAGCTCCCGTCCTTCATGGCCCCTCTCAGGTCACAGACCGCAGCTCCCATCCTTCAGGGCTCCTCTCTCAGGTCACAGACGGCAGCTCCCGTCCTTCAGGGCCCCTCTCAGGTCACAGACAGCAGCTCCCGTCCTTCAGGGCTCCTCTCAGGTCACAGACAGCAGCTCCCGTCCTTCATGGCCCCTCTCAGGTCACAGACAGCAGGTCCCGTCCTTCAGGGCTCCTCTCGGGTCACAGACAGCAGCCCCCATCCTTCAGGGCCCCTCTCAGGTCACAGACCGCAGCTCCCGTCCTTCATGGCCCCTCAGGTCACAGACAGCAGCTCCAGTCCTTCATGGTCCCTCTCAGGACGCAGACAGCAGCTCCCGTCCTTCATGGCCCCTCTGAGGTCACAGGCAGCAGCTCCCGTCCTTTAGGGCTCTTCTCAGGTCACAGGCAGCAGCTCCCGTCCTTCATTGACCCTCTGAGGTCACAGACAGGAGCTCCCGTCCTTTAGGGCCCCTCTCAGGTCACAGACAGCAGCTCCCGTCCTTCAGGGCTCCTCTCTGGTCACAGACAGCAGCTCCCGTCCTTCAGGGCTCCTCAGGTCACAGACGCCAGGTTCAGTCCTTCATGGCCCCTCTCAGGTCACAGACAACAGCTCCCGTCCTTCAGGGCTCCTCTCAGGTCGCAGACAGCAGCTCCCGTCCTTCAGGGCTCCTCTCAGGTCACAGACTGCAGCTCCCGTCCTTCATGGCCCCTCTCAGGTCGCAGACAGTAGCTCCCGTCCTTCAGGGCCCCTCTCAGGTCACAGACAGCAGCTCCCGTCCTTCATGGCCCCTCTCAGGTCGCAGACAGTAGCTCCCGTCCTTCATGGCCCCTCTCAGGTCGCAGACAGTAGCTCCCGTCCTTCAGGGCTCCTCTCAGGTGAAAGACAGCAGCTCCCATCCTTCAGGGCTCCTCTCAGGTCGCAGACAGTAGCTCCCGTCCTTCAGGGCTCCTCTCAGGTGAAAGACAACAGCTCCCGTCCTTCAGGGCTCCTCTCTGGTGAAAGACAGTAGCTCCCGTCCTTCAGGGCCCCTCTCAGGTCACAGACAGCAGCTCCCGTCCTTCATGGCCCCTCTCAGGTCACAGACAACAGCTCCCGTCCTTCAGGGCTCCTCTCAGGTGAAAGACAGTAGCTCCCGTCCTTCAGGGCTCCTCAGGTCACAGACAGTAGCTCCCATCCTTCAGGGCCCCTCTCAGGTCACAGACAGCAGCTCCCGTCCTTCATGGCCCCTCTCAGGTCGCAGACAGTAGCTCCCGTCCTTCATGGCCCCTCTCAGGTCGCAGACAGTAGCTCCCGTCCTTCAGGGCTCCTCTCAGGTGAAAGACAGCAGCTCCCATCCTTCAGGGCTCCTCTCAGGTCACAGACAGCAGCTCCCGTCCTTCAGGGCCCCTCTCAGGTCGCAGACAGCAGCTCCCGTTGTTCAAGGCTCTTCTCAGGTCACAGACAGCAGCCCCCATCCTTCATGGCTCCTCAGGTCACAGACAGCAGCTCCCGTCCTTCAGGGCTCCTCTCAGGTCACAGACAGCAGCTCCCGTCCTTCAGGGCTCCTCTCAGGTCACAGACAGCAGCTCCCGTCCTTCAGGGCCCCTCTCAGGTCACAGACAGCAGCTCCCATCCTTCAGGGCCCCTCTCAGGTGACAGACAGCAGCTCCCGTCCTTCAGGGCTCCTCTCAGGTCACAGACAGCAGCTCCCGTCCTTCAGGGCCCCTCCCAGGTCACAGACAGCAGCTCCCGTCCTACAGGGCCCCTCTCAGGTCACAGACAGCAGCTCCCGTCCTTCAGGGCTCCTCAGGTCACAGACAGCAGCTCCCGTCCTACAGGGCCCCTCTCAGGTCACAGACGGCAGGCCCAGTCATTCAGGGTCCCTCCCAGGTCACAGACAGCAGCTCCCGTCCTTCAGGGCCCCTCTCAGGTCACAGACAGCAGCTCCCGTCCTTCAGGGCCCCTCTCAGGTCGCAGACAGTAGCTCCCGTCCTTCATGGCCCCTCTCAGGTCACAGACGGGAAGTCCAGTCCTTCAGGGCCACTCTCAGGTCACAGACAGCAGCTCCAGTCCCTCAGGGTTCCTCTCAGGTCACAGACAGCAGCTTCCGTCCTTCAGGGCCCCTCTCAGGTCACAGACGGCAGGTCCAGTCATTCAGGGTCCCTCTCAGGTCACAGACAGCAGCTCCCGTCCTTCAGGGCCCCTCTCAGGTCACAGACAGCAGCTCCCATCCTTCATGGACCCTCTCAGGTCACAGACAGCAGCTCCCGTCCTTCAGGGCCCCTCTCAGGTCGCAGACAGTAGCTCCCGTCCTTCATGGCCCCTCTCAGGTCGCAGACAGTAGCTCCCGTCCTTCATGGCCCCTCTCAGGTCGCAGACAGTAGCTCCCGTCCTTCATGGCCCCTCTCAGGTCGCAGACAGTAGCTCCCATCCTTCAGGACTCCTCTCAGGTCACAAACAACAGCTCCCATCCTTCAGGGCTCCTCTCTGGTGAAAGACAGTAGCTCCCGTCCTTCAGGGCCCCTCTCAGGTCACAGACAGCAGCTCCCGTCCTTCATGGCCCCTCTCAGGTCACAGACAACAGCTCCCGTCCTTCAGGGCTCCTCTCAGGTGAAAGACAGTAGCTCCCGTCCTTCAGGGCCCCTCTCAGGTCACAGACAGCAGCTCCCGTCCTTCATGGCCCCTCTCAGGTCGCAGACAGTAGCTCCCGTCCTTCAGGGCTCCTCAGGTCACAGACAGTAGCTCCCATCCTTCAGGGCCCCTCTCAGGTCACAGACAGCAGCTCCCGTCCTTCATGGCCCCTCTCAGGTCGCAGACAGTAGCTCCCGTCCTTTATGGCCCCTCTCAGGTCGCAGACAGTAGCTCCCGTCCTTCAGGGCTCCTCTCAGGTGAAAGACAGCAGCTCCCGTCCTTCAGGGCTCCTCTCAGGTCACAGACAGCAGCTCCCGTCCTTCAGGGCCCCTCTCAGGTCGCAGACAGCAGCTCCCGTTGTTCAAGGTTCTTCTCAGGTCACAGACAGCAGCCCCCATCCTTCATGGCTCCTCAGGTCACAGACAGCAGCTCCCGTCCTTCAGGGCTCCTCAGGTCACAGACAGCAGCTCCCGTCCTACAGGGCCCCTCTCAGGTCACAGACAGCAGCTCCCGTCCTTCAGGGCCCCTCTCAGGTCACAGACAGCAGCTCCCGTTGTTCAAGGCTCTTCTCAGGTCACAGACAGCAGCCCCCATCCTTCATGGCTCCTCAGGTCACAGACAGCAGCTCCCGTCCTTCAGGGCTCCTCAGGTCACAGACAGTAGCTCCTGTCCTTCATGGCCACTCTCAGGTCACAGACGGCAGCTCCCGTCCTTCAGGGCCCCTCTCAGGTCACAGACGGCAGCTCCCGTCCTTCAGGGCCCCTCTCAGGTCACAGACAGCAGCTCCCGTCCTTCAGGGCCCCTCTCAGGTCACAGACAGTAGCTCCTGTCCTTCAAGGCCCCTCTCAGGTCGCAGACAGTAGCTCCCGTCCTTCAGGGCCCCTCTCAGGTCACAGACGGGAAGTCCAGTCCTTCAGGGCCCCTCTCAGGTCACAGACAGCAGCTCCAGTCCCTCAGGGTTCCTCTCAGGTCACAGACAGCAGCTTCCATCCTTCAGGGCCCCTCTCAGGTCACAGACGGCAGGCCCAGTCATTCAGGGTCCCTCTCAGGTCACAGACAGCAGCTCCCGTCCTTCAGGGCCCCTCTCAGGTCACAGACAGCAGCTCCCGTCCTTCAGGGCCCCTCTCAGGTCGCAGACAGTAGCTCCCGTCCTTCATGGCCCCTCTCAGGTCGCAGACAGTAGCTCCCGTCCTTCAGGACTCCTCAGGTCACAGACGGCAGCTCCCGTCCTTCAGGGCCCCTCTCAGGTCACAGACGGCAGCTCCCGTCCTTCAGGACTCCTCAGGTCACAGACAGCAGCTCCCGTCCTTCAGGGCTCCTCTCAGGTCACAGACAGCAGCTCCCGTCCTTCATGGCCCCTCTCAGGTCACAGACAGCAGCTCCCGTCCTTCATGGCCCCTCTCAGGTCACAGACAGCAGCTCCCGTCCTTCATGGCCCCTCTCAGGTCACAGACAGCAGCTCCCGTCCTTCAGGGCTCCTTTCAGGTCACAGACAGCAGCTCCCGTCCTTCAGGGCTCCTCTCAGGTCACAGACAGCAGCTCCCGTCCTTCATGGCCCCTCTCAGGTCACAGGCAGCAGCTCCCGTCCTTCAGGGCTCCTCAGGTCACAGACGGCAGCTCCCTTTCCTTCAGGGCTCAGGTCACAGACAGCAGCTCCCGTCCTTCAGGGCCCCTCTCAGGTCATAGACAGCAGCTCCCGTCCTTCAGGGCCCCTCTCAAATCACAGACAGCAGCTCCCGTCCTTCAGGGCTCCTTTCAGGTCACAGACAGCAGCTCCCGTCCTTCAGGGCTCCTCTCAGGTCACAGACAGCAGCTCCCGTCCTTCATGGCCCCTCTCAGGTCACAGGCAGCAGCTCCCGTCCTTCAGGGCTCCTCAGGTCACAGACGGCAGCTCCCTTTCCTTCAGGGCTCAGGTCACAGACAGCAGCTCCCGTCCTTCAGGGCCCCTCTCAGGTCACAGACAGCAGCTCCCGTCCTTCAGGGCTCCTCTCAGGTCACAGACAGCAGCTCCCGTCCTTCAGGGCCCCTCTCAGGTCACAGACAGCAGCTCCCGTCCTTCATGGCTCCTCAGGTTACAGACAGCAGCTCCCGTCCTTCAGGGCTCCTCTCAGGTCACAGACAGCAGCTCCCGTCCTTCAGGGCTTCTCTCAGGTCACAGACAGCAGCTCCCGTCCTTCAGGGCTCCTGTCAGGTCACAGATGGCAGGTCCAGTCCTTCAGGCCTCCTCAGGTCACAGATGGCAGGTCCCGTCCTTCAGGCCTCCTCAGGTCACAGATGGCAGGTCCAGTCCTTCAGGGCTCCTCAGGTCACAGACAGCAGCTCCCGTCCTTCATGGCCCCTCTCAGGTCACAGACAGCAGCTCCCGTCCTTCATGGCTCCTCTGAGGTCACAGACGGCAGGTCCCGTCCATCAGGGCTCCTCTCAGGTCACGGACGGCAGCTCCCTTTCCTTCAGGGCTCAGGTCACAGACAGCAGCTCCCGTCCTTCAGGGCCTCTCTCAGGTCACAGACAGCAGCTCCCGTCCTTCAGGTCTCCTCTCAGGTCACAGACAGCAGCTCCCGTCCTTCAGGGCTCCTCTCAGGTCACAGACAGCAGCTCCCGTCCTTCAGGGCTCCTCTCAGGTCACAGACAGCAGCTCCCGTCCTTCAGGGCCCCTCTCAGGTCACAGACAGCAGCTCCCGTCCTTCAAGGCCCCTCTAAGTTCGCAGACAGCAGCTCCCGTCCTTCAGGGCCCCTCTCAGGTCACAGACTGCGGCTCCCGTCCTTCAGGGCCCCTCTCAGGTCACAGACTGCGGCTCCCGTCCTTCAGGGCCCCTCTCAGGTCACAGACTGCGGCTCCCGTCCTTCAAGGCTCCTCTCAGGTAACAGGCAGCAGGTCCAGTCCCTCAGGGCCCCTCTCAGGTCACAGACAGCAGGTCCAGTCCCTCAGGGTTCCTCTCAGGTCACAGGCAGCAGCTCCCGTACTTCAGGGCTCCTCTCAGGTCACAAGACAGCAGCTCCCGTCCTTCATGGCCCCTCTCAGGTCGCAGACAGCAGCTCCCGTCCTTCAGGGCTCCTCTCAGGTCACAGACAGCAGCTCCCGTCCATCAGGGCCCCTCTGAGGTCACAGACAGCAGCTCCCGTCCTTCAGGACTCCTCAGGTCACAGACCGCAGCTCCCGTCCTTCAGGACTCCTCAGGTCACAGACAGCAGCTCCCGTCCTTCAGGGCCCCTCTCAGGTCACAGACGGCAGCTCCCGTACTTCACGGCTCCTCTCAGGTCACAGACGGCAGGTCCCGTCCTTCAGGGCTCCTCTCGGGTCACAGACGGCAGGTCCAGTCCTTCATGGTCCCTCTCAGGTCGCAGACAGCAGCTCCCGTCCTTCATGGCCCCTCTGAGGTCACAGACCGCAGCTCCCGTCCTTTAGGGCTCTTCTCAGGTCACAGGCAGCAGCTCCCATCCTTCATGGACCCTCTGAGGTCACAGACAGGAGCTCCCGTCCTTTAGGGCCCCTCTCAGGTCACAGACAGCAGGTCCAGTCCCTCAGGGTTCCTCTCAGGTCACAGGCAGCAGCTCCCGTCCTGCAGGGCTCCTCAGGCCACAGACAGCAGCTCCCTTTCCTTCAGGGCTCCTCAGGTCACAGACGTCAGGTTCAGTCCTTCATGACCCCTCTCAGGTCACAGACAGCAGCTCACGTCCTTCAGGGCTCCTCTCAGGTCACAGACAGCAGCTCCCGTCCTTCATGTCTCCTCTCAGGTCACAGACAGCAGCTCACGTCCTTCAGGGCTCCTCTCAGGTCACAGACAGCAGCTCCCGTCCTTCAGGGCTCCTCAGGTCACAGACAGCAGCTCCCGTCCTTCAGGGCCCCTCTCAGGTCACAGACGGCAGCTCCCGTACTTCACGGCTCCTCTCAGGTCACAGACGGCAGGTCCCGTCCTTCAGGGCTCCTCTCGGGTCACAGACGGCAGGTCCAGTCCTTCATGGTCCCTCTCAGGTCGCAGACAGCAGCTCCCGTCCTTCATGGCCCCTCTGAGGTCACAGACAGCAGCTCCCGTCCTTTAGGGCTCTTCTCAGGTCACAGACAGGAGCTCCCGTCCTTTAGGGCCCCTCTCAGGTCACAGACAGCAGGTCCAGTCCCTCAGGGTTCCTCTCAGGTCACAGGCAGCAGCTCCCGTCCTGCAGGGCTCCTCAGGCCACAGACAGCAGCTCCCTTTCCTTCAGGGCTCCTCAGGTCACAGACGTCAGGTTCAGTCCTTCATGGCCCCTCTCAGGTCACAGACAGCAGCTCCCGTCCTTCAGGGCTCCTCAGGTCACAGACAGCAGCTCACGTCCTTCATGTCTCCTCTCAGGTCACAGACAGCAGCTCACGTCCTTCAGGGCTCCTCTGAGGTCACAGACAGCAGCTCCCGCCCTTCAGGGCCCCTCTGAGGTCACAGACAGCAGCTCCGATCCTTCAGGGCTCCTCTCAGGTCACACAGCAGCTCCCGTCCTTCAGGGCTCCTCTCAGGTCACAGGCAGCAACTCCCGTCCTTCAGGGCCCCTCTCAGGTCACAGACAGCAGCTCCCGTCCTTCAGGGCTCCTCTCAGGTCGCAGACAGTAGCTCCTGTCCTTCAGGGCTCCTCAGGTCACAGACAGCAGCTCCCGTCATTCAGGGCCCCTCTCAGGTCACAGACGGCAGCTCCCGTCCTTCATGGCCCCTCTCAGGTCACAGACAGCAGCTCCTGTCCTTCAGGGCTCCTCTCAGGTCGCAGACAGCAGCTCCCGTCCTTCAGGCCCCCTCTCAGGTCACAGACAGCAGCTCCCGTCCTTCAGGGCTCCTCTCAGGTCACAGACAGCAGCTCCCGTCCTTCATGGCCCCTTTCAGGTCACAGACAGCAGCTCCCGTCCTTCAGGGCTCCTCTCAGGTCACAGACAGCAGCTCCCATCCTTCAGGGCCCCTCTCAGGTCACAGACAGCAGCTCCTGTCCTTCAGGGCTCCTCTCAGGTCGCAGGCAGCAGCTCCCGTCCTTCAGGGCTCCTCAGGTCACAGACAGCAGCTCCCGTCCTTCATGGCCCCTCTCAGGTCACAGACAGCAGCTCCCATCCTTCAGGGCCCCTCTAAGGTCACAGACAGGAGCTCCCGTCCTTCATGGCCCCTCTCAGGTCACAGGCAGCAGCTCCCGTC
Source organism: Lissotriton vulgaris (assembly GCF_964263255.1). NCBI lineage: Eukaryota > Metazoa > Chordata > Amphibia > Caudata > Salamandridae > Lissotriton > Lissotriton vulgaris. The sequence goes on from NC_141685.1 coordinate 4,663,482, forward strand.
CTTCAGGGCTCCTCAGGTCACAGACAGCAGCTCCCGTCCTTCATGGCTCCTCTCAGGTCACAGACGGCAGCTCCCGTCCTTCATGGCCCCTCTCAGGTCACAGGCAGCAGCTCCCGTCCTTCATGGCCCCTCTCAGGTCACAGGCAGCAGCTCCCGTCCTTCAGGGCTCCTCAGGTCACAGACAGCAGCTCCCGTCCTTCATGGCTCCTCTCAGGTCACAGACGGCAGCTCCCGTCCTTCATGGCCCCTCTCAGGTCACAGACAGCAGCTCCCGTCCTTCATGGCTCCTCTCAGGTCACAGACAGCAGCTCCAGTCCCTCAGGGCTCCTCTCAGGTCACAGACAGCAGCTCCCGTCCTTCAGGGCTCCTCTCAGGTCACAGACAGCAGCTCCCGTCCTTCATGGCTCCTCTCAGGTCGCAGACAGCAGCTCCCGTCCTTCAGGGCTCCTCTCAGGTCCCAGACAGCAGCTCCCGTCCTTCATGGCCCCTCTCAGGTCACAGACAGTAGCTCCCGTCCTTCAGGGCCCCTCTCAGGTCACAGACAGCAGCTCCCATCCTTCAGGGCTCCTCTCAGGTCGCAGACAGCAGCTCCCGTCCTTCAGGGCTCCTCTCAGGTCGCAGACAGCAGCTCCTGTCCTTCATGGCTCCTCAGGTCACAGACAGCAGCTCCCGTCCTTCAGGGCTCCTCTCAGGTCACAGACAGCAGCTCCCGTCCTTCATGGCCCCTCTCAGGTCACAGACAGCAGCTCCCGTCCTTCTGGGCCCCTCTCAGGTCACAGACAGCAGCTCCCGTCCTTCATGGCTCCTCTCAGGTCACAGACAGCAGCTCCCGTCCTTCAGGGCCCCTCTCAGCTCACAGACAGCAGCTCCCGTCCTTCAGGGCCCCTCTCAGGTCACAGACAGCAGCTCCCGTCCTTCAGGGCCCCTCTCAGGTCACAGACGGCAGCTCCCATCCTTCATGGCTCCTCTCAGGTCACAGACAGTAGCTCCTGTCCTTCATGGCCCCTCTCAGGTTACAGGCAGCAGCTCCCGTCCTTCAGGGCCCCTCTCAGGTCACAGACAGCAGCTCCCATCCTTCAGGGCTCCTCTCAGGTCGCAGACAGCAGCTCCTGTCCTTCAGGGCCCCTCTCAGGTCACAGACAGCAGCTCCCGTCCTTCAGGGCCCCTCTCAGGTCACAGACAGCAGCTCCCGTCCTTCAGGGCTCCTCAGGTCACAGACAGTAGCTCCCGTCCTTCAGGGCTCCTCCGGTCACAGACAGCAGCTCCCGTCCTTCAGGGCTCCTCAGGTCACAGACTGCGGCTCCCGTCCTTCAGGGCCCCTCTCAGGTCACAGACTGCGGCTCCCGTCCTTCAGGGCCCCTCTCAGGTCACAGACAGCAGCTCCCGTCCTTCAGGGCCCCTCTCAGGTCACAGACGGCAGCTCCCGTCCTTCATGGCCCCTCTCAGGTCACAGACGGCAGCTCCCGTCCTTCATGGCCCCTCTAAGGTCACAGACAGCAGCTCACGTCCTTCAGGGCTCCTCTCAGGTCACAGACAGCAGCTCCCGTCCTTAAGGGCTCCTCTCAGGTCACAAACAGCAGCTCCCGTCCTTCAGGGCTCCTCAGGTCACAGACAGCAGGTCCCGTCCTTCAGGGCTCCTCTCAGGTCACAGACGGCATTTCCAGTCCTTCATGGCCCTTCTCAGGTCACAGACAACAGCTCCCGTCCTTCAGGGCTCCTCTCAGGTCGCAGACAGCAGCTCCCATCCTTCAGGGCCCCTCTCAGGTCACAGGCAGCAGCTCCCGTCCTTCATGGCTCCTCCGGTCACAGACAGCAGCTCCCGTCCTCAGGGCTCCTCTCAGGTCACAGACAGCAGCTCCCGTCCTTCAGGGCCCCTCTCAGGTCACAGACGGCAGCTCCCTTTCCTTCATGGCCCCTCTCAGGTCACAGACAGCAGCTCCCGTCCTTCAGGGCTCCTCTGAGGTCACAGACAGCAGCTCCCTTTCCTTCAGGGCTCCTCTCAGGTCACAGACGTCAGGTTCAGTCCTTCAGGGCTCCTCTCAGGTCATAGACAGCAGCTCCCGTCCTTCAGGGCTCCTCTCAGGTGACAAACAGCAGCTCCCGTCCTTCAGGGCTCCTCTCAGGTCACAGACAGCAGCTCCCATCCTTCATGGCCCCTCTCAGGTCAGAGACAGCAGCTCCCGTCCTTCATGGCCCCTCTCAGGTCACAGACAGCAGCTCCCGTCCTTCAGGGCTCCTCCGGTCACAGACAGCAGCTCCCATCCTTCAGGGCTCCTCAGGTCACAGACAGCAGCTCCCGTCTTTCATGGCCCCTCTCAGGTCACGGACAGCAGCTCCCGTCTTCAGGGCTCCTCTCAGGTCACAGACAGCAGCTCCCGTCCTTCAGGGCTCCTCTCAGGTCACAGACAGCAGCTCCCGTCCTTCATGGCTCCTCAGGTCACAGACAGCAGCTCCCGTCCTTCAGGGCTCCTCAGGTCACAGACAGCAGCTCCCGTCCTTCATGGCCCCTCTCAGGTCACAGACAGCAGCTCCCGTCCTTCATGGCCCCTCTCAGGTCACAGACAGCAGCTCCCGTCTTCAGGGCTCCTCTCAGGTCACAGACTGCGGCTCCCGTCCTTCAGGGCCCCTCTCAGGTCACAGACTGCGGCTCCCGTCCTTCAAGGCTCCTCTCAGGTAACAGGCAGCAGGTCCAGTCCCTCAGGGCCCCTCCCAGGTCACAGACAGCAGGTCCAGTCCCTCAGGGTTCCTCTCAGGTCACAGGCAGCAGCTCCCGTACTTCACGGCTCCTCTCAGGTCACAAGACAGCAGCTCCCGTCCTTCATGGCCCCTCTCAGGTCACAGACGGCAGGTCCCGTCCTTCAGGCTCCTCTCAGGTCACAGGCAGCAGCTCCCGTCCTTCATGGCCCCTCTCAGGTCACAGACCGCAGCTCCCGTCCTTCAGGGCTCCTCTCTCAGGTCACAGACGGCAGCTCCCGTCCTTCAGGGCCCCTCTCAGGTCACAGACAGCAGCTCCCGTCCTTCAGGGCTCCTCTCAGGTCACAGACAGCAGCTCCCGTCCTTCATGGCCCCTCTCAGGTCACAGACAGCAGGTCCCGTCCTTCAGGGCTCCTCTCGGGTCACAGACAGCAGCCCCCATCCTTCAGGGCCCCTCTCAGGTCACAGACCGCAGCTCCCGTCCTTCAGGGCTCCTCTCAGGTCACAGACAGCAGCTCACGTCCTTCAGGGCCCCTCTCAGGTCGCAGACAGCAGCTCCCGTCCTTCAGGGCTCTTCTAAGGTCACAGACAGCCGCTCCCGTCCTTCAGGGCTCCTCTCGGGTCACAGACGGCAGGTCCCGTCCTTCAGGGCTCCTCTCGGGTCACAGACAGCAGCCCCCATCCTTCAGGGCACCTCTCAGGTCACAGACCGCAGCTCCCGTCCTTCATGGCCCCTCAGGTCACAGACAGCAGCTCCAGTCCTTCATGGTCCCTCTCAGGTCGCAGACAGCAGCTCCCGTCCTTCATGGCCCCTCTGAGGTCACAGGCAGCAGCTCCCGTCCTTTAGGGCTCTTCTCAGGTCACAGGCAGCAGCTCCCGTCCTTCATGGACCCTCTGAGGTCACAGACAGGAGCTCCCGTCCTTTAGGGCCCCTCTCAGGTCACAGACAGCAGCTCCCGTCCTTCAGGGCTCCTCTCTGGTCACAGACAGCAGCTCCCGTCCTTCAGGGCTCCTCAGGTCACAGACGCCAGGTTCAGTCCTTCATGGCCCCTCTCAGGTCACAGACAACAGCTCCCGTCCTTCAGGGCTCCTCTCAGGTCGCAGACAGCAGCTCCCGTCCTTCAGGGCTCCTCTCAGGTCACAGACTGCAGCTCCCGTCCTTCATGGCCCCTCTCAGGTCGCAGACAGTAGCTCCCGTCCTTCAGGGCCCCTCTCAGGTCACAGACAGCAGCTCCCGTCCTTCATGGCCCCTCTCAGGTCGCAGACAGTAGCTCCCGTCCTTCATGGCCCCTCTCAGGTCGCAGACAGTAGCTCCCGTCCTTCAGGGCTCCTCTCAGGTGAAAGACAGCAGCTCCCATTCTTCAGGGCTCCTCTCAGGTCGCAGACAGTAGCTCCCGTCCTTCAGGGCTCCTCTCAGGTGAAAGACAACAGCTCCCGTCCTTCAGGGCTCCTCTCTGGTGAAAGACAGTAGCTCCCGTCCTTCAGGGCCCCTCTCAGGTCACAGACAGCAGCTCCCGTCCTTCATGGCCCCTCTCAGGTCACAGACAACAGCTCCCGTCCTTCAGGGCTCCTCTCAGGTGAAAGACAGTAGCTCCCGTCCTTCAGGGCCCCTCTCAGGTCACAGACAGCAGCTCCCATCCTTCATGGCCCCTCTCAGGTCGCAGACAGTAGCTCCCGTCCTTCAGGGCTCCTCAGGTCACAGACAGTAGCTCCCATCCTTCAGGGCCCCTCTCAGGTCACAGACAGCAGCTCCCGTCCTTCATGGCCCCTCTCAGGTCGCAGACAGTAGCTCCCGTCCTTCATGGCCCCTCTCAGGTCGCAGACAGTAGCTCCCGTCCTTCAGGGCTCCTCTCAGGTGAAAGACAGCAGCTCCCATCCTTCAGGGCTCCTCTCAGGTCACAGACAGCAGCTCCCGTCCTTCAGGGCCCCTCTCAGGTCGCAGACAGCAGCTCCCGTTGTTCAAGGCTCTTCTCAGGTCACAGACAGCAGCCCCCATCCTTCATGGCCCCTCTCAGGTCGCAGACAGCAGCTCCCGTCCTTCAGGGCTCCTCTCAGGTCACAGACAGCAGCTCCCGTCCATCAGGGCCCCTCTGAGGTCACAGACAGCAGCTCCCGTCCTTCAGGACTCCTCAGGTCACAGACCGCAGCTCCCGTCCTTCAGGACTCCTCAGGTCACAGACAGCAGCTCCCGTCCTTCAGGGCCCCTCTCAGGTCACAGACGGCAGCTCCCGTACTTCACGGCTCCTCTCAGGTCACAGACGGCAGGTCCCGTCCTTCAGGGCTCCTCTCGGGTCACAGACGGCAGGTCCAGTCCTTCATGGTCCCTCTCAGGTCGCAGACAGCAGCTCCCGTCCTTCATGGCCCCTCTGAGGTCACAGACCGCAGCTCCCGTCCTTTAGGGCTCTTCTCAGGTCACAGGCAGCAGCTCCCATCCTTCATGGACCCTCTGAGGTCACAGACAGGAGCTCCCGTCCTTTAGGGCCCCTCTCAGGTCACAGACAGCAGGTCCAGTCCCTCAGGGTTCCTCTCAGGTCACAGGCAGCAGCTCCCGTCCTGCAGGGCTCCTCAGGCCACAGACAGCAGCTCCCTTTCCTTCAGGGCTCCTCAGGTCACAGACGTCAGGTTCAGTCCTTCATGACCCCTCTCAGGTCACAGACAGCAGCTCACGTCCTTCAGGGCTCCTCTCAGGTCACAGACAGCAGCTCCCGTCCTTCATGTCTCCTCTCAGGTCACAGACAGCAGCTCACGTCCTTCAGGGCTCCTCTCAGGTCACAGACAGCAGCTCCCGTCCTTCAGGGCTCCTCAGGTCACAGACAGCAGCTCCCGTCCTTCAGGGCCCCTCTCAGGTCACAGACGGCAGCTCCCGTACTTCACGGCTCCTCTCAGGTCACAGACGGCAGGTCCCGTCCTTCAGGGCTCCTCTCGGGTCACAGACGGCAGGTCCAGTCCTTCATGGTCCCTCTCAGGTCGCAGACAGCAGCTCCCGTCCTTCATGGCCCCTCTGAGGTCACAGACAGCAGCTCCCGTCCTTTAGGGCTCTTCTCAGGTCACAGACAGGAGCTCCCGTCCTTTAGGGCCCCTCTCAGGTCACAGACAGCAGGTCCAGTCCCTCAGGGTTCCTCTCAGGTCACAGGCAGCAGCTCCCGTCCTGCAGGGCTCCTCAGGCCACAGACGTCAGGTTCAGTCCTTCATGGCCCCTCTCAGGTCACAGACAGCAGCTCCCGTCCTTCAGGGCTCCTCAGGTCACAGACAGCAGCTCACGTCCTTCATGTCTCCTCTCAGGTCACAGACAGCAGCTCACGTCCTTCAGGGCTCCTCTGAGGTCACAGACAGCAGCTCCCGCCCTTCAGGGCCCCTCTGAGGTCACAGACAGCAGCTCCGATCCTTCAGGGCTCCTCTCAGGTCACACAGCAGCTCCCGTCCTTCAGGGCTCCTCTCAGGTCACAGGCAGCAACTCCCGTCCTTCAGGGCCCCTCTCAGGTCACAGACAGCAGCTCCTGTCCTTCAGGGCTCCTCTCAGGTCGCAGACAGCAGCTCCCGTCCTTCAGGCCCCCTCTCAGGTCACAGACAGCAGCTCCCGTCCTTCAGGGCTCCTCTCAGGTCACAGACAGCAGCTCCCGTCGTTCATGGCCCCTTTCAGGTCACAGACAGCAGCTCCCGTCCTTCAGGGCTCCTCTCAGGTCACAGACAGCAGCTCCCATCCTTCAGGGCCCCTCTCAGGTCACAGACAGCAGCTCCTGTCCTTCAGGGCTCCTCTCAGGTCACAGACAGCAGCTCCCGTCCTTCAGGGCTCCTCAGGTCACAGACAGCAGCTCCCGTCATTCAGGGTCCCTCTCAGGTCGCAGACAGCAGCTCCCGTCCTTCAGGCCCCCTCTCAGGTCACAGACAGCAGCTCCCGTCCTTCATGGCTCCTCTCAGGTCACAGACGGCAGCTCCCGTCCTTCATGGCCCCTCTCAGGTCACAGACAGCAGCTCCCGTCCTTCATGGCTCCTCTCAGGTCACAGACAGCAGCTCCCGTCCTTCATGGCTCCTCTCAGGTCACAGACAGCAGCTCCCGTCCTTCATGGCCCCTCTCAGGTCGCAGACAGTAGCTCCCGTCCTTCATGGCCCCTCTCAGGTCGCAGACAGTAGCTCCCGTCCTTCAGGGCTCCTCTCAGGTGAAAGACAGCAGCTCCCATCCTTCAGGGCTCCTCTCAGGTCGCAGACAGTAGCTCCCGTCCTTCAGGGCTCCTCTCAGGTGAAAGACAACAGCTCCCGTCCTTCAGGGCTCCTCTCTGGTGAAAGACAGTAGCTCCCGTCCTTCAGGGCCCCTCTCAGGTCACAGACAGCAGCTCCCGTCCTTCATGGCCCCTCTCAGGTCACAGACAACAGCTCCCGTCCTTCAGGGCTCCTCTCAGGTGAAAGACAGTAGCTCCCGTCCTTCAGGGCTCCTCAGGTCACAGACAGTAGCTCCCATCCTTCAGGGCCCCTCTCAGGTCACAGACAGCAGCTCCCGTCCTTCATGGCCCCTCTCAGGTCGCAGACAGTAGCTCCCGTCCTTCATGGCCCCTCTCAGGTCGCAGACAGTAGCTCCCGTCCTTCAGGGCTCCTCTCAGGTGAAAGACAGCAGCTCCCATCCTTCAGGGCTCCTCTCAGGTCACAGACAGCAGCTCCCGTCCTTCAGGGCCCCTCTCAGGTCGCAGACAGCAGCTCCCGTTGTTCAAGGCTCTTCTCAGGTCACAGACAGCAGCCCCCATCCTTCATGGCTCCTCAGGTCACAGACAGCAGCTCCCGTCCTTCAGGGCTCCTCTCAGGTCACAGACAGCAGCTCCCGTCCTTCAGGGCTCCTCTCAGGTCACAGACAGCAGCTCCCGTCCTTCAGGGCCCCTCTCAGGTCACAGACAGCAGCTCCCATCCTTCAGGGCCCCTCTCAGGTGACAGACAGCAGCTCCCGTCCTTCAGGGCTCCTCTCAGGTCACAGACAGCAGCTCCCGTCCTTCAGGGCCCCTCCCAGGTCACAGACAGCAGCTCCCGTCCTACAGGGCCCCTCTCAGGTCACAGACAGCAGCTCCCGTCCTTCAGGGCTCCTCAGGTCACAGACAGCAGCTCCCGTCCTACAGGGCCCCTCTCAGGTCACAGACGGCAGGCCCAGTCATTCAGGGTCCCTCCCAGGTCACAGACAGCAGCTCCCGTCCTTCAGGGCCCCTCTCAGGTCACAGACAGCAGCTCCCGTCCTTCAGGGCCCCTCTCAGGTCGCAGACAGTAGCTCCCGTCCTTCATGGCCCCTCTCAGGTCACAGACGGGAAGTCCAGTCCTTCAGGGCCACTCTCAGGTCACAGACAGCAGCTCCAGTCCCTCAGGGTTCCTCTCAGGTCACAGACAGCAGCTTCCGTCCTTCAGGGCCCCTCTCAGGTCACAGACGGCAGGTCCAGTCATTCAGGGTCCCTCTCAGGTCACAGACAGCAGCTCCCGTCCTTCAGGGCCCCTCTCAGGTCACAGACAGCAGCTCCCATCCTTCATGGACCCTCTCAGGTCACAGACAGCAGCTCCCGTCCTTCAGGGCCCCTCTCAGGTCGCAGACAGTAGCTCCCGTCCTTCATGGCCCCTCTCAGGTCGCAGACAGTAGCTCCCGTCCTTCATGGCCCCTCTCAGGTCGCAGACAGTAGCTCCCGTCCTTCATGGCCCCTCTCAGGTCGCAGACAGTAGCTCCCATCCTTCAGGACTCCTCTCAGGTCACAAACAACAGCTCCCATCCTTCAGGGCTCCTCTCTGGTGAAAGACAGTAGCTCCCGTCCTTCAGGGCCCCTCTCAGGTCACAGACAGCAGCTCCCGTCCTTCATGGCCCCTCTCAGGTCACAGACAACAGCTCCCGTCCTTCAGGGCTCCTCTCAGGTGAAAGACAGTAGCTCCCGTCCTTCAGGGCCCCTCTCAGGTCACAGACAGCAGCTCCCGTCCTTCATGGCCCCTCTCAGGTCGCAGACAGTAGCTCCCGTCCTTCAGGGCTCCTCAGGTCACAGACAGTAGCTCCCATCCTTCAGGGCCCCTCTCAGGTCACAGACAGCAGCTCCCGTCCTTCATGGCCCCTCTCAGGTCGCAGACAGTAGCTCCCGTCCTTTATGGCCCCTCTCAGGTCGCAGACAGTAGCTCCCGTCCTTCAGGGCTCCTCTCAGGTGAAAGACAGCAGCTCCCGTCCTTCAGGGCTCCTCTCAGGTCACAGACAGCAGCTCCCGTCCTTCAGGGCCCCTCTCAGGTCGCAGACAGCAGCTCCCGTTGTTCAAGGCTCTTCTCAGGTCACAGACAGCAGCCCCCATCCTTCATGGCTCCTCAGGTCACAGACAGCAGCTCCCGTCCTTCAGGGCTCCTCAGGTCACAGACAGCAGCTCCCGTCCTACAGGGCCCCTCTCAGGTCACAGACAGCAGCTCCCGTCCATCAGGGCCCCTCTCAGGTCACAGACAGCAGCTCCCGTCCTTCATGGCTCCTCTCAGGTCACAGACAGCAGCTCCCGTCCTTCAGGGCCCCTCTCAGCTCACAGACAGCAGCTCCCGTCCTTCAGGGCCCCTCTCAGGTCACAGACAGCAGCTCCCGTCCTTCAGGGCCCCTCTCAGGTCACAGACGGCAGCTCCCATCCTTCATGGCTCCTCTCAGGTCACAGACAGTAGCTCCTGTCCTTCATGGCCCCTCTCAGGTCACAGGCAGCAGCTCCCGTCCTTCAGGGCCCCTCTCAGGTCACAGACAGCAGCTCCCATCCTTCAGGGCTCCTCTCAGGTCGCAGACAGCAGCTCCTGTCCTTCAGGGCCCCTCTCAGGTCACAGACAGCAGCTCCCGTCCTTCAGGGCCCCTCTCAGGTCACAGACAGCAGCTCCCGTCCTTCAGGGCTCCTCAGGTCACAGACAGTAGCTCCCGTCCTTCAGGGCTCCTCCGGTCACAGACAGCAGCTCCCGTCCTTCAGGGCTCCTCAGGTCACAGACTGCGGCTCCCGTCCTTCAGGGCCCCTCTCAGGTCACAGACTGCGGCTCCCGTCCTTCAGGGCCCCTCTCAGGTCACAGACGGCAGCTCCCGTCCTTCAGGGCCCCTCTCAGGTCACAGACAGCAGCCCCCATCCTTCATGGCTCCTCAGGTCACAGACAGCAGCTCCCGTCCTTCAGGGCTCCTCAGGTCACAGACAGTAGCTCCTGTCCTTCATGGCCACTCTCAGGTCACAGACGGCAGCTCCCGTCCTTCAGGGCCCCTCTCAGGTCACAGACGGCAGCTCCCGTCCTTCAGGGCCCCTCTCAGGTCACAGACAGCAGCTCCCGTCCTTCAGGGCCCCTCTCAGGTCACAGACAGTAGCTCCTGTCCTTCAAGGCCCCTCTCAGGTCGCAGACAGTAGCTCCCGTCCTTCAGGGCCCCTCTCAGGTCACAGACGGGAAGTCCAGTCCTTCAGGGCCCCTCTCAGGTCACAGACAGCAGCTCCAGTCCCTCAGGGTTCCTCTCAGGTCACAGACAGCAGCTTCCGTCCTTCAGGGCCCCTCTCAGGTCACAGACGGCAGGCCCAGTCATTCAGGGTCCCTCTCAGGTCACAGACAGCAGCTCCCGTCCTTCAGGGCCCCTCTCAGGTCACAGACAGCAGCTCCCGTCCTTCAGGGCCCCTCTCAGGTCGCAGACAGTAGCTCCCGTCCTTCATGGCCCCTCTCAGGTCGCAGACAGTAGCTCCCGTCCTTCAGGACTCCTCAGGTCACAGACGGCAGCTCCCGTCCTTCAGGGCCCCTCTCAGGTCACAGACGGCAGCTCCCGTCCTTCAGGACTCCTCAGGTCACAGACAGCAGCTCCCGTCCTTCAGGGCTCCTCTCAGGTCACAGACAGCAGCTCCCGTCCTTCATGGCCCCTCTCAGGTCACAGACAGCAGCTCCCGTCCTTCATGGCCCCTCTCAGGTCACAGACAGCAGCTCCCGTCCTTCATGGCCCCTCTCAGGTCACAGACAGCAGCTCCCGTCCTTCAGGGCTCCTTTCAGGTCACAGACAGCAGCTCCCGTCCTTCAGGGCTCCTCTCAGGTCACAGACAGCAGCTCCCGTCCTTCATGGCCCCTCTCAGGTCACAGGCAGCAGCTCCCGTCCTTCAGGGCTCCTCAGGTCACAGACGGCAGCTCCCTTTCCTTCAGGGCTCAGGTCACAGACAGCAGCTCCCGTCCTTCAGGGCCCCTCTCAGGTCATAGACAGCAGCTCCCGTCCTTCAGGGCCCCTCTCAAATCACAGACAGCAGCTCCCGTCCTTCAGGGCTCCTTTCAGGTCACAGACAGCAGCTCCCGTCCTTCAGGGCTCCTCTCAGGTCACAGACAGCAGCTCCCGTCCTTCATGGCCCCTCTCAGGTCACAGGCAGCAGCTCCCGTCCTTCAGGGCTCCTCAGGTCACAGACGGCAGCTCCCTTTCCTTCAGGGCTCAGGTCACAGACAGCAGCTCCCGTCCTTCAGGGCCCCTCTCAGGTCACAGACAGCAGCTCCCGTCCTTCAGGGCTCCTCTCAGGTCACAGACAGCAGCTCCCGTCCTTCAGGGCCCCTCTCAGGTCACAGACAGCAGCTCCCGTCCTTCATGGCTCCTCAGGTTACAGACAGCAGCTCCCGTCCTTCAGGGCTCCTCTCAGGTCACAGACAGCAGCTCCCGTCCTTCAGGGCTTCTCTCAGGTCACAGACAGCAGCTCCCGTCCTTCAGGGCTCCTGTCAGGTCACAGATGGCAGGTCCAGTCCTTCAGGCCTCCTCAGGTCACAGATGGCAGGTCCCGTCCTTCAGGCCTCCTCAGGTCACAGATGGCAGGTCCAGTCCTTCAGGGCTCCTCAGGTCACAGACAGCAGCTCCCGTCCTTCATGGCCCCTCTCAGGTCACAGACAGCAGCTCCCGTCCTTCATGGCTCCTCTGAGGTCACAGACGGCAGGTCCCGTCCATCAGGGCTCCTCTCAGGTCACGGACGGCAGCTCCCTTTCCTTCAGGGCTCAGGTCACAGACAGCAGCTCCCGTCCTTCAGGGCCCCTCTCAGGTCACAGACAGCAGCTCCCGTCCTTCAGGTCTCCTCTCAGGTCACAGACAGCAGCTCCCGTCCTTCAGGGCTCCTCTCAGGTCACAGACAGCAGCTCCCGTCCTTCAGGGCTCCTCTCAGGTCACAGACAGCAGCTCCCGTCCTTCAGGGCCCCTCTCAGGTCACAGACAGCAGCTCCCGTCCTTCAAGGCCCCTCTAAGTTCGCAGACAGCAGCTCCCGTCCTTCAGGGCCCCTCTCAGGTCACAGACTGCGGCTCCCGTCCTTCAGGGCCCCTCTCAGGTCACAGACTGCGGCTCCCGTCCTTCAGGGCCCCTCTCAGGTCACAGACTGCGGCTCCCGTCCTTCAAGGCTCCTCTCAGGTAACAGGCAGCAGGTCCAGTCCCTCAGGGCCCCTCTCAGGTCACAGACAGCAGGTCCAGTCCCTCAGGGTTCCTCTCAGGTCACAGGCAGCAGCTCCCGTACTTCAGGGCTCCTCTCAGGTCACAAGACAGCAGCTCCCGTCCTTCATGGCCCCTCTCAGGTCGCAGACAGCAGCTCCCGTCCTTCAGGGCTCCTCTCAGGTCACAGACAGCAGCTCCCGTCCATCAGGGCCCCTCTGAGGTCACAGACAGCAGCTCCCGTCCTTCAGGACTCCTCAGGTCACAGACCGCAGCTCCCGTCCTTCAGGACTCCTCAGGTCACAGACAGCAGCTCCCGTCCTTCAGGGCCCCTCTCAGGTCACAGGCGGCAGCTCCCGTACTTCACGGCTCCTCTCAGGTCACAGACGGCAGGTCCCGTCCTTCAGGGCTCCTCTCGGGTCACAGACGGCAGGTCCAGTCCTTCATGGTCCCTCTCAGGTCGCAGACAGCAGCTCCCGTCCTTCATGGCCCCTCTGAGGTCACAGACCGCAGCTCCCGTCCTTTAGGGCTCTTCTCAGGTCACAGGCAGCAGCTCCCATCCTTCATGGACCCTCTGAGGTCACAGACAGGAGCTCCCGTCCTTTAGGGCCCCTCTCAGGTCACAGACAGCAGGTCCAGTCCCTCAGGGTTCCTCTCAGGTCACAGGCAGCAGCTCCCGTCCTGCAGGGCTCCTCAGGCCACAGACAGCAGCTCCCTTTCCTTCAGGGCTCCTCAGGTCACAGACGTCAGGTTCAGTCCTTCATGACCCCTCTCAGGTCACAGACAGCAGCTCACGTCCTTCAGGGCTCCTCTCAGGTCACAGACAGCAGCTCCCGTCCTTCATGTCTCCTCTCAGGTCACAGACAGCAGCTCACGTCCTTCAGGGCTCCTCTCAGGTCACAGACAGCAGCTCCCGTCCTTCAGGGCTCCTCAGGTCACAGACAGCAGCTCCCGTCCTTCAGGGCCCCTCTCAGGTCACAGACGGCAGCTCCCGTACTTCACGGCTCCTCTCAGGTCACAGACGGCAGGTCCCGTCCTTCAGGGCTCCTCTCGGGTCACAGACGGCAGGTCCAGTCCTTCATGGTCCCTCTCAGGTCGCAGACAGCAGCTCCCGTCCTTCATGGCCCCTCTGAGGTCACAGACAGCAGCTCCCGTCCTTTAGGGCTCTTCTCAGGTCACAGACAGGAGCTCCCGTCCTTTAGGGCCCCTCTCAGGTCACAGACAGCAGGTCCAGTCCCTCAGGGTTCCTCTCAGGTCACAGGCAGCAGCTCCCGTCCTGCAGGGCTCCTCAGGCCACAGACAGCAGCTCCCTTTCCTTCAGGGCTCCTCAGGTCACAGACGTCAGGTTCAGTCCTTCATGGCCCCTCTCAGGTCACAGACAGCAGCTCCCGTCCTTCAGGGCTCCTCAGGTCACAGACAGCAGCTCACGTCCTTCATGTCTCCTCTCAGGTCACAGACAGCAGCTCACGTCCTTCAGGGCTCCTCTGAGGTCACAGACAGCAGCTCCCGCCCTTCAGGGCCCCTCTGAGGTCACAGACAGCAGCTCCGATCCTTCAGGGCTCCTCTCAGGTCACACAGCAGCTCCCGTCCTTCAGGGCTCCTCTCAGGTCACAGGCAGCAACTCCCGTCCTTCAGGGCCCCTCTCAGGTCACAGACAGCAGCTCCCGTCCTTCAGGGCTCCTCTCAGGTCGCAGACAGTAGCTCCTGTCCTTCAGGGCTCCTCAGGTCACAGACAGCAGCTCCCGTCATTCAGGGCCCCTCTCAGGTCACAGACGGCAGCTCCCGTCCTTCATGGCCCCTCTCAGGTCACAGACAGCAGCTCCTGTCCTTCAGGGCTCCTCTCAGGTCGCAGACAGCAGCTCCCGTCCTTCAGGCCCCCTCTCAGGTCACAGACAGCAGCTCCCGTCCTTCAGGGCTCCTCTCAGGTCACAGACAGCAGCTCCCGTCCTTCATGGCCCCTTTCAGGTCACAGACAGCAGCTCCCGTCCTTCAGGGCTCCTCTCAGGTCACAGACAGCAGCTCCCATCTTTCAGGGCCCCTCTCAGGTCACAGACAGCAGCTCCTGTCCTTCAGGGCTCCTCTCAGGTCGCAGGCAGCAGCTCCCGTCCTTCAGGGCTCCTCAGGTCACAGACAGCAGCTCCCGTCCTTCATGGCCCCTCTCAGGTCACAGACAGCAGCTCCCATCCTTCAGGGCCCCTCTAAGGTCACAGACAGGAGCTCCCGTCCTTCATGGCCCCTCTCAGGTCACAGGCAGCAGCTCCCGTCCTTCAGGGCTCCTCAGGTCACAGACAGCAGCTCCCGTCCTTCATGGCTCCTCTCAGGTCACAGACGGCAGCTCCCGTCCTTCATGGCCCCTCTCAGGTCACAGGCAGCAGCTCCCGTCCTTCATGGCCCCTCTCAGGTCACAGGCAGCAGCTCCCGTCCTTCAGGGCTCCTCAGGTCACAGACAGCAGCTCCCGTCCTTCATGGCTCCTCTCAGGTCACAGACGGCAGCTCCCGTCCTTCATGGCCCCTCTCAGGTCACAGACAGCAGCTCCCGTCCTTCATGGCTCCTCTCAGGTCACAGACAGCAGCTCCAGTCCCTCAGGGCTCCTCTCAGGTCACAGACAGCAGCTCCCGTCCTTCAGGGCTCCTCTCAGGTCACAGACAGCAGCTCCCGTCCTTCATGGCTCCTCTCAGGTCGCAGACAGCAGCTCCCGTCCTTCAGGGCTCCTCTCAGGTCCCAGACAGCAGCTCCCGTCCTTCATGGCCCCTCTCAGGTCACAGACAGTAGCTCCCGTCCTTCAGGGCCCCTCTCAGGTCACAGACAGCAGCTCCCATCCTTCAGGGCTCCTCTCAGGTCGCAGACAGCAGCTCCCGTCCTTCAGGGCTCCTCTCAGGTCGCAGACAGCAGCTCCTGTCCTTCATGGCTCCTCAGGTCACAGACAGCAGCTCCCGTCCTTCAGGGCTCCTCTCAGGTCACAGACAGCAGCTCCCGTCCTTCATGGCCCCTCTCAGGTCACAGACAGCAGCTCCCGTCCTTCTGGGCCCCTCTCAGGTCACAGACAGCAGCTCCCGTCCTTCATGGCTCCTCTCAGGTCACAGACAGCAGCTCCCGTCCTTCAGGGCCCCTCTCAGCTCACAGACAGCAGCTCCCGTCCTTCAGGGCCCCTCTCAGGTCACAGACAGCAGCTCCCGTCCTTCAGGGCCCCTCTCAGGTCACAGACGGCAGCTCCCATCCTTCATGGCTCCTCTCAGGTCACAGACAGTAGCTCCTGTCCTTCATGGCCCCTCTCAGGTCACAGGCAGCAGCTCCCGTCCTTCAGGGCCCCTCTCAGGTCACAGACAGCAGCTCCCATCCTTCAGGGCTCCTCTCAGGTCGCAGACAGCAGCTCCTGTCCTTCAGGGCCCCTCTCAGGTCACAGACAGCAGCTCCCGTCCTTCAGGGCCCCTCTCAGGTCACAGACAGCAGCTCCCGTCCTTCAGGGCTCCTCAGGTCACAGACAGTAGCTCCCGTCCTTCAGGGCTCCTCCGGTCACAGACAGCAGCTCCCGTCCTTCAGGGCTCCTCAGGTCACAGACTGCGGCTCCCGTCCTTCAGGGCCCCTCTCAGGTCACAGACTGCGGCTCCCGTCCTTCAGGGCCCCTCTCAGGTCACAGACAGCAGCTCCCGTCCTTCAGGGCCCCTCTCAGGTCACAGACGGCAGCTCCCGTCCTTCATGGCCCCTCTCAGGTCACAGACGGCAGCTCCCGTCCTTCATGGCCCCTCTAAGGTCACAGACAGCAGCTCACGTCCTTCAGGGCTCCTCTCAGGTCACAGACAGCAGCTCCCGTCCTTAAGGGCTCCTCTCAGGTCACAAACAGCAGCTCCCGTCCTTCAGGGCTCCTCAGGTCACAGACAGCAGGTCCCGTCCTTCAGGGCTCCTCTCAGGTCACAGACGGCATTTCCAGTCCTTCATGGCCCTTCTCAGGTCACAGACAACAGCTCCCGTCCTTCAGGGCTCCTCTCAGGTCGCAGACAGCAGCTCCCATCCTTCAGGGCCCCTCTCAGGTCACAGGCAGCAGCTCCCGTCCTTCATGGCTCCTCCGGTCACAGACAGCAGCTCCCGTCCTCAGGGCTCCTCTCAGGTCACAGACAGCAGCTCCCGTCCTTCAGGGCCCCTCTCAGGTCACAGACGGCAGCTCCCTTTCCTTCATGGCCCCTCTCAGGTCACAGACAGCAGCTCCCGTCCTTCAGGGCTCCTCTGAGGTCACAGACAGCAGCTCCCTTTCCTTCAGGGCTCCTCTCAGGTCACAGACGTCAGGTTCAGTCCTTCAGGGCTCCTCTCAGGTCATAGACAGCAGCTCCCGTCCTTCAGGGCTCCTCTCAGGTCACAAACAGCAGCTCCCGTCCTTCAGGGCTCCTCTCAGGTCACAGACAGCAGCTCCCATCCTTCATGGCCCCTCTCAGGTCAGAGACAGCAGCTCCCGTCCTTCATGGCCCCTCTCAGGTCACAGACAGCAGCTCCCGTCCTTCAGGGCTCCTCCGGTCACAGACAGCAGCTCCCGTCCTTCAGGGCTCCTCAGGTCACAGACAGCAGCTCCCGTCCTTCATGGCCCCTCTCAGGTCACGGACAGCAGCTCCCGTCTTCAGGGCTCCTCTCAGGTCACAGACAGCAGCTCCCGTCCTTCAGGGCTCCTCTCAGGTCACAGACAGCAGCTCCCGTCCTTCATGGCTCCTCAGGTCACAGACAGCAGCTCCCGTCCTTCAGGGCTCCTCAGGTCACAGACAGCAGCTCCCGTCCTTCATGGCCCCTCTCAGGTCACAGACAGCAGCTCCCGTCCTTCATGGCCCCTCTCAGGTCACAGACAGCAGCTCCCGTCTTCAGGGCTCCTCTCAGGTCACAGACTGCGGCTCCCGTCCTTCAGGGCCCCTCTCAGGTCACAGACTGCGGCTCCCGTCCTTCAAGGCTCCTCTCAGGTAACAGGCAGCAGGTCCAGTCCCTCAGGGCCCCTCCCAGGTCACAGACAGCAGGTCCAGTCCCTCAGGGTTCCTCTCAGGTCACAGGCAGCAGCTCCCGTACTTCACGGCTCCTCTCAGGTCACAAGACAGCAGCTCCCGTCCTTCATGGCCCCTCTCAGGTCACAGACGGCAGGTCCCGTCCTTCAGGCTCCTCTCAGGTCACAGGCAGCAGCTCCCGTCCTTCATGGCCCCTCTCAGGTCACAGACCGCAGCTCCCGTCCTTCAGGGCTCCTCTCTCAGGTCACAGACGGCAGCTCCCGTCCTTCAGGGCCCCTCTCAGGTCACAGACAGCAGCTCCCGTCCTTCAGGGCTCCTCTCAGGTCACAGACAGCAGCTCCCGTCCTTCATGGCCCCTCTCAGGTCACAGACAGCAGGTCCCGTCCTTCAGGGCTCCTCTCGGGTCACAGACAGCAGCCCCCATCCTTCAGGGCCCCTCTCAGGTCACAGACCGCAGCTCCCGTCCTTCAGGGCTCCTCTCAGGTCACAGACAGCAGCTCACGTCCTTCAGGGCCCCTCTCAGGTCGCAGACAGCAGCTCCCGTCCTTCAGGGCTCTTCTAAGGTCACAGACAGCCGCTCCCGTCCTTCAGGGCTCCTCTCGGGTCACAGACGGCAGGTCCCGTCCTTCAGGGCTCCTCTCGGGTCACAGACAGCAGCCCCCATCCTTCAGGGCACCTCTCAGGTCACAGACCGCAGCTCCCGTCCTTCATGGCCCCTCAGGTCACAGACAGCAGCTCCAGTCCTTCATGGTCCCTCTCAGGTCGCAGACAGCAGCTCCCGTCCTTCATGGCCCCTCTGAGGTCACAGGCAGCAGCTCCCGTCCTTTAGGGCTCTTCTCAGGTCACAGGCAGCAGCTCCCGTCCTTCATGGACCCTCTGAGGTCACAGACAGGAGCTCCCGTCCTTTAGGGCCCCTCTCAGGTCACAGACAGCAGCTCCCGTCCTTCAGGGCTCCTCTCTGGTCACAGACAGCAGCTCCCGTCCTTCAGGGCTCCTCAGGTCACAGACGCCAGGTTCAGTCCTTCATGGCCCCTCTCAGGTCACAGACAACAGCTCCCGTCCTTCAGGGCTCCTCTCAGGTCGCAGACAGCAGCTCCCGTCCTTCAGGGCTCCTCTCAGGTCACAGACTGCAGCTCCCGTCCTTCATGGCCCCTCTCAGGTCGCAGACAGTAGCTCCCGTCCTTCAGGGCCCCTCTCAGGTCACAGACAGCAGCTCCCGTCCTTCATGGCCCCTCTCAGGTCGCAGACAGTAGCTCCCGTCCTTCATGGCCCCTCTCAGGTCGCAGACAGTAGCTCCCGTCCTTCAGGGCTCCTCTCAGGTGAAAGACAGCAGCTCCCATTCTTCAGGGCTCCTCTCAGGTCGCAGACAGTAGCTCCCATCCTTCAGGGCTCCTCTCAGGTGAAAGACAACAGCTCCCGTCCTTCAGGGCCCCTCTCAGGTCACAGACAGCAGCTCCCGTCCTTCATGGCCCCTCTCAGGTCACAGACAACAGCTCCCGTCCTTCAGGGCTCCTCTCAGGTGAAAGACAGTAGCTCCCGTCCTTCAGGGCCCCTCTCAGGTCACAGACAGCAGCTCCCATCCTTCATGGCCCCTCTCAGGTCGCAGACAGTAGCTCCCGTCCTTCAGGGCTCCTCAGGTCACAGACAGTAGCTCCCATCCTTCAGGGCCCCTCTCAGGTCACAGACAGCAGCTCCCGTCCTTCATGGCCCCTCTCAGGTCGCAGACAGTAGCTCCCGTCCTTCATGGCCCCTCTCAGGTCGCAGACAGTAGCTCCCGTCCTTCAGGGCTCCTCTCAGGTGAAAGACAGCAGCTCCCATCCTTCAGGGCTCCTCTCAGGTCACAGACAGCAGCTCCCGTCCTTCAGGGCCCCTCTCAGGTCGCAGACAGCAGCTCCCGTTGTTCAAGGCTCTTCTCAGGTCACAGACAGCAGCCCCCATCCTTCATGGCCCCTCTCAGGTCGCAGACAGCAGCTCCCGTCCTTCAGGGCTCCTCTCAGGTCACAGACAGCAGCTCCCGTCCATCAGGGCCCCTCTGAGGTCACAGACAGCAGCTCCCGTCCTTCAGGACTCCTCAGGTCACAGACCGCAGCTCCCGTCCTTCAGGACTCCTCAGGTCACAGACAGCAGCTCCCGTCCTTCAGGGCCCCTCTCAGGTCACAGACGGCAGCTCCCGTACTTCACGGCTCCTCTCAGGTCACAGACGGCAGGTCCCGTCCTTCAGGGCTCCTCTCGGGTCACAGACGGCAGGTCCAGTCCTTCATGGTCCCTCTCAGGTCGCAGACAGCAGCTCCCGTCCTTCATGGCCCCTCTGAGGTCACAGACCGCAGCTCCCGTCCTTTAGGGCTCTTCTCAGGTCACAGGCAGCAGCTCCCATCCTTCATGGACCCTCTGAGGTCACAGACAGGAGCTCCCGTCCTTTAGGGCCCCTCTCAGGTCACAGACAGCAGGTCCAGTCCCTCAGGGTTCCTCTCAGGTCACAGGCAGCAGCTCCCGTCCTGCAGGGCTCCTCAGGCCACAGACAGCAGCTCCCTTTCCTTCAGGGCTCCTCAGGTCACAGACGTCAGGTTCAGTCCTTCATGACCCCTCTCAGGTCACAGACAGCAGCTCACGTCCTTCAGGGCTCCTCTCAGGTCACAGACAGCAGCTCCCGTCCTTCATGTCTCCTCTCAGGTCACAGACAGCAGCTCACGTCCTTCAGGGCTCCTCTCAGGTCACAGACAGCAGCTCCCGTCCTTCAGGGCTCCTCAGGTCACAGACAGCAGCTCCCGTCCTTCAGGGCCCCTCTCAGGTCACAGACGGCAGCTCCCGTACTTCACGGCTCCTCTCAGGTCACAGACGGCAGGTCCCGTCCTTCAGGGCTCCTCTCGGGTCACAGACGGCAGGTCCAGTCCTTCATGGTCCCTCTCAGGTCGCAGACAGCAGCTCCCGTCCTTCATGGCCCCTCTGAGGTCACAGACAGCAGCTCCCGTCCTTTAGGGCTCTTCTCAGGTCACAGACAGGAGCTCCCGTCCTTTAGGGCCCCTCTCAGGTCACAGACAGCAGGTCCAGTCCCTCAGGGTTCCTCTCAGGTCACAGGCAGCAGCTCCCGTCCTGCAGGGCTCCTCAGGCCACAGACAGCAGCTCCCTTTCCTTCAGGGCTCCTCAGGTCACAGACGTCAGGTTCAGTCCTTCATGGCCCCTCTCAGGTCACAGACAGCAGCTCCCGTCCTTCAGGGCTCCTCAGGTCACAGACAGCAGCTCACGTCCTTCATGTCTCCTCTCAGGTCACAGACAGCAGCTCACGTCCTTCAGGGCTCCTCTGAGGTCACAGACAGCAGCTCCCGCCCTTCAGGGCCCCTCTGAGGTCACAGACAGCAGCTCCGATCCTTCAGGGCTCCTCTCAGGTCACACAGCAGCTCCCGTCCTTCAGGGCTCCTCTCAGGTCACAGGCAGCAACTCCCGTCCTTCAGGGCCCCTCTCAGGTCACAGACAGCAGCTCCTGTCCTTCAGGGCTCCTCTCAGGTCGCAGACAGCAGCTCCCGTCCTTCAGGCCCCCTCTCAGGTCACAGACAGCAGCTCCCGTCCTTCAGGGCTCCTCTCAGGTCACAGACAGCAGCTCCCGTCCTTCATGGCCCCTTTCAGGTCACAGACAGCAGCTCCCGTCCTTCAGGGCTCCTCTCAGGTCACAGACAGCATCTCCCATCCTTCAGGGCCCCTCTCAGGTCACAGACAGCAGCTCCTGTCCTTCAGGGCTCCTCTCAGGTCGCAGGCAGCAGCTCCCGTCCTTCAGGGCTCCTCAGGTCACAGACAGCAGCTCCCGTCATTCAGGGTCCCTCTCAGGTCGCAGACAGCAGCTCCCGTCCTTCAGGCCCCCTCTCAGGTCACAGACAGCAGCTCCCGTCCTTCATGGCTCCTCTCAGGTCACAGACGGCAGCTCCCGTCCTTCATGGCCCCTCTCAGGTCACAGACAGCAGCTCCCGTCCTTCATGGCTCCTCTCAGGTCACAGACAGCAGCTCCCATCCTTTAGGGCTCCTCTCAGGTCACAGACAGCAGGTCCCGTCCTTCAGGGCCCCTCTCAGGTCACAGACAGCAGCTCCCGTCCTTCAGGGCCCCTCTCAGGTCACAGACAGCAGCTCCCGTCCTTCAGGGCCCCTCTCAGGTCACAGACAGCAGCTCCCTTTCCTTCAGGGCTCAGGTCACAGACAGCAGCTCCAGTCCTTCAGGGCTCCTCTCAGGTCTCAGACAGCAGCTCCCGTCCTTCAGGGCTCCTCTCAGGTCACAGACAGCAGGTCCCGTCCTTCAGGGCCCCTCTCAGGTCACAGACAGTAGCTCCCGTCCTTCAGGGCCCCTCTCAGGTCACAGACAGTAGCTCCCGTCCTTCAGGGCCCCTCTCAGGTCACAGACAGCAGCTCCCGTCCTTCAGGGCTCCTCTCAGGTCGCAGACAGCAGCTCCCGTCCTTCAGGGCTCCTCAGGTCACAGACAGCAGCTCCCGTCCTTCAGGGCCCCTCTCAGGTCACAGACAGCAGCTCCCGTCCTTCAGGGCCCCTCTCAGGTCACAGACAGCAGCTCCCGTCCTTCAGGGCTCCTCTCAGGTCGCAGACAGCAGCTCCCGTCCTTCAGGGCTCCTCAGGTCACAGACAGCAGCTCCCGTCCTTCAGGGCCCCTCTCAGGTCACAGACAGCAGCTCCCGTCCTTCAGGGCCCCTCTCAGGTCACAGACAGCAGCTCCCGTCCTTCAGGGCCCCTCTCAGGTCACAGACAGCAGCTCCCGTCCTTCAGGGCTCCTCTCAGGTCACAGACAGCAGCTCCCGTCCTTCATGGCCCCTCTCAGGTCACAGACGGCAGGTCCAGTCCTTCATGGCTCCTCTCAGGTCACAGACAGCAGCTCCCGTCCTTCAGGGCTCCTCTCAGGTCACAGACAGCAGCTCCCGTCCTTCATGGCTCCTCTCAGGTCGCAGACAGCAGCTCCCGTCCTTCAGGGCTCCTCTCAGGTCCCAGACAGCAGCTCCCGTCCTTCATGGCCCCTCTCAGGTCACAGACAGTAGCTCCCGTCCTTCAGGGCCCCTCTCAGGTCACAGACAGCAGCTCCCGTCCTTCATGGCTCCTCTCAGGTCACAGACAGCAGCTCCCGTCCTTCAGGGCCCCTCAGGTCACAGACAGCAGCTCCCGTCCTTAATGGCTCCTCTCAGGTCACAGACGGCAGGTCCAGTCCTTCAGGGCTCCTCTGAGGTCACAGACAGCAGCTCCCGCCCTTCAGGGCCCCTCTGAGGTCACAGACAGCAGCTCCTGTCCTTCATGGCCCCTCTCAGGTCACAGACAGCAGCTCCCGTCCTTTAGGGCTCCTCTCAGGTCGCAGACAGCAGCTCCCGTCCTTCAGGGCTCCTCTCAGGTCGCAGACAGCAGCTCCCGTCCTTCAGGGCCCCTCTCAGGTCACAGACAGCAGCTCCCGTCCTTCAGGGCTCCTCTCAGGTCACAGACAGCAGCTCCCGTCCTTCAGGGCCCCTCTCAGGTCACAGACAGCAGCTCCCGTCCTTCATGGCTCCTCTCAGGTCACAGACAGCAGCTCCCGTCCTTCAGGGCCCCTCTCAGCTCACAGACAGCAGCTCCCGTCCTTCAGGGCCCCTCTCAGGTCACAGACAGCAGCTCCCGTCCTTCAGGGCCCCTCTCAGGTCACAGACGGCAGCTCCCATCCTTCATGGCTCCTCTCAGGTCACAGACGGCAGGTCCAGTCCTTCAGGGCTCCTCTCAGGTCACAGACAGCAGCTCCCGTCCTTCAGGGCTCCTCAGGTCACAGACAGTAGCTCCTGTCCTTCATGGCCCCTCTCAGGTCACAGGCAGCAGCTCCCGTCCTTCAGGGCCCCTCTCAGGTCACAGACAGCAGCTCCCATCCTTCAGGGCTCCTCTCAGGTCGCAGACAGCAGCTCCTGTCCTTCAGGGCCCCTCTCAGGTCACAGACAGCAGCTCCCGTCCTTCAGGGCCCCTCTCAGGTCACAGACAGCAGCTCCCGTCCTTCATGGCTCCTCTCAGGTCACACACAGCAGCGACCGTCCTTCATGGCTCCTCAGGTCACAGACAGCAGCTCCCGTCCTTCAGGGCTCCTCAGGTCACAGACAGTAGCTCCCGTCCTTCAGGGCTCCTCCGGTCACAGACAGCAGCTCCCGTCCTTCAGGGCTCCTCAGGTCACAGACTGCGGCTCCCGTCCTTCAGGGCCCCTCTCAGGTCACAGACTGCGGCTCCCGTCCTTCAGGGCCCCTCTCAGGTCACAGACAGCAGCTCCCGTCCTTAAGGGCTCCTCTCAGGTCACAGACAGCAGCTCCCGTCCTTCAGGGCTCCTCAGGTCACAGACAGCAGGTCCCGTCCTTCAGGGCTCCTCTCAGGTCACAGACGGCATTTCCAGTCCTTCATGGCCCTTCTCAGGTCACAGACAACAGCTCCCGTCCTTCAGGGCTCCTCTCAGGTCGCAGACAGCAGCTCCCGTCCTTCAGGGCCCCTCTCAGGTCACAGGCAGCAGCTCCCGTCCTTCATGGCTCCTCCGGTCACAGACAGCAGCTCCCGTCCTCAGGGCTCCTCTCAGGTCACAGACAGCAGCTCCCGTCCTTCAGGGCCCCTCTCAGGTCACAGACGGCAGCTCCCTTTCCTTCATGGCCCCTCTCAGGTCACAGACAGCAGCTCCCGTCCTTCAGGGCTCCTCTGAGGTCACAGACAGCAGCTCCCTTTCCTTCAGGGCTCCTCTCAGGTCACAGACGTCAGGTTCAGTCCTTCAGGGCTCCTCTCAGGTCATAGACAGCAGCTCCCGTCCTTCAGGGCTCCTCTCAGGTCACAAACAGCAGCTCCCGTCCTTCAGGGCTCCTCTCAGGTCACAGACAGCAGCTCCCATCCTTCATGGCCCCTCTCAGGTCTGAGACAGCAGCTCCCGTCCTTCATGGCCCCTCTCAGGTCACAGACAGCAGCTCCCGTCCTTCAGGGCTCCTCCGGTCACAGACAGCAGCTCCCGTCCTTCAGGGCTCCTCAGGTCACAGACAGCAGCTCCCGTCCTTCATGGCCCCTCTCAGGTCACAGACAGCAGCTCCCGTCTTCAGGGCTCCTCTCAGGTCACAGACAGCAGCTCCCGTCCTTCAGGGCCCCTCTCAGGTCATAGACAGCAGCTCCCGTCCTTCATGGCCCCTCTCAGGTAACAGGCAGCAGGTCCAGTCCCTCAGGGCCCCTCCCAGGTCACAGACAGCAGGTCCAGTCCTCAGGGTTCCTCTCAGGTCACAGGCAGCAGCTCCCGTACTTCACGGCTCCTCTCAGGTCACAAGACAGCAGCTCCCGTCCTTCATGGCCCCTCTCAGGTCACAGACGGCAGGTCCCGTCCTTCAGGCTCCTCTCAGGTCACAGGCAGCAGCTCCCGTCCTTCATGGCCCCTCTCAGGTCACAGACCGCAGCTCCCGTCCTTCAGGGCTCCTCTCTCAGGTCACAGACGGCAGCTCCCGTCCTTCAGGGCCCCTCTCAGGTCACAGACAGCAGCTCCCGTCCTTCAGGGCTCCTCTCAGGTCACAGACAGCAGCTCCCGTCCTTCATGGCCCCTCTCAGGTCACAGACAGCAGGTCCCGTCCTTCAGGGCTCCTCTCGGGTCACAGACAGCAGCCCCCATCCTTCAGGGCCCCTCTCAGGTCACAGACCGCAGCTCCCGTCCTTCATGGCCCCTCAGGTCACAGACAGCAGCTCCAGTCCTTCATGGTCCCTCTCAGGTCGCAGACAGCAGCTCCCGTCCTTCATGGCCCCTCTGAGGTCACAGGCAGCAGCTCCCGTCCTTTAGGGCTCTTCTCAGGTCACAGGCAGCAGCTCCCGTCCTTCATGGACCCTCTGAGGTCACAGACAGGAGCTCCCGTCCTTTAGGGCCCCTCTCAGGTCACAGACAGCAGCTCCCGTCCTTCAGGGCTCCTCTCTGGTCACAGACAGCAGCTCCCGTCCTTCAGGGCTCCTCAGGTCACAGACGCCAGGTTCAGTCCTTCATGGCCCCTCTCAGGTCACAGACAACAGCTCCCGTCCTTCAGGGCTCCTCTCAGGTCGCAGACAGCAGCTCCCGTCCTTCAGGGCTCCTCTCAGGTCACAGACTGCAGCTCCCGTCCTTCATGGCCCCTCTCAGGTCGCAGACAGTAGCTCCCGTCCTTCAGGGCCCCTCTCAGGTCACAGACAGCAGCTCCCGTCCTTCATGGCCCCTCTCAGGTCGCAGACAGTAGCTCCCGTCCTTCATGGCCCCTCTCAGGTCGCAGACAGTAGCTCCCGTCCTTCAGGGCTCCTCTCAGGTGAAAGACAGCAGCTCCCATCCTTCAGGGCTCCTCTCAGGTCGCAGACAGTAGCTCCCGTCCTTCAGGGCTCCTCTCAGGTGAAAGACAACAGCTCCCGTCCTTCAGGGCTCCTCTCTGGTGAAAGACAGTAGCTCCCGTCCTTCAGGGCCCCTCTCAGGTCACAGACAGCAGCTCCCGTCCTTCATGGCCCCTCTCAGGTCACAGACAACAGCTCCCGTCCTTCAGGGCTCCTCTCAGGTGAAAGACAGTAGCTCCCGTCCTTCAGGGCTCCTCAGGTCACAGACAGTAGCTCCCATCCTTCAGGGCCCCTCTCAGGTCACAGACAGCAGCTCCCGTCCTTCATGGCCCCTCTCAGGTCGCAGACAGTAGCTCCCGTCCTTCATGGCCCCTCTCAGGTCGCAGACAGTAGCTCCCGTCCTTCAGGGCTCCTCTCAGGTGAAAGACAGCAGCTCCCATCCTTCAGGGCTCCTCTCAGGTCACAGACAGCAGCTCCCGTCCTTCAGGGCCCCTCTCAGGTCGCAGACAGCAGCTCCCGTTGTTCAAGGCTCTTCTCAGGTCACAGACAGCAGCCCCCATCCTTCATGGCTCCTCAGGTCACAGACAGCAGCTCCCGTCCTTCAGGGCTCCTCTCAGGTCACAGACAGCAGCTCCCGTCCTTCAGGGCTCCTCTCAGGTCACAGACAGCAGCTCCCGTCCTTCAGGGCCCCTCTCAGGTCACAGACAGCAGCTCCCATCCTTCAGGGCCCCTCTCAGGTGACAGACAGCAGCTCCCGTCCTTCAGGGCTCCTCTCAGGTCACAGACAGCAGCTCCCGTCCTTCAGGGCCCCTCCCAGGTCACAGACAGCAGCTCCCGTCCTACAGGGCCCCTCTCAGGTCACAGACAGCAGCTCCCGTCCTTCAGGGCTCCTCAGGTCACAGACAGCAGCTCCCGTCCTACAGGGCCCCTCTCAGGTCACAGACGGCAGGCCCAGTCATTCAGGGTCCCTCTCAGGTCACAGACAGCAGCTCCCGTCCTTCAGGGCCCCTCTCAGGTCACAGACAGCAGCTCCCGTCCTTCAGGGCCCCTCTCAGGTCGCAGACAGTAGCTCCCGTCCTTCATGGCCCCTCTCAGGTCACAGACGGGAAGTCCAGCCCTTCAGGGCCACTCTCAGGTCACAGACAGCAGCTCCAGTCCCTCAGGGTTCCTCTCAGGTCACAGACAGCAGCTTCCGTCCTTCAGGGCCCCTCTCAGGTCACAGACGGCAGGTCCAGTCATTCAGGGTCCCTCTCAGGTCACAGACAGCAGCTCCCGTCCTTCAGGGCCCCTCTCAGGTCACAGACAGCAGCTCCCATCCTTCATGGACCCTCTCAGGTCACAGACAGCAGCTCCCGTCCTTCAGGGCCCCTCTCAGGTCGCAGACAGTAGCTCCCGTCCTTCATGGCCCCTCTCAGGTCGAAGACAGTAGCTCCCGTCCTTCATGGCCCCTCTCAGGTCGCAGACAGTAGCTCCCGTCCTTCATGGCCCCTCTCAGGTCGCAGACAGTAGCTCCCATCCTTCAGGACTCCTCTCAGGTCACAAACAACAGCTCCCATCCTTCAGGGCTCCTCTCTGGTGAAAGACAGTAGCTCCCGTCCTTCAGGGCCCCTCTCAGGTCACAGACAGCAGCTCCCGTCCTTCATGGCCCCTCTCAGGTCACAGACAACAGCTCCCGTCCTTCAGGGCTCCTCTCAGGTGAAAGACAGTAGCTCCCGTCCTTCAGGGCCCCTCTCA
This sequence comes from Lissotriton vulgaris, assembly GCF_964263255.1. Classification (NCBI taxonomy): domain Eukaryota; kingdom Metazoa; phylum Chordata; class Amphibia; order Caudata; family Salamandridae; genus Lissotriton; species Lissotriton vulgaris. Next base: position 4,690,540 of record NC_141685.1, read on the forward strand.
GGTCACAGACAGCAGCTCCCGTCCTTCATGGCCCCTCTCAGGTCGCAGACAGTAGCTCCCGTCCTTCAGGGCTCCTCAGGTCACAGACAGTAGCTCCCATCCTTCAGGGCCCCTCTCAGGTCACAGACAGCAGCTCCCGTCCTTCATGGCCCCTCTCAGGTCGCAGACAGTAGCTCCCGTCCTTTATGGCCCCTCTCAGGTCGCAGACAGTAGCTCCCGTCCTTCAGGGTTCCTCTCAGGTGAAAGACAGCAGCTCCCGTCCTTCAGGGCTCCTCTCAGGTCACAGACAGCAGCTCCCGTCCTTCAGGGCCCCTCGCAGGTCGCAGACAGCAGCTCCCGTTGTTCAAGGCTCTTCTCAGGTCACAGACAGCAGCCCCCATCCTTCATGGCTCCTCAGGTCACAGACAGCAGCTCCCGTCCTTCAGGGCTCCTCAGGTCACAGACAGCAGCTCCCGTCCTACAGGGCCCCTCTCAGGTCACAGACAGCAGCTCCCGTCCTTCAGGGCCCCTCTCAGGTCACAGACAGCAGCTCCCGTTGTTCAAGGCTCTTCTCAGGTCACAGACAGCAGCCCCCATCCTTCATGGCTCCTCAGGTCACAGACAGCAGCTCCCGTCCTTCAGGGCTCCTCAGGTCACAGACAGTAGCTCCTGTCCTTCATGGCCACTCTCAGGTCACAGACGGCAGCTCCCGTCCTTCAGGGCCCCTCTCAGGTCACAGACGGCAGCTCCCGTCCTTCAGGGCCCCTCTCAGGTCACAGACAGCAGCTCCCGTCCTTCAGGGCCCCTCTCAGGTCACAGACAGTAGCTCCTGTCCTTCAAGGCCCCTCTCAGGTCGCAGACAGTAGCTCCCGTCCTTCAGGGCCCCTCTCAGGTCACAGACGGGAAGTCCAGTCCTTCAGGGCCCCTCTCAGGTCACAGACAGCAGCTCCAGTCCCTCAGGGTTCCTCTCAGGTCACAGACAGCAGCTTCCGTCCTTCAGGGCCCCTCTCAGGTCACAGACGGCAGGCCCAGTCATTCAGGGTCCCTCTCAGGTCACAGACAGCAGCTCCCGTCCTTCAGGGCCCCTCTCAGGTCACAGACAGCAGCTCCCGTCCTTCAGGGCCCCTCTCAGGTCGCAGACAGTAGCTCCCGTCCTTCATGGCCCCTCTCAGGTCGCAGACAGTAGCTCCCGTCCTTCAGGACTCCTCAGGTCACAGACGGCAGCTCCCGTCCTTCAGGGCCCCTCTCAGGTCACAGACGGCAGCTCCCGTCCTTCAGGACTCCTCAGGTCACAGACAGCAGCTCCCGTCCTTCAGGGCTCCTCTCAGGTCACAGACAGCAGCTCCCGTCCTTCATGGCCCCTCTCAGGTCACAGACAGCAGCTCCCGTCCTTCATGGCCCCTCTCAGGTCACAGACAGCAGCTCCCGTCCTTCATGGCCCCTCTCAGGTCACAGACAGCAGCTCCCGTCCTTCAGGGCTCCTTTCAGGTCACAGACAGCAGCTCCCGTCCTTCAGGGCTCCTCTCAGGTCACAGACAGCAGCTCCCGTCCTTCATGGCCCCTCTCAGGTCACAGGCAGCAGCTCCCGTCCTTCAGGGCTCCTCAGGTCACAGACGGCAGCTCCCTTTCCTTCAGGGCTCAGGTCACAGACAGCAGCTCCCGTCCTTCAGGGCCCCTCTCAGGTCATAGACAGCAGCTCCCGTCCTTCAGGGCCCCTCTCAAATCACAGACAGCAGCTCCCGTCCTTCAGGGCCCCTCTCAGGTCACAGACAGCAGCTCCCGTCCTTCAGGGCTCCTCTCAGGTCACAGACGTCAGGTTCAGTCCTTCAGGGTCCCTCTCAGGTCACAGACAGCAGCTCCCGTCCTTCAGGGCCCCTCTCAGGTCACAGACAGCAGCTCCCGTCCTTCAGGGCCCCTCTCAGGTCACAGACAGCAGCTCCCGTCCTTCATGGCTCCTCAGGTTACAGACAGCAGCTCCCGTCCTTCAGGGCTTCTCTCAGGTCACAGACAGCAGCTCCCGTCCTTCAGGGCTCCTGTCAGGTCACAGATGGCAGGTCCAGTCCTTCAGGCCTCCTCAGGTCACAGATGGCAGGTCCCGTCCTTCAGGCCTCCTCAGGTCACAGATGGCAGGTCCAGTCCTTCAGGGCTCCTCAGGTCACAGACAGCAGCTCCCGTCCTTCATGGCCCCTCTCAGGTCACAGACAGCAGCTCCCGTCCTTCATGGCTCCTCTGAGGTCACAGACGGCAGGTCCCGTCCATCAGGGCTCCTCTCAGGTCACGGACGGCAGCTCCCTTTCCTTCAGGGCTCAGGTCACAGACAGCAGCTCCCGTCCTTCAGGGCTCCTCTCAGGTCACAGACAGCAGCTCCCGTCCTTCAGGGCTTCTCTCAGGTCACAGACAGCAGCTCCCGTCCTTCAGGGCTCCTGTCAGGTCACAGATGGCAGGTCCAGTCCTTCAGGCCTCCTCAGGTCACAGATGGCAGCTCCCGTCCTTCAGGCCTCCTCAGGTCACAGATGGCAGGTCCAGTCCTTCAGGGCTCCTCAGGTCACAGACAGCAGCTCCCGTCCTTCATGGCCCCTCTCAGGTCACAGACAGCAGCTCCCGTCCTTCATGGCTCCTCTGAGGTCACAGACGGCAGGTCCCGTCCATCAGGGCTCCTCTCAGGTCACGGACGGCAGCTCCCTTTCCTTCAGGGCTCAGGTCACAGACAGCAGCTCCCGTCCTTCAGGGCTCCTCTCAGGTCACAGACAGCAGCTCCCGTCCTTCAGGGCTCCTCTCAGGTCACAGACAGCAGCTCCCGTCCTTCAGGGCCCCTCTCAGGTCACAGACAGCAGCTCCCGTCCTTCAGGGCTCCTCTGAGGTCACAGACAGCAGCTCCCGTCCTTCAGGGCTCCTCAGGTCACAGACAGCCGCTCCCGTCCTTCAGGGCTCCTCTCAGGTCACAGGCAGCAGCTCCCGTCCTTCAGGGCTCCTCAGGTCACAGACAGCAGCTCCCGTCCTTCAGGGCTCCTCTCAGGTCACAGGCAGCAGCTCCCGTCCTTCAGGGCTCCTCAGGTCACAGACAGGAGCTCCCGTCCTTTAGGGCCCCTCTCAGGTCGCAGACAGCAGCTCCCATCCTTCAGGCCCCCTCTCAGGTCACAGACAGCAGCTCCCGTCCTTCATGGCTCCTCTCAGGTCACAGACGGCAGCTCCCGTCCTTCATGGCTCCTCTCAGGTCACAGACGGCAGGTCCAGTCCTTCATGGCTCCTCTCAGGTCGCAGACAGCAGCTCCCGTCCTTTAGGGCTCCTCTCAGGTCGCAGACAGCAGCTCCCGTCCTTTAGGGCTCCTCTCAGGTCACAGACAGCAGCTCCCGTCCTTCAGGGCTCCTCAGGTCACAGACAGCCGCTCCCGTCCTTCAGGGCTCCTCAGGTCACAGACAGCAGCTCCCGTCCTTCAGGGCTCCTCTCAGGTCACAGACAGCAGCTCCCGTCCTTCATGGCCCCTCTCAGGTCACAGACAGCCGCTCCCGTCCTTCACGGCTCCTCTCAGGTCACAGACAGCAGCTCCCGTCCTTCATGGCCCCTCTCAGGTCACAGACGGCAGCTCCCGTCCTTCAGGGCTCCTCTCAGGTCACAGACAGCAGCTCCCGTCCTTCAGGGCTCCTCTCAGGTCACAGACAGCAGCTCCCGTCCTTCAGGGCCCCTCTGAGGTCACAGACAGCAGCTCCCGTCCTTCAGGGCCCCTCTCAGGTCGCAGACAGCAGCTCCCGTCCTTCAGGGCTCCTCAGGTCACAGACAGCCGCTCCCGTCCTTCAGGGCTCCTCTCAGGTCACAGACAGCAGCTCCAGTCCCTCAGGGCTCCTCTCAGGTCACAGACAGCAGCTCCCGTCCTTCAGGGCTCCTGTCAGGTCACAGACAGCAGCCCCCGTCCTTCAGGGCCCCTCTGAGGTCACAGACAGCAGCTCCCGTCCTTCAGGGCCCCTCTGAGGTCACAGACAGCAGCTCCCGTCCTTCAGGGCCCCTCTGAGGTCACAGACAGCAGCTCCCGTCCTTCAGGGCCCCTCTCAGGTCACAGACAGCAGCTCCCATCCTTCATGGTCCCTCTCAGGTCACAGACAGCAGCTCCCGTCCTTCAGGGCCCTTCTCAGGTCACAGACAGCAGCTCCCGTCCTTCAGGGCTCCTCTCAGGTCACAGACGGCAGCTCCCGTCCTTCAGGGCTCCTCTCAGGTCACAGACAGCATCTCCCGTCCTTCAGTGCCCCTCTCAGGTCACAGACAGCAGCTCCAGTCCTTCAGGGCTCCTCAGGTCACAGACGGCAGCTCCCTGTCCTTCAGGGTCCCTCTCAGGTCACAGACAGCAGCTCCCGTCCTTCAGGGCCCCTCTCAGGTCGCAGACAGCAGCTCCCGTCCTTCAGGGCTCCTCTCAGGTCACAGACAGCAGCTCCCGTCCTTCATGGCCCCTCTCAGGTCACAGACAGCAGCTCCCGTCCTTCAGGGCTCCTCTCAGGTCACAGGCAGCAGCTCCCGTCCTTCAGGGCTCCTCAGGTCACAGACAGCAGCTCCCGTCCTTCAGGGCTCCTCTCAGGTCACAGGCAGCAGCTCCCGTCCTTCAGGGCTCCTCAGGTCACAGACAGTAGCTCCCGTCCTTCATGGCCCCTCTCAGGTCACAGACAGCCGCTCCCGTCCTTCACGGCTCCTCTCAGGTCACAGACAGCAGCTCCCGTCCTTCAGGGCTCCTCTCAGGTCACAGACAGCCGCTCCCGTCCTTCACGGCTCCTCTCAGGTCACAGACAGCAGCTCCCGTCCTTCATGGCCCCTCTCAGGTCACAGACGGCAGCTCCCGTCCTTCAGGGCTCCTCTCAGGTCACAGACAGCAGCTCCCGTCCTTCAGGGCTCCTCAGGTCACAGACAGCAGCTCCCGTCCTTCAGGGCTCCTGTCAGGTCACAGACAGCAGCCCCCGTCCTTCAGGGCCCCTCTGAGGTCACAGACAGCAGCTCCCGTTCTTCATGGTCCCTCTCAGGTCATAGACAGCAGCTCCCGTCCTTCAGGGCCCCTCTGAGGTCACAGACAGCAGCTCCCGTCCTTCAGGGCCCCTCTCAGGTCACAGACAGCAGCTCCCGTCCTTCAGGGCTCCTCAGGTCACAGACAGCAGCTCCCGTCCTTCAGGGCCCCTCTCAGGTCACAGACAGCAGCTCCCGTCCTTCATGGCTCCTCTCAGGTCACAGACAGCAGCTCCCGTCCTTCAGGGCTCCTCTCAGGTCACAGACAGCAGCTCCCGTCCTTCATGGCCCCTCAGGTCACAGGCAGCAGCTCCCGTCCTTCAGGGCTCCTCTCAGGTCACAGACGGCAGCTCCCGTCCTTCAGGGCTCCTCTCAGGTCACAGACAGCATCTCCCGTCCTTCAGTGCCCCTCTCAGGTCACAGACAGCAGCTCCAGTCCTTCAGGGCTCCTCAGGTCACAGACGGCAGCTCCCGTCCTTCAGGGCTCCTCTCAGGTCACAGACAGCAGCTCCCGTCCTTCATGGCCCCTCTCAGGTCACAGACAGCAGCTCCCGTCCTTCAGGCCTCCTCAGGTCACAGATGGCAGGTCCAGTCCTTCAGGGCTCCTCAGGTCACAGATGGCAGGTCCAGTCCTTCAGGGCTCCTCAGGTCACAGACAGCAGCTCCCGTCCTTCGGGGCTCCTCTCAGGTGACAGACAGCAGCCCCCGTCCTTCGGGGCCCCTCTCAGGTCACAGATGTAGGAGAGTAGGGTCTGCTTCCTATGGTCACCTCCACTTTTTGCTGTGATTCTCTGGTTTTTCGACTTTAGTGTGGCTGTGGGCCTGCTAACCTGACCCACAGCCCAGCTGTTCTCTCTCTAAATTGATACCATGCACTTTAGGTACATACCAGATTGGGTATTGGGTCATCCTTGTGAGCACCTGTATGGTGTACCATAGGTACCCAGGGCATAGGTGCACCCTAGGCCTACCAGCGGCACCAGCATGTATTATGCCCTGGCTGGCCATCTAAACTGATACCACAGGCTGATCACTCAGCTTGGGTAAGGTGGTGTAATCACCCTTTACTTAGATATAGTATACCTACATCTACCTTTACATATAGACACATAGACACCTATAAGCCACTCCTATGGTAGACCTCGGCATTCCTGGAGGCAGAGTGCTTAGTTTTATGTGAGAGGGTGCCCTAGCCAGATCTGCAGCTTTTGGAACCATCTCCTTATAGCTATACCATATACTCTTAAGTGCATTATAATACTCGCGGTTAATACTAATTTTGGTTTGACTTTATCAAAACATGTCGTGTTTGGTGTCAAACACTTTGGAATACTACCACCACCCCCCCCCCCCCCGCCAGTCCTAGCGGCGGGGGTAGCATTCCACCCTTCTAGAGGGAGAAGACATGTAGTTACTGGTTTACCCGGTTAAAGTTAAACAGAGCCTCAGCATCACAAAATGGATGCTGCTGCCACAGACATGAGTCTGACCTCCTGCAGCTGGGGGAAACTCCAGCGAGGGAGGACTGGACAATAGGTTTCCTGTCGAGGGAGGTGCCAGCACCTCCCAAGACAGGGGTTTTGAGTATTGAGGCAGAGAGGGCTGCATTCAGGGAATACATCTAGACACTGCCTGGGGCATACAAGGTGCTCCATGCATAGCCCGGTTCAAACCAGTTGCTGGGGCACTCCAGCCCCGCTCTGGCGCAAAACTGGACAAGGGGAAAGGGGTGTAACCCCCCCTTCTCAGGGTCCATCCAAAGGAGGGACCTGGCAGGTAATCCAGCCCCCATCCTTAGTATAAGTATAGGAGCTGTGTCCCTGGGACTTTAGATTATCCTGGATTAATCTTTGAAAGACATAACTTGGACCTTCGACATTCCATTCTGACTGGAAGACGGAAGACATCTCCCTTGTGGTAAAGGAGTGACCACCCTGCTCAAACAGGCACCAAAAGCAACTTCGCCGGTCTGCAGTTTCAAGGCTCCCGTCAGAACCCGAAGACTATGTGACACAAGAACTGGACTTCCAGACTTCTCTGACCCCTACCTATATCCACAGCAAAGCTGAGACACGTGGCGGACATGAGAGACGTGGTACCAGACATCTTGGACATGCTAAATTTAGCTACCTGCACTCCTTTCCTGAAGCCTCAGTAAGTTGTGCATTGGGGTACGAGAAGCCCCAGCCCTGAGCACCATTTGAACTGAAGCTCAGGCCCCCACAATCCGTGAGTGTCCCGTGGGCCCCGCCTTTGCATTTGAGCTCGACGCGTCTTCCCGGTTACTTGCCCCTTTGGCTTGTGAGCCCCCTGAAGACCTTCCTTTGAATTTTACTTGCTTTCCGGGTTGCTCCAGGGTTGCTCCAGCTTCCCCGAAAAGGAGAAGCGCCACAGACCTTGCTGGTCTGCAACAGAGCCAATCTCGACATCCTGCGTGGGTTGCGGTTGCTAAGACTTGTTCGGTCCAATTCGGATACCGATGCTGCAGTCATCTAGATTCATCGTGGGGCAGCTCAAATCCAGCTCCTGGTCATCGTCGATACCTCCTGGACCTCGTGGCTGAAGAGACAAACTCACCTTCTTCACCTACAAAGCACCCGACATAGCCTGGTTCCTTCCTGGTCACTGGCTAGTGACCCAGACTCTGTCCCTTCTGCTTTCAGGTTCTTTCCATCTCTGATCCATCCTTGGATTTACCCGGACACTTTTCCTCTGGTCGCCTGCAGCACTTCTTTGCAGCTCTCCATAGAAAACGACGACGAAACCCGACACGAAAAGACACCTATGCACCAGGCTTCCCTGGGTGAGGTAACACGAGTACTCTGGTGCTCCCGTAGGTCTTGACCTTTGAAGTGTCCTAGTTTAAAAGGGTTCCATCCTAGTCCATCCGGAAGTGTCCTTAAATTGTAACTTTTACGATCTCCATAGAAAGTCAACGGGAACCCGCGTTTTTGGGCCTCCTACTTCCTAACCTTTGGTTGTTTAGTGTAGCCCCAGCGATTCCCTAGACCCTAGGCCTGCTTTCTAACTCTCACGTGGTACTTATACCACGTTCGTAGTATATGGTTTGTGAGGCCCCCAGGGCATAACGTATACTGTGCAACTTATCGTATATTAACTGTGTGACTTGTATTGCAATTTTACCTCTGACCTCATAAAGAGTGCAGAGCGGTTGTGTTTAGATTAAATACATATATATTGTCACGATCCGGCACGTTTCTCCTCGGGGCTGTGTTGAAAGTCCTAAACCTGCTCTCACGCAACCAACCCGTGACCTGGCATTAATCACAGACCAATAGGAGGGTTCCGCAATCGCGGGAAAGGAAGGGCACAGCGGGGAGGGAGATCTGAAACGATAAAAGACAAGGGATTTAGCTTCACACCCCTCCCTATCTACTCTAGAATACAGAGACACCCTATTAGTGAATTGGACTCTTTTTCCCACTAGTAGTCAAGCCTACCTGAAAAGGAAAACTCTAAGTCTTTAGGTGCAGGAGAGAGAGGGAAGGTCCTATCTGTGGTAACAATCTGGTAAGGAAGGAACACAGAAATGCACATGAATTATACAACAGCTTTACCATTCACGATTAGCTTCTGATAACACCTCACATACCAATTCTTGACAATATTCTGCCTTGTTCCACTCTTCCGTTATACTAGGTACCCCCCTGGTTCCTCTCCTGCAGTGTGAAATAAAACACAAACAAATTGTTGAAAGAAAACATGGAACAAACAAGGAGCTGAAGGTTAACTGCACCTTCAAAAGGTTTCTTCCCGCAAACAAATTATAACGTTGTATTATTCATAGCGTGACTTGCACTGGTCCGCACAAATCAGTCAAGTAGCACTCACTTCACTGTGAGTTTTGTTGATATTCCCCCATGGACAACAAATACTAACAGTTCCGTAATCCTTCTCTCCGAATGTTCTGAATGTTTTTTCCCAGGGATTTGCCCAAGTTAGAAACACAGCCGCGTTTCTCCTCCACTCGGGAAACCCAACACAGATACTCCGAAGAAGACAAAGGAGGGGGAAACTGACGAACACAGCCATGTCTGTCTCTCCCGGAAAATACACACAGCTACAGTTCAACTGTTCTCCAAATCCGTGTGGTTCCAGCCGGAAACACACTGTAACTCCTACTCACGGTTACATCCAAGTATACACGACCTCACTTCTCTCCGGCTCACCAAAATTATCGGCACCGTCTTTGCTGTAGGTTTGGCTTATGTTTCCTGATTTGCGCGGATAACATCTCGCGCAGCTTCACCCTTGGCCCTTTGGGATTTGTGGTTCGATGAAGCAAGGCATCCAAATACCACGCATTGCGCGGACAGCGGCCCATAAGGACCGATTCTGACATATATTTGATAAATACCTTGTGTGGTGTGCTTTCCTTTGGTATTCAAGGGATTATAAATGTTAAAACAGCTTGCTTCACATGCTCTCTGAAGTCTTAGCCTATGACTACTGGTCCATGCTACCACTAGGATAGCTTGTCTATAAGGTTGACTTTACAACCACCATCAATAAAGGTCGATTAGACTGGTGCAAGGTGCCCACTAGAACTGGTGGACATCATATGCCAGGCCAACTTCTCACATGCGGGGCCTCTTCTTTCATCATTCTTCTTCATAGGTTGTGGGTCTTTGCTTCTGGGTTCAAGGCTGCCCTCTAATACTGTGTGTAGGGGTGTTTTAGAGGTCTCCAGGTCAGAAACCAATGGCCTACTGGCCTTAGGGTGACTACACCCTTTGTGTGCTCACCCCACGCAGGGGAGTTTGCACAGTCTCTATCCCTGATTGGAGAGTGCCTGCCATCTGCAAGATGACGGGCACTTGAGGAGTGGGGTTGGCAGAGGTGGGCACAACTTCTGGGCTGCTCTAATTTTTCCTGCATTCTTCCCACCAAAAGAGGGGTGAGACAGGAAGGGGGCCCGCTCCTGATAGCAGGAGAGGCTGAGGGTTGCGGTACAAAGGCGTCCGGGCCTTTGAAGCTCCCCTGCCACAGATGGCTCTTCCTGGCCAGGGGGAGGTGCGACCACCTCTGCCCAGGAAAGGCGTTGTTTCTGGGCTCAGGGAGCAAAGGCTCCCACCCCAGGGGTCCAGAAACATGTCTCGTGGTGGCAGGCTGGTGTTTACCAGTCAGGGAACCCGCCAGATGCTGGTTGATTTTCAGGGGGCATCTCTCAGATGCCCTCTGAGTGCATTGTATAATAAATCCCACACTGGCATATGTGTGGGTTTATCATGCTAGGAAGTTTGCTACCAAGCTTCCAGAATTCAGTAAAGCCATTATGGTGCTGTGGAATTCGTAATGACAAACTTCCAGACCATATACTATCTATGGCTTTACTGCACTTACAATGTCTAGGAATGAACTTAAACACTTTAGGGGTACAGTGCTCATGCAACTGTACCCTCACCAGTGGTTTAGTGCACCCAGCAAGAGGGGTGCTGTGGCATCCTAAGATGCTTTCATCCTAGGCCTCCCTTCCTGTTGCCAGGTGCTTTAGAATCTGATGATGTCTTTGTTTGTAGAGACCTTGGCTCGAACTGTGAGTCGGCAGGTGAAGCGGATTCTGTGTGCTGTCAAGTGCTCTTAATTGGATGGGATCCATTTGAGGAAGAAACATCTTTATTCATTTACCAAGGATGACTTCAGAGTCATTCTTACATTTGACGACAGAGGGTGACCTCAATGGAAGGATCTCAACACTGCTTTTTCATTTGAAAACTTCTCCTAATGAATTATTTCTTCGCTGGCAGTTTCAGGTACTGTTCATCAAGACTAATTTTACCTTTAATACAATTTTGGCGCTTAGTAAGAATTTCAGTCACAAGTATTTTGGGACACTGCACCTGCTTTAAAGGATACGGACTGTTTCTGGCACTCGTTTCTCTTTTAATCTACAAGTTTATTGCCTTTCTCAAAAAAATATCTGGAAGAAAATAATGACTTTTGCCTGCCTCTATTGAAATCATTTTTTCATTGCTTTGGATTCGCTAACTTATCTGTTGATGCCCATATACAGCTAACTCTATTGTACTTACAAAGTTTTATTTTGACTTTACAACCTGCACTGGTGTTCCTGTCTCTGTTTACAATTTTACTTTTGGAGTTGGCTGCTTTAATAAAAATAAAAAAGAAAGGCAAGAGCGTGTCTGGCGAGCGTCATTTGAAAATTTTGAAAGACGCTTACCTTCATCTAAAGTTTGTTTGTTTACTGCGAGCGCAGCCGCGAGAGCCAGTTCTCCTCCTCGAGTCAAGCTGCTGGTCATTTTCTCGAACTTCGCTTCACTCGTTAGCTCTTCTTTGCGTCCCACAGTTCTGGTGCATTCTGGGATGGCGCTGATGTCATTGTGCGTTGACGTGGCGGCCATTTTGGGGTTGCTTGGCAACCTGTATACAACTAATAACTTCGGAACAGCGTTACTGGGAAACTCTTCGTACTGCAGCACAGCGTCTACATCAAGCGCAACTGGGCACATATGTTTTTCAAAACGCAACCAGGCAGATAAGTTGTTCAACCCTCAAAAACCTTAGTTAAAAAAAAAAGACTAGAACATTCGCTTTCTTTTGCAAATTCTCAGGAAATTAAATGATTTATTGTATTCTAGTGGACTAAGTCTGTGGAACTTTGTCGCATTTTTAAAGTGTGTTATCACAGTGACACACACACTTTTTAGACTCTTGCATCTCATCACAGCGACAACAGGACACTATCTTAAAGGTGTCAACACAACAACGACAGCACACGTCATCAGAGATATCTTAGAGTCTTTAGCATCGAGTCTAAGTTTAACATTTTCTGATCTACTTTTACTTCATTGTAGGCAGTATTTAATGTGCTGGTTTTATTAGTTTATTTTTTATTTTATTTTATAATTATTCTACTTCATTATACAATTACATTCATTTTTACTTTGCTTCATTTATAATACCAACATGCAAAATGTGACTGCACCGTCTTTCTTTTTGTCATTTCCTGGAGACCCCCCTATTAAATGGCATAAATGGCGTAAGGTTTTTGAAAAATATGCACGTGTGTGCGGATCTTCATTACGCGCAGAAAGGAAAACTGCCCTGCTTTTACACTGTTTGGGAGCGGAGGGTCAAGAAGTTTTTGACCATCTCCCTGAGCTTGATGATACTAGCCTCAGTGAGTTTGAAATTTGCTTAGCCAAATTAGAGAAACATTACTTACCCAAGGTAAGTACGATACTTGAGAGGTATCATTTTGGACGCAGGGTACTGCTAGAAGATGAGAGTGTCGAACATTACGTCACATCCCTTAGAAAATTGGCATCTTCTTGCAAATTTGGGGCAACCTTAGCTGAAAGGATATGTGACCAGTTTAAGCTAGGTTGCAGCATTGAACGTGTCAGGGAAGAACTCTGGCAAAAGGATGAGCCAAATTTAGAGGATGTGATTTTAATAGCAAAGAGAATTGAGCACTCTCTCAAATGTGTTGATGTTAAAAAAAAAAAAGGTGACAGTAAAGATAAAAGCTCTGTTCAAGTTGTCAGATCTATTTCCTCAAAAACCTTGAATCATAAAGAGGCCATAAATAATACTGTATCTAAAGAACTTCCTAAGAAATTTGATTTCACAAAAGTGAATGTTTTCGTTGCGGCAGAATGGTTCATTTTGCAAATGACAGAGCGTGTCCTGGTTGGAAAACCATGTGTAGTAAATGCAAAAAGAAAGGTCATTTCGCAGCTATGTGCAAAGGTAAGAATTACAAAGGCAGAGTTAATGAAGTGTTTCATGATGTTGATAACTCATACGAATATCAAGAAGATGTTGATTGTGGACAAATCCAAGTACAAGTGGTTCAAGATGCTGAAGGAAAGAATTGTCCTTTGGATCAAATTTTGGTAGAGGGAAAACCCACCAGATTTCGGTTTGACTCAGGTGCCAAAATACCCATCATTTCCAAAGAAATTTACATCAAGGAAATACAAGGCAGAGTTAAAAATTTTAAGCCAGACCTAAGACCTTTTGCATATGGGGGACAACCTGTTAAACTATTTGGATATTTCTGGGGTTTAATCGACTATAAACAAAGGTTAACTAGTGCGAAAATTTATATTTCACAAAAGGGTGACAGCATATTGAGCTGGTTCCACCAAAGAGATCTAGGTGTCATGTTGGATCCTAGTTCATCACATTCTATCATTTAAAAAAAAGATTTCATGTCAACTGTGAATTCTGTTGTGAGTGACGATTGCGATTTCAAATTCTCTAATCTATTAAGGTGTAAATTTCCAAAAGTTTTTTCAGAGAAATTAGGATGTCTCAAGGGTTATGTGCATCACATTCGTTTGCTTGACAACGCTAAACCTGTTTGTAGCAAAGTCTGCAATATACCCATGGCAGTTAGAGAACAAGTAAAGAGTGTGTTAAAACGGCTGAAAGATGAAGGTAGAAGGTATTATTGAAGAAGTAGAGGCTACCCAATGGGTCGCTCCGGCGGTAGTCACAGCCAAAAAAGGGGATGGTTCTCTTCGTCTATGTATGGACCTTCAAGAACTGAATAAAAATGTTGTAGTAGATAGATACCCCATTCCAAAGATCAATGTTTTGTTGATGTTATTGAAGGGAGAAAAGGTTTTTAGTACCATAGATTTGCGCTCTGCACATCACCAGATCAAGTTATGCGAAAACTCAAAAGACCTAACAGCATTTGTCACCCCTTTTGGTTCTTTTCGCTTTGCAAGACTACCTTTTGGTCTTGTCTCAGTGGCCTCAGTGTTCGAAAGACCTTAGAAAACGTTTTGAAAGAACTTGTAGGTGTAAGAGTCTACCAAGATGATATCTTGATATTTGGGAAAGATGACAGCAAGCATGATGAGAGACTTTTTATGGTGTTAGATAGACTGAATGAATTTAATCTAACTGTAAAAATTGAAAAGTGCAAATTTAGGAAGAGCTCAATTGAATATTTGGGCCATACCATTTCAGATGGTGGTGTTTTACCTAAAGACAGTTTAATTACCACAATACAGAAGATGGCCCCACCCACTAACAAAGAGGAGTTGATGAGCTTCCTAGGAATGACAGCATATTACAGTAAATTTATAGGTGTTTTTGCTTCTTTGTGTGTTCACATGAGGGATTTACTCCATAAAGGTTGTGAGTTTCTGTGGGATGATAAATGTGAACAGGAGTTTAATACCATTAATGACAAGTTAAAAACTGCTCCCAAATTATGTAGCTTTGACCCGGAAATGAAGTACATTTTGATTACAGATGCGAGTTTAAAAGGGCTTGGCGCTGTGCTTGTTCAAAGATGCAATTCTCAAGAACGTGTTATTCTCTTTTTGTCAAGGAGTTTGCGAGGTCCTGAATTAAGGTGCTCAGTAGTGGGAATGGAAGCCCTTGCAGTGTATTGGTCAATAAAAAAATTGAACATTTTTCTTTGGGGAAGTGAGTTTTGAGGTCAGGACTGACCACAAGCCTTAGTGTGAGATTTTTACTAAGAAAGGTATTGATGCTGTGTCAAGTTGTATATCTAAATGGGTTGTGGGTTTGCAAGAATATAATTTTGACGTGAAATACTTGCCTGGTGTAGAAAACAAAGTGTCTGATGCTTTGTCTAGACTAATTGTTAAGGATGAAGTGGATTATAATGAGGACATAGAACAGGATGATGAAGTGGTTTGTGCCATTGATGAGAATATAATTGATAAAGAAAAATGGGAAAGGGCTTTATCAGAAGATGAAGTTTTGACAAGAGTTCTACAGAACATTAATATGGTTTGGAAGAGCAAACCCAAAGATGATGACAACATGGAGAGATTTTGGCATGAGAGTGATGGCTTGCTTTTCAGGGGTTTGAGGTTAGTTCCACCTCTTTCTCTTAGAGAAGAACTTATCTCCCTTACACATATGACACATCAAGGCATATCTAAGACAAAAGAAACACTCAAAATGTCATATTGGTGGCCGGGGATGGATTTACAGGTGGAGCGCAAGATAAGAGATTGTGCTGAATGTGCTCCGAGTGATAGAGTTGTTAAGCCTAAGGTTCAACCTATGATTATTAGAGATAGACCTGATGCACCTTGGAAAGAGGTTGGGCTTGATATTCTTGGCCCCATACAATCTTTTGGTTCTGAGTGGTATGTTTTTGTATTAGTTGACGTTTACTCAAGGTGGCCTGAGATAGGCATCTCTGGAGGAATTGAAAGCAAACATGTAATTTCATTCTTAGAAAAGCTGTTTGCTAGGGAAGGCATACCCTCGAGTGTGCTTACGAACAATGGCGTCCAATTTGTATCCGGAGAGATGAAGTCCTTTTTGTCTAGCCGTGGTGTTAAACATTTAAAATCTCCACTTTACCACCCAGAAACCAACGGAATGGTTGAGAGATTTAACCGTGTGTTAAAAGAGTGTATAGATATGGCTAGGTCAACAGGGCTTGACTGGCGTACTCAGATTTGGAAAAGGTTGAGGCTTATAGGTTGTCACCACATTCAGTCACGAAAAGAACTCCCTTTGAACTATTTAGGGCTAGGTGTCCTAACACTTTTGTTGCACCCCCATGGGTCAATGACATGCAGCCAGAAAAAGTTTCACAGAATGAAAAAAGTAATTGGAATGTGATTCAGTTTAAGAAAATTGAAGATAGGAAAAAGTTTCATGATTTAAGAAAAAGTGTGAGATTAACTCCTGTTAAGGTTGGCTACTGGTTTCTTATAAGAAATCCTTCTAAGAAGAAGACCTCATCTACATTTTTGAAACCCATCCAAGTTATTAAGATCTTCAAAAATGCTGTCAAAACTGCTGACCACAGAATTTGGAATTGGAAGAGGGTGGTGGTAGTTAGAAAAGACGTTGTTTGTTCTCCTGACATGAAATGTTCTAATGAGTTTACTTCTAAACAAACCTCTTTGATGTCTGACAAAGTTCGCACATTTTCTAGAGTTTCTTCTCCTCCTAAATCTTTGAATGACTATGTTAAATAGGTTTTGTGTTATCTTTCTAATCCTGTAACTTAGCTTTTGTTTATTTATAAAGAAGGGAGATATGTGGCATCCTAAGATGCTTTCATCCTAGGCCTCCCTACCTGTTGCCAGGGCTTTAGAATCTGATGATGTCTTTGTTTGTAGAGACCTTGGCTCGAACTGTGATGGGATCCATTTGAGGAATAAACATTTATTCATTTGCCAAGGATGACTTCAGAGTCATTCTTACAGGTGTCTAACCTACACCATAGGCAGTGGGTTCCAGGCATGGCACACAGGTGTGTGTGCCATGTCGACTCTTCGCTTTTCTTTGCACCCAAACACTCAGCCTGCAATGGCAGTGTGTGTGTATGTTAAGGTGCGGGACCGCTACGGGTGGCAGAGCAGGTGCTGCACACTTCAGAGGCCTTCCCTGGTCACAGAGCCCTTTGTACCCATGGTACCTTTTACAAGGTGTTTGCATGTGGCCAGAGAGGTGCCAATTGGGGGTGCAAATGTACAGTTTTGTGAAATAACACAGGCCCTGGGAACGTGAATGGCAGGGACCCAGGGCACATCAAGTCAAAAATGCATCAGAAATCTGCAAAAAGAGTGGGGGGGGGTTACTGCAACACAAACCCACTTTGCTACAATATATACCTCATGATATTGTTGCTATGTTTACTCTGTAAAGCGCTTTGATACCTTCAGGTCAAGTTCACGCTATAGAAAACTCCTAAATAAATAATTAATAAATAAAAAAAAATTTAAATCCTGTTTGAAGCAGGCCCTGTACCCACAACAAACTAGAACACAGAGTCTGGTAGGACAAAAGAAGAGTCCTGCAGTTCCAAACAGGGAATACACAAGTATTTTCCTGGTATCCTGTTTGCTCCCTCTCAGGTGTACCAACGTTTTATATTTGGCTTAGAGAGACCTGTCAGGCAGGATGTGATACTCTTATGCCAACAGGAGGAGTTTCATGCCTCATTAGGAGCTGAGGACACACTGGGAGTTTGCAGAGGCTGATACTAACTAGCTTTCTGAAAAGCTCAGGCAAATAAAGGGTAACTTCCTAAAAGTTACATTTCCAACATAATTAATAAAAATCTAATGTCACCATTATTTTGGATTTTTATTACTCATAAAAATAAGTCTTTAAATGTTGTGTGTAGCCGGTACAGGTCAAAATATATATTAAAGTAAATAATGTATACTTCGACTTTCCCTATGTACCAGTTACAGCCTGACCAGCGACCATTGCGTTTGGGGCCTACTTACTGGGCAAACGTGATATTTGTCTCACATGTTCCAGTCTTAAATATTATGCACCCCTACCTTGTGGGCAGCAATGTGCACTAACTTAATATTTAAAAGGCAGTTTCTTACCTGTCAAAAGAGTGATTTTGACAGGTCAGTGCAGCAGAGTTCAAGCTGCTACTGTCAGGCTACACAGCGCAGGCTGAAGCCACGTTGCCCTTCAGCTGTAAGGAATGGACCGTCGCTGCTGGAGTTCACGGGTGGCATTTAACTTTCCATGCCAGGGGTGTATTTCTGCACAATATACTGTGGCTTTACAGAAATGTTAAGCACCAATCAGGTTTCAGCCAATTTCAACATGTTTATTGGGGGAGCACATACATTTTACTCATGTTTACCAGGGCTAAAGTGCACAGAGTTCTAAAGCCATCAAAAATAGGGTCCAGAAAAGGTGACAAACTGGGCTGACCATGTAGAAGAGGCAGAGGATGTCCTACAGTGCACATACATGTGTGTTTATGCGTGGAAATGTGAGTCTCTCTGTACGTGTTTTCTATTCGTACTAACAGTTGCAAATTGCTCCTCCCCATTAATTTTCATTTGTGATACTTTAAACCCTCCTTTAAAAGGGGACAGTGGACAGAACACTGCATAAAACGACCCCTTATTAGATGTGTTGCTTTGGGATCTGGCAGACCAGACTATTCAAAACTTTTAATTATGTGGGTGGAAATGAAGCAGACGACTGTGAGGCCTGTGGAAAGACTGGATGGCCATGCTTTTCTTCTCCTTTTTCTCTGATCTTCCTTCTCAGTATCCATCTTCTCTCCCGTCAATGAGTATGTCTTTGCTTCTCGTTGCAAGTCTTTGCACACTCCTTGGTCTTTGCTTCTCATTGTGTGTCTTTGCACACTCCTTGGTCTTTGCTTCTCATTGTGTGTCTTTGCACACTCCTTGGTCGTTGCTTCTCGTTGCGTGTCTTTGCACACTCCTTGGTCTTTGCTTGTCTTTGCACACTCTTTGCTCTCATTGCATGTCTTTGCACACTCCTTGGTCTTTGCTTCTCGTTGCATGTCTTTGCACACTCCTTGGTCTTTGCTTCTCGTTGCATGTCTTTGCTTCTCGTTGCATGTCTTTGCACACTCCTTGGTCTTTGCTTCTCATCGCATGTCTTTGCACACTCCTTGGTCGCGTGCACAATCCTGCGTCTCGCAGTCATCCGGGAATATACAGATAAGGTTTACTGTCTCAAAACTCTAAAAATAATCAATATACGTGAACAGAGATTCTGATTGTGTAAGTGTTTATTATGGCTGTTGTCTTCATTGAACAGGAGATTCACCTGCTGTGTCTGAAGTGTCACTGAGAGGAAACCGACATGTCACGGGTGCTCCGGTCACTGATGAACATGAAGGTCAAGACCCTCCCTTCACAGGTCAGGAGGTGTTGATGGGAACATGTCTTTCTGTTTGAAAAAGTAGAACTTATCTAATGTTTTTAAAGAGTGGGAATGATTAAACCCTCTGCACTGTCACATCACACATGCACCACAACACAACACATGCACCACAACACAATCACCATGACACATGCACCACAACACATGCACCACAACACAACACAATCACCACAACATAACACATGCACCACAGCACATGCACCACAACACAACAAATGCACCACAACACTTGCACCACAACACAATCACCACAACACATGCACCACAACACATGCACCCAAAAACAACACAATCACCACAACACATGCACTACAAAATAGCACCACAACACATGTATCACAACACAAGCATCGCAAACATGCACCACAACACAACACAATCACCACAACACAACACATGCACCACAACACAACACAATCACCACAACACATGCACCACAGCAAAATCACCACAACACATGCACCACAGCACAATCACCACAACACATGCACGACAGCACAATCACCACAACACATGCACCACAACTAATGCGGCGGTCGGACCGATGGGCTGGATGTTGGTGGAACCACCACCATCAGCTTGTCAGTGACGGTCCCACCGCCATCATAATTGGGCCCTAAGTGTTTTTGGGATGTGGCCCTTTTGGAGGGTTATCCCCAAACCTTTTGCCTCCTTCCTCCTATTTTTCTGACAACTTTTTTGTTGGCTTTAGGACTCTGTGCACTATACCACTGCTAATCAGTGCTAAAGTGCATGTGCCCACTCCTTTGAACCTGGTATGATTGGTTTACACATGTTTGGCATATTTAATGCCTTGTAAGCCCCTTGTAACGTGGTATCCCAAATACCCAGTGCCAGAAAATTACATGTTACTAGTGGGCCTGCCACGCGGATTGCGCCACCCACAGAAGTAGCCTCTCAAACCTGTCTCAGGCCTGCCCTTACAGGGCCTGCATGCCCAATTTACTGCCACATTGACTTAAAACAACCTTCCAAGCTTTAAACTACCCATTTACTACATGTAGGTCACCCCTAAGGTAGGCCCTAGTAGCCCTATCGGCAGCGTGCAGTTTAAGTAAATGGGTAGTCCATGTGCCTTTATTGTGTGGCATGCCCTGGCAGTGACAAACAGTCTATTTTGTTTCTCACTACTGTGAGGACTACTCCTCTCATAGGCTAGCACAGAGAATTCCCTTGTATATGTGTAAGTGGTCATTCCTAATCTGAAAGGAGTAGCGTAGTCATGCTTGGTATGCTTAGAATGGTAGTGATAAATCCTGCTCACTGGTGTAGTCGCATTTTACATTACTATTTTAGAAATGGCACTTTCAGAAATGAAAAGAAAAAACAGGGGGGTTGAGCCCACTTTTTTGTCAGCAACTCTTGGAGACAAAAAATTGGACAAACAACAAGATACACCAATACTGACACAAATCTTTAGAAATGTACGACTCTTAATTAATGTGAGCCCAAATTTGTATTTATTTTTAGAAAGTGGGCACTTCTCTGTGCTATAACTCTAGTGCTTTGCAGCCTGACTCCAAACCACGTCTTGGCCTGGTTGACAGCTACACTTTGTGCATACTTTGCAGACAGCCACCAGACAGGAAGGGTTCGTGTGAAATGAGAGGCATCTGCATCCACCCTCAAACTCCAGTCCGACCAGAACACCACATCCAAACTCGTCCTTGACATCCCACTACAAGACCACATCATCCAACACCTCCGCGACCTCCAGTGGCTCCCCGTTGAATGAAGAATAACCTTCAAACTCCTCACAAACGCCTACAAGGCCCTCCATAACACCGGACCCCAATAACTCAACGAAAGAATCTCCTTCCACGCACCCAAGAGAAACCTCCGCTCCACCGACCTAGCTCTAGCCACGGTCCCCCGTATCCACAGGGCCAGAACAGGTGGCAGATCTTTCTCCTACATCGCGGCCAAGACCTGGGACAAACACCCCTCCGCATCAGATGAAGCTCCACACTGCACCTTTTTAGTAAAGATCTCAAGATCTGGCTCTTTGGATAACCGCAGAGCTGCCCGCACGCCCCCCCGCCCAGTGCCTTGAGGTCCGCACTGGTGAGTAGTGCGCTCTATAAATCCATGATTGATTGCCCTCACATAAAGGGCTTTTTTACCCCCGACTGATGTCTGGAGCCAGGGCTGGGGTTGAAAGGGGGTGTTGTACACCTCTAAGGTTCTTTTGAAGTTACCTTTGTATCAAAAAGTTTTGAGTATAGGCACAGGGGCTCTGACACCATGTTATTAGACACTGCGTGGGACTTGTAACCAGATGCTGCTGGCTTTACACGCTGCACCGTGCCAGAGGACTGCCAGGAGGAACCACCTTTGGACTTTTTTGCTTGAAGTGCCGACCTGCTGCCTGCAGGATGAGAGAATGACTGCCACCTTGCTTCAAAGCCCCTGGTGCCCACAGTGTTCTCCATTGGCTTGTTGGCTAGCCTCCCCTCCCCCTAATCCTGTGAGGGGGGTTTCCTGGGGTCCAGGAAGACATCCTCCAACTTTCCAGTGTGTGGTTATCTCCGCCGGTCATTAGCGCATATTGAACGCTTTTTCGTGCGCAAGAACAGCGTGTGGGGAGAGCATCCTTTGGGGAGGTGCGTGTGGAGCACGTTCCCCTTGAGTGAGAAGTCACCTGGACCAGCACATGCCGAAGTCTCGGCTGGGGACGCTCTGTGTCGCCTGAGCAAGACTTCCACTAGGCTGCATGGGTGGAACCGATGGAGGCTTCACTGCGACTGGTCCTGGTCCTGAAGAGAGCCCGGGGTGAGAGAGAGGAAGGGGTTTCCCAATCGCCCTCCTCTACTTCTGCGCCCTTGAAAGTTTCTTTGGAATTAAAACATGTCTTTGCGCCCACTTCCAAGGTTTGCACTAACTAAAAAGTTGCTCTTCAGAAATACTGTTCTGCCTTTTTCATCTAACCTTCGTGGTAGTCGCATATGGCGACTGTTGTACCTGCGGCTCCGCCTGTGTGTCTGTGAGGGTCAGTTGGAGTATGGGCCCATCAGCAGGGAGGCTGCTCCTGGTGGGGCTCTTCTGTATAACATCTTACTTGGGCTAAATCTTCATAAAGGAACTACGTGGGATGGATTTACTTTATTTACAACATATTTTGGCGACGATTAAAGAAGGAAGAATCTACGTGTGCCGCCTTATTGGACTGAAACCTGTGAAGCTTGAAGTAAGTGATTTGAAATTAAAGAAATTGAAGAGGAACTTGATGAATCTGGCACCCAGTGCCCCACCTGTGACCACCCCATCGGTCGCCCACAACCCAACGGTGCCACGTCCTCCCTCTCGAGGTGCTCACTCCGAGGCCCTCCCTCTCGAGGTGCTCACTCCGAGGCCCTCCCTCTCGAGGTCCGCACTCTTAGAGTGGGAGAGAGCCAAGGGTGTGTGTTCCATCGCAACCAGTCAATAACAACTCTCCTATGTTAGCAGCAGCGTTGCCACCCCCAGCAGGGTCGGTGCAATACTTATCCCTTCCTTCCTTGGAACGCCCCAGCCTTGAGTGAATCACATCCACCCTGGTCACAGCAGCAATAAACTCCAGTGGAGTAGAGTAAACAGTTTACACTTAGATTGTGTCGAGCCAGGGCCAGTTCTTACAAATCCTGCATTTCCTATTAACGAACAACATATTTGATTGATCACCATAAGTCAACGCACTGAATCCTTGAGGGAGAAAGTAAAATCATATTATTGTTTAGGTATAAAATGAGATGAAATGCAAACACCTCCTGAGCCAGTGATCAATCGCACACGAGAGAGGCTGCCAAGGTGAGTGTAGCTATCCTCCACCCTGGCACGCGTGCTGGGGCCTTTTTCATACGTCATTCAACTTACAGAACTGGGTCAACATGTATTAGTTATCTATGTATTCATTCAGAGTTTTATAAAAGACAAACGTGGCCTAGGGGGGTCAAAGTGCTGTTCAGAAGAAGCAAGAAACAAACACGAGCTACAAAGAGAACAGTGAGGTCTGATACAACCAGCAAACAAGAGAGCTTACAAGGGGGAGGTCCAACAGTTACAGTGGGTACCTCCGGTGGTGTTATGGGAGAGGACTCCAAGCTCTTCCCGCCTCCTGCGCCTTACCCGGACCCCCTCGCGGACTGGGCCTATTACAGTATTTTTATATTGACTTCATGTCTTATGCCTCATACCTCGCATGTGTATAACTCTTACCACTTGTATTTGACCAACTTCCATTATTCCTGTAAAGCGCTCTGTCATCCTCCCGGTTCTTGTTGGCGCTATATAAAACTCAATAAATAAATAAATGTCGAGTCGGTGCATTAAGCATCTTTGGATTTCACGCTCTTCTTGAGAAGGGTCTCTTTCTAGAGTCTGGGCGGGTCTAGGAGAGCGGAAGGGGAGCATCTCACTAAACGACAGCCTCTGCAGAGGGTGGGTTTCTGGGTCAGGTATTTTGGAGTGAGGTACTTGTGGGTGAAACAGGGTGCCCCTAAGCTGCAGGTGGCTTCAGGAGGGAGTGATAGGTCTGTCTGGCAGCTGCATGGCGCGAGCTCTTTAGTGGAGTTGGAAGAGATTTTGCTGTGACGATGCCGGTTTCTCACTTGCCTCGGTTGGTATAAAGCGCCCATGGTAGTAGAGTTAGTGAGAGCAATCCTGGTCAGATGTTCGTGTAGATTCCTAGAAATCTGATCCTGGTCTAGACCTAATACTTGATACTGGAAATATTCGTGCCCATCACAATGATTATAGAGGCCTCCGTATCCAACAGCTGCATGCAGGCCGCGGCCGCCTGGATGGCAAACACCTATCTTCGACTCAATTGGGACAAAACCGAGGTTCTGGTCTTCGGCAACCAACAAACTATATGGACCCCTTCTTGGCGAACAGAAATGCTTGGACCATGCCCTCGCTCTGCCGCTGCTGCAAAGGATCCCAGTGTCATAGCTGACAACATGCTGTCTTTCGATCTCCAGGTCAATGGAACAGTCTCATCCTGCTTCTAAGGAGTCTTAGGAAGATCTTCCCTTTTCTCTTTCTCTCTTCGCAAAAACAAACAGTTGTTGCCCTGATTCTGTCAGGCTGGATGACTGTGATGCTCTTTACGTGGGGCCCGATTCACAGAACTAACTCAAGACAAAATCCTAAACTTACTACCATTTTGGTATTCACTGAGGGCACTTACTCATTTCGGTATTCACAGAAGTTAGGAGTCCTAACTTTAGGATTCCTAAATGCCTTCTGTGAATACCGAAAGTCTTAAAGTTAGGATTTTTCTCAGTTTAGGAGTAGTAAAGTTAGGACTCCTAACTTTACTACTCCTAAACTGAGAAAACCCTAATCTTTAAGTCTTTCAGTATTCACAAAATGCATTTAGGAGTCCTAAAGTTAGGACTCCTAACTTCTGTGTATACCGAAATGAGTAACTGCCTTCTGTGAATACCGAAATGAGTAAGTGCCTTCTGTGAATGCCAAAATTAGTAAGTTTAGGATTTTGTCTTAAATTAGTTCTGTGAATCGGGCCCTCGGATATTAACAGGGGATCCATTCATTCATAAGCTGCAACTTGTCCAGACTGATTTTGGGCCTTCCCAAATTTCACTCGATCTCGGCTCCCATTCGAAAATTGCATTGGCCTCCAACCGAGAAGCGAATTCTGTTTGAGGCCCTAAGTATTGTTCATAGGGCGCTTTGTAACTCAGGTCCAGAAGGAATGAAACCGCTTTTCCAGTGCACCATCCCTGCCAGACAGCTGTGATCTACCAACGAAAATTGGCTGGTTGTGCCCAGGTTTAGGAGGGCAAGGTGGGGATGAAGAGCCTTTGCAGGGGCTGCATCTTAACTCTGGGAACCCTACCGATATCGATCTCCTGTCTTAAATCACACCTTCTCTTTCATAAATCTTTAAAGATCTTGCTCTTTGCCCTACAATTTCTTTGGCTGTGTCTGAACTGGGGTGGCGAAGTGAGCTAAAGACGATGATGGATTCAACCCAGATCTGTGACTGAGGGTGAGTGTCTGAAAAGTTTCAGCGATCTGTCCATCATCTCCTTGTGTTTACTTGGTTCGCCCTAAGTTGGCAGGGTATGCCCAGACGTAGGTCCCTTGCTCACTTTGCCTGTGGTTTCAAGCTAGCCTGGCTAATGAGGGGTGTTACCCCGAAACCGGTCCCAGGATGCTTCGTTCCCATCCAAGGAAGACCTGGCTAGGCAGTTCGGCTGGACTGTTCCCATGAGGATTTACATGTAGCTGTGTCTGAACTGGGGTGCTGCAGTAAGATATAGAACGATGATGGATTCAACCCAGATCTGTGACGGGGGAGGAGTGTCTGAAAAGTTTCAGCGCTCCGTCCATCATCTTCTTGTGTTTGCTTTATTGGAAATAAAGAGCCTAACGTCACTCGCATTCGTCTCTAAGGGATGTATGACGTTACAACGCATACTTTTACTACGCATACCATTACAACGCGGTATTTACAACGCATAACATTACAACGCATAGCGCTTAGAGGTGCTGGATAGTGGTAAGAATAATTTTATATTCCAACTCCAGTCCCTGTGGACACTAGGGAAGGTGTTGGATATAAAATTATACTTATTCTCTATCCTAGAGCGCCCCCCCAGCGCAATGTGTTGTAATGGTATGCGTGATAATGCCTGCGTTGTAGTGGTAGTGCGTGGTAAAAACTTCGTTGTAAACGTTGTATACCGTCTCTAAGCCAACAACACTAGGATTGCGGATTTTCCGCATCCTCTGGGCCGGCGGAAGCCACCGCCGGCCCGGAGGATGCGGAAAATCCGCAGCGGACCCACAAAAGACCCACCGCCACATTAGGATGGCTGGTGGGTCCTGGTTTCCGTCCGCAGCTTTTCCTCCGCGGTTGGCTTACAACCGCGGCGAAAAAGCACTAATCTGGTGACGGTGTCTCTCAGACACCGTCAGCCAGATTAGGATGTGCCTGGAAACATGCTTTTCCGCGGCGGCTTTTCCGCCGTGGAAAAGCATGTGTAACTTCACTGGGGGGGCCCGTTCCGGGCCCCCTAGGTGAAGGGGGGTGGGGGGTGCACATGGGAGGTACCTATGGTACCCCCCTGCATTTGTATGCGGAAAGCGGCAGGCACCGCACGGTGCCTGCCTCTTTCTGCATACAAATGCAACACCTGCATTTTTAACATTGCCGCGGGTGCAGCTTGAAGCCGCACCCGCCGCAATGGTAAAAATAGAGGATGTGACTGCCAGGGTGGCGGTCACATCCTAATTGCACAGGAGGGAACTCTGCATGCCATGCGGAGGTTCTCTCCTACTCTGGGGTCGCGGACGGACGCAAGTCCGTCCGCGATCCTAATGAGGCCCTTAATGTTTTCATTTTTCCCCATCCTAAGATCAAACTGAATAGTTTGTTTTTGTTTTTATAGACCTTACCAAGTTTTCACAAAGTCAAAATGTGCCTGATGGTAAGCTAGCAATGACAAGTGGGGAACAATAGGCACCATCTTGAGCAGATTAACATCTCCTTTTTGGTGGAAACACATTGATAGTGCGGTTGGGAGAAGTCGATGCTTGTCTGAGGTGAAGTATAGGCTGCTACTGAAGGCAGAAATAGCCTAGAAAAGGTTTCTTGGGCTCCTTTCACATTTGTTTGAAGCTAAAAGATATTCAGTTGTGCTTGTTGATAATTTAACTGGTAGCACCTAACTGTAAACTGACACCACACCACCAGCACCACCATCACCAGCCGAAGCCGTGGGTTCCTACACGATCAATACATTTTGAGAAGAATATCATATATGTGTCTGTATGTGACATTCCTGCATACTGCACCCCACAACAGTCAGGCGTCACTACGAAAAGCCAATGAGCCGGGGTCTACAAGCCCAGGAGCAAGTTTAGTGCATTTTGTTAAAGTGCTGTATGTGGCTTCCCAGCCACATCCTTGACCACACGCACTCTGTCCTCCATGCACTCACTTGCTTCTCTCCCATTGCAGTCACTTTTCGTTCTGGAATTCTTACTAAACTTCATGAAATGCTCTTTTTCGTAGATCTCGGCGCATGATTTGATCTTTGGTCACGTTTGACACAGAATGTTGCCTTTTTTAGCCTTCAGATATCAAGGGACTTTGCCACTTACCTGTAGCCACTTTTCCCTTACAGCAAGTGCATGAACCTTCTGTCCATCTTACTGTTCTTAAGCTGAATTATTGAGGCACTTTAAAGTAGGTTCTACCCTTTTAACTAACTTAGCCTCCTGAACAGATGGTTGTCTAGCCACCTACACTCTGGATTCCCATGCACCTCTTCATGAATGTATAATGCATGGACCCAAGTCACAAAGAAAGTGGTAAATGTGCAGTCACAGATTCACACCTGTTGCTAACACAGGTTTGGAACTTTCTAGAATTCACTATCACTCCCAGGAACAAGCATTCCAACGGGATCCTCTTCCTGCTCCATTCGTCGGCATTCACGAGGCACAAAAGACCACACTGCAGTCCATACAAGATGCGGCTGCACGAATAATATTGAACATCCCAAAAGGTCACCCAGCTTCTGCTGCCGTTAGGTCGTAGACCGGCTTCCAATACAGCAACGTATGGAATTTAAGGCCTTATGCTTGGTACATAAGACTCTATATGGCGGAGGTGCTGCCGATCTGTGAAAAATCTTTCAGTGGTATATTCCCACTAGAAGTCTTCGATCTGCTAACTCCGGCCTCATCTGTGCCACTGAAGTCCGCAGAGCTAGATGGGGGGAAAGTCTATCACACGGTGCAGTCAGGTTCTGGAACCAACTGCCTGTTACACTCGGACTCCATCCCAACATGATCGTTTCCAGGAAGCAAGTGAAAACATGGTTATTTCCTGAGTCATGATTGATCAGTACCGGGATGTCAGATCTCTTCTTTCTCACATAAGCGCCAAGACGCCTCGGCATTCGAGTTCTCTATAAATTGAAATCCTATCCTAGTGAAGACCTCCACAGTCCGGACAGAACCCCGGTACAAACACATTCTCTCCACAGGATAAATGTTACCCCTGGAGAAACCTCCTCCCATGCACCTCAGCCAATCTGGGTGGGATCCATTCGCCTCTCACCCTGGGCGGTACTCATTGCAGCGATTGGCTGGAGTACATCTTGAATCCATTCCAGGGTGGCTCTGCCCTGCACGCAGCCTCGACTGACGGCTCGGCCCCACACTCTGATGGCTCCACCCCAAACATGGCCTCGACTGACGGCTCCACCCCATGTGCTGACGGCTCCGAACCCGTGCACAGCCTTGACTGATGGATCAGCCCCGCAGATGACCTTGACTGATGGATCAGCCCAACCCACTGATTGCTCCCCCCGCACAGGAGATTGGCTGATGCCTCTGTCACATGCGCTGATGGCTCCACCCCTCACATGACCTCAACTGATGGCCCTGTCACTCACGCTGATGGCTCCACCCCGTGCACAGCCTTGACTGATGACTCCGCCCCACACACTGACAACTCCACTCCTCATGCGGCCTCGACTTATGACCCCATCCACGACCTTGAGTAATGGCTCCGACCCACATGCTGACAGGTCTGCCCCACACATGGCCTCGACTGATGGCTCAGTCCCACGTGATGATGGCTCCACCCCATCCACAGCCTCGACTAATGCCTCCGCCCCACATGCTGATGGCTCCACCCCTCACGCAGTCTTGAGTGAGGGCCCTGCCCACATATGATCTCAACTGATGGCCACGCACACGACCTTGACTGATGGCTGTGCCTAATGTGCTGATGGCTCCACCCCTCATGCAGCCTTGACTGATGGCTGTGCCTAGTGCGCTGATGGCTCCACCCCTCATGCAGCCTTGACTGATGGCTCTGCCTAATGCGCTGATGGTTCCACCCCTCATGCAGCCTTGACTGATGGCTCTGCCTAATGCGCTGATGGTTCCACCCCTCATGCAGCCTTGACTGATGGCTCTGCCTAATGCGCTGATGGCTCCACCCCTCATGCAGCCTTGACTGATGGCTCTGCCTAATGCGCTGATGGCTCCACCCCTCATGCAGCCTTGACTGATGGCTCTGCCTAATGCGCTGATGGCTCCACCCCTCATGCAGCCTTGACTGATGGCTCTGCCTAATGCGCTGATGGCTCCACCCCTCATGCAGACTTGACTGATGGCTCTGCCTAATGCGCTGATGGCTCCACCCCACATGCAGCCTTGACTGATGGCTCTGCCTAATGCGCTGATGGCTCCACCCCTCACGCAGTCTTGACTGATGGCTCTGCCTAATGCGCTGATGGCTCCACCCCTCATGCAGCCTTGACTGATGGCTCTGCCTAATGCGCTGATGGCTCCACCCCTCATGCAGCCTTGACTGATGGCTCTGCCTAATGCGCTGATGGCTCCACCCCTCATGCAGCCTTGACTGATGGCTCTGCCTAATGCGCTGATGGCTCCACCCCTCACGCAGTCTAGAGTGAGGGCCCTGCCCACATATGATCTCAACTGATGGGCCCACACACGACCTTGACTGATGGCTCTGCCTAATGCGCTGATGGCTCCACCCCTCATGCAGTCTTGACTGATGGCTCTGCCTAATGCGCTGATGGCTCCACCCCTCATGCAGCCTTGACTGATGGCTCTGCCTAATGCGCTGATGGCTCCACCCCTCACGCAGTCTTGACTGATGGCTCTGCCTAATGCGCTGATGGCTCCACCCCTCATGCAGCCTTGACTGATGGCTCTGCCTAATGCGCTGATGGCTCCACCCCTCATGCAGCCTTGACTGATGGCTCTGCCTAATGCGCTGATGGCTCCACCCCTCATGCAGCCTTGACTGATGGCTCTGCCTAATGCGCTGATGGCTCCACCCCTCACGCAGTCTTGAGTGAGGGCCCTGCCCACATATGATCTCAACTGATGGGCCCACACACGACCTTGACTGATGGCTCTGCCTAATGCGCTGATGGCTCCACCCCTCATGCAGCCTTGACTGATGGCTCTGTCTAATGCGCTGATGGCTCCACCCCTCATGCAGCCTTGACTGATGGCTTTGCCTAATGCGCTGATGGTTCCACCCCTCATGCAGCCTTGACTGATGGCTCTGCCTAATGCGCTGATGGCTCCACCCCTCATGCAGCCTTGACTGATGGCTCTGCCTAATGCGCTGATGGTTCCACCCCTCATGCAGCCTTGACTGATGGCTCTGCCTAATGCGCTGATGGCTCCACCCCTCATGCAGCCTTGACTGATGGCTCTGCCTAATGCGCTGATGGCTCCACCCCTCATGCAGTCTTGACTGA
Source organism: Lissotriton vulgaris (assembly GCF_964263255.1). Taxonomy (NCBI): domain Eukaryota; kingdom Metazoa; phylum Chordata; class Amphibia; order Caudata; family Salamandridae; genus Lissotriton; species Lissotriton vulgaris. The sequence continues at coordinate 4,720,459 of NC_141685.1, forward strand.
TGGCTCTGCCTAATGCGCTGATGGCTCCACCCCTCATGCAGCCTTGACTGATGGCTCTGCCTAATGCGCTGATGGCTCCACCCCTCATGCAGCCTTGACTGATGGCTCTGCCTAATGCGCTGATGGCTCCACCCCTCACGCAGTCTTGAGTGAGGGCCCTGCCCACATATGATCTCAACTGATGGGCCCACACACAACCTTGACTGATGGCTCTGCCTAATGCGCTGATGGCTCCACCCCTCATGCAGCCTTGACTGATGGCTGTGCCTAGTGCGCTGATGGCTCCACCCCTCATGCAGCCTTGACTGATGGCTCTGCCTAATGCGCTGATGGCTCCACCCCTCATGCAGCCTTGACTGATGGCTCTGCCTAATGCACTGATGGCTCCACCCCTCACGCAGTCTTGAGTGAGGGCCCTTCCCACATATGATCTCAACTGATGGGCCCACACACGACCTTGACTGATGGCTCTGCCTAATGCGCTGATGGCTCCACCCCTCATGCAGCCTTGACTGATGGCTCTGCCTAATGCGCTGATGGCTCCACCCCTCATGCAGCCTTGACTGATGGCTCTGTCTAATGCGCTGATGGCTCCACCCCTCATGCAGCCTTGACTGATGGCTCTGCCTAATGCGCTGATGGTTCCACCCCTCATGCAGCCTTGACTGATGGCTCTGCCTAATGCGCTGATGGCTCCACCCCTCATGCAGCCTTGACTGATGGCTCTGCCTAATGCGCTGATGGCTCCACCCCTCATGCAGTCTTGACTGATGGCTCTGCCTAATGCGCTGATGGCTCCACCCCTCATGCAGCCTTGACTGATGGCTCTGCCTAATGCGCTGATGGCTCCACCCCTCATGCAGCCTTGACTGATGGCTCTGCCTAATGCGCTGATGGCTCCACCCCTCACGCAGTCTTGAGTGAGGGCCCTGCCCACATATGATCTCAACTGATGGGCCCACACACGACCTTGACTGATGGCTCTGCCTAATGCGCTGATGGCTCCACCCCTCATGCAGCCTTGACTGATGGCTGTGCCTAGTGCGCTGATGGCTCCACCCCTCATGCAGCCTTGACTGATGGCTCTGCCTAATGCGCTGATGGCTCCACCCCTCATGCAGCCTTGACTGATGGCTCTGCCTAATGCGCTGATGGCTCCACCCCTCATGCAGCCTTGACTGATGGCTGTGCCTAGTGCGCTGATGGCTCCACCCCTCATGCAGCCTTGACTGATGGCTCTGCCTAATGCGCTGATGGTTCCACCCCTCATGCAGCCTTGACTGATGGCTCTGCCTAATGCGCTGATGGCTCCACCCCTCATGCAGCCTTGACTGATGACTCTGCCTAATGCGCTGATGGCTCCACCCCTCATGCAGCCTTGACTGATGACTCTGCCTAATGTGCTGATGGCTCCACCCCTCATGCAGCCTTGACTGATGGCTCTGCCTAATGCGCTGATGGCTCCACCCCTCATGCAGCCTTGACTGATGGCTTTGCCTAATGCGCTGATGGCTCCACCCCTCATGCAGCCTTGACTGATGACTCTGCCTAATGCGCTGATGGCTCCACCCCTCATGCAGCCTTGACTGATGACTCTGCCTAATGTGCTGATGGCTCCACCCCTCATGAAGCCTTGACTGATGGCCCCACCCTCATATGACGTGGACTGATGGCTCCATCACATGTGCTGATGGTGCCACCACTCACGCAGCCTCGACTGATGTGCCTGCGCCACACACAACCTTGACTGATCGCCCCATGCATGACCTCAACTAATGGCTCCGCCCTAAACGCAGATGGCTCTGCCTCACACCCTGATGGTCCTCCCCGCATACGCCCTCGACTGATATTTCTGCCTTACATGCTGATGGCTCCACACCACACAATGATGGCTTCGCCCCGCAGCCTCGACTGATGGCTCCGCCCCACATGCTAAGGGCCCTGCGCCGCATGCAGCTCGACTGATGGCTTCACCCCGCTTGGGTGGAGTAAATCTCCACCCCATTCTAGGGTGGAAAGGGAAGGGAGAGTAGTAGTGAATTCTGAAAAACAGGCAGGTTTGTGGGCTTTCACAAACATCCAAGGATAGCCAGACATTGGGAGGCCTGCTTCTAACCCCAGAGTGTGATTCATGGGAGCAAAGGGCTCCTTACTCTCAACAGAGATGTCCGCCCCATGAAAGGGCTCATGCAAGCCAGGAATTCCATTTTTACATTTCTGGCAGGGGTTGCACGGTAAGATTATGATTGACTTTACCTCTGTAGGGTTTATCTGTTTTTCAACACTGCTTAGAGCTGTTAAGGTCTGTAGTCAGGCACTGAAGCCACAATAGATGCCCCTTAGAGCCAATACCTCATTCCAGATGGTATCTTGAAATATTTTCTTTGCTAAAAATGATGAAAAATATGCTGTTCTTTCGTTGCTCCATTTGGCTTTTATTCCATTCTTTCCTTCCATTAGTTTTGTATTTGATATATCCGAAGATTGACATTTTTCTTTCATTCTTCACAAAGGGTTATTTTAGTTCTGCTTTTTCTAAATAGATGTAATCAAGGAATGGAGAGTTCTTCGCTTGTTTATGCTAATCTATTGCTTTGGTTTCTTGTTCCAGAACCTGCAGACGTTGTACCTGCTGTTTCTGTGAAGATTGAAAGAGAAGGAGACGACTATTCTACTGACCCCCTTGACGTCACGAGAAGAGACAACATGTCCGCCATGACAAGTGAGCAAACGGCGCTTATGAGATTAGAATTAAGGAAACGATCTGAGCAAGCGCCTCGCGCCGGTGTGTCTGAACACAGGCACGTTGGAGAACCTGACATGTCACCCTAGGGGGTATTAGATATGGAGGCGCAGTTCTCACTCCTCCCACTGTTGTAAATGAGTGCAGACATGTGTCTGGGCACAGACATGTAAGTGCAGTCACTTCTCCCAAGGATGTATCTGAGTGAATACATGTGGCTGGGCACAGACATGTAGGCGTATATTTACAAGAATTGCCGCTAACCAGATTTTGCGGTAGTTCGTAAATAAATAAATAAATAAATAAATAAATAAATAAAAAATCGTAAATCATACATTTTTATATAGCGTAAATCATACGTTTTTATATAGCGCCTTTCACCGTAAGGTCTCAAGGCGCTTGCTTTGGGAACCCGTCCTGGCCTTTCCCTGCGAGATTACCCCTACTGGGTATCCCCAAGGTGGAGACCAGGCATCCCATCGCTGTGGGGCCATAGTGGAGATTAAGCAAGCTATTGCCCAGAGTTGCAGAGTGTGAACCCACGATTCGAGTAGGCACCGAGACGAGAATTATCGAGTCCGTGGATATTTTGAGCTCAAGGCCCTGCCGCATCGGGGATTGAACCCTGGTCCTGGGTCTGACCTCTGCATCAGGGACTGCCTCCTCTAACCGGTGAGCCACACTCTCCTAGTTAACAGCAATTTTCATAACACTGTATATCGCCGAAAACTATTGCCCTGATATCGACATATTTACAGTACGTCCCTACATGGCGATAGCATCAGCTAGCCGCGGCGAAAACTGCCACTAACAGTGTCATAGCAATAATAAATGTGAGGTTAGCAAGAGAAAAGTGACGAAAGGCTAAATAGCGGCAAAGAAAATCATGTTAGTCACCCAACGTCACTTTTCAGCCTCCAGCGGCAAAATAGCCTATAAATATACCTCTAATTAAAAAAGAAAAGAAAAACAATGGAATGCTGAATGGAGCAGCCAGGGCCAAGTTCAGCACAGGTCATGAACCCCACCAAACCCTCAACAGCCAGGAAGACCAGCGAGACCCTCAGGGGAAGAGGAAATGCAGAATCAGGGCCTTATATATGCAAAGAGGCGCATCGCTGGGGAAAAACAGTGATGCAGCGCTTTGCATAGCGCCATCCTTGCGACACCATGGCAACCGGTGCCTGGAAGCGAGGACAGTCTCCGGGGCCGGGAGGCCTTGCTGGGCCTGCATCTGAGACCTGGAGTGGGAGGTGACAGCGCTGTGGAGTTGCTGCAGCCTTACAGTGGAGGCGGGCTGCATTGGGCCAAAGGCTGTGGGCTGTGGCGGTAGACATTGAGGTGTAGATGATCGCCCTTACCTGGTGGCAAAGTCTGGCAGGTCGCATGGAGACACATTGCTGGCCTATGTGAGAAGACTGCCTGGCACCCCATGGAGCTTTGATTAGTAGAGGCGCTCCTGCGAACTGACGTAGGGAGGTCTGCATCGCATACCATGAGCCACCACTACACCGGGGTGCAGGAAGCAGATTGCCGATGGTGGGCCGCACCTCTCTACCTCACAGCCTGGAGGATGTGTTGCTGCCCGGACGCTGTGGAGGACAAGGCCACTGAGCTGTTCCGAACTTGTGTGGCTGGAGCGCTGAAACTTCACGCCTAAGGGGGCCCTGTTGCATCACCTGCATTGGGAGACTCCCCAGCGGAATTGGTGGCGACTGCTGTACCCAGGCTTGTGAAATCCCACCTGGCTAAGGCTTCTACTGGCTGAGTCACAGATTTGGAGAGGGTGCAGCGCATTGAGCCCCGGTGTCGATGTCTTGGTGAGGATGAGGTGGGACGTGGAGTCGAGCCCAGGCCTAGCGCCTGTGGGTGATGCACACCGTGCCCTGAGTAATCCCTGTGCTGCGGCTGACCTACATACCGAGGGCACCGCACAAGACTGGAGGGGGACTTCACTAGCTGGCTCTAGTTGCTGATATCGGCCGTTGGTGGAGGCGGGTGCCAGGGACACAGGGGTTGTTTCAGGCCCAGGCCCTTGAGCGTGCAACTGCCGTCGCTCACTGGGGCACTTGGTAACACTGAATCTGGTCGTCAATGTTAGCTCGGAGGAGGCGGGCTTTTGGTGCGGCCCTTACTTATTCCCTGGTAGTGAGCTCTTGGGTGTACGGGGGATTTCCATCGGTGCCGCTCGAATGAAGATTACAGGCTAGAATGCACCTGACTGATGGAGAGGGGCCGGCTGGCCACACTGCACTGCACCGCTTGTCATACATAGTGCCTGGGCCTGGGAGCAACGATGGCCCGTCTGCAGACATGGCCGGTGTCGACATTTGGCCGCTCCTCCATGTTGGTGAATGGAGCAGCTGGGCATCGCTGGCCACCAGGGCAAGTGACCGTGGATAGTCTGGACTCCAAACTAGACTCAGTACTAGTAGCAGGTATCTCCCTCAAGACGACGGGCATGTACTTTGAGGATTGCATAGACAAAATCACAGTTGACTGCAACCAGGAGTGCACAGATTATCCCAAGCTGACTTACAGGGTACATGACATTGAGCAATAACTGCTAAAGTCCCTCAGAGTACCCTGAGCGCATCATTGGAGGTGTAGCAGCTAATGGCACATGTGAAGTCACTGGCAAGACCTGCAGAGGATGCGGACGGCCGGTCCCAGCATAACAACAGGAGTGTGTTGGGTCTGTCTGAGGTAGCAGAAGGGGCTACTGCAATGCCGTTTACTGAGACATGGTTGTGTGACCTACTGCCAGCAGGTGCACTCTGTCCATTCTTTGTTGTGGAGCGGGTCCATCGAGTGCTCGCGAGCCGTCCGCTGCCGGGGACAGGACCTAGACCCTTTCTCTTCTGCCCCCTACAGGGATCGTGACGCTGTCCTGAGTGAGCTACCCAACTGGGGAGGTGAAAGTAGATAACGCCACAGTTATTTTCTTCCCTGACTACACCACGGGGGTGCTGAGGCAGAGGGGCTCACCTCTAATGATTAAGCAGTGTCTTCGAGAGTTGGGCATCAAATACTCCCTCCTCTACCCGTAACGGCTGTGAGTCGTCTCAGTTGTTGACACGCAAATCATTGACTCCGCTGAACAGGTCTGGACCTGGCTGCAATCTACTGGTCGCCAGGTGCTACGGACAGGGAGTGAAGAGTCTGCGCAACAAGACGCCATTCATGGAGCCAGTCGTACTGGGAGGTGCAGGAGGAGCAGGCGCCCCCGCCACAACTACAAGCCACCCCCAATCTGAAGCAGGTTATGCAAGAGAGGCGGAAGGCTCTGCATGCTGCTGCGACGATGTGCAGTCACACTTAGAAACAGGATCCAGACTTTTCCCCTGACACTTCCCTAGCGACGTGGGCTCCACTCCGACGTTGTCATCCAGTGCGGAGTCCACGTAGCCCCCGGATGTGACTACTCAGACGACAGATGACCTAATTTAATGTTGACTGGTTGTGCGCCTCTCCTTCTTCCACGGTTACAGACAGCTCCTGAGGGTCCCTGGCTTTCGGCGGTCCATGGTCTCCAGCTACCAGTTGCTGACGTTCCGGTCTACCGAAGTCAGCACTTAGAGGGGATCAGGTCCAGTCGTCACCCAAAGGGAGCACAGCAGTTGTCCAGGTGAGTGATGGATGTCAGGGGTGGTGGTGGTCGTCTCCTTGATGATTGGACCTGTAATGGCAGGAGGTCCATGGCGTCGTTGACCTTGCCATGGATGAATTGCCGGAGTTCTTCCATTATCCAAAGGCCTCCTTTATGAGGCCGTAGCGGCACTTTTACAACGCTGTGACGTCACATGTTTGATATTCTCAGTGCGCAATGTGCCACAGCATGTTTACAAGGCCACGCAAATCCACTTTACGTGGCTTTTCCTTGACTTGTAAATATGTGCCTCTTTCTTGCATTAAATAGTGTGAAAGGGGTGTTCAGTGGGTGTTGCTGTAGGTTTCCTCACGCCAAACCAATGGAGTCTGAAGCATTCCCAGGTTTACAAGAAACCTTCAGAATGCGTCAGAATCTATTTCCCCCCCCCAAGGGTGACGTTTGGGAGGTGCTACAAGGATATGTTTTCATTTCTCCTCTTTATTCACTTTTTCTATGTGTGCAGCATTCTAGAACACACAGAGACAGAGGGAATACCCTGGATTGATAGGTTTTGTGCAGATAGGTGTCCCTTCCTGCGCAACATCAATCAACTCCGCAAGACAGTCACCCTTGCACCATGGCGCAAGGTCGCCTGCGTTGGCGCACGAGGGCCTTCATTGGCGCACGGGGGCCTTCATTGGCGCACAGGGGCCTTCATTGGCGCACGGGTGCCTCCATTGGCGCAAGGGCGCCTGCGTTGGCGCATGGCAGCCGTTGTGCGTCAACATATGGGAAAGAAACAGGGGGGCTCATTCATGAGCCCCTTCCGACAATTTAACGCCGCCGGTGCATCATTTTCTTGATGTTCTTACAGCGCGAATTTCGCACCACGTTGCGTCAAATGTACAAAGTGACGCATCTAGGTATATGCGTGACCTTGTAGAGCCCTGTGCCATGTTATAACTTTGTCAGGTATGATGTATGCAGAGTGGGCGTTGCCACGCAACAAAGCCTTGTCGGTGTGGCGCAGTGAAATCTATCAGATAATTCTAGGACGCCTCAGGGGTGACGCAGTGCCATAGAGGTCGGCTGGCCCCATGCATTGCTAAAGTGGCATCATACTTGCAACACAACTGCAGCAACGCATGACTTTAGCACTAACAGACGTATCTGTCATTGACTGCAATATGGAGCGCCATACATGAAATACGGCGCAGCCATGATGTGACGAGGGCGCAGTGAAAAGTGTCCAATCGCTGATTTTGAGAAAGTACCCTCTTTCTGCATGGTTGCCCCCACTTTTTGCTGAACTACTGATGTACTTTGACTAAGCGTCTCCAGTGCTCCTTCCAATCAGGTACTCAGGGCGTCTGTTCCTTCCCTAAAACTGCATTGAAGACCAAATTCAATTGGCATCTCTGGCCATAGGTAAGTCCCTGGTAAATGGTACCACAGGTAACCAGGCTACTGTGACCACGGAAGGCCTCTAAGGGCTTCAGCACTTATTGTGCCACCCTTAGAGGTCCTGTACCCTGGCACTCACACACTGCCTTTGCAGACTGCGTGTTTTGGTGCAGAACAAAGTGAAGAGTCGACATGGCACACATCCTGCGTGCCATACCTACAACTCACTGCCCTGGCATAGATCAGCACTCCTCTAGCTGGGTGCACTATACCAGTGGTGAGAGTACAGGTGCATGAGCCCTGTACCCCTACAGTGTCTACGTCCATTCTTGGACATTGTAAGTGCAGTGTTGCCATTAAGAGTATATGGTCCTGGGAGGTCGTCATTACGAACTCCACAGTCCCATGATGGATACACTGAAAACTGAGAAGTTTGTTAACAAACTTATCAGCCCATTAAACCCACACTGATGCCAGTTTGGGATTTAATGAAAAATGCCCCCTGAAGAATGAACGAACACTAGTGTGCAGTCTGAGTGGCTGCTTTCAGCTGCCACCGTCAGACATGTTTCTGGACCCCTGGGTCGAGAGCCTGCTGCTCTCTGGGGCCTAAAACAATGCACATCCTGGGACGAGGTGCCAAGCCTCCTCCCATAGGATGGGCAGGGTTCACAAAAGGGAAGCTTGAAATGCTTGCCCCTTTTGTGAGCTACCGCTGCCATTTGCTGCTTCCAGCAACTGGCTCCCACCGGTTCTGAGCCCCACTTTTGGCAGGAGAACCGGTGGGAAAACCAAGTGAGGAACGGAGGTGTGCCCACCTTTGCCAATCCTACCCCTCGGGTGGGGCAGGAGAGGTGAAGCACAACTCACAGTCCCCGCCATCTTGCAGATGGGGGTACCCAGCTAACTAGAGTGAGGCACAGGCCCCCCTCCCACGGGAGAGTGGCATAATAAGGGGTGTACCCACCCCAAGGAAGGTACCCATTGGTCCCAACCTTCTACTTATCTGTAACACACCTAAATCTAGTATTTAAGGGCACCCCTGAACCATGTCTCCTCAGACAAGCAACGACCAAGAACAAAAGAAGAAGAAAGACCGAACAACCCACTGACTTATCCACAGACCAACCGGACTGTCCCCACCTCGAACCTGCAGAAGCAAAACTCCGGTGTGTCCTGCAGCCAGCAACCGTAAGAACCCAGAGGACCTGCCCTGCCCTCCAAGGAAAAGACTTTGTCTCCTGTGAAGACCAGATTTGTTCAACCACAGACTTCAGCCCCAGCAAAATCAGTGAGTCTGCACCACTCTGCTACCATCGCCCATGGCCTGAGTTCGAGTGACCGAAGACCACGAGGAGGTCTCCCCGACGATTCTGATCCGAGATCTTGTGATATCTGACCTGTCTCGATTCTCCCAGCGAAGCCTGCAGCCTCTTTCTGAAGCATCCCCTGACCGCAACCAGAGCTGGTAGGAGAAACCCGAGGCCTAAAGACACCCCTGAACCCGAAGCCAAATGACCTTGGGTGGTCCAGCCGACAGTGTCCCAGCATCCCCAGGCATCCCAACTTACCTCTCCAACCGATGGTCGCCTCCAGCAGATCTCCGTCCCTGAGCCTGCAGTCTTTGTTGAAACCCGAAAATCCCGCATTGAAACCAACAGGGTACCCAACGCCAAAAGAGCACTATGCACCCAGCCGCCCCTCTGCCGCTGCGGGTGCACTTTTTGTGCTAAACAGTATCCCCCTTTGCCCTGAGCCTAACACCAGGCGCTGGGCGCCCACAACCCAGCGACCTGCTCATAAGCAGCCACCAACCTGAGGCCCCGTATCCCCCGTTGGATAACATTGGGCCTCAGCATTCTGCACCCCGCCGCCCTAGTGCCGCTGAGGGTGTAACAAGAATGCATCCTTAACCCTGGGGGAACCCTTGTTCAAACCCCAAAAGCTCATCCCCAAAGTCCAATCACTTACTTGGTAACTGTTAACTTAATTTCTCTCCATAGGAACCTATTTTTCTCTGAAGAATGTTTTGTGCGGAGTTGATTTGTATGGAACCCTAAAAAAAGTACAACTGTTCAAAACTGATTTTACTTACCTTTTCTCTGGGAAATGTCCCAGTGTGATATCTAGGCATATTACACTGAGTAGACAAGGTAATCTAAAATGTAATCTAAAAGTAACTAAAAGTAATCTGCACAGTAATTTCAATACAGTACAGTATTTCAAACAGCTGCATTTGAACTTGCATTACTAAATGTTTGAGCTACTGGCGTTGCAAATAATACTGCTACACCAATATACGCTGTGGAACACGATCCACTATTAGGCCAGCCACAAGAACATATGAGGGGGATTCGCAGAGGTTTACCCTTCAACCCTCCTTTTAACAAGCTAGATCTTGCTCACCTTGTCCACCAATTCAACAAGAACTAAAACATACAAACAACTTGAGCATGTCTTAGGAGTTTGACTTAATAAAACAGTAGGAAAGGTATACAAAAAGGACTGCAGTTTATAAATCTTTGTAACGTTTACTAACAAAACTAAAAGCATAGAGAGCAGCCGTCCCAGTTTAGGAGAAAAGCTCATTTGTCTCTTTTACATGTTTGCCCTCATGAAACATCTCTCATCGGATTTCATAAGCTGGCACGACTGTAATGCTGCTAAAAGAACACGTTTGGGCTCAATGACGAGCTACACGAACCTCAGGGCTTTTAGAGTTCTCCCACCATTTTTGTTTTAATCACATCAGTAACTAATATAAAAGTCCAATGCGGACCAGCGTCTCTGACTCAGAAGGGTTGGAGCTGCTTTCTAAGTGACGCTGTTAATGTCTAGATGCATATGTGGCCTGACGCTTGTAAATACCGAATCTCTAGACTAATATTAAAAGCACAGCGTGAAGGTTTCCAGCAAACTAAGCAAGCGAAAGCACATGGAGCTTGTTAGGAGTTTCAAGATGTGGGCCGATTGCCCAGTCATGCGGGATCTCCCAAGTATAGCGAGGCGATAGCTAGGAGTTAATAACAGGTGAACACACTACGGAGCGAAAGGTAAACAAGGAGCCCACGGACGGGCCGCAAGGCAGTGCTAGTCGTTATCTTGCTTTCCACTTCACATTAAACCAGAAGCATTTGCAATGCAATAGGGCTCGCATTATTGAAAGTTGAGATACTGGTGTTGCAAATAATACTGCTACACCAATAGCTCTAACTTTCAGTAACAGCAGACTTATTGCATTGCAGATGCTGATTTTAAGAGGTTACATATCTTAGAGATTGTCTGCTGTGACAAGCGAGTGGCGCTCAGGAAACAGCAGCAAGGGAAATGGTTAAGAGTGGAGGAGGAGTGGGTAGATGAGGGTCGGACAGGACAGCGGGATCTCTCAACAGTGAACAGCGGGAGGGGGTGATTGGGGGAAGAACAGGCTGCTGTGTGCGTTCAGGAAAGAAATGAAAATAAAAGCGGCGCCATACTTAAATATTTAAAGGCACGCTTAAAGTGAATGTGGTGCCGTTCATATACAAATAAAGGTGCTAGACCATGCTATATGTTGAACTGCAACACTCACATCTTTAAAGATCCAGCAGAAATACGTAAAAACAATGTGCGTCGTGCCCGGCAGGATAAAAACCAGTCAGACTCACGGGGTCTGCTGCGTATCTCTCGCTCTGTAGGCAAGGATTTCCAAGGCTGTATTAAACCAGCTGGAAAATAGTGCTCACTTTGTAAAACCGCAAGAAAACAATCCAGTCCGGGTGGGCAAGCCTAAAGGAGACAGGGCGATCACCAAGAAGCCTTGTTTCCAATAGAAGGCCAGCGTTTAACATAAATAATAATGACGCCGGCCAATGGGAAGCATGGGCTGGGCTTCAAGCCCCCTTCCGAAGTCTTCTCATCCCTGGTTAATACTTTGGTGGAAAGATTCACTATTGTCGATGGTGTGGGTTCTAGGACTTGTGAAAGTTTCTGCGAGTGCGCATTTCCCATTGTGGTTTGAACCGAGTTTTTACCTGTGGGCCTTTCTCTAAAAAAGGCCCTTTCTTGTTTGGATTATCCCCTCTCTCCGGAGATGGCCATACTCTACATGGCGGAGTATGAAAATAAATTCATCTACTCCAACAATCCCTTCAGCAAACATATTAAACAATGGTTGAGGTACATCGACGATGTGTGGCTCCTGTGGCAGGGGAGCCGCGCAGAGTTGGTGGACTTCCACCTGTGGATTAATGGCAGACACCGTGACATTAAGTTCATACTGGAGTCGAGCAATGAGAAGATGACATTTCTAGACCTTGAAATAAGTTGCACGGATGGGCATTTGAAGTCTTCTCTTTTCCGAAAAAAGACGGACAAAAATACTATCCTTCACCATCGAAGTGCACATCCAAGAAGTTTGAGAGATAATCTGCCCTACGGGCAGTTGCTTCGGATCCGAAGAAACTGCTCTGAGGTGACAGAATATGAGAAACACGCAACTCGTTTTTGCGACGAGATGAGGAATCGGGGGTACCCTAAGAAATTACTAAACAACTCTAAGAAAAGAGCACACTACACCCCTCGGGAGTGCTTACTTGAGAGAACGGCGAAACAAGACATGGACCAGTTGGTATGTTGGACAACCTTTGGACCAGACACACATAGAGTAAGGCAAATGGTCCTGAGAAACTGGCACCTGCTAGAAGGACTTGAATGCTCCTTTCCGCGACCGTTGTTCGCATATAAGAAAAACAAAAGCATTGGTCAGAACGTTATCAGAGCTGATGTGTTAACTCCCAAGCCCAAAAGTGACCTATTATCAATATGGGGCCTTAAGCCACTTGAAGGGCACCACAAGTGTGGGAATTGCATATCATGTGACTCCACAATTGAAGGGTCTGAGTTTGAACACAGGGGTGTCAAATGTAAAAATGCCAGTTTCTCAAATTGCAAGACACGAAATGTGGTTTATGCGATCATCTGCGCCTGCCAGAAGATGTACATAGGGAAAACAACCCAACAAGTTAATAGCCGGGTCACTCAACACAGATCAAGAATCAAAAGGAAAGTTGCGAGCGCTCCCATGGTCCAACACTTCCTGGATTTAAACCACAGTGAAATGGACTTTAAATGGACTGTACTCTGGACAATAGCGCCAACAGGCAATAAAGGTCCAATTGATATTGAAGAAACACTTCTTAGGAAAGAGGCATACCTGATTTTTAAATTCAATAGTACACAAAATGGATTAAACTCACTCTCCGAAGTGTCTAGATTGTAATGCCACAATTGTGTGGGGCTCCACGGGGGGTGTGATGGCCCCCTTGACTGAAGGGTACAACATTGGGGAAGCTAAGTGCAACAGCGATGTTCCCGCAACGTGCATGACTTCGCGCACTTCTGTCATCCATAAACTACATATCCCAGAACACCTACGGGCCCGGGACCGTCATTAGTTACCAGGTAACCGGGCCGCCGCCTTCCATAGTGAATGGAGCTTTAGCGAGAGCAAGTCGCAAAGAACGAGGTGAGCCATAAGAGGGTTTGAGGCATCTGAATGAAATACTGGTTTCTGTAACAGGGATAAAAACGCAACCCCCCTTTTTTACCTTTTGAACAGTGCGTGACACAAGAATACATAACGGGAATAACTACGTGGTTCGCTTAAACAGAACCCGAGCGCACAAAGTTGACAATGGAGTTAGCGGCTCCCTAAGCCCGCGGTGCACGCAAACAAGGTAGGATTGTTTCAATAATCCAATACTTCAAGTGAAATTACGATATGAGCACAACAATAGTAACCCCACCCTCGCCTTCCCCCCAGGTCAAAAGCATCACCGCACCATAGGGAGAGCCCATACACGGCCCATACAAACAGTCAAGGGTACGTCTCGCAGTGTTTTGGCAAAAGGTTATCACAGGGCGAGTACTGAGCCTTACTCTAAAATGACAATTGATTTTAATTTCCTTCAGACTGCAGCCCCAAAAGATGCAGAAACAGCCATAGGACAACTAAGGCTACTATTAAGGTAACATGGTATTTAAATGTAGGATTCCAGAAGCGGAATAATGAAATGAGGCCATAGGAATTGACACTTACACAGTGTTCCCTTTCTCTTACTCATATACAGACAGAAGTGACAAGGCCCTGAAGAGAACCCATAACTACTGTTTGGAGTTCGAAACGCGTCGGCATGAAAGGAGATAAAAATCACCAACATTGATAGCCCTTGACTCATAGCATTTATGTATTGTGATATCTCCTTTTAACTGTGACTTTGTCCAATACTGTTCTTAAGACTTCAATCATTGATGGTTATTGAGGCTTGAAAATTTGACTTGCCTTTTTTGAACAGTCTGAAACTGGTATAGATGTTTTGTTGTGTATAGCCAATGTATTTTCTACTTTATGATTTTTTCTTCTCTTGACAAATGTTTTGTTTAAGTTGATGTACATTTCAGTTGATGTATTTATATGTTATACATGCAGTGTTCCTTCTCTGTCATGTGAATTCACGATTTTTTCAAAAAAAAGATTTGAAAACAAAGGTAAATAAAATACCTAACATATCTAACTAGAATTGATGTGTTGCCTATAACTAAGGGCTAACGGAAAAAAGTGGGGTGGCATCTTTTGTGCTAAAATACTTATATATAAGGTCCAGCCTTCCCCATTTCCTAAGGACCTAACTCCTTTTACCCTAAAAAGCATCCTTCTGTCAGCATCCCTCTGTCAGCATCCTACTGTAAGCATGCTTCTGTAAGCTCTGACAGCATCCTTCTGTACGCATCTTTCTGTAAGCATCCTGTCAGCATCCTTCTGCCAGCATGCTTCTGCAATTACTGTAAGCATCTTACTGTCAGCATCCTTCTGTAAGCACTGTCAGCAACCTTCTGTAAGCACTGTCTGCATCCTTATGTTAGCACTGTCAGCATCCTACTGTCAGCATCCTTCTATAAGCACTGTAAGTATCCTACTGTCAGCATCCTCTGTCAGCACTATCAGCATCCTTCTGTAAGCACTGTCAGCATCCTACTGTCAGCATACGTCTGTAAGCACTGTCAGCATCCGTCTCCTACTCTCAGCATCTTTCTGCAAGCACTGTCAGCATCCCTCTGTCAGTATCCTACTGTAAGCACTGTCAGCATCCTTCTGTCAGCATCCCTCTGTCAGCATCCTACTGTAAGTACTGTCAGCATCCTTCTGTCAGCATACTTCTGTAAGCACTGTAAGCATCCTACTGTCAGCATCCTTCTGTAAACACTGTCAGCATTTCTCTGTCAGCTTCCTACTGTAAGAACTGCCAGCATCCTTCTGTCAGCATCCCTCTGTCAGCATCTTACTGTAAGCATGCTTCTGTAAGCACTGACAGCATCCTTCTGTACGCATCTTTCTGTAAGCATCCTGTCAGCATCCTTCTGCCAGCATGCTTCTGCAATCACTGCAAGCATCTTACTGTCAGCATCCTTCTGTAAGCACTGTCAGCATCCTTCTGTAAGCACTGTCAGCATCCTACTGTCAGCATACGTCTGTAAGCACTGTCAGCATCCTACTGTCAGCATACATCTGTAAGAACTGTCAGCATCCTACTGTCAGCATCCTTCTGTAAGCACTGTCAGCATCCTTCTGTCAGCATCCCTCTGTCAGAATCCTACTGTAAGCATGCTTCTGTAAGCATTGTCAGCATCCTACTGCCGCATCCTTCTGTAAGCACTGCCAGCATCCTACTGTTAGCATCCTTCTGTAAGCACTGTCAGCATCCTTATGTAAGCACTGTCAGCATCCTACTGTCAGCATACATCTGTAAGAACTGTCAGCATCCTACTGTCAGCATCCTTCTGTAAGCACTGTCAGCATCCTTCTGTCAGCATCCCTCTGTCAGAATCCTACTGTAAGCATGCTTCTGTAAGCATTGTCAGCATCCTACTGCCGCATCCTTCTGTAAGCACTGCCAGCATCCTACTGTTAGCATCCTTCTGTAAGCACTGTCAGCATCCTTATGTAAGCACTGTCAGCATCCTACTGTCAGCGTCCTTCTAGAAGCACTGTAAGCATCCTACTGTCAGCATCCTTCTATAAGTCAAGTCAAGTCAAGTCAAGTGATTTATATAGCGCGCTACATACCCAGAGGGTCTCAAGGCGCTTGAAGAAGGGTCGGGAATTACTTGTCGAATATCCAGGTTTTAAGTTGCTTTCTGAATGTTAGGTGGTTCTGAGTGAGGCGAAGGTGAGTGGGAAGTGAGTTCCAGGTTTTAGCTGCCAGGTAGGAGAAGGATCTGCCTCCCATGGTGGTTTTGTTGATGCGAGGTACAGTTGCAAGGGCTTGGTTGGAGGATCGTAGCTGGCGGGAGGGGGTGTAGAAGGAAAGTCGTGAGTTGAGGCATTCGGGTCCAAGTTCGTAAAGTGCTTTGTGTGCGTGGGTTAGGAGGCGGAAAGTAATCCTCTTGTTAACGGGGAGCCAGTGGAGGTTTTTCAGGTGGCCAGAGATGTGGTCTTTACGCGGGATGTCTAGTATGAGTCTGGCTGAAGCGTTCTGGATGCGTTGGAGTTTTTTCTGGAGTTTTGCGGTGGTACCGGCGTATAGGGTGTTTCCGTAGTCCAGGCGGCTCGTGACCAGTGCGTGGGTGACCGTTTTTCTAGTTTCGGTGGGGATCCAGCGAAATGTTTTTTTGAGCATGCGAAGAATATTGAAGCAAGATGATGAGACGGCGTTGACTTGTCTGTTCATAGAGAGTGAGGAGTCCAGGATGACACCTAAGTTCCGTGCGTGGTTCGTCGGGATGGGTGCTTTTCCAAGGGCCTCTGGCCACCAAGAGTCATCCCAGGCGGAGGGGGAGGTACCTAGGATAAGGACTTCTGTTTTGTCTGAGTTCAGTTTCAGCCGGCTGTGCTTCATCCACTCGGCTACTTCTTTCATTCCTTCATGTAGGTTGGTTTTGGCGGTGTTAGGGTCTTTGGTGAGTGATAGTATCAGTTGAGTGTCATCAGCGTAGGAGATGATGTTGAGGTTGTGTTGGCGTGCGATGGCCGCGAGGGGGCTCATGTATACGTTGAAGAGGGTGGGGCTGAGTGAAGATCCTTGTGGCACGCCGCAGATGACTTCGGTGGCTTCTGATTTGTATGGTGGAAGGCGGACTCTCTGGGTTCTTCCGGCAAGGAACGAGGTGATCCATTCCAGTGCTTTTCCTTGGATTCCGATGTTTCTGAGGCGTTGTATTAAGGTGCTATGACAAACTGTGTCAAAGGCTGCGGAGAGGTCGAGGAGGATGAGGGCGACTGTGTCTCCATTGTCCAGTAGAGTGCGAATGTCGTCTGTTGCTGCGATGAGTGCGGTCTCAGTGCTGTGTTTGGCTCGGAAGCCGGACTGTGAGGAGTCGAGGGATTTGTTGGTTTCGAGGAAGGCGGCGAGCTGGTTGTTGACAGCTTTCTCGATGACTTTGGCCGGGAATGGAAGGAGCGAGATGGGGCGGTAGTTTTTGAGTTCGGTGGGGTCAGCTGTGGGTTTTTTCAGGAGGGCGCTGAGTTCGGCGTGTTTCCAGCTTTCCGGGAAGGTGGCGGAGTTGAGGGAGCAGTTGATGACGTCTCTGAGGTGCGGTGCTATGATGGAGTCTGCTTTGTTGAAGATGTGGTGAGGGCATGGGTCTGTGGGGGATCCTGAGTGGATAGAGTTCATCAGGCGGATGGTGTCCTCAGTGGAGATTGGGTTCCAGTCATTGAGGATGTTCAAGGGGGGTGGAGGTCCTGCAGAGGGTTGGGTGGGTTGGTCTTCGGGTCGGTTGTCGAAGCTGTTGTGGATGTCTGCGATCTTGTTGTGGAAGAATGAGCTTGGGAGTCGCAGAGGGCTTGAGAGTGGGTGATGTCTTTGGAGTTGGCTGAGGGGTTGGTAAATTCCTTGACGATGTTGAATAATTCCTTGCTGTTGTGGGCGTTGTTATCTAGTCGGTCCTTGAAAGCGGCTTTCTTGGCAGTCCGGATCAGTTGGTGGTGTATACGGGTGGCGTTTTTGAAGGCGTCCTTGGTGCTGGTGTTTGGGTCTTTTTTCCAGGCCTTCTCAAGGGAGCAACAGAGTTTCTTAGATTTCTTAAGATCATCGTTGAACCAGGAGGCCTTTTTGCTGCCTAGTTTGCTTTGGCGTTTTTTCAACGGTGCTAGGATGTCGGCGCTGTTGGAAAGCCATTGGGTGAGGTTAATGGCTGCTTGGTCGGGGTTTGAGGAGTGGGCAGGGGGGTTTTGAAGAAGCGATGAGGAGATCTGGTCGATGGTGATTTTTTTCCAGTTTCTTCGCAGAGTGGGTTGAGGATGGTTGTGGGTTGTGGTCTTTTTGTAGACAAAGTGAACGCAGCTGTGGTCCGTCCAATGGAGAACTGTGGTGTGACTGAAGGAGATATGTTTGCTGGAGGTGAAGATAGGGTCGAGTGTGTGACCTGCGATGTGGGTGGGGGTAGTGACAAGTTGTTTAAGTCCGAGGTTGGCGAGGTTGTCCAAGAGGGAGGTGGTGTTGCGGTCGTTGTTCTTTTCAAGGTGAAAGTTGAGGTCTCCCAAAAGAATGTAATCCTCGGAGGGGAGGGCGTGTGGGGTGATAAAGTCCTTGATGTCTTCACTGAATTGTGCACGGGGTCCTGGTGGCCTGTAGAGGAGGGTGCCTCTGAGTGTGGTCTTGGGGTCGATGTGGATCTGGAAGTGAAGGTGTTCTGCGTTAGCGAGTTTGACGTCAGAGCTGGTTGAGATGCGGATGGATTTCTTATGGACGATAGCGATGCCTCCTCCTGTTTGACCGGTGCGGTCCTTACGGATGATCTTGTAGCCTTCCGGGATAGCAATGGTGATGTGTGGGGCTGATGTGGCGTTCATCCATGTTTCTGTTAGGAAGGCGACGTCTGGAGAGATGGTGTCAAGTAGATTCCAGAGGTCGATGGCGTGCCTGTGGACCGAGCGGATGTTGAGCAGGATGCATTTTAGGTGGTTTGTGTCAGAGAACTGTTTTGTGTCCGAGGATGAGGAGTTGTTCTTGGTGCCGTCGAACTTGCAGGAGTTGCAAGAGAAGGGTCCATGGATGTGTCCAGGAGCGGCTTGGACGCAGTTGGGGAGACGGCCGGGGTTTAGGGCTAAGAGGGTGGTGGCGTCGTATGTGATGCGAGTGGGGTGGGTGGTACGGGGGCCAGGGGGTATGGCGCTGGGTGCGGTCCAGGCGCGGACGGGCGTAGACGGGCTTACCTTTGGTGCACCTTCGGCGCGGCCGTAGCGCGTGGACGCTGCGCGTGGGGGCATCTGACATAAATGGAGAGTGGAGGGGGGCGGAGCGTGGGAGGGTCAGCTGGGAGGCGGGGTCTAGGAGGAGACACGGCTAAAAGTAAAAACAAACTGAAATGGCCGCCCGGTAAGAAATCGAAACTGGGGCACAGCCGGAGCTTGAGTCAAATTAAAATTGATATAAAGTAGACAAAGTAACACTTCGCCAATAATCAAATCAGCCGCTATGCAGTTAATGACAGTATTAAAGTAATGCAAGCAATAACGATAGCAAAAACGATACCAAGCGCTCAGCCGCTATGCAGTTATTTCCAGTAAAGCAATGCAAGCAATAACGATAGCAATAACGATACCAAGCGCTGTGAAATGAGCTATGCACTGCAACAGGGCGGCAGGCAGCAGGTATCAGGGCAGGCTCGGCAGGCAGCATCCCTCTGTCAGCATCCTACTGTAAGCATGCTTCTGTAAGCTCTAACAGCATCCTTCTGTACGCATCTTCCTGTAAGCATCCTGTCAGCATCCTTCTGTCTGCATCCTTCTGTAAGCCTCCTGTCAGCATCCTTCTGCCAGCATGCTTCTGCAATCACTGTAAGCATCTTACTGTCAGCATCCTTCTGTAAGCACTGTCAGCATCCTTCTGTAAGCACTGTCAGCATCCTTATGTAAGCACTGTCAGCATCCTACTGTCAACATCCTTCTATAAGCACTGTAAGTATCCTACTGTAGAAGTGTGGCTCACGGTGTAGAGCAGGCAGACCCTGAAGCAGAGGTCAGACCCGAGACCAGGGTTCAATTCCCGACGCGGCAGGGTCTTGAGCTCAAATGTCCACGGACTTGATAATTCTCGCTTCGGTGCCTGCTCTAATCATAGGTTCTCACTCTGCAACTCTGGGCATTAAGCTTGCTTAATCTCCACAACGGCCCCCCGCGGCGGGATGCCTGGCTTTCACCTTGGGGATGCCCTGTAGGGGCTATCTCACAGGGAAAAACCAGGACGGGTTCCCAAGGCAAGCGCCGAGATACCCTTCGGGTCATCGAGCGCTATATAAGAACACACATACATACATACATACATACTGTCAGCATCCTCTGTCAGCACTATCCGCATCCTTCTGTAAGCACTGTCAGCATCCTACTGTCAGCATACGTCTGTAAGCACTGTCAGCATCCTTCTACTCTCAGCATCTTTCTGCAAGCACTTTCAGCATCCCTCTGTCAGCATCCTACTGTAAGCACTGTCAGCATCCTTCTGTCAGCATCCCTCTGTCAGCATCCTACTGTAAGCACTGTCCGCATCCTTCTGTCAGCATACTTCTGTAAGCACTGTAAGCATCCTCCTGTCAGCATCCTTCTGTAAACACTGTCAGCATTCCTCTGTCAGCATCCTACTGTAAGCACTGCCAGCATCCTTCTGTCAGCATCCCTCTATCAGCATCTTACTGTAAGCATGCTTCTGTAAGCACTGACAGCATCCTTCTGTACGCATCTTTCTGTAAGCATCCTTCTGTCAGCATGCTTCTGCAATCACTGCAAGCATCTTACTGTCAGCATCCTTCTGTAAGCACTGTCAGCATCCTTCTGTAAGCACTGTCAGCATCCTACTGTCAGCATACGTCTGTAAGCACTGTCAGCATCCTACTGTCAGCATCCTTCTGTAAGCACTGTCAGCATCCTTCTGTCAGCATCCCTCTGTCAGCATCCTACTGTAAGCATGCTTCTGTAAGCATTGTCAGTATCCTACTGCCGCATCCTTCTGTAAGCACTGCCAGCATCCTACTGTCAGCATCCTTCTGTAAGGACTTTAAGCATCCTACTGTCAGCATCCTTCTGTAAGCATTGTCAGCATCCTTCTGTCAGCATCCCTCTGTCAGCATCCTACTGTAAGCATGCTTCTGTAAGCACTATCAGTATCCTACTGTCAGCATCCTTCTGTAAGCACTGCCAGCATCCTACTGTCAGCATCCTTCTGTAAGGACTTTAAGCATCCTACTGTCAGCATCCTTCTGTAAGCATTGTCAGCATTCTTCTGTCAGCATCCTTCTGTCAGCATCCCTCTGTCAGCATCCTACTGTAAGAAAGCTTCTGTAAGCACTGTCAGTATCCTACTGTCAGCATCCTTCTGTAAGCACTGTAAGCATCCTACTGTCAGCATCCTTCTGTAAGCACTGTCAGCATCCTTCTGTCAGCATCCCTCTGTTAGCATCCTACTGTAAGCATGCTTCTGTAAGCACTGTCAGCATCCTTCTGTAAGCACTGCAAGCATCCTACTGTCAGCATCCTTCTGTAAGCACTGCAAGCATCCTACTGTCCGCATCCTTCTGTAAGCACTGCAAGCATCCTACTGTCTGCATCCTCGTGTAAGCACTGTCCTCATCCTTCTGTAAGCACTGCAAGCATCCTACTGTCAGCATCCTTCTGTAAGCACTGTCAGCATCCTACTGTCTGCATCCTGCTGTAAGCACTGTCCTCATCCTTCTGTAAGCACTGTCAGCATCCTTCTGTCAGCATCCTACTGTCAGCATCCTTCTGTAAGCCCTGCAAGCATCCTACTGTCTGCATCCTTCTGTAAGCACTGTCAGCATCCTTCTGTCAGCATCCTACTGTCAGCATCCTTCTGTAAGCACTGCAAGCATCCTACTGTCCGCATCCTTCTGTAAGCACTGTCAGCATCCCTCTGTCAGCATCCTATTGTCAGCATCCATTTCGTAAGTCTGTGTCAGGTATAATTTGATGTTCACTATCTCACAAATAAAATGTTTTTACAATAAACCAACTATTTTTGTTTACTGCAGGATTTCACTCTCACAATAGTGAGGAAGATGCACGTTTATGGAATTATCCGTGTCCGGAAAGAGGAGAAAGCAGCTCCTGTGTCACTTCCGGTAAGCACAAAACCTCACAGATGTAATGACTGAAAATGAAGCATGAACAGAAACAACTCTGAGATTGGGGACTCGTGCAAACTTTCCTTCACTCTGGGTTTCAAGGTTCTTGTATGAAATCCTTCCCACGCTTGCACACTGTTCCTGACTGAATGTAGTTCCACTGGGAAAAATCTACAAAATGCAGTCTATAAATTACTTCACAAAGCTCTAGTTTTCCTTAAATATTTAGCACAAATCATTTTAGGGAATTGTAAAATGGTGCAAGAGAGGCAGGCAAGTGATATGTGACAGGAAGAGAGCACGGAGAGACGATGGAGGGGGAAGGGCCATTTTGCCGAGAGGAGAAGGTTGTGCTTTATACTCTTGCTGGCCTAGGTTCAAACTTCGGCTTACCCAAGTTGTGTGATATTGCGCACATCAGATTATCTCCCTCTTGCTCCATTCACTGACCTTGCAAAAAATCAAGAGGCATATTCTCAAGGACTTATCGCCTAGTTATCAGCACTTTATCGTAGCCAAAGGGGCGATAAATCAACTCCCCATTCACAAGCTGGTGCTAACAGCCCATATCACCAGTTTACCTGTAATAGCAGCCGCAAAAAACATCACCACAGATGAGCACAGCAACTAACGCTAATGATATTCAGAGTAGGCTTTCCAGTGTAAAAAGCTGCGAAAACACCACTCCGCAACATTTTCAACGACCAGCCAGATCGGCGATAAGATCCCAAAACATGCAATAATGCATGTTAGCAGCAGGGATTTAACACCTGCTCTGGCCTGGTGTAAAGTCGGACGACAACCTGCAACATAAAAGGGAGCCCAGCCCAGAGCCACACCTGAAGAACAACAGATGCCATGGAGCCACTGACCATGGGAGCCCCAGGAGGGCCACAACACCCACCGACCTCCCCCTCACCCCCCCGGACTCCCACAGAGGCAGCGCAGACCAAGACTGCAGACCTTCAGAAAACGCACCAGCCTCACAGACCTAACACCAGAGGATGTCATTGCCCACTACAGGCTCAAAAGGACAACCATCCTTCGCATCCTGAACATCATTGTCCACAGGCTGACGGTACCAACACGGCGGACAACCAACATCCCTCCACAGGCAAAGCTGCTGGCTGTGCTGCCCCTGTTGGCCTCTGGTACCTTCCAACCAACAACCGCCAGAGTCGGAGGAGTCTCACAGCCAGCCCTATCCAAGTTCCCCACAATGGTCTTGGATGCCATCATCAACTTGGTACCCCAGTACCTTCACTTCCCCCACACTGAGCAGGAACACAGCTGGAGACCAAGCAAGGCTTCTACGCCATAGCTGGCTTCCCCCACGTGTTGTGGGCAATCAACTGCACACATGTCCTACTTGTTCCCTCTGCCGACACTGCACACAATAACTGCAACAGAAAGCACATGTATTACATCAACGTGCAGGTAACAGTGGCCCACTGGAGACTCTTCACCAATGTCTTCGCCAACGACCCAGGCAGTGTGCATAGTTCTATATAAATAACATAGAAGGGAACCCTGAATCTAATGAAAGAATAAAGAGGAACAACCCACCAGGGAGTTCAACAATAATCAGAACATGAACGGGAGGTTCCCATTACTCTAAAGGACTGGAACGTTCAAATAATTATAGTTGCCCACAGAGACGCTATCCGGTATCAAATCATTTTATTTTCATATATTTCTTATTAAAAAAGCATTCATTTGTTCAATGACATTTTTTCATAGACATAAAAATATATTTTTTTAAAATAAATTTTCTTTGGCAATATTAGCCCAGCACCAAGAACAATAAGACATTATCTACACAAACCATTCATACTCTCAGACATACACACATTCAACCATCACCATATGCTTCAGAAGAAAAAACTGTAAACACATTTAGAACCAAAAGACAAAGGAAAGCGCCGACGCGCGTTTCGGAAAAAGTGCCAATATTAAGGATTCCTTCATCAGGGCGCAGGTACAGTTTTGTTACAGTTCCATTTCAACTTTGCTGGGCAGCCAACTGTAAGGCGTAGCGTTTCTGAAGCAGAAACCCAGGTATTTATTCAATGGGTGGACTGAAGTAAGAATCATCAGATTACATGAAGGTTTAAAGCAAATGCAAAAAGTCGGTTACTCCAAAGTGTCAGAGTGTACAAACATAAATTCAGGGGCAGCAGACCAATAATATGTGGACCTTAGAGCGCGGTCCAAGGAAGTCTTAAAATCCGTCCCTACAAGATGATCGTCAAGATTATCGCAAGTCCCGTGAGGTGCTTCAAATCATGCACAGCCAGAGTCGAGCTTGACTCAGGACGATATAATGTCGTTTGCTCGGGCTAATTCCTTGTGAGCTTTAAAGAGAGGCTCTCCGGACGGTCTGCTGCCCTCTTCCTCCGAGTGACAGGACTGATTTTAAGGCTCCCTTGGACCGCGCTCTAAGGTCCACATTAGTCTAAGGTCCAATTTAGTGTACACATCCATACGGTTACATCTTGCTGCAATAGCTGCATATCTGCAGAACAGACAATATTTGTCTCTTTTTAGAGTGCCTGCTATTAAAGCATTTATGGAGGGACTTAAAAGAGTAATTCCCCCAAGACTTCCACCTGCTCTAGTCTGGAATTTCAGCATCGTTCTTACAGCATGCTTCTGCAATTACTGTAAGCATCTTACTGTCAGCATCCTTCTGTAAGCACTGTCAGCAACCTTCTGTAAGCACTGTCTGCATCCTTATGTTAGCACTGTCAGCATCCTACTGTCAGCATCCTTCTATAAGCACTGTAAGTATCCTACTGTCAGCATCCTCTGTCAGCACTATCAGCATCCTTCTGTAAGCACTGTCAGCATCCTACTGTCAGCATACGTCTGTAAGCACTGTCAGCATCCGTCTCCTACTCTCAGCATCTTTCTGCAAGCACTGTCAGCATCCCTCTGTCAGTATCCTACTGTAAGCACTGTCAGCATCCTTCTGTCAGCATCCCTCTGTCAGCATCCTACTGTAAGTACTGTCAGCATCCTTCTGTCAGCATACTTCTGTAAGCACTGTAAGCATCCTACTGTCAGCATCCTTCTGTAAACACTGTCAGCATTTCTCTGTCAGCTTCCTACTGTAAGAACTGCCAGCATCCTTCTGTCAGCATCCCTCTGTCAGCATCTTACTGTAAGCATGCTTCTGTAAGCACTGACAGCATCCTTCTGTACGCATCTTTCTGTAAGCATCCTGTCAGCATCCTTCTGCCAGCATGCTTCTGCAATCACTGCAAGCATCTTACTGTCAGCATCCTTCTGTAAGCACTGTCAGCATCCTTCTGTAAGCACTGTCAGCATCCTACTGTCAGCATACGTCTGTAAGCACTGTCAGCATCCTACTGTCAGCATACATCTGTAAGAACTGTCAGCATCCTACTGTCAGCATCCTTCTGTAAGCACTGTCAGCATCCTTCTGTCAGCATCCCTCTGTCAGAATCCTACTGTAAGCATGCTTCTGTAAGCATTGTCAGCATCCTACTGCCGCATCCTTCTGTAAGCACTGCCAGCATCCTACTGTTAGCATCCTTCTGTAAGCACTGTCAGCATCCTTATGTAAGCACTGTCAGCATCCTACTGTCAGCATACATCTGTAAGAACTGTCAGCATCCTACTGTCAGCATCCTTCTGTAAGCACTGTCAGCATCCTTCTGTCAGCATCCCTCTGTCAGAATCCTACTGTAAGCATGCTTCTGTAAGCATTGTCAGCATCCTACTGCCGCATCCTTCTGTAAGCACTGCCAGCATCCTACTGTTAGCATCCTTCTGTAAGCACTGTCAGCATCCTTATGTAAGCACTGTCAGCATCCTACTGTCAGCGTCCTTCTAGAAGCACTGTAAGCATCCTACTGTCAGCATCCTTCTATAAGTCAAGTCAAGTCAAGTCAAGTGATTTATATAGCGCGCTACATACCCAGAGGGTCTCAAGGCGCTTGAAGAAGGGTCGGGAATTACTTGTCGAATATCCAGGTTTTAAGTTGCTTTCTGAATGTTAGGTGGTTCTGAGTGAGGCGAAGGTGAGTGGGAAGTGAGTTCCAGGTTTTAGCTGCCAGGTAGGAGAAGGATCTGCCTCCCATGGTGGTTTTGTTGATGCGAGGTACAGTTGCAAGGGCTTGGTTGGAGGATCGTAGCTGGCGGGAGGGGGTGTAGAAGGAAAGTCGTGAGTTGAGGCATTCGGGTCCAAGTTCGTAAAGTGCTTTGTGTGCGTGGGTTAGGAGGCGGAAAGTAATCCTCTTGTTAACGGGGAGCCAGTGGAGGTTTTTCAGGTGGCCAGAGATGTGGTCTTTACGCGGGATGTCTAGTATGAGTCTGGCTGAAGCGTTCTGGATGCGTTGGAGTTTTTTCTGGAGTTTTGCGGTGGTACCGGCGTATAGGGTGTTTCCGTAGTCCAGGCGGCTCGTGACCAGTGCGTGGGTGACCGTTTTTCTAGTTTCGGTGGGGATCCAGCGAAATGTTTTTTTGAGCATGCGAAGAATATTGAAGCAAGATGATGAGACGGCGTTGACTTGTCTGTTCATAGAGAGTGAGGAGTCCAGGATGACACCTAAGTTCCGTGCGTGGTTCGTCGGGATGGGTGCTTTTCCAAGGGCCTCTGGCCACCAAGAGTCATCCCAGGCGGAGGGGGAGGTACCTAGGATAAGGACTTCTGTTTTGTCTGAGTTCAGTTTCAGCCGGCTGTGCTTCATCCACTCGGCTACTTCTTTCATTCCTTCATGTAGGTTGGTTTTGGCGGTGTTAGGGTCTTTGGTGAGTGATAGTATCAGTTGAGTGTCATCAGCGTAGGAGATGATGTTGAGGTTGTGTTGGCGTGCGATGGCCGCGAGGGGGCTCATGTATACGTTGAAGAGGGTGGG
Organism: Lissotriton vulgaris; assembly: GCF_964263255.1. NCBI lineage: Eukaryota > Metazoa > Chordata > Amphibia > Caudata > Salamandridae > Lissotriton > Lissotriton vulgaris. The sequence goes on from NC_141685.1 coordinate 4,747,196, forward strand.
GCTGAGTGAAGATCCTTGTGGCACGCCGCAGATGACTTCGGTGGCTTCTGATTTGTATGGTGGAAGGCGGACTCTCTGGGTTCTTCCGGCAAGGAACGAGGTGATCCATTCCAGTGCTTTTCCTTGGATTCCGATGTTTCTGAGGCGTTGTATTAAGGTGCTATGACAAACTGTGTCAAAGGCTGCGGAGAGGTCGAGGAGGATGAGGGCGACTGTGTCTCCATTGTCCAGTAGAGTGCGAATGTCGTCTGTTGCTGCGATGAGTGCGGTCTCAGTGCTGTGTTTGGCTCGGAAGCCGGACTGTGAGGAGTCGAGGGATTTGTTGGTTTCGAGGAAGGCGGCGAGCTGGTTGTTGACAGCTTTCTCGATGACTTTGGCCGGGAATGGAAGGAGCGAGATGGGGCGGTAGTTTTTGAGTTCGGTGGGGTCAGCTGTGGGTTTTTTCAGGAGGGCGCTGAGTTCGGCGTGTTTCCAGCTTTCCGGGAAGGTGGCGGAGTTGAGGGAGCAGTTGATGACGTCTCTGAGGTGCGGTGCTATGATGGAGTCTGCTTTGTTGAAGATGTGGTGAGGGCATGGGTCTGTGGGGGATCCTGAGTGGATAGAGTTCATCAGGCGGATGGTGTCCTCAGTGGAGATTGGGTTCCAGTCATTGAGGATGTTCAAGGGGGGTGGAGGTCCTGCAGAGGGTTGGGTGGGTTGGTCTTCGGGTCGGTTGTCGAAGCTGTTGTGGATGTCTGCGATCTTGTTGTGGAAGAATGAGCTTGGGAGTCGCAGAGGGCTTGAGAGTGGGTGATGTCTTTGGAGTTGGCTGAGGGGTTGGTAAATTCCTTGACGATGTTGAATAATTCCTTGCTGTTGTGGGCGTTGTTATCTAGTCGGTCCTTGAAAGCGGCTTTCTTGGCAGTCCGGATCAGTTGGTGGTGTATACGGGTGGCGTTTTTGAAGGCGTCCTTGGTGCTGGTGTTTGGGTCTTTTTTCCAGGCCTTCTCAAGGGAGCAACAGAGTTTCTTAGATTTCTTAAGATCATCGTTGAACCAGGAGGCCTTTTTGCTGCCTAGTTTGCTTTGGCGTTTTTTCAACGGTGCTAGGATGTCGGCGCTGTTGGAAAGCCATTGGGTGAGGTTAATGGCTGCTTGGTCGGGGTTTGAGGAGTGGGCAGGGGGGTTTTGAAGAAGCGATGAGGAGATCTGGTCGATGGTGATTTTTTTCCAGTTTCTTCGCAGAGTGGGTTGAGGATGGTTGTGGGTTGTGGTCTTTTTGTAGACAAAGTGAACGCAGCTGTGGTCCGTCCAATGGAGAACTGTGGTGTGACTGAAGGAGATATGTTTGCTGGAGGTGAAGATAGGGTCGAGTGTGTGACCTGCGATGTGGGTGGGGGTAGTGACAAGTTGTTTAAGTCCGAGGTTGGCGAGGTTGTCCAAGAGGGAGGTGGTGTTGCGGTCGTTGTTCTTTTCAAGGTGAAAGTTGAGGTCTCCCAAAAGAATGTAATCCTCGGAGGGGAGGGCGTGTGGGGTGATAAAGTCCTTGATGTCTTCACTGAATTGTGCACGGGGTCCTGGTGGCCTGTAGAGGAGGGTGCCTCTGAGTGTGGTCTTGGGGTCGATGTGGATCTGGAAGTGAAGGTGTTCTGCGTTAGCGAGTTTGACGTCAGAGCTGGTTGAGATGCGGATGGATTTCTTATGGACGATAGCGATGCCTCCTCCTGTTTGACCGGTGCGGTCCTTACGGATGATCTTGTAGCCTTCCGGGATAGCAATGGTGATGTGTGGGGCTGATGTGGCGTTCATCCATGTTTCTGTTAGGAAGGCGACGTCTGGAGAGATGGTGTCAAGTAGATTCCAGAGGTCGATGGCGTGCCTGTGGACCGAGCGGATGTTGAGCAGGATGCATTTTAGGTGGTTTGTGTCAGAGAACTGTTTTGTGTCCGAGGATGAGGAGTTGTTCTTGGTGCCGTCGAACTTGCAGGAGTTGCAAGAGAAGGGTCCATGGATGTGTCCAGGAGCGGCTTGGACGCAGTTGGGGAGACGGCCGGGGTTTAGGGCTAAGAGGGTGGTGGCGTCGTATGTGATGCGAGTGGGGTGGGTGGTACGGGGGCCAGGGGGTATGGCGCTGGGTGCGGTCCAGGCGCGGACGGGCGTAGACGGGCTTACCTTTGGTGCACCTTCGGCGCGGCCGTAGCGCGTGGACGCTGCGCGTGGGGGCATCTGACATAAATGGAGAGTGGAGGGGGGCGGAGCGTGGGAGGGTCAGCTGGGAGGCGGGGTCTAGGAGGAGACACGGCTAAAAGTAAAAACAAACTGAAATGGCCGCCCGGTAAGAAATCGAAACTGGGGCACAGCCGGAGCTTGAGTCAAATTAAAATTGATATAAAGTAGACAAAGTAACACTTCGCCAATAATCAAATCAGCCGCTATGCAGTTAATGACAGTATTAAAGTAATGCAAGCAATAACGATAGCAAAAACGATACCAAGCGCTCAGCCGCTATGCAGTTATTTCCAGTAAAGCAATGCAAGCAATAACGATAGCAATAACGATACCAAGCGCTGTGAAATGAGCTATGCACTGCAACAGGGCGGCAGGCAGCAGGTATCAGGGCAGGCTCGGCAGGCAGCATCCCTCTGTCAGCATCCTACTGTAAGCATGCTTCTGTAAGCTCTAACAGCATCCTTCTGTACGCATCTTCCTGTAAGCATCCTGTCAGCATCCTTCTGTCTGCATCCTTCTGTAAGCCTCCTGTCAGCATCCTTCTGCCAGCATGCTTCTGCAATCACTGTAAGCATCTTACTGTCAGCATCCTTCTGTAAGCACTGTCAGCATCCTTCTGTAAGCACTGTCAGCATCCTTATGTAAGCACTGTCAGCATCCTACTGTCAACATCCTTCTATAAGCACTGTAAGTATCCTACTGTAGAAGTGTGGCTCACGGTGTAGAGCAGGCAGACCCTGAAGCAGAGGTCAGACCCGAGACCAGGGTTCAATTCCCGACGCGGCAGGGTCTTGAGCTCAAATGTCCACGGACTTGATAATTCTCGCTTCGGTGCCTGCTCTAATCATAGGTTCTCACTCTGCAACTCTGGGCATTAAGCTTGCTTAATCTCCACAACGGCCCCCCGCGGCGGGATGCCTGGCTTTCACCTTGGGGATGCCCTGTAGGGGCTATCTCACAGGGAAAAACCAGGACGGGTTCCCAAGGCAAGCGCCGAGATACCCTTCGGGTCATCGAGCGCTATATAAGAACACACATACATACATACATACATACTGTCAGCATCCTCTGTCAGCACTATCCGCATCCTTCTGTAAGCACTGTCAGCATCCTACTGTCAGCATACGTCTGTAAGCACTGTCAGCATCCTTCTACTCTCAGCATCTTTCTGCAAGCACTTTCAGCATCCCTCTGTCAGCATCCTACTGTAAGCACTGTCAGCATCCTTCTGTCAGCATCCCTCTGTCAGCATCCTACTGTAAGCACTGTCCGCATCCTTCTGTCAGCATACTTCTGTAAGCACTGTAAGCATCCTCCTGTCAGCATCCTTCTGTAAACACTGTCAGCATTCCTCTGTCAGCATCCTACTGTAAGCACTGCCAGCATCCTTCTGTCAGCATCCCTCTATCAGCATCTTACTGTAAGCATGCTTCTGTAAGCACTGACAGCATCCTTCTGTACGCATCTTTCTGTAAGCATCCTTCTGTCAGCATGCTTCTGCAATCACTGCAAGCATCTTACTGTCAGCATCCTTCTGTAAGCACTGTCAGCATCCTTCTGTAAGCACTGTCAGCATCCTACTGTCAGCATACGTCTGTAAGCACTGTCAGCATCCTACTGTCAGCATCCTTCTGTAAGCACTGTCAGCATCCTTCTGTCAGCATCCCTCTGTCAGCATCCTACTGTAAGCATGCTTCTGTAAGCATTGTCAGTATCCTACTGCCGCATCCTTCTGTAAGCACTGCCAGCATCCTACTGTCAGCATCCTTCTGTAAGGACTTTAAGCATCCTACTGTCAGCATCCTTCTGTAAGCATTGTCAGCATCCTTCTGTCAGCATCCCTCTGTCAGCATCCTACTGTAAGCATGCTTCTGTAAGCACTATCAGTATCCTACTGTCAGCATCCTTCTGTAAGCACTGCCAGCATCCTACTGTCAGCATCCTTCTGTAAGGACTTTAAGCATCCTACTGTCAGCATCCTTCTGTAAGCATTGTCAGCATTCTTCTGTCAGCATCCTTCTGTCAGCATCCCTCTGTCAGCATCCTACTGTAAGAAAGCTTCTGTAAGCACTGTCAGTATCCTACTGTCAGCATCCTTCTGTAAGCACTGTAAGCATCCTACTGTCAGCATCCTTCTGTAAGCACTGTCAGCATCCTTCTGTCAGCATCCCTCTGTTAGCATCCTACTGTAAGCATGCTTCTGTAAGCACTGTCAGCATCCTTCTGTAAGCACTGCAAGCATCCTACTGTCAGCATCCTTCTGTAAGCACTGCAAGCATCCTACTGTCCGCATCCTTCTGTAAGCACTGCAAGCATCCTACTGTCTGCATCCTCGTGTAAGCACTGTCCTCATCCTTCTGTAAGCACTGCAAGCATCCTACTGTCAGCATCCTTCTGTAAGCACTGTCAGCATCCTACTGTCTGCATCCTGCTGTAAGCACTGTCCTCATCCTTCTGTAAGCACTGTCAGCATCCTTCTGTCAGCATCCTACTGTCAGCATCCTTCTGTAAGCCCTGCAAGCATCCTACTGTCTGCATCCTTCTGTAAGCACTGTCAGCATCCTTCTGTCAGCATCCTACTGTCAGCATCCTTCTGTAAGCACTGCAAGCATCCTACTGTCCGCATCCTTCTGTAAGCACTGTCAGCATCCCTCTGTCAGCATCCTATTGTCAGCATCCATTTCGTAAGTCTGTGTCAGGTATAATTTGATGTTCACTATCTCACAAATAAAATGTTTTTACAATAAACCAACTATTTTTGTTTACTGCAGGATTTCACTCTCACAATAGTGAGGAAGATGCACGTTTATGGAATTATCCGTGTCCGGAAAGAGGAGAAAGCAGCTCCTGTGTCACTTCCGGTAAGCACAAAACCTCACAGATGTAATGACTGAAAATGAAGCATGAACAGAAACAACTCTGAGATTGGGGACTCGTGCAAACTTTCCTTCACTCTGGGTTTCAAGGTTCTTGTATGAAATCCTTCCCACGCTTGCACACTGTTCCTGACTGAATGTAGTTCCACTGGGAAAAATCTACAAAATGCAGTCTATAAATTACTTCACAAAGCTCTAGTTTTCCTTAAATATTTAGCACAAATCATTTTAGGGAATTGTAAAATGGTGCAAGAGAGGCAGGCAAGTGATATGTGACAGGAAGAGAGCACGGAGAGACGATGGAGGGGGAAGGGCCATTTTGCCGAGAGGAGAAGGTTGTGCTTTATACTCTTGCTGGCCTAGGTTCAAACTTCGGCTTACCCAAGTTGTGTGATATTGCGCACATCAGATTATCTCCCTCTTGCTCCATTCACTGACCTTGCAAAAAATCAAGAGGCATATTCTCAAGGACTTATCGCCTAGTTATCAGCACTTTATCGTAGCCAAAGGGGCGATAAATCAACTCCCCATTCACAAGCTGGTGCTAACAGCCCATATCACCAGTTTACCTGTAATAGCAGCCGCAAAAAACATCACCACAGATGAGCACAGCAACTAACGCTAATGATATTCAGAGTAGGCTTTCCAGTGTAAAAAGCTGCGAAAACACCACTCCGCAACATTTTCAACGACCAGCCAGATCGGCGATAAGATCCCAAAACATGCAATAATGCATGTTAGCAGCAGGGATTTAACACCTGCTCTGGCCTGGTGTAAAGTCGGACGACAACCTGCAACATAAAAGGGAGCCCAGCCCAGAGCCACACCTGAAGAACAACAGATGCCATGGAGCCACTGACCATGGGAGCCCCAGGAGGGCCACAACACCCACCGACCTCCCCCTCACCCCCCCGGACTCCCACAGAGGCAGCGCAGACCAAGACTGCAGACCTTCAGAAAACGCACCAGCCTCACAGACCTAACACCAGAGGATGTCATTGCCCACTACAGGCTCAAAAGGACAACCATCCTTCGCATCCTGAACATCATTGTCCACAGGCTGACGGTACCAACACGGCGGACAACCAACATCCCTCCACAGGCAAAGCTGCTGGCTGTGCTGCCCCTGTTGGCCTCTGGTACCTTCCAACCAACAACCGCCAGAGTCGGAGGAGTCTCACAGCCAGCCCTATCCAAGTTCCCCACAATGGTCTTGGATGCCATCATCAACTTGGTACCCCAGTACCTTCACTTCCCCCACACTGAGCAGGAACACAGCTGGAGACCAAGCAAGGCTTCTACGCCATAGCTGGCTTCCCCCACGTGTTGTGGGCAATCAACTGCACACATGTCCTACTTGTTCCCTCTGCCGACACTGCACACAATAACTGCAACAGAAAGCACATGTATTACATCAACGTGCAGGTAACAGTGGCCCACTGGAGACTCTTCACCAATGTCTTCGCCAACGACCCAGGCAGTGTGCATAGTTCTATATAAATAACATAGAAGGGAACCCTGAATCTAATGAAAGAATAAAGAGGAACAACCCACCAGGGAGTTCAACAATAATCAGAACATGAACGGGAGGTTCCCATTACTCTAAAGGACTGGAACGTTCAAATAATTATAGTTGCCCACAGAGACGCTATCCGGTATCAAATCATTTTATTTTCATATATTTCTTATTAAAAAAGCATTCATTTGTTCAATGACATTTTTTCATAGACATAAAAATATATTTTTTTAAAATAAATTTTCTTTGGCAATATTAGCCCAGCACCAAGAACAATAAGACATTATCTACACAAACCATTCATACTCTCAGACATACACACATTCAACCATCACCATATGCTTCAGAAGAAAAAACTGTAAACACATTTAGAACCAAAAGACAAAGGAAAGCGCCGACGCGCGTTTCGGAAAAAGTGCCAATATTAAGGATTCCTTCATCAGGGCGCAGGTACAGTTTTGTTACAGTTCCATTTCAACTTTGCTGGGCAGCCAACTGTAAGGCGTAGCGTTTCTGAAGCAGAAACCCAGGTATTTATTCAATGGGTGGACTGAAGTAAGAATCATCAGATTACATGAAGGTTTAAAGCAAATGCAAAAAGTCGGTTACTCCAAAGTGTCAGAGTGTACAAACATAAATTCAGGGGCAGCAGACCAATAATATGTGGACCTTAGAGCGCGGTCCAAGGAAGTCTTAAAATCCGTCCCTACAAGATGATCGTCAAGATTATCGCAAGTCCCGTGAGGTGCTTCAAATCATGCACAGCCAGAGTCGAGCTTGACTCAGGACGATATAATGTCGTTTGCTCGGGCTAATTCCTTGTGAGCTTTAAAGAGAGGCTCTCCGGACGGTCTGCTGCCCTCTTCCTCCGAGTGACAGGACTGATTTTAAGGCTCCCTTGGACCGCGCTCTAAGGTCCACATTAGTCTAAGGTCCAATTTAGTGTACACATCCATACGGTTACATCTTGCTGCAATAGCTGCATATCTGCAGAACAGACAATATTTGTCTCTTTTTAGAGTGCCTGCTATTAAAGCATTTATGGAGGGACTTAAAAGAGTAATTCCCCCAAGACTTCCACCTGCTCTAGTCTGGAATTTCAGCATCGTTCTTACAGGACTCATTGGTCCACCTTTTGAGCCATTGCACAGATGTGACCTTCAATTTCTCCTTTGGAAGGTAGCTTTCCTCATAGCCATCACATCTCTGAGGAGAGTGGGTGAGCTTCAGGCACTAACCCTAGAAGAACCATTTTACAAATACACCAAAACAAAGTGGTTCCTAGGACTAACCCCAAATTCCTACCTAAAGTCATCTCTGCCATTCATATCCACCAATCTGTTGAGTTGCCTGGGTTCTTCCCTCAACCAGATTCTGTGGCAGAACGTGCTCTTCACACCTCAGATGTCAAAAGAGCATTATTCTACAACATTGAAACGACAAAACCTTTCAGGAAGACCAAGCAACTTTTTGTTGCTTTTGCTCCACCACATAAAGGCAATCTAATATAAAAATCAGGTATTTCAAGGCGGATAGTCGGATGCATTCAAACATGCTATATTAAAGCTAAATGCACATTAACAATTCCCCCTAGAGTGCACTCCACTCGCAAACTAGGGGCCTCTATGGCTTTTTTATGAAATATACCCATGATGACATCTGCAAAGCTGCGACATGGTGTACACCACACACATTTACAAAACACTATTGCGTAGATGTGTTAGCGAGACAACACGCTAGTGTGGACCAAGCAGTTTACGTGCACTATTTCAGACAGCTGCAACAGCTACAGGTTAGCCGCCGCTTTGGAAGATAACTGCTATAGAGTCAATGCAAAGCATGTGATCTACAGCTCACATGCCTCGAACGGAAAATGCTACTTACCACAGTTTGCAACTGTTCTTGACATGTAGAGCTGTAGAGCCACATGTGCCCACCCTCCTCTCCTGGAACCTATACCTGTTGCAGTGATATCTTACTTAGATACATACATACATGGACATCTCTCTTACTATTCTTACTAACTCCATTCTCACCCTCTGCGGGAAAACAATCTAACAATGGAGTCGATGCCCATGCGCACTATCACCGACAGGAGGAGTCCCCTACCTTGTGACTGGAAAGACTTCATCGAAGAAAATCAAAGTGCAAATATCCAGGCCCAACACTAGATGGCGATCTGTGACCAGCATGTGACTCAACAGTTCTACATGCCAGGAACAGATGCTTACTGTGGTAAGTAGCATTTTCCTTCTCCATTACTCTATGAGTAGAGCTCTGTATGTCTGTTTCTCTCTGGATGGAGCCTTGACTAAACCTCTGCGCTTCCGTTACTCTATGGGTAGGATCTTGGGTAGAGCTCTGTGTGTCCATTATTCTGTGAGTAGGGCCTTGAGTAGAGCTCTGTGTATCCATCACTCTGTGAGCAGCGCCTTGACTAGAGCTCTGTGTATCCATTATTCTGTGAGTAGCGCCTTGAGTAGAGCTCTGTGTATCCATCACTCTGTGAGCAGCGCCTTGACTAGAGCTCTGTGTATCCATCACTCTGTGAGTAGAGTCTTGAGTAGAGCTCTGTGTATCCATTATTCTGTGAGTAGAGTGTTGAGTAGAGCTCTGTGTATCCATCACTCTGTGAGTAGAGTCTTGAGTAGAGCTCTGTGTATCCATTATTCTGTGAGTAGAGTCTTGAGTAGAGCTCTGTGTATCCATCATTCTGTGAGTAGGGCCTTGAGTTGAGCTCTGTGTATCCATCACTCTGTGAGTAGCGCCTTGAGTAGAGCTCTGTGTATTCATTATTCTGTGAGTAGAGTCTTCAGAAGAGCTCTGTGTATCCATTATTCTGTGAGTAGGTTGTTGAGTAGAGCTCTGCGTATCCATCACTCTGTGAGTAGCGCCTTGACTAGAGCTCTGTGTATCCATCACTCTGTGAGTAGCGCCTTGAGTAGAGCTCTGTGTATCCATTATTCTGTGAGTAGAGTCTTCAGTAGAGCTCTGTGCATCCATTATTCTGTGAGTAGCGCCTTGACTAGAGCTCTGTGTATCCATCACTCTGTGAGTAGCGCCTTGAGTAGAGCTCTGTGTATCCATTATTCTGTGAGTAGAGTCTTAAGTAGAGCTCTGTGTATCCATTACTCTGTGAGTAGAGTCTTGAGTAGAGCTCTGTGTATCTATGACTCTGTGAGTAGAGTCTTGAGTAGAGCTCTGTGTATCCATCACTCTGTGAGTAGCGCCTTGAGTAGAGCTCTGTGTATCCATCACTCTGTGAGCAGCGCCTTGACTAGAGCTCTGTGTATCCATTATTCTGTGAGTAGCGCCTTGAGTAGAGCTCTGTGTATCCATCACTCTGTGAGTAGAGTCTTCAGTAGAGCTCTGTGTATCCATGACTCTGTGAGTAGCGCCTTGAGTAGAGCTCTGTGTATCCATCACTCTGTGAGTAGGGCCTTGAGTAGAGCTCTGTGTATCCATCACTCTGTGAGCAGCGCCTTGACTAGAGCTCTGTGTATCCATTATTCTGTGAGTAGCGCCTTGAGTAGAGCTCTGTGTATCCATCACTCTGTGAGTAGAGTGTTGAGTAGAGCTCTGTGTATCCATCACTCTGTGAGTAGCGCCTTGAGTAGACCTCTGTGTATCCATGACTCTGTGAGTACAGTCTTCAGTAGAGCTCTGTGTATCCATTATTCTGTGAGTAGAGTGTTTAGTAGAGCTCTGTGTATCCATGACTCTGTGAGTAGAGTCTTGAGTAGAGCTCTGTGTATCCATCACTCTGTGAGTAGGGCCTTGAGTAGAGCTCTGTGTATCCATTATTCTGTGAGTAGAGTGTTGAGTAGAGCTCTGTGTATCCATCACTCTGTGAGTAGCGCCTTGAGTAGAGCTCTGTGTATCCATTATTCTGTGAGTAGAGTCTTCAGAAGAGCTCTGTGTATCCATTATTCTGTGAGTAGAGTGTTGAGTAGAGCTCTGTGTATCATCACTCTGTGAGTAGCGCCTTGACTAGAGCACAGTGTATCCATCACTCTGTGAGTAGCGCCTTGAGTAGAGCTCTGTGTATCCATTATTCTGTGAGTAGAGTGTTGAGTAGAGCTCTGTGTATCCATCACTCTGTGAGTAGCGCCTTGAGTAGAGCTGTGTATCCATCACTCTGTGAGTAGAGTCTTCAGTAGAGCTCTGTGTATCCATTATTCTGTGAGTAGAGTGTTGAGTAGAGCTCTGTGTATCCATCACTCTGTGAGTAGCGCCTTGAGTAGAGCTCTGTGTATCCATCACTCTGTGAGTAGAGTCTTCAGTAGAGCTCTGTGTATCCATGACTCTGTGAGTAGCCCCTTGAGTAGAGCTCTGTGTATCCATGACTCTGTGAGTAGCGCCTTGAGTAGAGCTCTGTGTATCCATGACTCTGTGAGTAGCGCCTTCAGTAGAGCTCTCTGTATCCATGACTCTGTGAGTAGGGCCTTGAGTTGAGCTCTGTGTATCCATTATTCTGTGAGTAGAGTGTTGAGTAGAGCTCTGTGTATCCATTATTCTGTGAGTAGAGTCTTCAGTAGAGCTCTGTGTATCCATGACTCTATGAGTAGCGCCTTGAGTAAACCTCTGTGTATCCATGACTCTGTGAGTACAGTCTTCAGTAGAGCTCTGTGTATCCATTATTCTGTGAGTAGAGTGTTTAGTAGAGCTCTGTGTATCCATCACTCTGTGAGTAGCGCCTTGAGTAGAGCTCTGTGTATCCATCACTCTGTGAGTAGAGTCTTCAGTAGAGCTCTGTGTATCCATGATTCTGTGAGTAGCGCCTTGAGTAGAGCTCTGTGTATCCATCACTCTGTGAGTAGGGCCTTGAGTAGAGCTCTGTGTATCCATGACTCTGTGAGTAGCGCCTTGAGTAGAGCTCTGTGTATCCATGACTCTGTGAGTAGGGCCTTGAGTAGAGCTCTGTGTATCCATTATTCTGTGAGTAGAGTCTTCAGTAGAGCTCTGTGTATCCATGACTCTGTGAGTAGAGTGTTGAGTAGAGCTCTGTGTATCCATCACTCTGTGAGTAGCGCCTTGAGTAGACCTCTGTGTATCCATGACTCTGTGAGTACAGTCTTCAGTAGAGCTCTGTGTATCCATTATTCTGTGAGTAGAGTGTTTAGTAGAGCTCTGTGTATCCATGACTCTGTGAGTAGCGCCTTGAGTAGAGCTCTGTGTATCCATCACTCTGTGAGTAGGGCCTTGAGTAGAGCTCTGTGTATCCATCACTCTGTGAGTAGAGTCTTGAGTAGAGCTCTGTGTATCCATTATTCTGTGAGTAGAGTCTTAAGTAGAGCTCTGTGTATCCATTACTCTGTGAGTAGAGTCTTGAGTAGAGCTCTGTGTATCTATGACTCTGTAAGTAGAGTCTTGAGTAGAGCTCTGTGTATCCATGACTCTGTGAGTAGGGCCTTGAGTAGAGCTCTGTGTATCCATGACTCTGTGAGTAGCGCCTTGAGTAGAGCTCTGTGTATCCATGACTCTTTGAGTAGCGCCTTGAGTAGAGCTCTGTGTATCCATCACTCTGTGAGTAGCGCCTTGAGTAGAGCTCTGTGTATCCATCACTCTGTGAGTAGAGTCTTGAGTAGAGCTCTGTGTATCCATCACTCTGTGAGTAGAGCCTTGAGTAGAGCTCTGTGTATCCATCACTTTGTGAGTAGAGTCTTGAGTAGAGCTCTGTGTATCCATGACTCTGTGAGTAGCGCCTTGAGTAGAGCTCTGTGTATCCATGACTCTGTGAGTAGAGTCTTGAGTAGAGCTCTGTGTATCCATCACTCTGTGAGTAGGGCCTTGAGTAGAGCTCTGTGTATCCATGACTCTGTGAGTAGCGCCTTGAGTAGAGCTCTGTGTATCCATGACTCTGTGAGTAGAGTCTTGAGTAGAGCTCTGTGTATCCATCACTCTGTGAGTAGGGCCTAGAGTAGAGCTCTGTGTATCCATGACTCTGTGAGTAGCGCCTTGAGTAGAGCTCTGTGTATCCATGACTCTGTTAGTAGCGCCTTGAGTAGAACTCTGTGTATCCATCACTCTGTGAGTAGAGTCTTGAGTAGAGCTCTGTGTATCCATTATTCTGTGAGTAGCGCCTTGAGTAGAGCTCTGTGTATCCATGACTCTGTGAGTAGCGCCTTGAGTAGAGCTCTATGTATCCATGAGTCTGTGAGTAGCGCCTTGACTAGAGCTCTGTGTATCCATGACTCTGTGAGTAGCGCCTTGAGTAGAGCTCTATGTATCCATGAGTCTGTGAGTAGCGCCTTGACTAGAGCTCTGTGTATCCATTATTCTGTGAGTAGAGTGTTGAGTATTTCTATTGATCTGTTACTGTTTGTCGTTAGTGTTTGACTAACTTAAGGCTAGTATGCCACTTGTCTGTAGCACTGGATGCGGTCGACCGCCAGCCCCGCTGTGGGCTTCAGCTCACCTGTGAACATATCCATTCTTTCAATAACAGGACCGGAGGAGATGTCACCCGTCGCACCTTTGGGTATCAACGAGGAAGGAGAGACCTACCCCATTGACATCGAAGGGTACCAGACAGCAGTAACTAGCAGCAGCCCTTCAGGTGAGTAGACACCTCTACAGTGCTTTGACCCCTCAGGTTTCACAAATGCTGTCTCTGCATCTCGTGGCGAGTCCTGTCATCAGACTGTTCTCGGTGAGAGTAACTTTCCGTGACAGCCACATGCAGTCTCCTAAAATGTCCAAGGTTCGATTCCTCTCATCAGGAGAGGCAGTGAAGTGTGTGCAGGGCAGCCTTTCACCCAATGTATAGCAGAGAAACAGAACATTGTTGCAGATACTGATAAATGCAACAGCAAACCACAGAAGAGAGGGACGGAAATGATGGTGAGAGCAACATTAGTTTCAGGTTCCAACTGGTACCAATGAGTGTGTAGCAGGCGTCATGCATTTTACATCCTTGTGAAAATGCTCTTACGGGATTAGCCTCAGAGCTTTACCACTCCTGTACAGACAAGCCTTCTTGGAAACGTGATGTCTGGTCTTCAGTTATGTCTGTGCTTTAACACTGTAAGTGAAGTTTGCTGTGTTTACGCTCTCTTCACTCAGGTTGCAGAGACTCTCAGACTTCAGTAGAGTTTCAGTAGAGTTTGATGGCCCATAGCGTGTACATTTGGAACGTCTCATGGTATATTTGAGGCTTCACCCTGAAATCAAGTGCCTCCTCCCCCCCCCCCCCCACCCCCCTGGCTGTGTCTGTGGACAAGAGATGTAAAAAACAACAAGAAGAGGGTAAGGGTTTTTCCACGTTGTGGAGGGGAGGTACTCCTGGTCCCCTAGACCTAGATAGAGGAGTATCACCGTTGGACCCAGGTGGTCCTAATGGAGTATGGGGAAAGAAGGATGAAGTCCAAAGGAAGTTGTTCTTTTTTTAAAAGACCCCTCACTCACCAACCTGGTTGGTGACATGCTTCATCATCGTGGTCCCACCTGGACAGCCGAGTGCCATCCGGGTGTGCTGCAACACCTGATTACAGTGGAGCGGGACATTTTTGTGATGGTAGTGCAAAAAGTGAGTTAAAAATTGGCGCAGTGTACCTTCAAAAAACTTTATTCAGAGGTTACTGGACAATAAATAAAAACAAATACAGATATGTTAGTTGGTTAAATTGACCGACTATAGCTATGTGCAGGTGTTAGGGTCTACAAGTTTCAACCTGTGTTGGAGATTCCCAGGTTTTCGTCAGGACCAAAAGTGAAAAAAAGAGAGAAGGAACCTGGGCGGTATGCACACGCTAAGGTGCACCCAACCCTAGGCCCTTATGTCCTAACTGTAAATCAAAGTCAGGTCTAATAACATCCAACTTCTGGAGTCAGGAAGAATAAAAACTCAAAGCTCGAGTAGGTTACGCCTCATAGGAAACGAGGACAGGCTGATGTTCTCAGGTCTATTGGGACCGGAACGTGGAGGAGGCCGTTTGCCTATACCCTGTCCTCCAGAGGATGCCGTTGATGCACTGGGCCAGGGACAGACTGATTTGCATATAGCCAGGTTCTGAGCTGGGATGGTGCAGTGAGCTAAATAACGGTGATGGATCAAGCCCTGATCTTTGGACTGGGTAAGAGTGTCCTGCTTAATTCAGACACTCTGTTCATCACCACCCCCTTTTCTGAATCGCAGCACACCCGGATGGCACTCAGCTGTCCGGGTGGGACCCCGATGATGAAGCATGTCACCAACCAGGTTGGTGAGTGAGGGGTCTTTTAAAAGAGGAACAACTTCCTTTTGACTTCATCCTTCTTTCCCCATACTCCATTAGGACCACCTTGGTCCAACGGTGATACTCCTCTTTTTATTCATACATGTGGACAAGAGATGCCTCCTCCACAGGAGAGCAAAGGTCAGATTGCCATCTCACATATGAGGCATCTCAGTGACCTCTTCCATGACCTTCAAAATGCAATGCCCTCTTCATGCCCATGACTTCCACGCTCTAGCCAGGATCTGCCGTAATCATGACTCACAGCCTCAAGAGAATATTTGGTATGTTGCAACATTTCACACGCAGATGACTAATTTGTCCCTTGAATTATTGTCCTACAGATTATGGAAGCCCCAAGAGGAAGAGAAAAGTCAGCAGTGTTTCGAAATGTAAAGATAAGTTCATACTCTGCGAATCTACTGCACAGAAACTCAAAGCAAACATTACACAGAGCATTACTGAGAGGAAACCTTCTGTGAGCCGGATTTGGGCAGGAAGTTATGAAACACAGATAAAGGAGAAACCCGAACATTTGCAAAATGATTGCAATCTACTAACACATTCCAGTTTTCATCAGACAGCACCAAACGTTCAGTCTTCGGAAATATATGTCACTTGTGAAGGCACCATGAGAAACCATGTTTCACACAAACCAGACCATCAGCAAAGCTGCCAACCATATCCTATTCTTGAAGAAGAGCAAACTTACCCGAAGGACAGCCGACACGGACGTCCGCAAGCATTCAAAGTAAACGGAAAGTATACCTGTACTGAATGTGGGAAAAGCCTGTCGTCAATCACTGCTCTCACCAGACATGAGCGCATACACACAGGAGAGAGACCGTTCCACTGTCCCATTTGTGGTAAGACCTTCAACCAGAACGGAGCTCTTCGCCGGCACCAGAAGCTGCACACTGGCGAGAAACCCTATGAGTGCCACCTGTGTGGGAAAAGCTTCAATCTCAAGCACAATCTAGTGGGACACCAGAAAATACACACAAGATTGCAACAAAACTGTGAAACTGATGTTTAGTAAAAGATGAAATGTGGATGTACCAGAGGGAAATTGGAACCCAGAGACCAGCACAGTATTGATCAAGTGGGATGTTTGAATATCAGATTCTGTGCGTGGCCAAAACATTATAAGGTTTGGTGACCGCTGAGTAATACACTGTTCGTATCAGTAACCACTGAGTAATACACTATTGGTATCAGTAACCACTGAGTACTACACTAGAAGTATCAGTTGCCACTCAGTCATACCCTATAAGTATAAGTTACCACTCAGGCATACCCTACGAGTAGCAGTTACTACTGAGTAATACACTAGAAGTATCAGTTACCGCTTAGTCATACCCTATGAGTATCAGTTATCACTGAGTAAACACTCTCTGCGAGAAGACACATATTGAACATCAACCTAAACAGAACCATGGAATCTTCCCCGAGTCAGGGACACAAGAGGCATTATATGCCACTGCTCGCGGCCCATGTAAGACACTGACCACGAGAGTGAGACTTTTCACCTCACTGTTCATGGCCGACGTAGGACACTGACCACGAAAGTGAGACATTTCACCTCACTGTTCATGGCCGACAAAGAATACTGACCTCAAGACTGAGACATTTCACGCGACTGTTCATGGCTGACGTAGGACACTGACCACGAAAGTGAGACATTTCACCTCACTGTTCATGGCCGACATAGAATACTGACCTCAAGAGTGAGACATTTCACGCAACTGTTCATGGCCGACGTAGGACACTGACCACGAAAGTGAGACATTTCACCTCACTGTTCATGGCCGACAAAGAATACTGACCTCAAGACTGAGACATTTCACGCGACTGTTCATGGCTGACGTAGGACACTGACCACGAAAGTGAGACATTTCACCTCACTGTTCATGGCCGACATAGAATACTGACCTCAAGACTGAGACATTTCACGCGACTGTTCATGGCCGACGTAGGACACTGACCACGAAAGTTAGACATTTCCCCTCACTGTTCATGAATGAATGAATGAATGAATGAAAGAGTTTTTGTATAGCACGATGTTCACTCCATGGAGCATCTTGGAGCTTAGCGGACAGAAAAGGGGCGTCTGGCGGTATTAACAGAGGAAGGGGTGATGGAGAGATATTTTAAAGTAGAGATAGCGCTAGGTGGTCTGGGGTGGCAAAGATCCATGTTTTGAGGAGCTTCCTGAAAGTGAGTTCCATATGAGTGTGCCTCAGCTGAGTGGGTAGGGCGTTCCAGGCTTTTGTCCCCAGTACAGCCATAGTCTTCCCACCCCGGGTTTTCAATTTGAATTTGGGGGCGGTTTGCAGGTTCTCTGATGTGGACCGCAAAGTCCGTATGGTGTTATTGGGCTTGATTTTGGATCTTAAATATTCTGGTCCAGTCTCACTTATGGCTTTGTAAGTAATGGTCAAGATTTTAAAGAGTTTGTGAACTGGTCGCCAGTGAAGTGCTTTGAGTGCCGCAGCTGAGGGAAAGTCCCTGGGGAGCTTGAGTACCAATCTCGCCGCAGACTTCTGGACCACCTGCGGTCCTTTCACAACTGTCTTTTTTGTTCCTGCATAAAGACTGTTGCAGTAGTCCAAACAAGATAAGATTAGGGCCACTGCAACAGTCTTCCTGGCGGCAGCAGGAGGAGGTCAAAATATTTTCGGAGGGTTTTTATGGAGAAGTGTGGCTCACTGGTTAGAGGAGAAGTGTGGCTCACTGGTTAGAGGAGGCAGACCTGGAAGCGGAGGTCAGCCCGGGACCAGGGTTCTATTCCCGGCTCGGTGGGGTCTTGAGTCCTAAAATGTCCATGGACTCGACAATTCTTGCTCCGGTGCCTACTCGATTCACGGGTTCACACTCTGTGACTCTGGGCAATAGCTTGCTTAATCTCCACAACGGCCCCTCGCGACGGGATGCCTGGCTTTCACCTTGCGGATACCCTGCCGGGGTTATCTCACAAGGGAATACCAGGACGGGTTCCCTAAGCAAGCGTTTAGAAACCGCTCGGTGATTTGCGCTATATAAATTCCTGTACATTTACATTTACATTACATTTACATTTATAGTTTGAAAGCTCTTGCCTGCAATGGTAAGTGCTTACTTGTGAAAAGATAGTGTGGGGTCGATTTTTATTCCTACATTTCTAGCAGTGTCGACTGTGGTGGGTGGGGCATCAGAGCCAGAGGCCACCATTGGGTAGGTCTAAAACCATTGGACTTTCCAAACAGCATAATATCTGTTTTGGAGCTATTACATATGAGGTGATTTGGGGGCATATTATCGAGAGTATTATCGCCACTTTAGCGGCCGTTTTCGGATGAAAAGCGGCAATAATTCTATCGTAGTATCAACAAGGGCACGCTAACACGTGTTTCCTTATTTTAGCAGCCCTTTAAACGCCACTTTGCATGTCAGCGCTGAATATCGCTAATGACATGCAAAGTAGGAGTTCCCTTTCGTTTGTCCCTTGAAATCCACACTGACGTGGCAGCACAAGATTATCACGCCTCAAGCAAACCTGCGATGCAATGAAATAAACCGCGGTTATCGAAGGTTTGTAACGCCTGTTCACAAACTGACCTAGCCATAACTTTAATGGCAGTTGGATTGTACGGCTGATGCAACGGGCATATTATCAAGGAAACGCGATACATACCGCATTTCCCACTTTGTGCGATCCTGTTTCAAGCCACTGTCGCTGGATTTAATCGCCGTGGAGATTTGCCTCGATAATAATACAATATCTCGGCGATTAAATCTGGCGATATGCGATGTTAAACAGAATCACGCAAAGTGGGAAATGCGATATTTATTGCGTTTCCTTGATAAGATGCAGTTTAGTTTCATCCAGTTCATTACTGCAGTGAGACAGTGGTGGAACTTCTCTCCCACTGTTGTGGAGTTTTTGTCCAGGGTGAGGATCAGCGTATGCAATTGATTCAATATCGAAAGTAGCTATCAGATAGAGAAGTGGTGACATGTAAAGATTAAATACGGTAGAGCTCAGGGATGAGCCCTGGGGGACCCCTGATGACAACCACTTTACTCCCGATGTGTACCTACCCAGTGTTACTATCTGATACCTTTTGTCTAGGAAATATGTAATCCAGGCCAGAGCCTTGTTTGTTATTCCTCTGTGTTCCAATCTGTCTCTCAGAATGTCATGAGAGACAGTGTCGAACGCCGCCGATAGATCCAACAGAATCAGTACTGCGTCCTTGCCCTCATCCAAGGCAAACTTGAGGGTATCGGAGGTGTGTAGCAGCACTGATTCCGTTGAGTGGCCTGGTCTGAAACCTGATTGCATTGGATGCAGAGTTTTAGTTTCTTGCAGGAAGACATTAAGTTGGGCATTGACTAGTTTCTCAGCAATTTTGCTAAGGCCTGGTAGTAGTGAAATAGGTCTGAGGTTGGAGAGAGTGGTGGGGTCTGGAAGTTTTTTTTTGGGGCGTGGCTTTACAGCAGCAATTTTTTTTCCAGATATCATGGCTGACGTGGGACACTGACCACGAGAGTGAGACATTTCATGTCACTGTTCATGGCCGACGTAGGACACTGACCATGAGAGTGAGACATTTCACGCCACTGTTCATGGCCGAAGTAGGACATTGACCACGATAGTGAGACATTTCACACCACTGTTCATGGCCGACGTAGGATACTGACCTCGAGAGCGAGACATATCACCTCACTGTACATGGTCGACATAAAATTCTGACCTCAAGAGTGAAACATTTCACACCACTGTTCATGGCCGACGTAGGATACTGACCACGAGAGTGAGACATTTCACCTCACTGTTCATGGCCGACGTAGGATACTGACCACGAGAGTGAGACATTTCACCTCACTGTTCATGGCCAACGTAGGACACTGACCTCGAGAGCGAGACATTTCACCTCACTGTTCATGGCCAACGTAGGACACTGACCACAAGAGTGAGACATTTCACGCGACTTCTCATGGCCGACGTAGGACACTGACCACGAGAGTGAGACATTTCACGCGACTTCTCATGGCCGACGTAGGACACTGACCACGAGAGTGAAACAAGGCAGCCACCATGAAGAAGCTGGTTTGGGCACAGTGCAAGGTCGATGGCAAAGCTATGAAGTGATTTGTGAAAGCAGGAAAGCACAAGAGCATACTAATAGATGGGGAGCAGTTCTGTTAAATTACACACAGACAGTCACCGCGACAGGAGAGCAGAGCAGATGGGCTCATGGACTGACAGAATAAAGAGAAAGGTCATAAAACACACTGCTCAACACAAGTGAGTGACCTGAGGAATGCTCTCGCAGTCACACTGTCCACCTGAAGCTGGGGTGCCTCTAGTGTGATGTGAAGGATGCTCACCAGAATTGTGATCCCCGTTTCCCTGTGGGTCGTAGTGTGGACGTAGGGCAGGATGGGCCCTAATGTCAATGAATCTACTGGCCAAAGCCAAGAGTCCACGTGGGATCGGAGAGGCTGACCTGTGCTCATTTTGTGGACATGCACTGTCTAAAACCTGGCAGTTGAAAGGCAAAAATTGCTTTACCTTATAAACATGTATTGGACATAATTGTAAAATAGAAACTTGCTTAGATTTTCTAGTTTTTGGTCAACTGACAAAAAAAGTGAAAACACTGCTGGTGTCCAGATGTGTCGTTTTTGGGCGGGGGAGTTTGGGGTGAGACACCCCCAAATAAATGTATTCTGGGCCCTGAGTGAGGTCTGCTGTGTCTAAGTTGGTATTTCTGTTGATCAGGAAGTCCAGAAGATGCTGTGACTTGTTCATTTTTTTAAATCAGGAACGTACATATATATAATGATGGGTTTACCAAGCAAGTATTAACTCTGCATCCACAGAAGGACTCCTTGAATGGATGCAAATGTACTACTTTATGGGATTCACAAACATTGGGAGTACTAGGCTTGGAAAGCTGTGCCAGTCTCAAGTTTCCATTCATACTCCTGGCACTCAGATGCCCAAAGCTGCAGGGATGACCGCATGTAAATAGTCTAACCACTGGCACTCAGACACCCAAAGGTGCAGGGATGACCGCATGTAAATGGTCTCACCACTGGCACTCAGACACCCAAAGGTGCAGGGATGACCGCATGTAAATGGTCTCACCACTGGCATTCAAACACCCACAGGTGCTGGGATGACCGCATGTAAATGGTCTCACCGCTGGCACTCAAACACCCACAGGTGCTGGGATGACCGCATGTAAATAGCCTTACCACTGGCACTCAGACACCCACAGGTGCTGGGATGACCGCATGTAAATGATCTCACCACTGGCACTCAGACACCCAAAGGTGCAGGGAGGACCGCATGTAAATAGTCTCACCGCTGGCACTCAGACACCCAAAGGTGCTGGGATGACTGCATGTAAATAGTCTCACCACTGGCACTCAGCCACCCAAAGGTGCAGGAATGACCGCATGTAAGTAGTCTCACCACTGGCACTCAGACACCCAAAGGTGCAGGGAGGACCGCATGTAAATGGTCTCACCACTGGCACTCAGACACCCACAGGTGCTGGGATGACCGCATGTAAATAGTCTCACCACTGGCACTCAAACACCCACAGGTGCAGGGAGGACCGCATGTAAATGGTCTCACCACTGGCACTCAGACACCCAAAGGTGCAGGAATGACCGCATGTAAATAGTCCTACCGCTGGCACTCAAACACCCACAGGTGCAGGGAGGACCGCTTGTAAATGGTCTCACCACTGGCACTCAGACACCCAAAGGTGCAGGAATGACCGCATGTAAATAGTCTCACCACTGGCACTCAGACACCCAAAGGTGCAGGGAGGACCGCATGTAAATGGTCTCACCACTGGCACTCAAACACCCACAGATGCAGGGAGGACCGCATGTAAATAGTCTCACCACTGGCACTCAGACACCCACAGGTGCAGGGAGGACCGCATGTAAATGGTCTCACCACTGGCACTCAGACACCCACAGGTACAGGGTGGACCACATGTAAATAGTCTCACCTATGGCACTCAGACACCCAAAGGTACAGGGATGACCGGATGTAAATAGTCTCACCGCTGGCACTCAGACACCCAAAGGTTCTGGGATGACCGCATGTAAGTAGTCTCACCAATGGCACTCAGACACCCAAAGGTGCAGGAATGACCGCATGTAAATAGTCTCACCACTGGCACTCAGACACCCACAGGTGCAGGGAGGACCGCATGTAAATAGTCTCACCACTGGCACTCAGACACCCACAGGTGCAGGAATGACCGCATGTAAATAGTCTCACCACTGGCACTCAGACACCCACAGGTGCAGGGAGGACTGCATGTAAATGGTCTCACCACTGGCACTCAAACACCCACAGGTGCAGGGAGGACCACATGTAAATGGTCTCACCACTGGCACTCAGACACCCAAAGGTGCAGGAATGACTGCATGTAAATAGTCTCACCACTGGCACTCAGACACCCAAAGGTGCAGGGAGGACCGCATGTAAATGGTCTCACCACTGGCGCTCAGACACCCAAACGTGCAGGGATGACCGCATGTAAGTAGTCTCACCGCTGGCACTCAAACACCCACAGGTGCAAGAATGACCACATGTAAATAGTCTCACCGCTGGCACTCAAACACCCACAGGTGCAGGGATGACCGCATGTAAGTAGTCTCACCGCTGGCACTCAAACACCCACAGGTGCAAGAATGACCACATGTAAATAGTCTCACCGCTGGCACTCAAACACCCACAGGTGCTGGGAGGACCGCATGTAAGTAGTCTCACCGCTGGCACTCAGACACCCACAGGTGCAAGGATGACCGCATGTAAGTAGTGTCACCACTGGCACTCAGACACCCAAAGGTGCAGGGAGGACCGCATGTAAGTAGTCTCATCACTGGCACTCAGACACCCACAGGTGCAAGGATGACCGCATGTAAGTAGTCTCACCACTGGCACTCACACACCCAAAGGTGCAGGGAGGACCGCATGTAAATAGTCTCACCACTGGCACTCAAACACCCACAGGTGCTGGGATGACTGCATGTAAATAGTCTCACCAATGGCACTCAGACACCCAAAGGTGCAGGAATGACCACATGCAAATAGTCTCACCACTGGCACTCAGACACCCACAGGTGCAGGGAGGAACGCATGTAAATGGTCTCACCACTGGCACTCAGACACCCACAGGTGCAGGAATGACCGCATGTAAATAGTCTCACCACTGGCACTCAGACACCCAAAGGTGCAGGAATGACCGCATGTAAATAGTCTCACCACTGGCACTCAGACACCCAAAGGTGCAGGGATGACCGCATGTAAATGGTCTCACCACTGGCATTCAAACACCCACAGGTGCTGGGATGACCGCATGTAAATGGTCTCACCGCTGGCACTCAAACACCCACAGGTGCTGGGATGACTGCATGTAAATAGTCTTACCACTGGCACTCAGACACCCAAAGGTGCAGGAATGACCGCATGTAAATAGTCTCACCACTGGCACTCAGACACCCACAGGTGCAGGGAGGACCGCATGTAAATAGTCTCACCACTGGCACTCAAACACCCAAAGGTGCAGGGAGGACTGCATGTAAATGGTCTCACCACTGGCGCTCAGAAACCCAAAGGTGCAGGGAGGACCGCATGTAGCCACCACCAGTGCAGCCACCACCAGTGCAGCCACCACCAGTGCAGGCACCTCCAGTGCAGACACCTCCAGTGCAACCACCTCCAGTGCAGATACATCCAGTGCAGCCACCACCAGTGCAGGCACCTCCAGTGCAGACACCTCCAGTGCAGAAACCTCCAGTGCAACCACCTCCAGTGCAAATACCTCTACTGCAGCCACCACCAGTACAGACACCAACAGTGCAGACTCCACCAGTGCAGGCACCTCTAGTGCAGCCACCTCCAGTGCAGCCACCTCTAGTGCAGCTACCTCTAGTGCAGCTACCTCTAGTGCAGCCACCTCCAGTGCAGCCACCACCAGTGCAGCCACCTATAGAACAATCACCACCAGTGCAGCCACCACCAGTACAGCCACCACCAGTGCAGCCACTACCAGTTCAGCCACCACCAGTGCAGCTACCTCCAGCGCAGCCACTTCTAGTGCAGCCAGCACCAGTGCAGCCACCTCCAGTGCAGCCACCTCTAGTGCAGCCACCTCAGTGCAGCCAGCACCAGTGCAGGCACTACCACTGCAGCTACCACCAGTGCAGCCACCTCCAGTGCAGCCACCTCTAGTGCAGCCAGCACCAGTGCAGCCACCTCCAGTGCAGCCACTTCTAGTGCAGCCACCTCCAGTGCAGCCACCACTAGTGCAGGCACCTCCAGTGCAGACACCTCCAGTGCAGACACCTCCAGTGCAACCACTTCCAGTGCAGATACCTCCAGTGCAGCCACCACCAGTGCAGATACCTCAATTGCAGCTACCACCAGTGCAGACACCTCCAGTGCAGACAACTCCAGTGCAGACACCTCCAGTGCAGCCACCTCCAGTGCAGCCACCACCAGTGCAAACACTACCAGTGCAGCCATCATCAGTGCAGCCACCAGCATTGCAGCCACCTCCAGTGCAGCCACCACCAGTGCAGCCACCACCAGTGCAGTCACCTCCAGTGCAGACACCTCCAGTGCAGCCACCTCCAGTGCAGACACCTCCAGTGCAGATACCTCCAGTGCAGCCACCACCAGTGCAGACACCACCAGTGCAGCCACCAATAGTGCAGACACCTCCAGTGCAGGCACCTCCAGTGCAGCTACCTCTAGTGCAGCCACCTCCAGTGCAGCCACCACCAGTACAGCCACCACCAGTGCAGCCACCTCTAGTGCAGCCAGCACCAGTGCAGCCACTACCAGTTCAGCCACCACCAGTGCAGCTACCTCCAGTGCAGCCACTTCTAGTGCAGCCAGCACCAGTTCAGCCACTACCAGTTCAGCCACCACCACTGCAGCCACCTCCAGTGCAGCCACTTCTAGTGCAGCCAGCACCAGTTCAGCCACCTCCAGTGCAGCCACCTCCAGTGCAGCCACCTCAGTGCAGCCAGCACCAGTGCAGACACTACCACTGCAGCTACCACCAGTGCAGCCACCTCCAGTGCAGCCACCTGTAGTGCAGCCACCACCAGTGCAGCCACTACCACTGCAGCCACCTCCAGTGCAGCCACCTCTAGTGCAGCCAGCACCAGTGCAGCCACCTCCAGTGCAGCCACTTCTAGTGCAGCCAGCACCAGTGCAGCCATCACCAGTGCAGCCACCTCCAGTGCAGGCACCTCTACTGATGCCACCTCCAGTGCAGCCACCTCTAGTGCAGCCAGCACCAGTGCAGCCTCTACCAGTTCAGCCACCACCAGTGCAGCTACCTCCAGTGCAGCCACTTCTAGTGCAGCCAGCACCAGTGCAGCCACCTCCAGTGCAGCCAGCACCAGTGCAGCCACCTCCAGTGCAGCCACCTCAGTGCAGCCAGCACCAGTGCAGACACTACCACTGCAGCTACCACCAGTGCAGCCACCTCCAGTGCAGCCACCTCTAGTGCAGTCACCACCAGTGCAGCCACTACCACTGCAGCCACCTCCAGTGCAGCCACCACCAGTGCAGCCACCTCTAGTGCAGCCAGCACCAGTGGAGCCACCTCCAGTGCAGCCACCTCAGTGCAGCCAGCACCAGTGCAGACACTACCACTGCAGCTACCACCAGTGCAGCCACCTCCAGTGCAGCCACCTCCAGTGCAGCCACCTCTAGTGCAGTCACCACCAGTGCAGCCACTACCACTGCAGCCACCTCCAGTGCAGCCACTACCAGTGCAGCCACCTCTAGTGCAGCCAGCATCAGTGGAGCCACCTCCATTGCAGCCACTTCCAGTGCAGCCAGCACCAGTGCAGCCAGCACCAGTGCCGCCACCTCAAGTGCAGACACCTCCAGTGCAGCCACCAGCAGTGTATCCACCTCCAGTGCAGCCACTTCTAGTGCAGCCAGCACCAGTGCAGCCAACTCCAGTGCAGCCAGCACCAGTGCAGCCACCTCCAGTGCAGACACTACCACTGCAGCTACCACCAGTGCAGCCACCTCCAGTTCAGCCACCTCTAGTGCAGCCACCTTTAGTGCAGCCACCACCAGTGCAGCCACCTCTAGTGCAGCCAGCACCAGTGCAGCCACCTCCAGTGCAGCCACTTCTAGTGCAGCCAGCACCAGTGCAGCCAGCACCAGTGCAGCCACCTCCAGTGCAGCCACCTCTAGTGCAGCCAGCACCAGTGCAGCCACCTCCAGTGCAGCCACCACCAGTGCAGCCACCTCTAGTGCAGCCACCTCTAGTGCAGCCAGCACCAGTGCAGCCACCTCCAGTGCAGCCACTTCTAGTGCAGCCAGCACCAGTGCAGCCACCTCCAGTGCAGCCACCTCTAGTGCAGCCAGCACCAGTGCAGCCACCTCCAGTGCAGCCACTTCTAGTGCAGCCAGCACCAGTGCAGCCATCTCCAGTGCAGCCACCTCCAGTGCAGGCACCTCTACTGCAGCCACCTCCAGTGCAGTCACCACCAGTGCAGCCACCTCTAGTGCAGCCAGCACCAGTTCAGCCACCTCCAGTGCAGCCACTTCTAGTGCAGCCAGTACCAGTGCAGCCACCTCCAGTGCAGCCACCTCCAGTGCAGCCACTACCAGTGCAGACACTACCAGTGCAGCCACCAACAGTGCAGCCACCTCCAGTGCAGACTCCACCAGTGCAGGCACCTCCAGTGCAGCCATCTCCAGTGCAGCCACCACCAATGCAGCCACCTCTAGTGCAGCCAGGCCACCTTGTTTCAGTGTGGGTCTCTCCTCTTGAGCACGTCTCCTTCAGCCACACCACCGAACTCCACTGGACCGACCATTGCTGTATCCACTTCACCTTCTGGAAACCAACCACGCACCACCGCACCCAACAGATCCCCTGCCGATGCTGGGGCAAAGTCACTGAAGACACAGCTAACCACTGCCCTCACCCGATGCCCACCCGTCGACTCCACCGACCCCTGCGACCATAGACGGTGGATTGACGATTGCGCCAACACCCTGGCCCCGCTCAAGAAACCCTCCAACAGACACACCAACAAGAAAGCAAGTTGGTTGACCACGGACCTCCAAGCATCCAAGCAGACCTGCTGGAAACTAGAGAAGAAATGGCACTGTGAACAGACACCGGACAGCTACGCAGCCCACAAGAACGCCATCTGCAGACACCATCACCTCATCAGATCCGCCAAAAGGGCGTCTTTCAAAGACCGTCTAGACAACAACACGCACAACAGCAAAGAGCTCTTCAACATAGTAAGGGAGCTCTCCAACCCCAGCATCTCACCTTCACAAGACCTGTGCAACGACCTCGCCACCATCTTCCATCGCAAGATCGCAGACATCCACAACAGCTTCAACACCCCGACCGCCCCGACAATCACTGAGACCTCCGACCTCACATCCCCCATCCCCACCAACCCTCTGCTTGCCTGGTCCAACATAAACGACGTTGACACAATCAAAATCATGAACACCATCCACTCCGGCTCTCCGTCAGACCCATGCCCTCACAGCATCTTCAACAAAGCCAGCTCCACCATCGCACCGCATTTCTGCCACACCATCAACATCTCCTTCGAGACAGCAACTTTCCCGGAAAGCTGGAAGCACACAGAGATCAACGCTGTTAGACCTGTCAGCCCTAGGGTGGTCTTTCCCTATTTTTTTCGCCCTTGCCCCATTTTTCCCACTTTCTTTTTCGTTGGCCTTAGGTCTCCGTGCACCTTCCCATTGCTAACCAATGCTAAGGTGCAGGTGCTCTCTACTTCAAACATGGCTGCCATAGGCCCCTGCTACTGCAGCGTGGTCTTTTTGGGTAGCACCCTAGTTGCCAGGAGCTGGCTGGAACCCCTAAATATTGTTGCCATTCAAGCATGCCTTGCCTGCCCATAGTTAGAGTAGGGTAAGCTCCTGGAACGTTCTAGAATAGGGGCGGGGTCTGCTTTTGCCGCCTCAGAGAGTGGTCACCTGACCTGGGCATATATAAGAAAAGGATGGAACAGTTCATTATTAATTCAGCCTGCTTTAAAAATGAGTTTTGATCCCCGCCCAAGCTCTGGGGTTTGAAATACCCCAAATTGTCACACTTGCAGGGGTGGGATGGTTAGTCATTGTGTAGGCACTGCCATTGGCAGCGCTGACAGAGGCAATGCGTGGTGCCGACTGCAGAGGCCTCCTGCCAGGCCCTGGCACTAAGCACCTCTCCCGGCCTCTCCTTCATACGAGTTGTCGAGGCGACGCAGACGGGCTCTGGCTGCACAGACACAAGTCCTGTGCAGGGAGGTGACATACAAGTGGGGAACTGGGAAGAACTGTCATCTTATTTTTTAATTTTATTACTAGTAATAGAACAAGTCATATATGGATATTGTGGTGAGTGACTCCGAAAAGAATGTTCTAAAGCAGAGGTATTCAAACTTTTCCAGGTTGAGCCCTCCCAGCTGAATTCCCCCAGATGTTGGGCCCCCCCACCACCCGACAGAAACCTCGGGAATCCGGCACACCACATGATCGACTGCAACGCGCACACCACTGGCCATATCCGGCAAACAATGCTCAACACAACAAGAGTGCCTAGCAAACTCAGGCCTGTGAGTGGGTGTGGCGAAACGACAAAGGCGTACCACACAGCTCAAAACACAATCCTCCAAGGCAAAGGAAGTCATCACAACCCTCCCCATCCATCATGTACACCTTGTCATCCACCAACACCCCCACCATTCATTCCGTCCCTCCATCTGTGCCCATCCACATCCAAACCCCTTCAACCACTTGCAAACCCATCCACCATCCATCCCTCCATCCATCATCTCATCAATCCATCCCCTCACCAATCCATCCACTCTCCTCACCCATCTATGCACACACCTGCCCATCCACTCTGCCAATCATTCATCCATGTCCTCACTCACTCATCCATCCATCCATCCTCCCCCTCTCTCTCCATTCCCCCCTCACCCAGCCACCCATCCCTCCATCCACCCTTCACCCATCCACCCACTCATCCATCCACTCATCCACTCATGAATCCATCCATTGACCTCTCACCCACCCCTTCACTCCTCCATCCATCCGCCCGTCCGTCCACCCTCCTCAATCACCAATCCATCCCCACATCCACCCCTTCACTCATCCATCCATCCATTCATTCATTCACCCCTTCACCCATCAATACATCAATCCATCCATCACCTCTCTCATCCATCCACCCACCGACTCGTCCACCATCCACCTCCCCATCGATCCATCCACCATTTCACTGATCCATCCATCCCTCCACCCATCCATCTACCCTTCCAACCATACACACATCCATCCACTCCCATTCATCCCTCCACTCATGCATACATCCTCTCTCCCACCATCCATCCACCCCTTCACCCATCCATCCATCCCCTCACTCATCCATCCATCCCCCCACCCATACATCCACCATGTCACCTACACATCCACCATTCCACCCATCACTCCACCCATACATCCACCACTCTACCCATACATCTATTCACCCACATGGCAACATAACGGACGTCTGGTGGCCGGCTCCACCCGACATCCCTCACACATTTGATGATTCAAATTCGAATCTACAGACCAACATCCCTGAACACAGACACTTCGGTGCCCCATACAAAGATCCTCATGAGTTGATGACCGCAGACCAGAGCCCACCGGCCCGATTCATGGTCCTAACCCGGATTGCCACCTCTCCCTCCCTTCCCAAAATAACTGTAGGACTCCCGCCCCCTCCCCCTTACTCCCACTCCCCTTGAAAGGCTGGGGCCCTGGGCCAGAGCCCACCCCACCCGTGCCTCAAACCCTCTCCGGAAACCTTCTCTCCCTTCTGGGAAGAGCTAACTCTCCCAGGAGGGGGCCAATTCACGGAGTCCACAGCTTCAGCTGCAGTCGGAGGCAAGGGGTCTCCTCTGCTAAAGCTGAAAGTGTGTCTGTTTGTTTGCTTTCGTTTTTAGCAGAGGAGACTCCTTGCCTGCACTGCAGCCGAAGCTGTCGACTCCATGAATTGGCCCCCTCCTGGGAGAATCACCCAGACAAAGGATCGGGCACAAAGGGAAGATTGGAGTGGAGCGCGAGCCCCCCCTGGGATGGTGCCGCGCCCCACAGTTTGAAGAACCCTGTTCTAAAGCAATAAAAAGGCAAAATGGCCATCATTTCCAACTATTTCAATTCATTTTGAACAAAATTAGCAATATTTAGCAAGGTTGGTCTGCAGTGCTGTTATAATTGTAATAACTTTTATAGCACCTTGAAACTGCAAAAACCGTGGAATTAAGTGGTGCAAATAAAAGGTGTTATACTAACCCAAGTATTGGGGTCTGCCTTTTTACCATTGGAAACAGGGAAGACCAAACTGACCGTATTTGCATTTAAACTCATTTAACTCTTTCACTGTGGCCCCTCGGGACCAGGGAGGTAATTGTGACCCTTTGACACCCCCTCCCAGTATGCCGCATGGGGAGGGGCAACACACTTCTGGGGGGGGGGGGGAGACCTCATTCAGTCCCCCACATGAACTTTGTGCAGTGCAGCTGCTGTCGGCACGGGAAGAGAGGCGGGTCCGGGCAGTGTGGCGGGTCTGGGCAGTGGGGCGGGTCCGGGCAGTGAGGCGGGTCTGGGCAGTGAGGCGGGTCTAGGCAGTGAGGCGGCTCCGGGCAGTGAGGCGAGTCCGGTCAGTGAGGCGGGTCTGGGCAGTGAGGCGAGTCCGGGCAGTGATACAGGTCCAGGCAGTGAGGCAGGTCCAGGCAGTGAGGGGGGTCTGGGCAGTGAGGTGGGTCCGGGCAGTGAGGTGGGTCCGGGCAGTGAGGCGGTTTGTGGGCAGTGAGGCGGGTCTGGGCAGTGATGCGGGTCAGGGCAGTGAGGCGGGTCCGGGCAGTGAGGCGGGTCCGGGCAGTGAGGCGGGTCTGGGCAGTGAGTCGGGGGCTGGGCAGGGAGGCGGGTCTGGGTAGTGAGGCGGGTCCGGACAGTCAGGCGGATCTGGGCAGTGAGGTGGGTCTGGGCTGTGAGGCGGGTCTGGGCTGTGAGGCGGGTCTGGGCTGTGAGGCGGGTCTTGGTAGTGAGGTGGGTCTGGGCAGTGAGTTGGTCAGGGCAGTGAGGTGTGTCCGGGCAGTGAGGCGGGTATGAGCAGGGAGGCGGGTCTGGACAATGAGGCGGGTCCAGGCAGTGAGGCGGGTCTGGGCAGTGAGGCGGGTCTGGGCAGTGAGGCGGGTCCGGGCAGTGAGGCGGGTCCGGGCAGTGAGGTGGGTCCGGGCAGTGAGGTGGGTCTGGGCAGTGAGGCGGGTCTGGGCAGTGAGCCGGGTCTGGGCAGTGAGGCGGGTCCGGGCAGTGAGGCGGGTCCAGGCAGTGAGGCGAGTCCGGGCAGTGAGGCGGCTCCGGGCAGTGAGGAGAGTCCGGTCAGAGAGGTGGGTCTGGTCAGTGAGGCGGATCTGGGTAGTGAGGTGGGTCCTGGCAGTGAGGCGAGTCCGGGCAGTGATGCAGGTCCAGGCAGTGAGGCGGGTCCGGGCAGTGAGGCGGGTCCGGGCAGTGAGGCGGGTCCGGGCAGTGATGCGGGTCTGGGCAGTGAGGCGGGTCTGCGCAGTGAGGTGGGTCCGGGCAGTGAGGCGGGTCTGGGCAGTGAGTCGGGGGCTGGGCAGTGAGGCGGGTCCGGGCAGTGAGGCGGGTCCGGACAGTGAGGCGGGTCTGGGCAGTGAGGTGGGTCTGGGCAGTGAGGTGGGTCTGGGCAGTGAGGCGGGTCTAGGCAGTGAGGCGGGTCTGGGCAGTGAGGAGGGTCCAGACAGTGAGGCGGGTCCAGACAGTGAGGCGGGTCTGGGCAGTGAGGCGGGTCCAGACAGTGAGGCGGGTCCAGGCAGTGAGGAGGGTCCGGACAGTGAGGCGGGTCCAGGCAGTGAGGAGGGTCCGGACAGTGAGGCGGGTCCAGGCAGTGAGGTGGGTCCGGGCAGTGAGGCGGTGCTAGGCACTGGCACTTTTTTGTCAATAGTAGTCATTGACACTTTGCCACCAGGTGGCGCTGTCTGGCTAATTTTGAGATGACCACAACAACAGTTCATTATTAATTCAGCCTGCTTTAAAAATGATTTTTGATTCCCGCCCAAGCTCTGGGGTTTGAAATACCCCAAATTGTCACACTTGCAGGCGTGCGATGGTTAGTCACTCTGTAGGCACTGCCATTGGCAGCGCTGACAGAGGCAATGCGTGGTGCCAACTGCAGAGGCCTCCTACCAGGCCCTGGCACTAAGCACCTCTCCCGGCCTCTCTTTCATACGAGTTGTCGAGGCGATGCAGACGGGCTCAGGCTGCACAGAGAAAAGTCCTGTGCAGGGAGGTGACATACAAGTGGGGAACTGGGATGAACTGTCATCTTATTTTTTAATTGTATTACTTGTAATAGAACAAGTCATATATGGATATTGTGGTGAGTGACTCCGAAAAGTCACTCGGACTGGGCAGTGAGGCGGATCTGGGCAGTGAGGTGGGTCTTGAAACTGAGGCGGGTCCAGGCAGTGAGGCGGGTCCGGGCAGTGAGGCCGGTCCAGGCAGTGAGGTAGGTCTGGGAAGTGAGGCGGGTCCGGGCAGTGAGGCAGGTTTGGGCAGTGAGGCGGGTCTGGGTAGTGAGGCGGGTCTGGGTAGTGAGGCGGGTCTGGGCAGTGAGGTGGGTCTGGGCAGTGAGGCGGGTCTGGGCAGTGAGGTGGGTCTAGGCAGTGAGGTGGGTCTGGGCAGTGAGTGGGTCCGGGCAGTGAGTGGGTCCAGACAGTGGCTGCACTGCGGCTCGGACCATAGGATCACCGCGACCCTCCATCTTTCATGCACAACTCCTCCAGGGCGGGCCCCACCACCACTCCTCCAGGGCGGGCCCCATCCACCACTCCTCCAGGGCGGGCCCCATCCACCACTCCTCCAGGGCGGGCCCCATCCACCACTCCTCCAGGGCAGGCCCCACCACCACTCCTCCAGGGCGGGCCCCACCACCACTCCTCCAGGGCGGGCCCCATCCACCACTCCTCCAGGGCAGGCCCCACTCCTCCATGGCGGGGGGCAGGCTCCACCACCACTCCTCCAGGGCGGACCCCACCACCACAGCTCCCTGGCGGGCCCCACAGCTCCCTGGCGGGCCCCTATTGCCACAGGAACGTCACTTTTAGTGACGTTCCAGTGGCGATATGGGCTTTGCCTTATTTACAAGGCAACATTAAGCCACTTAACGTAGCTTAACGCTGCATGGTGAATAAGGCCCCTTTCATGCTATACTTGGCGTGAAAGGGGCTGGCAATGCATATTGCGGTGGGCGTTCCATCACAACATCCATTGATTTTGACGCTGCCCCATATTTACAAGGGTGGCATAAATATGGGGCAGCGCCATAATTAAGACCAGGGAAAACCAGCTCTAAGCCTGGTGAAATGAGGAAAAATACTTTATTTGTTATGTTATGTTATGTTAACAATGGTTTGTATAGCGCACTGACACCGGTTGGTTTCCTGGCGCTATTTCTCCTTGTTTTTGCCCTTTCTATGTGTGTTGTGCAGCACGTATAGAAAAAGCAAAACCCCATTGATTGTTTATGTGCAGGAAGGTGTCCCTTCCTGCACACAAACAATCAGTAAAAGAAAACTACAAGATGCAACTTCTATGTATGCTGCACAAAGCAACACACATAGAAGTTACACAACGTCATTTCAGATTGTTTATGTGCACAAAGGGACACCTTCCTGCACATGAACAATCCTTCCCCTCAATGCAGGCACCCTCGCACTATGAGGCAAGGGTGCCTGTGTTTGTGCTAGGCTGCTAAACTTAGACCAGTGCAGGGAGAAATGCAGGGGTGCACCGTATTCTTGTAAGTACGGTGCAGCTCTGTATTTCAGAAGTGGCAGAGAGCGACGTTAAGCAAAAAAGGCTAACGCTGCGCTCTGTCACTTCTTTTGTAAATATGCCCCTCAGTTTCTTCAGCACTCCACCCAGGCAGGACACTTTAAGATCCAACAAGGATCTTTCCTGAAGTCTTTTGTATCCTTGAGACATCCAACAGGAGAGCAGCACACACAAACCTTGGAGACTCTTCATAAGCAGGATACCACAGCAGGGCAAAAAGAGTCTGTCCTTTTC
The DNA here is from genome assembly GCF_964263255.1 of Lissotriton vulgaris. Lineage (NCBI taxonomy): Eukaryota > Metazoa > Chordata > Amphibia > Caudata > Salamandridae > Lissotriton > Lissotriton vulgaris. The sequence continues at coordinate 4,781,182 of NC_141685.1, forward strand.
CTCCACCACAGACAGATGCAGCAACTGCAGGCCGACCCACAACTCACAAAGGAAAGGCACCGCTCCTCCCATGGTCCTTCTGCTCGTCTTCTTGGCAGGGTTCTCGTTTCTTGAAGTAATCTAAATTCCTGGGGTTTTAGGTGTAATACTCATACCCCATTTTGTCATTGTTCACTTTGCTGTAAGGGTCTCTGAACCTAGTCCAAACCATTCCTGATCTCAGTGGTGCAGCATGCCCACAGGGGGCGGAGGCATCATTGTGAGAAAGGAGACACAGCCTATTCAGGAGCAAGCAATACTCCTCCCACCACTCTAAATGCAGATGAGGTCTATTCAGCCCTGCAATGAGTTACACAGGCCAGGCAGGGCACATCTTAACCCCCCGGTGCCTGTCTAGAGTGAATGCACATCCCAGCTCCTGTCGCTCAAACACCAGATGCTGAATACTCAAACAGCCCCAGGTACACATAATGGTAAAGTAAGAAAATGCCCACTTTCGAAAAGTGGCCTTTTCAAACACAGAATTTAAAAAGCACCTTTACCAAAGGTGGGTTAATTAATTCTGAGTTCAGAGAGCCTAAACTTATTTTTTCCATTGTTTCCCTATTGAAAGTTATACATGTAAAAATGATAAGCCTATGGGACAGCCAGCCTTTCAATATGCAAACGAAATGCACAGTATTTCACTACCAGGACATGTCACACACACCAGTATATGTTCTACCTTTTACATACACTGCACCCTGCCCATGGGGGTACCACAAGCCTACTGTAGGGGTGTCTTACATGTAAGGAAATGGAAGGTTTGGTACTGGCAAATGGGTGCACTTGCCTGGACAACATGGCAGCTTAAAACTGCGCACGCAGACACTACAATGGTAGGTTTGAGACACATTTACAGGGCTACTCATTGGGTGGTACAACAAGTGCTGCACGCCTACTAGTAGCATTTCATTTACAGGCCCTGACACACACCATGCACTTTACTAGGGACTTATCATTTCGAGGAGTGCAGTATCACATGTTCTGAGCATGCTTTGAGGAGTGCAGTATCACATGTTCCCAGGGCATGCTTCGAGGAGTGTAGAATCGCATGTTCTGAGCATGCTTCGAGGAGTGCAGTATCACACGTTCCGAGCATGCTTCGAGGAGTGTAGAATCGCATGTTCCGAGCATGCTTTGAAGAGTGCAGTATCACATGTTCCGAGCATGCTTCGTGGAATGCAGTATCACATGTTCTGAGCATGCTTCGAGGAGTGCAGCATCACATGTTTCGAGCATGCTTTGAAGAGTGCAGTATCACATGTTCCGAGCATGCTTCGTGGAGTGCAGTATCACGTTCCGAGCATGCTTCGTGGAGTGCAGTATCACACGTTCCGAGCATGCTTCGAGGGTAGTATCACACGGTCCGAGCATGCTTCGAGGAGTGCAGTATCACACGTTACGAGCATGCTTCGAGGGTAGTATCACACGTTCTGAGCATGCTTCGAGGAGTGCAGTATCACAAGTTACCAGCATGCTTCGAGGAGTGCAGTATCACACGTTCCGAGCATGCTTCGAGGGTAGTATCACACGTTCCAAGCATGCTTCGAGGAGTGCAGTATCACACGTACCGAGCATGCTTCGAGGAGTGCAGTATCAAATGTTCCGAGCATGCTTCGAGGGTAGTATCACACGTACCGAGCATGCTTCGAGGAGTCCAGTATCACACGTTCCGAGCATGCTTCGAGGAGTGCAGTATCACACGTTCCGAGCATGCTTCGAGGTAGTATCACACGTTCCGAGCATGCTTCGAGGAGTGCATTATCACACGTTCCGAGCATGCTTCGAGGAATGCAGTATCACACGTTCCGAGCATGCTTCGAGGAGTGCAGTATCACACGTTCCGAGCATGGTTCGAGGAGTGCAGTATCACACGTTCCGAGCATGGTTCGAGGGTAGTATCACACGTTCCGAGCATGCTTCGAGGAGTGCAGTATCACACGTTCCGAGCATGCTTCGAGGAGTGCAGTATCACACGTTCTGAGCATGCTTCGAGGAATGCAGTATCACACGTTCCGAGCATGCTTCGAGGAATGCAGTATCACACGTTCCGAGCATGCTTCGAAGAGTGCAGTATCACACGTTCCGAGCATGGTTCGAGGGTAGTATCACAAGTTCTCAGCATGCTTCGAGGAGTGCAGTATCACTCGTTCCGAGCATGCTTCGAGGGTAGTATCACACGTTCCGAGCATGCTTCGAGGAGTGCAGTATCACACGTTCTGAGCATGCTTTGAGGGTAGTATCACTATGTTTTGTAGTTTTATATAGCGCAAACTTGACCTGAAGGTATCGGAGCGCTTTATTTTAGCTTCCGTTGGGTTAGAGACGGACACTTTCATTTTATTTCTAGTCACAGGGAGAGGAATAAATCTGCCCAGGATCACACGATGATGAGCGTCTGTGCCCAGACTCGCACAAGGTACCCCAGCTTCAAAGTCAGCCGCTCTGGCCCATGAGCCGGTTTTGGGATGTGGCCTAACGGCCAGAGGTATTGGCCTCGAAGCTGGGGAGCCGGGTCAGAGTCTGGCAGGGACGCTCATCGCCCTGTGATCCTGGGCGCATCCCTTCAGGCCCCGTGCCGTCTGTAATGCTCCTCCGGTGAAGGCAGTGCAGACATGACAACATTTTAGGGCAGGCACGTGGGAGATTGAAAATAAAAAAATCGGGAGAATGACAATCCCCATTGACTTTTATTGTAGAAAATGCAATTTCAGGCGGAGACGGCTGCAATGAAGCCGCTTCTGGCTCGAAAATTCGGGTCTGTTGCATGTGTGGCAGCCTCACCTCTTCAGGGCCCTCAGGGGCCCCATAAACACGTTCTGATCATGCGCAGAGGCGCGTTCGGTCACATGTTCTGAGCATGCGTGATTTACACAAGCTCCAGTTAGTACTTCCGGCTGCTTTGCGCATGCGCACATCCGAGCCTGACCGGAAGCAGAGTCCCGCGTTCTGCCCTTGTGGGTTTCGTTCACGCGGCTGCACTCGTTGCCACGGTGACGGAGGAGCTGTGGGGCGCATGCGCAGTAGCTCCTGAATTTCTTGCGCCCATGGGTGGGCTATGCGTCTGCGCAGTGGCTCGTCTCTGTGCCTGGTATGGTGCACATGCGCAATAGGCGTGACATTCCTCCGTACATTAGGCGCCTGCGCAGTGGTTCCATGTCTTCCGCCTTTGTGCCTGGTCGAGTACGCATGTGCAGTAGCTCCGAAACGTCTTCCGTCCTGTAGTGCCTGGTTGGGTGCGCATGCGCACTAACTCCCAAACGACTCCTTTTATGGTGCTTGGTCGAGTGCGCATGCGTAGTAGCTCCTAAACATCTCGGTTATGTGCTTGGTCTGGTGCGCATGCGCAGTAGTTTTATGGTGCTTGGTCGTGTGCGCATGCGCAGTAGCCCTGACTCTCCCCGGCATCCACGGACAGCCGCCGGTGCACCGGGCCCCCCCCACCGGACGAGAGCAGGTGAGGCCCCCCTCCCCCCCCACCGGACGAGAGCAGGTGAGGCCCCCCCCCCCCGACGAGAGTAGGTGAGGCCCCCCTCTTCCCCCCCCTCCCCCCCGACGAGAGCAGGTGAGGCCCCCCTCCCCCCCCCCCCCCCCGACGAGAGCAGGTGAGGCCCCCCCTCGCTCAGCGGGGAGGGGGGTCTATTCTCTTCATTCTTCACCCCCTCCCGCCCCCCCTCCTAGTGAGAGAACAAACCGGGGGGGGGGGGGGGGTTCTCAAAGTGATGTTATTTTTTTAAATGTATTTATTGTGAATCTTTTGGGAAATTTTCGTTCCAAATATAACATTAATGTGAGGCAGGGCGATATCAATAATTATAAAGAGATACACCAGAGAGAAAATCCAAAGACAGCTATATTTATAAGATAACATTGTTTTGTTTATATGATCCTTATAAATGGACAATATTCAATAAGTCATCTTTACAGCAGGCGGTTGTCAAAAAGGAGAGTATAAAGGAAGTGCTCATGTGCAGTGTGAACGTGGAAGGATAGAAACAAAACGGAAACATAAGGAACATAATAGTTTCATTTCTATATATTTATATACAACACTGGTTGGAGTGCATTTTAAGTAGAGCTCCTGGTTTTGTGGTATTTAATTTTTGGGCCATTTCCGTCTGTATTTATCCATATTATTTTTGTGCCATTTTATCTGTATTTATCCAGATTCATTTTCTGTTTTGCGTGTAAATGAAGTTGTAAAACTACATTTCCATATCTATTTAACTGTTTGACGCACACTCCAACTTCGATGTCTGTCGTGTTTTAGCTATTTAAGCTGCCAAATACTACATAACAATACATCCACTGCTAAATACTAACATTATACTAGAAATGTATGTTGACATATGCTGTTTTTAAAAGAAAGGTCATCTTGTTTTGTAATTTCCCATACTGTCCATCTGCTGGCCTATAATTCATGAAAGACAGCACGGAGAGTCACTTAAAAGAAGCACGATTTTCTGTATTTATCCACTTTTAGAAATAAATGCGGACAGAAAACACATTGTTTTCTGTCTGTATTTACCTGTAAAAATCCTTAAAAACAGAAAACTAGGAACCTTAATTATAAGTAAACCGAACCAATGTTAGACCTGTATACATTATCATTTTACTATATTATTTCTTGTCTATCCTCTTTTCAGAATAATGCCATCTAATCAGGCTTGCATCATCCCAAAAGTTAATGAGATACATTACAGGCCAAGAGAAACAAATGTCGACGTTTTGACCCGTCTTGAGCGATGGGGGAAATTTCTACCTCCGCGTGCGGGTCTTCATCAGGGAATAGAGACAACCTAAACACAGTAAAATGTACAATTAGAGCCTATCTCTCTGGTATATTCATAGGGCCCAAACTGAAAAATACTGAAAACCCTGACCGTTGTTGTAGACTAGACAATCCATAACAATATGTTATCCGTATTGATTGGATTAAATCCCATTCACAGAAAACGTAAGAGAGTGGCCTACAACATTGAATGCTTCTTCGTAAGGAAACAACCATCTTATTGGAAATTAACCAAACTGTATACATTGGAAAAATGGCATAATTGAAAACTTATCCCAACACGAGTGATTACTCCCAAAATTTAATGAAGAAAATTCCAGGTGAGATCGTTTGCATGCCAATACGCGGACACCTTGCCAGAGATATCTAAACAAATTAATAAAATAAAATCGGCCCTTTGCATGTAGTGTGTGAACTGAAAAATGGGTATCATGATGAAACGAGGGAAGTTTACCTGAATGCAAACCCGAGCAATTGAGGTGCCATATCCTTTACTGTGTGGAAAGGAAACTGATCCTCTCCGTGGGGGCCATAGGGGATTTGGGGGGCAGGAAGCCCAACACCGTATGCATCTGAAAATGAGTGCAAACAAAAAATGTCTCAATACCAAGGGTAGTGACCCAGACTGAAGAAATTGAATGGGTCGGAGAAGCCTCACAAATCTTACCTTCCTTAATGCCGTGCCTGCAAATGAGAACAAAAATCTCCCATCCGCGTGGGAGAAGAGCCAGAAATTAAGATATGGGCCCTCCGGGTTAAATAGTAAGGGCTGGCGTGCACGTTTAGGTGGATTAGCAAAGCGAGGCCACCGTGAACTGGCACCGGCATACTTTTGGAAAAAAGGCTGTATGCTATCCACGATTGTGGAAATGATAGAAAAGCACAAAATGATTAGAACGCACGGCAAAGATAAGGTGACGCATGGGTGACTAAATCACCCATACGAGTGACGAAACATTGTTTAAAACGTGCCTTCTGTCTAGTTATCTGTTGTTAAGAGATATCTAAAAGGGTAGAAAATGACTACAAAGAACTGCATAACACGGTCCCATCCAGGTAATTAAATCCCCTAGTTTAGGACAGAAGCACTATTTAAAAAACATGCCAAATTCATAGATGACTTGTATACGCCCAAAAGGATAAGACTAGTTGAGGATAGCATAATAAATAAGAAAAAATGAAAAGAACATAAGGAGACAAGTAATTCAACAAAAAATTCACATTTAAAGACGTTTTCACAGTTTGTTGTAAGAAACCAAACAGTATTGCATTTAGACAATTGTTGACACGGATGATTACAATTATAAAGACAAAACTCGCAATATTTACACTAATCCAGACAGAATGTCTGCAGCCACAAAAGTAGAAAATACTTCACAGATATGCACCAGCACTTATATTAAGCCCATTGCGTAACTAGTTTGCATCATGGTATGTATGTCATGAGGTTACAGTATAGTACAGTAATCAGAATATTGCTCAGCCAGTATTAAGGGGGGGCCCTTGTCATGCAATCTCTTCATATTCGTTTAATCCCCTCAACACTATCAAAAACATGGATCCATTTGCATTCCTGTATGGTTAGGATGTTCACAAAGCTGCCACTCCTGGGACTGGGACCCCCCTTCGGGACTGTCAGCTTGATGGCCAAATGATGGGTACTGTTCAACTGGGGGGGGCTTGAACTTTACACCTTATTCTACTGCAGTGTTGCAGTATGCAGGTTTTTATCCTTTCTGTGGTCTGACCAATGTACATAAAATCACACGGGCATGTTCTATCATAAACCACTCACCTTGTATTGCAGTTCGTATGCTCCCTTATCAATCAATCAATCAATCAATCAAAGCATTTGTATAGCGCGCTACTCACCCGGAGGGTCTCAAGGCGCTTGTGAAGGGGGGGCCTGCTACTGCTCGAACAGCCAGGTTTTGAGTTGCTTCCTGAAGGCGAGGTGGTCTTGGGTCAGGCGGAGGTGGGTGGGGAGGGAGTTCCACGTCTTGGCGGCCAGGTAGGAGAAGGATCTTCCTCCCGTTGTGGCTCTTCGGATGCGGGGGATGGCGGCGAGGACGCGGCTGGTCGATCGAAGCTGGCGGGTGGGAGTGTAGAAGTTGAGGCGGTCGTTGAGGTATCTTGGTCCTTGGTTGTGGAGAGCTTTGTGTGTGTGGGTGAGGAGTCGGAACGTGATTCTTTTGTTGACGGGGAGCCAGTGCAGGTTTCTTAGGTGTGCGGAGATGTGGCTGCGTCGGGGGATGTCCAGGATGAGTCGTGCTGAGGCGTTCTGAACCCGCTGAAGTCTTTTCTGGAGTTTGGCAGTGGTTCCAGCGTAGAGGGAGTTGCCGTAGACCAATCGGCTGGTGACGAGGGCCTGGGTGATCGTCTTCCTGGTTTTGGTGGGCTTCCACCAGAAGATCTTCCGTAGCATGCGTAGGATGTTGAAGCATGACGAGGAGACGGCGTTGACTTGTCTGGTCATGGAGAGGGAGGAGTCCAGGATGAAGCCCAGGTTGCGTGCGTGGTCCGTTGGTTTGGGTGCGCTGCCCAGGGCAGGGGGCCACCAGGAGTCGTCCCAGGCGGATGGTGATGATCCCAGGATGAGGACTTCCGTCTTATCCGAATTCAGTTTCAGGCGGCTGTTCCTCATCCACTCGGCTACGTCTTTCATCCCTTCGTGAAGGTTGGTTCTGGCGGTGGCGGGGTCGTTGGTGAGGGAGAGGATCAACTGGGTGTCGTCGGCGTAGGAGTTGATGTTGAGGTTATGTTGGCGTGCGATGGCCGCAAGGGGGCTCATGTAGATGTTGAACAGCGTGGGGCTGAGTGACGATCCTTGTGGTACACAGCAGATGACTTCGGTGGCTTCTGATCTGAACGGGGGGAGGCAGACTCTCTGTGTCCTTCCGGCGCGGAAGGAGACGATCCATTCCAGTGCTTTCTCTTGGATTCCGACGTTGCTGAGGCGTTGCAATAGGGTGCGGTGGCAGACAGTGTCGAACGCCGCAGAGAGGTCCAGGAGGATAAGGGCCGCTGTTTCGCCGTTGTCGAGCAGGGCTCGGATGTCGTCAGTGGCTGCGATGAGGCCGGTCTCAGTACTGTGGTTCGCCCGGAAGCCGGACTGCGAGGGGTCGAGGGATCCATTCGTCTCGAGGAAGGTGGCCAGCTGTCTGTTGACGGTCTTCTCGATGACTTTGGCAGGAAACGGGAGCAGCGAGATGGGGCGGTAGTTCTTGAGGTCGGTGGGGTCGGCTGATGGTTTCTTTAGGAGGGCGCTGAGTTCGGCGTGCTTCCAGCTCTCCGGGAAGGTTGCGGTGTCGAAGGAGGCGTTGATGATGTCTCGGAGATGGGGTGCGATGACGGAGTCGGCCTTGTTGAAGACGTGATGAGGGCAGGGGTCGGTTGGGGATCCAGAGTGGATGGAGTTCATCGTGCGTATGGTCTCTTCGGTGTTGATCGGGGTCCAGGCGCGGAGGGTGGTGGTGGGGGGCGCTGGTGTGGTCCTGGGGTGTGTCGGCTGTGTGCTGAAGCTGTTGTGTATGTCTGCGATCTTGTTGTGGAAGTACGATGCGAGTGAGTTGCAGAGGTCTTGCGATGGGGTGATGTCGTTGTTTCCGGCGCTGGGGTTGGAGAGCTCTTTGACGATGTTGAAGAGTTCCTTGCTGTTGTGGGCGTTGTTGTCCAGTCGTTCCTTGAATGCTGTTTTCTTGGTGTTGTGGATCAGGTGGTGGTGTTTTCGAGTGGCGAGCTTGAGGGTGGTCATGTTGTCTGGTGTCGGGTCTCTGCGCCAGGCTTTCTCGAGGGCTCAGCAGTACTTCTTGGAGCTCTTGAGTTCGTCCGTGAACCAGGAAGCTTTCTTGCTGCCGGGTCTGCTGGGAAGGTTCCTCAGTGGGGCGAGGTCGTCTGCGCAGTTGTTGATCCACCTCGAGAGGTTGATGGCGGCATGGTTGGGGTTCGCTGAGGTGGCGGGAGGGTGCTGGCTCAGGGATGCTGCGAGCTGGTCGGCTGTGATCTTGTTCCAGCTTCTGCGTGGAGCCTGTTGCTGGTGGTGGTGGATCGTGTTCCTTTTGAAGCTGAAGTGGACGCAGCTGTGGTACGTCCAGTGGAGTCCGGTGGCGTGGCTGAAGGAGATGTCCTTGCTGGAGGAGAAGACGGGGTCAAGCGTGTGGCCGGCGTAGTGGGTGGGGGTGGTCACCAGCTGCTTGAGTCCGAGGTTGGCGAGGTTGTCCAGCAGGGTGGTGGTGTTGCGGTCGTTGTTGTTCTCCAGGTGGAAGTTGAGGTCCCCGAGGAGGATGTAGTCGGCGGAGGGGAGGGCGTGCGGGCTGATGAAGTCGGCGATGTCTTCGCTGAATTGTGTGCGCGGTCCCGGCGGTCTGTAGATGAGGGTGCCTCTGAGGGTGGTCTTGGGGTCGGTGTGAATCTGGAAGTGCAGGTGTTCGGCGGCTGTGAGGGTGTCATCGGTGTTGGTCGTGATGCGGATGGTGTTCTTGTGGGCGATGGCGATGCCTCCTCCCGTCTGGTTGACGCGGTCCCGCCGGGTGATCTTGTAGCCGTCCGGGATGGCGATGGCGATGTCGGGCGCTGGGGAGGCGTTCATCCAGGTTTCCGTGAGGAAGGCGACGTCTGGAGCAGTCGAGTCGAGGAGGTTCCAGAGCTCCACGGCGTGTCTGTGGACGGAGCGGATGTTGAGCAGGATGCACTTGAGGTGATTGCTGCTGGGTGTCGGCTTGGCGGGTGCAGTGCAGGTCGGATGCCGGAGAACTTGCAGGTGAAGGGTCCGTGGGTGCGTCTCGGGGTGGCTCGGTAGCAGGCAGGGTTCCGGCCAGCGTTGAGTGCGTAGAGGGTGGCGGCGTCGTAGGTCCGTCGAGTTGTCTTGCATCGGCGGGGTCCTGGCACTGGGCGCGGTCCAGGCGCGGACGGGCGCAGACGGGCTTGCCTTTGGCGCGCAATCGGCGCGCCCGCTGCGCGTGCGTGTGGGCGTCATAAGAAGGGAGCCCGGAGGGAGGGTCCGCTGGGTGGCGGGAGCGTGGGATCCAATCGGCTGGCGGGGGGGCGGGGCCGCAGGGAAGCAGCGGCGGGAAAATCGAGTGTGGGCTGGCGGGCGGCTCTGCGGTGGCTGGGGCGCTTGCAGGAAGAAGTAGTCGGCGTTGGTGAAGTCAGCAGGCAGAACCAGGTAGCAGGAGACACGAGGAGCGTGGGGGCGACCAGGCCGATGCAGGCGCAGTGGTCGCTTAGGGCATGCGTGTGATTATCATGGGTGGAACTCTTGATCTCTTTAGTCATGGGACATGCTTTTCATCTCCCGCATTTGAAATGGCCTTTGGCAGGTGGTATCTGCGGTAGAGCGCTGTGATCCTCTGCACCTAGGGCCCGATTCTGATGTGGGCTGGAAAGCTTCCCGACCGACTCGGTTTGGAAACTGTTTCCAACACACTCGGATCGGGAGAGTCCGACCGACGGAGTACGATGCATCCGGATGCTTCCCGATTCGATTTAGTTTGACTCCCATTGACTTCAATTGGAGCATATGTTCCTAACCGACATCAGTCGGTAAGACATGTTCCCGATCTGATTTGGAAGGAGCATCAGAATCAGGCCCTTGTATTGCAGGACGGACCAACTCTCAGTGTTCACCAAGAGCTATTGGTTAAAACCCCTCCTGAGAACATCATTGCAAAACCGTTGCTTGGGGGGAATCCTGTGACAGCCCATTTGAATTGTACACATGGGGGCAGGTTCAACATATTTGGGGTCTTTACTGTTTTCGTAATTATAGTGTTCTTTGTGCATTCGCCCACCCTCATATCCGTCCCGGAGAAAGTAACATCAATCCTTATTTTAATTAAAAAATATATATATTATGGGAATAGTTTTGCACCCACTGCGATTTTAGTCTTCTCACTTATTTATTTCTAATGCCAACTTTGAAAGTGTTTTAAGTTGTGTCTGAGGGATGGTATTTATTGGCAATTAAAGTAGTGTTTTCTGGCCAGGAAGCATGCTGCCTGCGGGTGGATTCTTGGGTAGGCAGTGCATTGTGTTGAAGTTCCTGCACACCTTCACAGATCTCTGGATTCCCTTGCAGCTGCTTCGCATGCACCCCCTGCCTCCCGCGCCAAAGCAGATATTACAATCCTTGCGTCCTTCCTGCAGAGGAGGGTCTCCCTCTAGGGAACAGGTTGGCGAGGCCCGGCGCAGGCTGATCTACAGCACGGCAAATGTACAGACCAAAACGCTCCCACGCAGGGCTGCATGGTCTGGGAAACGTTGCTCCCAGCTGCAGAGGATTCCCCTCCTCCACTGCATTCGTATCTCCCAGCTGCAGAGGATTCCCCTCCTGCGCTGCATTTGTTTCTCCCAGCTGCAAAGGATTACCTTCCTGCGCTGCATTCGTATCTCCCAGCTGCAGAGGATTACCCTCCTACACTGCATTAGTTTCTCTCAGCTGCAGTTGATTACCATCCTGTGCTGCATTCCTTTTTCCCAGAGGCTGATGATTACCCTCCTGCGCTGCATTTTTCGTCCAGCTGCTAGGATTACCCTTCTGCGCTGCATTTGTTTCTCCCAGCTGCAGAGTATTACCCTCCTGCGCTGTATTTGTTTCTCCCAGCTGCAGAGGATTACCCTCCTCGCTGCATTCGTATCTCCCAGCTGAAAAGGATTACCCTCCTCGCTGCATTCATATCTCCCAGCTGCAAAGGATTACCCTCCTCGCTGCATTCGTATCTTCCATCTGCAGAAGATTACCCTCCTCGCTGCATTCTTATCTCCCAGCTGCAGAGGATTACCCTCCTGCGCTGCATTAGTTTTTCCCAGCTGCAGAGGATTACCCTCCTGCTCTGTAACTTTTCGTCCAGCTGCAGAGGTTTCCCCCCCTGCGCTTCATTTGTTTCTCCCAGCTGCAAAGGATTACCCTCCTCGCTGCATTCTTATCTCCCAGCTGCAGAAGATTACCCTCCTGTGCTGCATTTGTTTCTCCCAGCTGCAGAAGATTACCCTCCTGTGCTGCATTCCTTTCTCCCAGAGGCAGATGATTCTCCTCCTGCGCTACATTTTTTCATCCAGCTGCAGAGGATTACCCTCCTGCACTGCATTAGTTTCTCCCATCTGCAGAGGATTTCCCTCCTGCGCTGCATTCGTATCTCCCAGCTGTTAGACGGGGACCTGGAGGGTCGGCCGAGGACAGGGGGAGAGGCCTCCGGTGAGGGCCGTCTCCAGCGATCGTACAGACAAGTAACTTCCCCCCCACAGATGGACACCACACAAGGATGAGATCAACACTCTTTATATACGATTCTTGAAGCAAGGATATCAGCGATACAGTGAGATCGGGACACGAGGGTCCTCTCAATTCTAGTCTCTGGAAGGGAAAGGGTAGCGGGACAGTCTTGGTACCGGTCTGGTACTGAGATGGTAAGATGGGTAGCTCACAATCCTCGAGCTCGGAGTTCTGGAAGGTCGGGCCGCGGCAGCGCCTGCAGGCTAGGATGATAAGTCTCACTTGAGAAGGGCCGCGGCAGCGCCAGCCGGCAAAGGCGATGGTTCACACAAGGATGGGCCGCGGCAGCGCCAGCAGGTCCCGACGAAGATGTAGGTTGCAGAGGGCTGCGGCAGCGCCAGCAGGCAGGACGATGGTTCACGAGGATGGGCCGCGGCAGCGCCAGCAGGTCCCGACGAAGGTGCAGGTTGTAGAGAGCCGCGACAGCGCCAGCAGGCAGGACGATGATTCACAAGGCAGGGCTGCGGTAGCGCCAGCAGTCCGTCAAGGATGAGTTCTTCTAGGTGTCTCTCGACTCCAGGATACAACTGCCTTCCTGCTCTGGAGCTGCCCCAGTTATAGGTCTGGCCTCCTTTGATGTCCGGACCCTCGCTCTTGGAGGTCGGGAGGTCCGGGATGAGGGAGTCCAGACACCCAGCAGGGGGGCGGAGCCAGCGCCCGGGGAGGCTGGGGGCTATCTGCACCTGGCGGGGGAGAGCCATCGACACTCCTCTCTCCCATTGACCTGCCAAGTGGTCCGTTCACCTCCTGGGTGGATGGTGGTGCCTCGATGTCGGGGCCTGGCCAGGCCCAGGGTTGGGGTCGAGCTGAGGCCACGCGGCCTCGTGGTGCAGTGTCCAAGATGGCGGCTGGGCCGGGGCAATGCTGCTGATGGTGGCCCGGGCCGGCCGATGTCGTGGTGTTCGGGGGCAGGAGTCCTGTTGGGGACGGGTTGCGGGTTGCTTCTATGGGTTGCCGGGGTGGTACTTCTGGTGACACCGGGAGAGCCGGTGTTCGGGTCTTAATATGCGGGGAGGGAGCGGCCCCTTCACGAGGCCTGTCCAACACCAGCTGCAAAGGATTCACCTCCTCGCTGCATTCTTATCTCCCAGCTGCAAAGGATTAGCCTCAGGGGTGTGGAATTTAATAAAATATCTACTTGTCCATGGGGCAGGTTACTTCATAATCTACTTGTCCTGTAACAAAATCCACTTGTCCCTTTGGTGCCATGTGCTGCGGTGATAAATTATGGCTGTAATCTCATTATATCAGAACTCTGATATAGCCTCTCTGATTATGCCAGGGCTCATACCATAGTAGTGTTTGAATACTTGCAATCCCCTTATGTTGCCACCTTTCCACAGATCTACATACTAGGGCTGAACTGAAGTGGTAAGCAATAGTTCCAGGATTAGAATGCCCTATTTAGTCTGTCCAAACCTACTAACTTAGATGTTTTAAGGGTTTTGAACAACTCTTTCTAACCTGTTCTCATACTGAGAAATGTTGGCAGTTTACTTCTGACAACGGCAGACGTAAATCTTCTTCCAGAGTTGGGGAAACAAGTGGTTGGAGGGAAAGTGAACATGCACATACTCAGATTTTCACATGAGCAAATCTACATATGCAACTTTTGCTCATGCTAACATGCAATTCACAAATATTTTCTAGGAGTATTATTTCTTGTCCTACTTCTGTAAATTCTTGGAAATTCACGAAAGCCGTATAGCTGCACTTAATTCAAGGACATATACCAGGGGTGCACTTTGGAGACTTTCTTCAATAATTGGCCCCCTAATTTGGTCTGGTGTTGACCGTGACTTTTTGAGTTTATTAAAATACTGTCTCACTGTATCGTCTGGCTTCACTGTGAGTAACAGCATTCTGCTCTTTCGCAAGGAGCATATTGGCACACAAAGTAGTTTTGTTCAGTGCCAGTAACTACTGTGGCTGTGTGCTTTTTGAGACAAAAAAACTACTTTTGCTTTTGCCAATGCTTGTTATGATGGTGAGGGCCAAACAGCTCCTACACCAGTGAGGTTTTACAAAAACCATGCAAAAACAAGTCACACATTGACAAAACTAAAAAGCTGACCACCAATTTCAGACCCACTCGCTTGGCCAATGCTTGTTTATTTTTGCTTCCCATAGTCTTATTGAAACTGGTTACACTGATTTTCCATGATGAATATTTTTTGGAAATACTAGCATGCACAACACATTACTAAATGATGCTGCAAAGAAATTGTACCTACAATTTTACAGTGGTTTAGAGAAATGTTTTTTTCTGCTTTCTTTTTTTTATGAACATTTTATTTTGAAAGCAAAGAATCATCAATCTTGCTTTCAAGCTTCTGCAAATATTTGCATCAAATCAGAGAGCATTCTGGGAGCATTATAATAGCCTCATATTGCTCAACTTTGAACACGTGTGTACACATTTTAATACTGGAACCACTGTCCGTAATGCAGTCAGAGCTCACAACATTAACTAGAGCGCTCACCCTAATAATAAAGGCTCTCAAATAATGAACCATAACTACAAGTTTGAACAGCATTAGCATATGGACAACAATATTACCTAAACTGCAGACAGTGCCCTTCCTTGATCCATATTGTGGTACTGCAAAGTGGCAGCCAAAGGGTTTCTGCTGCAGGGGGTTGGGCCTACTTGTCCCAAGGACAAAATACACATGAAAATGTGTTGCCCTTGACCCTAAACAATATGTCCCGGGCGTCGGGCTACAGGAATTCCACATCTCTGACCCTACTCGCTGCATATGTATCTCCCAGCTGCAGAGGATTACCCTCCTCACTGCATTAGTTTCTCCCAGCTGCAGAAGATTACCCTTCTCACTGCATTCGTATCTCTCAGCTTCAGAAGATTACCCTCCTCACTGCATTTGTATCTCCCAGCTGAAGAGGATTACCCTCCTGCGCTGCATTCGTTTCTCTCAGCTGCAGAGGATCATCCTCCAGTGCTGCATTCGTTTCTCCCAGCTGCAGAAGATTACCCTCCTGCGATGCATTTGTTTCTTCCAGCTGCAGAGGATTACCCTCCTGTGCTGCATTCCTTTCTCCCAGAGGCAAATGATTCCCCTCCTGCGCTGCATTTTTTCGTCCAGCTGCAGAGGATTACACTCCTGCGCTGCATTCTTATCTCCCAGTAGCAAAGGATTACCCTCCTCGCTTCATTATTATCTCCCAGCTGCAAAGGATTACCCTCCTTGCTGCATATGTATCTCCAAGCTGCAGAGGATCACCCTCCTGTGCTGCATTTGTTTCTCTCAGCTGCAGAAGATTACCCTCCTGTGCTGCATTCCTTTCTCCCAGCTGCCAAGGATTACCCTCTTCGCTGCATTCGTATCTCCCAGCTGCAGAATATCATCCTCCTGCGCTGCATTTGTTTCTCCCAGCTGCCAAGGATTACCCTCTTCGCTGCATTCGTATCTCCCAGCTGCAGAGGATCACCCTCCTGTGCTGCCTTCGTTTCTCCCAGCTGCAGAATATCATCCTCCTGCGCTGCATTTGTTTCTCCCAGCTGCAAAGGAATACCCTCCTCGCAGCATTTGTATCTCCCAGCTGCAGAGGATTACCCTCCTGTTCTGCATTCGTATCACCCAGCTGCAGAGGATTACCCCACTGTGCCGTATTTGTTTTTCCCAGCTGCAGAGGATTACCCTCCTGCGATGCATTTGTATCTCCCAGCTGCAGAGGATTACCCTCATGCAAAGGGTTTCTGCTGCAGGGGGTTGGGCCTACTTGTCCCAAGGACAAAATACACATGAAAATGTGTTGCCCTTGACCCTAAACAATATGTCCCGGGCGTCGGGCTACAGGAATTCCACATCTCTGACCCTACTCGCTGCATATGTATCTCCCAGCTGCAGAGGATTACCCTCCTCACTGCATTAGTTTCTCCCAGCTGCAGAAGATTACCCTTCTCACTGCATTCGTATCTCTCAGCTTCAGAAGATTACCCTCCTCACTGCATTTGTATCTCCCAGCTGAAGAGGATTACCCTCCTGCGCTGCATTCGTTTCTCTCAGCTGCAGAGGATCATCCTCCAGTGCTGCATTCGTTTCTCCCAGCTGCAGAAGATTACCCTCCTGCGATGCATTTGTTTCTTCCAGCTGCAGAGGATTACCCTCCTGTGCTGCATTCCTTTCTCCCAGAGGCAAATGATTCCCCTCCTGCGCTGCATTTTTTCGTCCAGCTGCAGAGGATTACACTCCTGCACTGCATTTGTTTCTCCCAGCTGCAGAGGATTGCCCTCCTGCGCTGCATTCTTATCTCCCAGTAGCAAAGGATTACCCTCCTCGCTTCATTATTATCTCCCAGCTGCAAAGGATTACCCTCCTTGCTGCATATGTATCTCCAAGCTGCAGAGGATCACCCTCCTGTGCTGCATTTGTTTCTCTCAGCTGCAGAAGATTACCCTCCTGTGCTGCATTCCTTTCTCCCAGCTGCCAAGGATTACCCTCTTCGCTGCATTCGTATCTCCCAGCTGCAGAATATCATCCTCCTGCGCTGCATTTGTTTCTCCCAGCTGCCAAGGATTACCCTCTTCGCTGCATTCGTATCTCCCAGCTGCAGAGGATCACCCTCCTGTGCTGCCTTCGTTTCTCCCAGCTGCAGAATATCATCCTCCTGCGCTGCATTTGTTTCTCCCAGCTGCAAAGGAATACCCTCCTCGCAGCATTTGTATCTCCCAGCTGCAGAGGATTACCCTCCTGTTCTGCATTCGTATCACCCAGCTGCAGAGGATTACCCCACTGTGCCGTATTTGTTTTTCCCAGCTGCAGAGGATTACCCTCCTGCGATGCATTTGTATCTCCCAGCTGCAGAGGATTACCCTCATGCGCTGCATTCCTTTCTCCCAGAGGCAAATGATTCCCCTCCTGCGCTGCATTTTTTCGTCCAGCTGCAGAGGATTACACTCCTGCACTGCATTTGTTTCTCCCAGCTGCAGAGGATTACCCTCCTCGCTTCATTATTATCTCCCAGCTGCAAAGGATTACCCTCCTTGCTGCATATGTATCTCCAAGCTGCAGAGGATCACCCTCCTGTGCTGCATTTGTTTCTCTCAGCTGCAGAAGATTACCCTCCTGTGCTGCATTCCTTTCTCCCAGCTGCCAAGGATTACCCTCTTCGCTGCATTCGTATCTCCCAGCTGCAGAGGATCACCCTCCTGTGCTGCCTTCGTTTCTCCCAGCTGCAGAATATCATCCTCCTGCGCTGCATTTGTTTCTCCCAGCTGCAAAGGAATACCCTCCTCGCAGCATTTGTATCTCCCAGCTGCAGAGGATTACCCTCCTGTTCTGCATTCGTATCACCCAGCTGCAGAGGATTACCCCACTGTGCCGTATTTGTTTTTCCCAGCTGCAGAGGATTACCCTCCTCGCTGCATTTGTATCTCCCAGCTGCAGAGGATTACCCTCATGCGCTGCATTCGTTTCTCCCAGCAACATGGGTAGCCCAGAGCAGTTCAAACAAAGCCCTATAAGAACCATTGTGTGAAAATGGCAGAGGAATGAAAGGTGTTCCTTCCTTTTTAGGTCGAGCTGACGTAGCATTCATGCGAAAGCATGAATGCTGTCAGCAAGACAACTAATGTTATCCGTATTTGGGAAAGTGGAAACCAAACTGTCACGAGCTTTTTCTGGCAGAGATTTGACCTCGTGGGCGTGCACGCCCAGCCGGCGCCGTGCACATCCCCTGCCTCTGATTCTTACCTAAACACGCAGTCAGGCACACACGCAGGCAGGCACACACACAGACGCAGGCACATACAAGCGCACGCACACACACACACACACACAGACAGGCACACACAGACACACGCGCACACATCCCCTCCCCCCCACTACAGGCACGCGATGTGCCGGTCTCCCTTGCAAGCCTGCACAATGGAGTTTTCCTCGCGCCACTAAAACTGGCTCCGACCAAGCCAAAGCCCCCCACCCCCCCGCCACCCAAGCCAAACCCCCCCACCCCCCTCAGGAAACGTGCAAAATTACCCGGTGCTCCGGCGCGGTGCTCCAGCTCCTCCAACGCAGCACAACGCTGGAGCAGATGTGCACGCTCACGTTCAGATGTGCACTTGCCCAGACAACGGGCACACGCATGGCTCGCGCATTCTGCACAACGTGCGCTTTATTTAAAGAGTTTTATATAGCGCAAACAAGATCTTCACAGATATCAGAGCGCTTTACATAGACGGGTACATGAGGGAGCAAAGTCAAACAGGCAAATCAAGCTTTACATAGAAGGGTGCAAGGGGGAGCATATTCAAACGAGTAACTCAATAAATCACAGTATAATAGTACTACTAAGTGACAAAACCACTCATGTGGATGATAAAACAACTCATACAAATAAGTCAAGGGTCAAACATGTAATACATAACGGTGCAAGGTGTTAATAGGATTCGAAATAGTAGCTCAAGTGTATTTAGCCATGAGGATAGCTTTTACTTCTTTTTTAAAGAGTGTAGTGGAGGAGATCAGCCTGGTTTCGGGAGGGAGTGAGTTCCAGATCCTAGGCGCCATTCCTGAGAAGGAGCGCTTGTATGTTTTTTCCTTCCGGAATCTTCGAGGTTTCAGCAGGAGATTGTTTGTGCCTCTCGTGTTTCTACTTCCCCCAGAGATTGTCAACTTCTGAGCGAGGTAGCCGGGTGAGTTTAGGTGTACCGCCTTGTGTGTCATGCAGGCGATTTTCAGCTGTATTCTGCCTTCAAAAGGCAGCCAATTCAGGGATTTCAGGTCAGGGGTAATGTGGGAGTACTTTTTTGACCCAGTGATGAGTCTCGCTGCAGCATTTAGAGATGCTTTTAGTGGTGCGGTTGTAGTTAGTGGGAGTCTGCAGAGGGCGATGCTGCCGTATTCAATTCGTGGGATGACTAGTGCTTGTACTGCAGTTTGGAAGTCTTTGGCCGGGAGGTAGGGTTTGAGTTTCCTCAGAGTATTGATCTGAAAGTTCTCCCCCTTTGTTGCCTTGCTGATATGTTGCTGCATGTTGAGATTAGTGTCGAGTGTTATGCCTAAAGATTTTGCTGAGTCCACGATGGTGGGTTGGACATTGAGTGCGGTTAGGAGTTTAAGCCAATGTTGAGTGGTTGATATCTTAGCTGGAGGTGAGATCAGAAGGAACTCTGTTTTCAGGGCATTGAGTTTGAGGTGGTTATCGGCAAGCCAGGATTGGGTGCAACTGATCGTTGAGTTCAGGAGCAGGATGTCATTGGGTGATTGTAACTTGAGGTAAAGTTGGGTGTCATCAGCGTACATGTGAAAGCGTACATTGGATGCTTGTAGCAAGGTGGTGAGAGGTTCCATGACTAGGTTGAACAAAGTTGGGGATAGAGAAGATCCTTGGGGGACGCCTAGCGTTACAGGTATTGGCAAGGACATCAGGTTGTTGCTCTTGAATTTTTGCGACCTGTTGTGAAGAAAGGAAGTGAACCACTTGAGGACAGTTCCAGATAGGCCCATTCTTGTGTTTAGTAGTTCTAGTAGATTCTCATGTTTGACGGTGTCGAATGCGGAGGAGAGATCATGAAGGATGAGGAGGCAGGTGTCGTTTTGGTCTAGCCTTTGAAGTGCGTCGTCAATTATGTGAGTCATAGCAGTTTCTGTGCTGTGTCCTGCTCGGAAGCCTGACTGGTGAGGGTTGAGGAGATCGAATTGCTCAATGTGTTTAGACAATTGTAGTTGTGCGCATTTTTCCAGCAGTTTGGCGAGAGTGGGGATATTGGTGATGGGACGGTAATTGTTGAGATCCGAGGGGTCGGCTGTAGGTTTCTTTAGTAGAGGTGTGACCTGGCCAACTTTGAGGGAGTCAGGTATGCTGCCTTGTTGGAGAGAGCTGTTGATAATTTTAGTCCAGAGAGGGAGAAGAAAAGGGGTAAAGTCTTTTACTGCGGAGGCAGGGAGGGGGTCCGTGAGGTGATTGGATGGTTTCAGGGTGCTGAGCAGTTTGCCAATTTCTTCTTCCGAGTATATGCTGAAGGTTGACCATGTAGCATTGTTTTTTGGTTCAGTGGGTGCTAGGCATTGGGGTTTGGAGTAGAGGCTTGCGTCAATGAGGAGATCGCTTTTTATTTTGTCGGTTTTTTGGATAAAGAAAGCAGCGAAGTCTTCACAGGAGGGTGCCTCACGCCCAGTGTTTAGTGGTTGCGGTTGCTCCTTTGATTGTGATTTGATTAGCTCGAACAGTTTTCTCGGGCGGTTTTTTGCTTGGTCGAGTTGGAGGCTGAAGAAGTCCGATTTTGAGCGTTTTATTTTCCTGAAGTAGGCGTTTCTCTTTTTCTTCAGATCTTTTAGGTGCATTGCAGAGGGGGCTGATCTCCAGGTCCGTTCTGCCATTCGCATTTCTCGTCTATCTTCGTTGAGACTCCCGTCGTACCATGGTTTGGAGATTTTAGTAGAGACTCTTTTTAGCTGCATAGGTGCGACCTCATTAATTATAGAGGTCATAGCGTTGATATAGTGGTCAGTCAGAGTTTGGACGTCCGTGGCGCCTGTAGGTGGGAGTAGGAGATTGCAACTGTTAGGGGGCAAAGAGCCTGGTTTCAGTTTTTTCAAGTCTCTTTTCCAGACTTTGGGCTTGGAGAGTTGAGCCGGGATGACTTTGACTTTTTCATTGATAAAGAATGTGATAATATAATGATCTGACCAGTCACAGGGTTGGATGGATTCGAGTTGGATAGATTCCTCTTTGGAGATGATCAGGTCGAGGGTAGAGCCTTTCTTGTGGGTTGGGCTGTTGCATATTTTGGTGAGGTTAAGGGCAGCGAGGAAATTTTTAAGACCATTTACCACTGCGTCGTTGCGGTCATTCCAGTGGAGGTTGAAGTCACCAAGGTATATTTGGGTGAGCTGCCGTCCGGAATTGGTTGAGATCATATCCATGATTTCTTGGGAAAAGGTGAGATTGTCCCTGGGTGGGTGGTAGATGCTGTGAAGAGAGCATATCGGTTTGCCCTCACTAATGATGTCGAGGCAGATGTATTCCCAGGATGTTGGGGATGGTAGGGATGTGGAGTTGACTTTCTGAACAGAGATGTTGTCCCTGTAGATGCATGCGATTCCACCACCTATTTGGCCTTTTCTGTCGAGCCTGATAATGTGATAGTTGGGAGGGACCAGAATGTCCATTATGGGTGTCGAGGATTCAGTTAGCCACGTTTCAGTCAGGACGATTAGATCAAGGTCCTGTGATAAGAGTAGTTCAGCAATGGCGGCGGAATGTTTCGTGGCCGATCTGCAGTTGAGAAGAGTGCATTTGAGGCTGGGTGTGTAGAGGGTGTTAGATGGTTCTATGGAGAGAGGGATTTTTCTAAGGTTATTGGGGATAGAGGATCTGCTGTTTAGTGTAGGTGGTCTAAGGGGATTTGGGTGTATTGTGGGAATGTTGCGGTGTGGTGTGGATGAGTGAGGTTCGGGTGTTGGGTCATAGGAGCGGAGAAGGGCGAGTGTGTCGAGGTCAGAGGAAGAATTGTGGGTGCGGCGAGGGCGGTTGTTGCGATTAAGAACTGGGATTGAGGTCGGATTGGGGTGGGTTAGCTGAGCGCGAGAGTTAGTCGGAGGGGTGGGGGACAAGTTGGGCGGGGATGTGTTGATGTGTGAGGGGTTGCGGGGGCGATGCGGGGGACGAGGGCAGTTGCTGTGCCTATGAGCCGGGATTGACGCCTGGTGTGGGGCGTGATTAGGGTGGGAGTCAGCCGGCGGAGTAGGGGACAAGTTGGGAGGGGAGGTGGAAGTGGGTGGGGGGTGTGTGGGGTGTTTGGAGAGTAGTTCTTTGATGGCGTGTATCTCTTCTTTGATCTGAGTGAGGGTGGCCGTGATGTATTCCATCGAAGGGCAGGTGATGGGGGTGGGGGTGACCGTCAAGGGTGAGTGGCTGACCAGGGAATTCGTGTGCAAGTGGGAGAGAGGGCTGGTGTTTGAGCAGGTCTGCGTTGTGTTGGTGTGAGGGATGGAGTTAGGAGGGCAAGGGGTTTTGGGCGGTAGGGGTTTGGATGAGGTAGGGGGGAGGTTGGTGTTATGGGTGAGGGCATTGGTGTGGCTGAGGGGTGTGGATGAGGTAGCGAGGAGGTTGGTGTTATGGGTGAGGGCATTGGTGGTAGGCGGGGGGGTCAAGGTGTAGACTGGGAGCCTGATAGCCGTGGTGGGGGTGTAGGGAGGGTAATGGGGGCTGAGGGTAGGGGGGGGAAGCGGGGTTGGAGATGGTCCTGTTGAGGGGGGGGGAGTTAAATTAAGAGGGTGGGTATGTTCTGCGAAGTTGGTTGGAGGGTACTGAGGACTGAGAATGGGGGGGGATAAATGGGGGGACTTGTCGGAGTGCGTGTTATTTTGGTGCTGGACTACGTTAGGTGTGTTATGGGTGGGAGCTGTGCTGTCAGCGACGAGCGGGGTGTTGATGCCCGCTGTATGTGTGATAGGAGTGTTGAAGGCATGTGTGGAGGTCCGCGGGTTGGTAGAAGGGGCGGGGGAGAGAGCGGTGTAAGGGGGGGGAGATCTGTCTCTGTGTGTGAGTGCTGAGTTGCGGTAGTGGGGTTGTGGGTAGGGGATGGGAGGTCAGGGGTGGTAGGTATGTCCCTGATTGAAGCGTATGTAGCTGTGAGGTCATGATTGGTGTGACTGGGGGAGGTGTGAGTGTTTGTCCGTGAGTTGGAGAGGTGTTCTTTGAAAGTGGGGAACAAGTTGTCTAGCAGTTCCAGGTTCCTGTCTGTCGATTGTGATAGGACAATCCCGTTATTGTAAATAGTGATGGTGGCTCTGCCTGGGAAGACTTGGGATGGTGTGATGGAGAGAGTTAGACTATGTGCGGATTTTCTGGTGGAGGAGACGGTGAGTAGGGTGAAGAGCGCTTTTCTCCATTGTGCTCTGCGTGTGGTGTGGAAGATGATATCAGTGTTCAGGGATCCATTGACCGGTGAGAAGTAGGTGTCAGCAAAGGGCGTTTCCGGGTGTGACCTAAGGAAGTTGTGTTTAAAGCGTTTGGCGGCTTTTTTGGTGAGTGATGGTGGGTAGTTGATTTTGTATGTGTGTTTGCCGATAGAGTCCATGTCGCGTTGAAGGGTTAGATGGGTATGGGAGAGTGCACTAGTGCACTATAGTGGTACAGATGTGCGGAAAAACAAATGTGCAAAACAACAGGTGCATACAGTAGGTTACACAGTAATAAGTTATAGATTACCAAAGTGTCAGTAGTAATCAAGCAGCATACCAGTATATAAGAGAGCAATAGAGCAAGTACATACGGTAAATTCTAAGGCATAAGGTGTAAGAGTAGGCATAATACTGATAATATATAAAGGTAGGGTACAATGGGAGAGTGCATAAAACTGATAATCTATAAGGGTAGGGTACAATGGGAGAGTGCACTAATGCACTATAGTGGTACAGATATGCAGAAAGACAAATGCGTACAGTGGGTTACACATTAATAAATTATAAATTACCAAGGTGGTGCAAGTGATGGCCCACCACAGCCAGGACTATAAGCGTGTGCGGTGGAGCAAATACATATGGTAAATTACAGAGTACATAGTGTAAATGTAGATACAAAACTGATATAATATATAATATACGGGCAGGATACAAAAATAGATATGATGTAGCATACGGTAAACTACAAGGTACAAGGTGTAAGTGTAGGTGCAATCCTGATAGTATATAAGGGAGGGATGCAAGAAAAAATATGAGGTGGCACACAATATAGTTTACAGTAATATACGTAAATATATGAGGAATCAATCGGTGCATTCCAGGAAAAAGTGAGATAGGTGCAGCTTACAAATGAACAATAAACAGATACAAGAATAGTACTAATGATGTACTGAGACAAGATACCGGTGCAACCCCAGAGTTGCATGATGATGTGTGCGAGGTATACCTCATGGTATAGTGCAACTTACAAAAGTACATTAAACAAATCCGGAATGAAATATTGAGACTAGGTGCCGATGCGGCCAGAAATCTGCGTGAGGCAGAAATGACATTAGCGAGCAGCCAGAAGAAGTTGAGGTAGCGCTCTGTACATTACCAGTAGGAACTACTGCGTAATAGGTATAGGTATATGAGGTAGCAATCCGTGCATTACAACTGTTCAAAATCCCGGCAGAACTATAATACTACAATAATAGGCAGACATTCTTTTAAATATGAGGTATCCATCTGTGCATTGCAAATGCTCAAAATAAAGGTACACAAGTGTTCAAAATATAGGTGGAAGTACAAAATTGCAATAGTGAGCAGGTATCCTTTCCCAGGGAGGTGTAGATAGATCACTGAGCAGAGAACTCAGAACTGATGAAAATGACGAAAATGACTAGACCAGGATGGCCGCCCAGGAGAGAGACTAGTCTAAAATGGCCGACACAAAGGTGAGATAGAGGCAGTAGTCCTCTGTTTGTTGCTGTTATCTAGATAGCAGGGAGGAGCAGTTTCCCTTCGCAGTCCTCTGTCTGCTGCTATTGTTTTAAGCATAAGGGTAGCTTTCTGTTTCTGTTTGAGCAAGCCATGCCCAGTCTAGCTGAGAGGAATTCTTATCTCTGTGTGGGGGAGTTAGCTGAGTTAGCTGAGGGGCCTCGTGGACATCAGAGGTAGGTAGGAAGGGGAAGGGGGGATTTATGGCTACACTTTTATGGCCCCAGCCATTTTGAACAAAGGAGGTAGTTTTTTTAGGTGGGCGAGTGGGAGAAATAAATACCTTGAGACACTGTGTGCCTGTTGCGCTTGCCAGCAGAGTTTTGCAGAATTTTGCAGAAGGACTGTTATGTTGTATTCCGAAAATGACTCAGACCCATCTCCTTCGTAGATCTGTGTGCACTGTGTGAACGTGATGTCAAATCAGGGCTCCGTGTTACCCTATGAGGCCGGTCAGACGATTACATGTAACCAACAGTGACAATGGGGCATGCTGCGGACTTCTGCTGCCCCTGCAGCTCTTTTTGGTCTCGGGGTTCACTTCTCCCGCTCCTCAGGGCAGGGCGCCACATCCTCCGATCACATCCAATTTCTGGGGCAGTCGGTGGCAGTCACTACTCCTCCGTCGTCGTCTCTGCGTTGCTGGGTGATGGGGGGGGGGGAGCGGGGGTCTGCTGCAGTGTCCCTTTGCAGTCACAGTGGCCAGCGTCCTCCCCCGTGGTGCGGGCGGGAGGGGGCCTTTTTGATGCTGCTGGGGCTCCTTTGCTTTTGCGCGGCCGGTCTTTTTTACCACTCCACAGCCTCCGTGATTCCCTGTGACTCACTGTTCCCCTGCTGAGGAGCGTGCGGGCGACGACCGTTAGGCAGACCCCCGGCGCTTCAGCCGCCTCTGCGGTTCGGGGGGTGCCTTCCTGTACTGCCGTGAGTCCTTTGAGTCCGTTCTGTCCCCCGGTGCCTCTGGAGCTCCTTCGTTACTTTCCGGTGCTTTCCTTTACTTTCCAGCCCACGTATCTGCTGAGCGGGCGGAGAGGGGGGGGGGGGTGCAGGTGATGTAGTATGATCCTCGGTGAGGGTTCAGCAGGCTCCCGGTGCTCCAGCGATGGTGGTGTCTGCGTTTTGAGACTCCAGCTGCCAGTGCTGGTCTTATGGCAGGATGATCCTCGGTGAGGGTTCAGCAGGCTCCCGGTGCTCCAGCGATGGTGGTGTCTGCGTTTTGAGACTCCAGCTGCCAGTGCTGGTCTTATGGCAGGATGATCCTCGGTGAGGGTTCAGCAGGCTCCCGGTGCTCCAGCGATGGTGGTGTCTGCGTTTTGAGACTCCAGCTGCCAGTGCTGGTCTTATGGCAGGATGATCCTCGGTGAGGGTTCAGCAGGCTCCCGGTGCTCCAGCGATGGTGGTGTCTGCGTTTTGAGACTCCAGCTGCCAGTGCTGGTCTTATGGCAGGATGATCCTCGGTGAGGGTTCAGCAGGCTCCCGGTGCTCCAGCGATGGTGGTGTCTGCGTTTTGAGACTCCAGCTGCCAGTGCTGGTCTTATGGCAGGATGATCCTCGGTGAGGGTTCAGCAGGCTCCCGGTGCTCCAGCGATGGTGGTGTCTGCGTTTTGAGACTCCAGCTGCCAGTGCTGGTCTTATGGCAGGATGATCCTCGGTGAGGGTTCAGCAGGCTCCCGGTGCTCCAGCGATGGTGGTGTCTGCGTTTTGAGACTCCAGCTGCCAGTGCTGGTCTTATGGCAGGATGATCCTCGGTGAGGGTTCAGCAGGCTCCCGGTGCTCCAGCGATGGTGGTGTCTGCGTTTTGAGACTCCAGCTGCCAGTGCTGGTCTTATGGCAGGATGATCCTCGGTGAGGGTTCAGCAGGCTCCCGGTGCTCCAGCGATGGTGGTGTCTGCGTTTTGAGACTCCAGCTGCCAGTGCTGGTCTTATGGCAGGATGATCCTCGGTGAGGGTTCAGCAGGCTCCCGGTGCTCCAGCGATGGTGGTGTCTGCGTTTTGAGACTCCAGCTGCCAGTGCTGGTCTTATGGCAGGATGATCCTCGGTGAGGGTTCAGCAGGCTCCCGGTGCTCCAGCGATGGTGGTGTCTGCGTTTTGAGACTCCAGCTGCCAGTGCTGGTCTTATGGCAGGATGATCCTCGGTGAGGGTTCAGCAGGCTCCCGGTGCTCCAGCGATGGTGGTGTCTGCGTTTTGAGACTCCAGCTGCCAGTGCTGGTCTTATGGCAGGATGATCCTCGGTGAGGGTTCAGCAGGCTCCCGGTGCTCCAGCGATGGTGGTGTCTGCGTTTTCAGACTCCAGCTGCCAGTGCTGGTCTTATGGCAGGATGATCCTCGGTGAGGGTTCAGCAGGCTCCCGGTGCTCCAGCGATGGTGGTGTCTGCGTTTTCAGACTCCAGCTACCGCTAATCCAGTTAGTGAGCGATCCGGCTTCTTGAGCTGCTTTTTTAGGTTTTGCCTCGCCAAAGATGCGCTCTGCGCATCTTTTCGGCGCAGGCGAAAACCTGATGATAACTGTAGTGTGGCTTGGTTCGGCCCTCGTCATTGATTGGCTGGCTCCGTAAACGGAGCCTTGCCATTGGACGAGGGGCCTGTCCGTCAATGCCGGACCAGACACGGGGGCGTTCCCGACATTCTTTGGCTTTTGCCGACGTCATGGGACGCCGGGAACGCCCCCGTGTCTGGTGCGGCATTGCCGGCACTGTAGGGCAGGCCCGATCCCCGCAGACTCCCCTCCCCCTGGTCTCTCCCTCTCGGCGCTTCTCGCTCTGCGCGCTCCTCTGCCCTGTAACCTCCCACCTCCCTGCTCTCTCACTCCCAGCTCGCCTCCATCCAGTCTCCCTCTACCCTCCCGTCCCCAGACCGCCTGCCTGAGCTAGAGACGGGCCGCCGCGCTGCCCGCGGCGACCCGGAAGTGACCGGCCGGCCGGCCAATCCTAGCGCGGCCGGCCGGAAGTGCCCGCCCCCCGCGGCCCGGGGGAAGAAGGAAGTATGGCGGCGCCCGCGTGGTCTGTGTGTGTTCAGAGTCTGTGCTATCCTACATTTCACCGCCTCATCCTGTGCATTCACTTTCCAAACATCACCTCGAGCTTCCACTGATTCGCAGTGAGCTCGCTGTACCATCCTCCCTGATAGATTCTTCCTGTTGGATTGTTCCTCTCGCCTCATCCACGGTACGTCACCACCAGTCTCCATCTCTCTCATTCTCTGCATTGCTTTTGTTCATCTCTCCTTGCTGTTCACTAACCACCGCTCTGCTCTGCATGTCTGTCATTGATTGCTTGCTCAAACATGGCGTTCACTCACCCATCACCCCCTTCTTTGCCTGCTACACTGTAAATCCATGCCTGCCTGTACTGCTCCCATGCTCCCCTCTTCTGTGCATGTCTGATATTGAGGCTTCCATGTCTCCCCTTCTCTGCATGGTATCTATCAAGTTGTCTCTGGTGGTCTAATTCCACATTGCTTCTCCCCATGATTGGCTTCGAGTTTCTGCTTGCTTCTGTTGTCCACTCACTGTCAATGTCCGAACCATGGTTTGATGTTCGGTATTGAGTCAACAGTGGCAACACACTTCACAGCTCCGGAAATACCCGTCTGACCCAGCGGCGAAAATCAGGGGGGCGGCCAGGGCAGTGCTAGGGGGGGTCCCGGCCGGGGGAGTAGGGATCGTGGCACAGTGCTTCAGAGCCTAGTCTCAGTGTCGTCCGTGGGGGTCGAGGGGTCCTGCAAGAGTAGGTAAACCTAGCGTTGGATTGAGGGGGCTGCTGTATGTTGGGGTGCTGCTTGTGTGCGTTTGAGCCGCTGCCTGCTAAGATTGCGTGCATACTGCTCCTCCTGTGCAGAAGTTAGAACTAGTTGCTGATTGCTAGGGGTGCTGGTGTTTACTTTGGGGGCGCTGCTGTAGGGTATCAGCTGGATAGGCTAGTAGGTGTCTGATTTAATGTCAGTGTGCCACGTCTGGGAGCAGGGCGCGGCTTAGTAGGGGTGACTGCGTAGGGAGGGTGCTACTTATTTGCAGGGGTGCGGTCCCGGGGGGTATCTTTCTAATCGCGTACCCCCTCCCCGCCATGTTGAAGGTACCCCGGGGGGTGACCCCCGCTCCGGGACGGGTGCTTGTCTCCGCCCAGCCGCAGAAGGTACTGTCCTTCGTGGGCCCAGATCTCTCCAGCCCGCAGCTGAGGCCCGGCACCTACTTCACCCAGATCTACCCACAGCCACCCGCGGGGACGACTTTGGGGGGCTGCCTTTACACCACCCCCAACGGGCCCGAGCTGAAGCCGCTGAGACCCGCCTCCCTGGGGAGGCTGCCGGTAAGAACCCCCGGTCGTAGGGGCGTGATTGAAGATGTGGGGAGGGTATTTATTTTGGGGTGTCTTGTGGGAATTAGGGGTGCAAGCGTGGTGGGCGACAGCCCGGCGCTTCTGTGAGCTTTACCCGCGGGAATGTTGCAAAGTTTTGATACATTCAAGTAAAGGGGGGTTGTGGCACGATGGTCTTTGAAGTGGTGTGCACCAACAAATGACAGCTGCGTATACAGTGATGTGTGGTGCACAGGTGTGACGCCCATTTGCACCCACACAAGCCAGAGTCTATGCCCCAGAGTGATTATACTGCTTCCATGTGGGGGTGGGGGGATTCTCACTGTTGCATGGGTGCATGTCTTCAGAAAGGGAGGGGTTGTGCTGTTTTATTGGCACAACGTGTGAAAAGGGCCCAGGGCAGAATATGCCCTTGAATGGAAGACAGCGGGTCACTGGGTTATAATTGCAGGGGCAAAGTTTAAAGGTGTGGCAAGTGTTTTTGCTGTCTACCTAAAGCGGGGGCAGTGTCAAAAGGATGACGATTCTGGAGTGGATGGTAGTGAACGTGCACAACTGGTGTAAGGGCCTACATGTCATACACCGAAAGTTGTACGGAGTAGGTGAAGGAGTCCTTGAGTGGTGACGTGACTTTAGTTGTTCTTTTAGGGTGCCCTGGCCTGCCGCAGCGGCAGATACTGTATTCTGGTGTAGGCGGTGTTAGGGGTCGTTCTTGGTTGTGCTATCAGTTTTTCACGTGATGTGACTGGCATAGTGCTTGACATTATATAGCCTGCCTGGATGTCGTTTTCCTTTCAGATATCTCTTGTGGTGTTACACGCTGAACCCCGTGGATGTGGCCAATAGTTTGGATGTCTGGTCCTGGCTGGAACTTCTGCTCTTGTACAACTTTTTCACTTCCTCTTTGACTAGTGCCTGATCTCGGATTCCTCCTCTGCACTTCCCTTCTGAGTTCTGGAAATTATGACTGTTACTGTAACAAGGTGGCGTTCTGGTGTACTTCATTCTTAGTTTTCTGTGATCTCTAGAGGTGACCCCAAGGGTAACTTCTTTATGTGCTGGGCATGTATTGCAATGCAATTGGTCTCGCATTTGGGACCTTATATGTATTTAGCTCTGGTAGTGACTACGGAAGAGCGTCTCGCGGGCTGAAGCACCAGCATGGACCCACTCGGTGCACTAACCTGTAGCCAGCGAGTACCCGGATGTAGCCTCTGCTGCCGCCGTTTCGTTTGCTGCCCAGGGGAAGAAAATTACCCGGATGGAGCTGCAGCTGTACTGTACAGTTCAGTACAGTAAGCATAGATATAGAAAAGGGACGATAAAGTGATGCTATTTTTTTTAAATGTATTTATTGTGAATGTTTTGGGAAATTTTCGTTCCAAATATAACATTAATGTGAGGCAGGGCAATATCAATAAATATAAAGTAAATTGTAAATAGTAAAAAAGAGATACACCAGAGAGATAAACCAAAGACAGCTATATCTGTAAGATAACATTGTTTTGTTTATATGATCCTTATAAATGGACACTATTCAATAAGTCATCTTTACAGCAGGCGGTTGTCAAAAAGGAGAGTGTAAAGAAAGTGCTCCTGTGCAGTGTGAACCTGGAAGGATAGAAAAAAAAACGGAAACATAAGGAACATAATAGTTTCATTTATATATATATATATATTACATACAACACTGGTTGGAGTGGATTATAAGTAGAGCTCCTGGTTTTGTGGTATTTAATTTTTGGGCCATTTCCGTCTGTATTAATCCATATTTATTTTTGTGCCATTTTATCTGTATTTATCCAGATTTATTTTCTGTTTGGCGTGAAAATGAAGTTGTAAAACTTTACGTTTCCATATCTATTTAACTGTTTGACGCACACTCCAACTTCGATGTCTGTCGTGTTTTAGCTATTTAAGCTGCCAAATACTACATAACAATACATCCACTGCTAAATACTAACATTATACCATAAATGTATGTTGACATATGCTGTTTTTAAAAGAAAGGTCATCTTGTTTTGTAATTTCCCATACTGTCCATCTGCTGGCCTATAATTCATGAAAGACAGCACGGAGAGTCACTTAAAAGAAGCACGATTTTCTGTATTTATCCACTTTTAGAAATAAATGCGGACAGAAAACACATTGTTTTCTGTCTGTATTTACCTGTAAAAATCCTTAAAAACAGAAAACTAGGAACCTTAATTATAAGTAAACCGAACCAATGTTAGACCTGTATACATTATCATTTTACTATATTATTTCTTGTCTATCCTCTTTTCAGAATAATGCCATCTAATCAGGCTTGCATCATCCCAAAAGTTAATGAGATACATTACAGGCCAAGAGAAACAAATGTCGACGTTTTGACCCGTCTTGAGCGATGGGGGAAATTTCTACCTCCGCGTGCGGGTCTTCATCAGGGAATAGAGACAACCTAAACACAGTAAAATGTACAATTAGAGCCTATCTCTCTGGTATATTCATAGGGCCCAAACTGAAAAATACTGAAAACCCTGACCGTTGTTGTAGACTAGACAATCCATAACAATATGTTATCCGTGTTGATTGGATTAAATCCCATTCACAGAAAACGTAAGAGAGTGGCCTACAACATTGAATGCTTCTTCGTAAGGAAACAACCATCTTATTGGAAATTAACCAAACTGTATACATTTGAAAAATGGCATAATTGAAAACTTATCCCAACACGAGTGATTACTCCCAAAATTTAATGAAGAAAATTCCAGGTGAGATCGTTTGCATGCCAATACGCGGACACCTTGCCAGAGATATCTAAACAAATTAATAAAATAAAATCGGCCCTTTGCATGTAGTGTGTGAACTGAAAAATGGGTATCATGATGAAACGAGGGAAGTTTACCTGAATGCAAACCCGAGCAATTGAGGTGCCATATCCTTTACTGTGTGGAAAGGAAACTGATCCTCTCCGTGGGGGCCATAGGGGATTTGGGGGGCAGGAAGCCCAACACCGTATGCATCTGAAAATGAGTGCAAACAAAAAATGTCTCAATACCAAGGGTAGTGACCCAGACTGAAGAAATTGAATGGGTCGGAGAAGCCTCACAAATCTTACCTTCCTTAATGCCGTGCCTGCAAATGAGAACAAAAATCTCCCATCCGCGTGGGAGAAGAGCCAGAAATTAAGATATGGGCCCTCCGGGTTAAATAGTAAGGGCTGGCGTGCACGTTTAGGTGGATTAGCAAAGCGAGGCCACCGTGAACTGGCACTGGCATACTTTTGGAAAAAAGGCTGCATGCTATCCATGATTGTGGAAATGTAGAAAAGTACAAAATGATTAGAACGCACGGCAAAGATAAGGTGACGCATGGGTGACTAAATCACCCATACGAGTGACGAAACATTGTTTAACACAATCGCTGCTGATGGTATTCCCCTCCTGTGCTGAGCTATCTGTAAATCCCATTGTTCATGACGAGCTCAGGTCGTCATGTGCACAGCTCAACCGTGCCTCATGACGAGCTGAGCTTGTCATGAGCATCGAAGGGGTTAAAACGTGCCTTCTGTCTAGTTATCTGTTGTTAAGAGATATCTAAAAGGGTAGAAAATGACTACAAAGAACTGCAAATCACAGTCCCATCCAGGTAATTAAATCCCCTAGTTTAGGACAGAAGCTCTATTTAAAAAACATGCCAAATTCATAGATGACTTATATTAAGCCCATTGCGTAACTAGTTTGGATCATGGTATGTATGTCATGAGGTTACAGTTAGTACAGTAATCAGAATATTTCTCAGCCAGTATTAAGGGGGGGCCCTTGTCGTGCAATCTTTTCATATTTGTTTAATCCCCTCAACACTATCAAAAACATGGATCCATTTGCATTCCTGTATGGTTAGGATGTTCACAAAGCTGCCACTCCTGGGACTGGGACCCCCCATTCGGGACTGTCAGCTTGATGGCCAAATGATAGGTACTGTTCAACTGGGGGGGGGGGGGGGGGCTGAACTTTACACCTTATTCTACTGCAGTGTTGCAGTACGCAGGTTTTTATCCTTTCTGTGGTCTGACCAATGTACATAAAATTACACAGGCATGTTCTATCATAAACCACTCACCTTGTATTGCAGTTCGTATGCTCCCTTAGGGCATGCGTGTGATTATCATGGGTGGAACTCTTGATCTCTTCAGTCATGGGACACGCTTTTCATCTCCCGCTTTTGAAATGGCCTTTGGCAGGTGGTATCTGCGGTAGAGCGCTGTGATCCTCGTCACCCAAGGGCCCGATTCTGATGTGGGCTGGAAAGCTTCCCGACCGACTCGGTTTGGAAACGGTTTCCAACACACTCGGATCGGGAGAGTCCGACCGACGGAGTACGATGCATCCGGATGCTTCCCGATCCGATTTGGTTTGACTGCCATTGACTTCAATTTGAACATATGTTCCTAACCGACATCAGTCGGTAAGACATGTTCCCGATCCGATTTGGAAGGAGCATCAGAATCAGGCCCTTAGTATTGCAGGACGGACCAACTCTCAGTTTTCACCAAGAGCTGTCGGTTAAAACCCCTCCTGAGAACATCATTGCACAACCATTGCTTGGGGGGAATCCTATGACAGCCCATTTGAATTGTACACATGGGGGTAGGTTCAACATATTTGGGGTCTTTACTGTTTTCGTAATTATAGTGTTCTTTGTGCATTCGCCCACCCTCATATCCGTCCCGGAGAAAGTAACATCAATCCTTATTTTAATTAAAAAAATATATATATTATGGAAATAGTTTTGCACCCAAAGCGATGTTAGTCTTCTTACTTATTTATTTCTAATGCCAACTTTGAAAGTGTTTTAAGTTGTGTCTGAGGGATGGTATTTATTGGCAATTAAAGTAGTGTTTTTTGGCCAGGAAGCATGCTGCCTGCGGGTGGATTCTTAGGTAGGCAGTGCATTGTGTTGAAGTTCCTGCACTCCTTCACAGATCTCTGGATTCCCTTACAGCTGCTTCGCATGCACCCCCTGCCTCCCGTGCCAAAGCAGATATTACGATCCTTGCGTCCTTCCTGCAGAGGAGGGTCCCCCTCTAGGGAACAGGGTGGCGAGGCCCGGGGCCAGGCTGATCTACAGCACGGCAAATGTACAGACCAAAACGCTCCCACGCAGGGCTGCATGGTCTGGGAAACATTACTCCCAGCTGCAGAGGATTCCCCTCCTCCACTGCATTCGTATCTCCCAGCTGCAGAGGATTCCCCTCCTGCGCTGCATTCGTTTCTCCCAGCTGCAGAGGATTACCCTCCTGCTCTGCATTCCTTTCTCCCAGAGGCAGATGATTCTCCTCCTGCGCTGCATTTTTCGTCCAGCTGCTAGGATTACCCTCTGCGCTGCATTTGTTTCTCCCAGCTGCAGAGGATTACCCTCCTCGCTGCATTCATATCTCCCAGCTGTGAAGGATTACCCTGCTGCGCTGCATTCGTTTCTCCAAGCTGCAGAGGATTACCCTCCTCGCTGCATTTGTATCTCCCAGCTGCAAAGGGTTACCCTCCTCGCTGCATTCGTATCTCCCATCTGCAGAAGATTACCCTCCTCGCTGCATTCTTATCTCCCAGCTGCAAAGGATTACCCTCCTGCGCTGCATTCTTATCTACCAGCTGCAAAGGATTACCCTCCTGCGCTGCATTCTTATCTACCAGCTGCAGAGGATTCCCCTCCTACGCTTCATTCTCATCTGCCAGCTGCAGAAGATTACCCTCCTGTGCTGCATTCCTTTCTCCCAGAGGCAGATGATTCTCCTCCTGCGCTACATTTTTTCATCCAGCTGCTAGGATTACCCTCCTGCACTTGCTTAGTTTCTCCCAGCTGCAGAGCATTACACTCCTGCACTGCATTAGTATCTCCCAGCTGCAAAGGATTACCCTCAGGGGTGTGGAATTTAATAAAATATCTACTTGTCCATGGGGCAGGTTACTTCATAATCTACTTGTCCTGTAACAAAATCCACTTGTCCCTTTGGTGCCATGTGCTGCGGTGATAAATTATGGCTGTAATCTCATTATATAAGAACTCTGATATAGCCTCTCTGATTATGCCAGGGCTCATACTATAGTAGTGTTTGAATACTTGCAATCCCCTTATGTTGCCACCTTTCCACAGATCTACATACTAGGCCTGAAATGAAGTGGTAAGCAATAGTTCCAGGGTTAGAATGCCCTATTGAGTCTGTCCAAACCTACTAACTTAGATATTTTAAGGGTTTTGAACAACTCTTTCTAACCTGTTCTCATACTGAGAAATGTTGGCAGTTTACTTCTGACAACGACAGATGTAAATCTTCTTCCAGAGTTGGGGAAACAAGTGTTTGGAGGGAAAGTGAACATGCATATACTTAGATTTTCGCATGAGCAAATCTACATATGCAACTTTTGCTCATGCTAAAATGCAATTCACAAATATTTTCTAGGAGTATTATTTCTTGTCCTACTTCTGTAAATTCTTGGAAATTCACGAAAGCCGTATAGCTGCACTTAATTCAAGGACATATACCAGGGGTGCACTTTGGAGACTTTCTTCAATAATTGGGGCCCTAATTTGGTCTGGTGTTGACCGTGACTTTTTGATTTATTAAAATACTGTCTCTCTCACTGTATCGTCTGGCTTCACTGTGAGTAACAGCATTCTGCTCTTTCACAAGAAGCATATTGGCGCACAAAGTAGTTTTGTTCAGTGCCAGTAACTACTATGGCTGTGTGCTTTTTGAGACAAAAAAACAACTTTTGCTTTTGCCAATGCTTGTTATGATGGTGAGGGCCAAACAGCTCCTACACCAGTGAGGTTTTACAAAAACCATGCAAAAACAAGTCACACATTGACAAAACTAAAAAGCTGACCACCAATTTCAGACCCACTGGCTTTGCCAATGCTTGTTTATTTTTGTTTCCCATAGTCTTATTGAAACTGGTTACACTGATTTTCCATGATGAATATTTTTGGGAAATACTTGCACGCATCAACACGTTACTAAATGATGCTGCAAAGAAATTGTACCTACAATTTTACAGTGGTTTTAGAGAAATGATTTTTTTTTCTGCTTTAAATTTTTTTTTATGAACATTTTATTTTGAAAGCAAAGAATCATCAATCTTTCTTTAAAGCTTCTGCAAATATTTGCATCAAATCAGAGAGCATTCTGGGAGCATTATAATAGCCTCATATTGCTCAACTTTGAACACGTGTGTAGACATTTTAATACTGGAACCACTGTTAGTAATGCAGTCAGAGCTCACAACATTAACTAGACTACTCGCCCTAATAATAAAGGCTCTCAAATTATGAACCACAAATACAAGTTTGAACAGCATTAGCATATGGACAACAATATTACCTAAACTGCAGACAGTGCCCTTCCTTGATCCATATTGTGGTACTGCAAAGTGGCAGCCAAAGGGTTTCTGCTGCAGGGGGTTGGGCCTACTTGTCCCAAGGACAAAATACACATGAAAATGTGTTGCCCTTGACCCTAAACAATATGTCCCGGGCGTCGGGCCACAGGAATTCCACATCTCTGACCCTACTCGCTGCATATGTATCTCCCAGCTGCAGAGGATCACCCTACTGTGCTGCATTCGTTTCTCCCAACATCGCTTGCGAGGAACCGATGTACCGACATCCTGTCCATTCTGCGAGCGGATCGTGCATTGTTCCCGACCGCCGCCACGGATTTACTGGAAATCGGGTGAGAACGCCAAAACTAGGCGCTCACTCAACCCAATTCAGCTGATTAGCGCAACTGCCTAAACGCTGTCAAGGGATATCCTATCCCCCTCCAAGATTGTTCCCCCAACAAAATCTCCTCTAATTTGGTGTTCCACACTGGGCAGCCATCCCAGGACACCGAATAATCTTGTTTCCTGAAGTTCATCACATGACGCATTGAGTGGACCACGGAAAAAGTGTGGCCACTGTAAATTGAAAGCGCCTCTTCAAACCCGTTCCTTGGCTTAATTGTTCTATGATTTTCCAGGCATATATTAAGTCCTGATGATGATCCTTTTATTTAGAGCACGGGATTGAAACGCCGTCGACACTGTTATGTAGATATACATTTCTGTCATTGTTATTCGTTTTTGTATGTTCTACTAAAGGGAATACTGCCAATTTGAATCTGAAAGCAGTACCAGGTCTTGCTCAACCCTTCTTTTGCCTGATGTAAACTGTTCTTTCTTCTGCACCCTTTTCTCACAACTTTTTCTATCCTGCTGAGTACGGCACAGGCTTGTGCCTTACTTCAAACACTACTATGTTTGATATGATAATGTAACGTATAAATTGACTTCTTGTCATATATTCCCAAAATAAATTCTTTGCCCGGCTGGGTATAAGAAAACTGTACATATTGTCCGATTGTGGTCTATATGTTATTGTATTTTTTTCAGAAATTGCTATAAGCTTAGGCAGGGCTCGAAAATTCCACTCGACCGCTAGCATAGTCGAGCTAAATTTAACAAGGTCGAGCTGTTTTTAGGTCCTACTCGCCCTTTCTGGCGAGTAGGAAAACAAACCAACTTTTGTCCTCTGTCTGTGAAAACGGAACAAATGTGACAAGATAACAAGATTTAAAGGCATTTTTATTGCTCACAAAGTTAATGAGCAATAAAGATACTTTTAAATCTTGTTATCTTGTCACATTTGCTCCGCTTTCAGAGACGGAGGTCAAGTAGGTTGCAGTTAGGTCAAGGACATTTTTTAAGGTATTAGTCCTGCAGGACTAGTACCATTTTGTGGATTTTTCGAGCCCTGTTAGGACCTTTGTTCTTTTGAAATAGTCGATACCCATGGTCCAAAGCCATTAAGTGGGTCCCCTTGTTTATTATAAAGCATTCGTTTCTCCCAGCTGCAGAAGATTACCCTCCTCACTGCATTTGTATCTCCCAGCTGAAGAGGATTACCCTCCTGCCCTGCATTCGTTTCTCTCAGCTGCAGAGGATCATCCTCCAGTGCTGCATTCGTTTCTCCCAGCTGCAGAAGATTACCCGCCTTACAGAAGCTCTCCCGGGTGAGGGGAACTGGGGCTGCGAGCTGCGTGTATTTTACATACGTGGTGATTAAATCTGTCACTTGGTTTTATTTTTTCACCCGCACTTGGAGCGCTTTTAAAATTGTCCAGTTCTTACCATATTGTTCCGCTTTTAACTGGGGGGCTTTTAAAGAGTTAAGGGGAATGATTTGTTGAGGCACACTGACACTCTTACCATCCTTTGATCGTCCTCACTCGGCACAGCCGCTTTTGCAGACACTCGGCGGCGGTGGGCGCCATCTTTAGTGAGGCGGGGAGAGCGCTCTAGTCGCGCCGTACTCCCGCCCTCTTTTCTCCCTATAATATGTGCAGGCCGGCCAGACGGCGCAGCAGGCTGGCGCAGCGGGCGCGCCGCACGCGCGCCGAAGCCGCGCCTAAGCCAAGCCCGTCCGCGACTGGACCGCGTCGGGCGCAGGGCATGCCGCCCAAATACCCCCCACCATCAGGTATGATAGCAAAGAATTATTCGCTTTACGTTTTAAAACAGCCAACCACTGTAAGGACTGTCCTCCCATTGATCCCCTTTCCAGCCCCTTCTCATGTTTACATTGCAAATGGACGCCCCCTGCATTAACCTCTGAAGCACTCGACCCGCCTTCCCCTTTAAAGAATAATCCCATTTACTTTAAGGGAGGTCTTATTAACGCTAGGTCTCTAGCCTGTCACAGCCAAGACATACATGATTTAATATTAGGCCACGATTTGGATGCTCTTTTTATAACCGAAACCTGGCTCAATGATTCATCCAATCCTGATCTGGCTACTGCCCTCCCTTCAGATTTTACAATTTTTAGGCGGGACAGACCTCTTGGGCATGGAGGTGGGGTAGCACTTGCCATTAAAAAAACCCTCCCCTGCCATACATTTGATTTAGGCTACCTTAAAGACAGCGAGGGCATAGGTTTTTCAATCAAAATTAATGCCTCTACCTCCTTCTCGGGGGGACTTATATACCGCCCTCCTGGCAATGCCACTTCCTTCCTAGACTCCTTAGATGAGGTCCTGGGAGTACTTATGCTACATTATCCCAACTTCACTTTATTAGGAGACATGAACTTACATTTGGAGTCTTGTGTTGACCCCCACACCATTTCCTTTCAACATTCGTTAAATATTTTTGGATTATCCCAACTTGTCACTGCCGCTACTCATCTTGCGGGCCATACCCTCGACGGCATCTGTTCTAATCTTATAACTTTGACCATGTCCCTCCCGATACCTCAAATTTGGACTGATCACTGTTTTATTTCATTCGACATCGAGATACAAGCCCCTGCCTTACCCAGCAGGAAGCGCTCCCACCCCTCCTTCACAGTCAACTGGAGGAAAGTGACGGAACGCATTAAGCTGGACTCTCAACCCTTACCTAAATCCCCAAAACTAACTGGAGACGTAGTAGTTGACTCCCGCAACTTCCATGCTTGGATGGATCAAATTGTTTTGGATAATTCCGAACCTAAAAGCCACCATGCGAAATGTCATAAAAGAAAGCCTAACGCACCTTGGTTCACCCAGACCTTATCCGATAGCCATCTTCTTTGTCGAAAATTAGAAAGAAAATGGAGAAAAATGTATGATGAGGCTGCAAGAGCACTTTATGTTCAACAGAGGAAATTATATCTTTCCAACATAAAAGTGACAAAAAAGGAATATTTTACTAAAGCCATAAATGATGCCCACCAAAAATAAAAAACTGTCTTCACAATAGTTAAGTCCTTCACCCATCCTAAAGCTCTTACGCCCGAAATCCCACCATCCGAAAGCCTGTGTAATCAAATCGCAGACTTCTTTGTAGATAAAATTGTTAACATCCAGAAAGACTTCCCTCCTCCTTCGACCACCTCTTATGAGGCAACAGATAACTACCTCCCGCTTTCCAGTTTTAAACCTGTTTCCCTTCAACAAACAGGCAAGGCAATTCTGGCATGCAAATCAGGAGCCCCCACCGACTCCTGTCCTCCTAGCATCCTGCATCACCTGATCGATGCAGTAAATCCTTACATTAACACCATCATTAATGAATCTCTTGAGTCCGGGATAGTGCCCAACGACTGGAAGAAGGCTATTGTGAAGCCCCTGATGAAGAAGCAGAACAAATCTCCTACTGATCTCACCAACATGCGCCCCATTTCACTATTACCTGTCCTTAGTAAGATCACGGAACAGTTAGTACATGGAGAGCTAAAAACATTTGTAGAGACCCACAACATCCTGCATCCTCAACAGTCGGGATTTCGCTCCGGTCACTCTACCGAAACAGCCTTGATCGAACTAGCTGACTCCATCAAGTTCTTGCAGGATGAAGGAAGGCAAGCCGTCCTCATCCTGCTTGATCTAACAGCAGCGTTCGACACTATCTCGCATGTCATCCTGATTAACAGACTGCGAGAGATCGGCGTGACAGACACAGTCTTGGCATGGGTTAAATCTTTCCTATCTAATAGGTCCCAGACTGTGTCTTTGGGTCCCTATCTATCCAGCGAAAAACCTATCACATCAGGAGTGCCCCAGGGGTCCATATTAAGTCCTCTCTTTTTTAACATCTACATAGCTCCCCTTCTCGCTGTGACAGAGTCTCACGGGATCCTTGTCACGTCATACGCTGACGACACACAACTTGTCGTCAATATTGACAAAAAGTGTACGGACGCAGATTTACGATTCCAAAATTGTCTCTCTGATGTATTTCAGTGGCTGAACAAAAACCATTTAAGATGCAATAGTGCCAAGACTGAAATCATACCCCTGGGTAAAGATCTATCTTTCTGCCCGAAAGACTGGTGGCCCATAGGATCTGAGGCCCCACCCAGTGCTGTATCTTTAGCACGGAACCAGGGCGTGCAATTCGATTCATCCCTTTCTTTCAATGACCACGTCAGGATCACTGCTGGACGTTGTTTTGGACTCATTAAATCTTTTAAAAAATTCTTGGATTTCCTCCCCATTGCAGCTAGAAAATCAGTCGCGGTAGCTTTAATACTTTCCCGACTTGATTACTGCAATGGATTAATGGCTG
The DNA here is from genome assembly GCF_964263255.1 of Lissotriton vulgaris. Taxonomy (NCBI): domain Eukaryota; kingdom Metazoa; phylum Chordata; class Amphibia; order Caudata; family Salamandridae; genus Lissotriton; species Lissotriton vulgaris. Next base: position 4,822,079 of record NC_141685.1, read on the forward strand.
GAGTGAAAAAGTCCACCCTTAGAAAGTTGCAGAGCATACAACATGCAGCTGCTAGATTGGTTCTGGGACTCCCCAGAAGGTCATCAGCTTCAGCGGCGCTGAATTCCCTCCACTGGTTACCATTACATAAAAGAATTCTTTTTAAACTTCTTCTTACTGTTTTGAAATCCATGAAAAACACAGGGCCCCATTACTTCGCAAATCGCTTCACGCGCTACAACCCCTCGCGATGTCTGAGATCCTCTGGTACAAATCTCATCACAATTCCAAGATTTAAGTACAAAACTAGGGGTGGGAAAACCTTCACTGTTCTGGCAGCTAGGGCATGGAACAACCTACCCGTCAACCTTAGATTAATTGAAAAGGAGAGCCTTTTTAGAAAACTCCTTAAGACATGGGTGTACCAACAACCAGACACCTCTGTATTGGCAGCCATCTAGATCCAGTTTTTCACCACGTATCACCTTTCATTTATTTACTGCACGCAAGTTTAGCGCCAAGATGCTCCTTTCGGAGCGAATGTCTGCGCTTTATAAATACCCATAAATATCAAAATATCAAATCCTGCGATGCATTCGTTTCTTCCAGCTGCATAGAATTACCCTCCTGTGCTGCATTGGTTTCTCCCAGCTGCAGAAGATTACCTTCCTGCGCTGCATTCCTTTCTCCGAGAGGCAGATGATTCCCCTCCTGCGCTGCATTTTTTCATCTAGCTGCAGAGGATTACCCTCCTGCACTGCATTTGTTTCTCCCAGCTGCAAAGGATTACCCTCCTCGCTGCATTATTATCTCCCAGCTGCAAAGGATTACACTCCTTGCTGCATATGTATCTCCAAGCTGCAGAGGATCACCCTCCTGTGCTGCATTCGTTTCTCCCAGCTGCAGAAGATTACCCTCCTGTGTTGCATTCGTTTCTCCCAGCTGCCAAGGATTACCCTCCTCGCTGCATTTGTATCTCCCAGCTGCAGAAGATTACCCTCCTCACTGCATTCGTATCTCCCAGCTGCAGAAGATTACCCTCCTCACTGCATTTGTATCTCCCAGCTGCAGAAGATTACCCTCCTCACTGCATTCGTATCTCCCAGCTGCAGAGGATTACCCCACTGTGCCGTATTTATTTTTCCCAGCTGCAGAGGATTACCCTCATGCGCTGCATTCGTTTCTCCCAGCAACATGGGTAGCCCAGAGCAGTTCAAACAAAGCCCTACAAGAATCATTGTGTGAAAATGGCAGAGGAATGAAAGGTGTTCCTTCCTTTTTCTGATGAGCAGGCATCATTCCACACACTCAACAGTCAGTAATGTTCGTAGCATTGTGGGTGTGGTACAACATCTGGATGAACGTGTTGTTGAGATAAGCATGTCTTTGGTTCTGCTCATGATAAGGGAGAGTAAAGTAGTGGTGCTCAATAGGCGCTGGAGTAGTGGCAGTCAGTATTAGTTGAGCAGGAGCCACATCCTCTACAACCCAAGTTATTACTGCCATAATGATCACAGTGACAGTAAAACCAACAATGCACATAATCTTTTTATCGCCGATTCTCGCAGCTGTCGATGTCTTCTCCACAGGCATATTTATCTCATCGTTGAAATATCAAAACAGATGGAGCTTTAAAGAACTGGGCAGCCGTTGGTTTCTTATCTGAGGGTTTTAGACCAGTGTCACTAAACAAAAAGACCGACCCTCCCCCTCTTCAGCCCAGTCTTTGGTTTCATTTTACAAGGGTTCCCTTTATGCAATTCTATGTTGGTGTAGTGCAGTAGAGTTGATGCAAAGCGGCCAGGGGGACATGCCCTGTGACCGGCCGGAGCTCGGACGGGCACAGTCGGGCTTGCCTTAGGCATGCCCGCTGCGTGCGTACGCGTCAGCGTATGTGCTAAATTGGCCAGCGTGACACCACTAGAGCGCTAACCGATCAAATGGCTCCCTTCCCCCCTTCAATTCCCCCGGATCAAAGAATGACAAATGTGTGCCAAGTCCAAACAATTAAAAGGTAAAAATGCCCCATATATCACAAATTCACAGGTTTTTAAAAGATTATAAAAAGGATTCTAGCAGTATAGCGTTCAATCTAAAGGAGGTCTCACCTGGCGGGCATTACCCACAGCTTCGCTCAGGGAACCAGCGCTGCGCGAGCGCATCAGCGTATGTTCTAAGTAGGCCAGCGTGAGGCCACTTGAGTACTAACCGATCAAGTGGCTCCCTTCCCCCCTTCAATTCCCCCGGATCAAAGAATGAAGTAAATGTGCAAAGTACAAATGATTAAAATGTTAAAAATGACCCATATATCACAAATTCACAGGTTTTAAAAAGATTTTAAAAAGGATTCTAGCAGTATAGCGTTCAGTCTAAGGGAGGTCTCACCTGGCGGGCATTACACACAGCTCCGCTCAGGGAACTAGCGCCATTCGTACCTACTGAGAGTAGAGTTTACGTATCCAAGGATGTTATCAAGGATTTCCATAAGAGTGAGGATATTGGGCAATGGTATGCCGCATATGAGGTAGCCATGGTGTCCCAACGGGTATTATGATCCCCAGTTTTTCCCCGCGGGACTCCAATGCACCACCCCATGCACCCCCCTGCCAGATTGCCAGTGTAGCCCTGGGAGGGGAGGAGATGGGTGCCCAAGGTGGGTGGGATCCTGTAGAATTGACCCTTGTCTCATTAGGAGACTTTGAGAAGGTCTCTAACCCTGCACTGCCTGTTATCACTAAGAAGTACAGGCAGTGGGTGACTATCAATGGCCATAGGGTGAAGGCTCTGAGGAACACAGGAGCTAGTGTGACTACTGTTGTCTCCCGGTTGGTGTCCAAAGAGCAAGTTGTCCCCCATGCATTCTGGCCAGTAGTGTCAGCAGACAACTCCGAGAGCCAGTGTGCGGTGGCTCAGATTCCCTTTGAGTGGGGGAAGGGTCTCAGGAATTCTTCAAGTAGCTATTGGGCAATGATTTAGACTACTCCCCGTGGGCTGCGGTGGAGAGGAAATCTCACTTGGAAATGTTGGGTCTGCCTGAGTGGGCGTGCGTGACCACTCGGTCCATGGCAGCCAGTAAGGATGTTCAGAAGGACCTGGAGCCTGAAAGTATGACCCAGGCCCCTACCTTAAAGAGAAGGGGTAGGGGGCACAGGAAACCGTCTCCCATGGTTCCCACGGTCCAGGAGGGAGCAGACCTTGAGGGGGATGCCCTGGAGCCTACAGGGGAACAAGTAGCTGAACTGGGGGACCTACCTGAGCTGACCCACTGGCAGCAGGAAGGAGGGCCCACCAGGGAGGAATTTTGTGAACAGCAGAGAACGTGCCCTTCTCTTGAGGGCCTGCGGCGACAGGCTGCAGACCAGGCAGCAGGTGATCAGATAGGGTCATATTGGATCCATTGGGAGAATAACCTTCTTTACAGCGAGCCTAAGGTTGCTGAGCCTGGGGCAGCCCTTGTGTTGGTGGTACCCCAGTGCTTCAGAGCATTCCTACTGGGGTTAGCTCACGATGTGCCATTGGCCGGACATCTGGGGCAGACAAAGACCCTCGAGAGGCTGGTCACCCACTTTTATTAGCCCCAGATGCTCAGATGCTCACTGCATGACATGTGAAACCTGCCATGCAAGTGGGAAGAGTGGGTGGAAGATCAAGGCCCCACTCCAGCCCTTTCCAGTTATCACTACCCCATTCGAGCAAGTGGGCATTGACATTGTGGGGCCGCTGGACCCCAAGACAATCATGGGCAACAGGTTCATCCTGGTCTTGGTGGACCATGCCACCTGGTTCCCTGAAGCCATCCCGTTTAGGACAGTGACGGCCCCCGTGGTGGGATGGGCACTGATGGGGATCTTCTCCCGTGTGAGGTTCCCCCGAGAGGTTGTGTCAGACAGGGGAACCAACTTCATTTCCAAACACATGAAGTCTCTGTGGGAGGAGTGTGGGGTAACTTACAAGTTTACTACTCCTTACCGTCCCATGGTAATGGGCTGATTGAGAGATTCAACCGGACCCTTAAGAGCATGATTAAGGCCTAGAGAAGCCCATGAGGCATAAGTGGGACGTCCTCTTGCCATGCCTGTTGTTTGCTTACCGTGAGGTACCAGACAATTCCTTAGGGTTCAGTCCCTTTGAACTGCTCTATGGTCACCCTGTAGGATGACCTTTGAGTGTGGTCAAGGAAGGCTGGGAGCAGTCTCCCAGGAAACCTCCCCAGGATGTGTTTAGTTACCTGCAGGCCTTCAGGAACCAGACTCTGTGTTTCAGAAGACTTGCTGAGTCAAATCTGGATGCCAACTAGGAAGAGATGAAACGCTGGCACGATCAGAATGCCACTTTGATTGAGTTTCAACCTGTTCGAAAGGTTTGGGTCATGGCCCCAGTGGAACCCTGTGCGCTCCAGGATAAGTGGACCGGTCCCTATGAGGTGGTGGAGCGCAAGAGTCCTGTTAACTACATGGTGGACTTGTGGTCTCCCAGGAACCCCTTGCGGGTCCTGCATGTTAACCGCCTGAAGCCCCACTTTGAGAGGTCTGAAGTGGGTATGCTTCTGGCCACAGATGCTGGAATGGAGGAGGAGAGTGAGCCTCTTCCTGACCTCCTGTGTGTAAAGGAGCAAAATCGGTCAGTGGAGTATTGATGGCACTGAGAAAGGCACAATCAAGGGAAGTCACTGATTGGTGTGTCTATGAAGTGGACACTGGGGACAGTCCTCCTGTTTAGCACAAGGCTTACTGAGTGACTGACCAGGTTATGGCATACACTAAGGAGGAGGTTTCCAAAATGTTTGCTTTAGGGGTGATTGTGCCGCTCCAGAACTTTGGTTCTGCATGGACTACCAAGGTCTCAATTTAGTTACGAAGACTGATGCGCACCCCATTCATGAAGACTGATGCGCACCCCATCCACAAAGCTGATGAGCTCATTGATTCGCTACGGGTCGCAGGGTATGTCAGCCCTTTTGATTTGACGTCTGTGTATTGGCAGATCGCCTTGACTGATGGGGCAAAGGAGAGGTCAGCATTCTCCACACCATGTGGGCACTACCAGTTCCGGGTGATGCCCTTTGGGATAAAGAATGCCCCTGCCACTTTTCAGAGGTTAAACTAGAGAACATCCAAAGCGCCTTAGCCAGACTCATACTAGACATTCCCCGCAAAGATCACATTTCCGGTCACCTGAAAGACCTCCACTGGCTCCCCGTCAACAAGAGGATAACGTTCCGTCTCCTCACCCACGCACACAAAGCCCTCTACGACCTAGGACCCGAATGCCTCAACACGCGCCTTTCCTTTTACAACCCCACCCGCCAGCTGCGATCGTCCAATCAAGCCCTCGCCGCTGTCCCGCACATCCACAGAGCCACCATGGGGGGGAGATCCTTCTCCTACTTAGCGGCCAAAACCTGGAATTCTCTCCCCACCCACCTCCGCCTTACACAGAACCACCTCTCCTTCAGAAAACAACTAAAAACTTGGATATTCGATCAGTAAATCTCCCCCTTTCCTCAAGCGCCTTGAGACCCTCTGGGTATGTAGTGCGCTATATAGATTATGACTTGACTTGACTTGAAGTTATGAGGCAGAGCGAGATGACGCCATCCAGCACCCGGTCCAGGATCTTCGTCCGTGTCAATTTTTTTAAAAACTCCGCGTGCACCACCTGTAGACAGCTTTAATCCGTTATCAACGATTCTGAGTCCGCTATTTGTGAGACATCATACTGCAGTGCCATTTACGTTCAAAAATATATTTTTTGCCCTGAGAAAGCCCAATTCTGGGCGAAACGCGTTGGCTGTCATTTCTGTCAAGATATTATTTGAAGACTGCAATAAAAATATATTTGAAGAACAACTTGAAGGACCACTACCCCTTTTTTGTGAACACATATGAAAACTTTTCTTGAACAATAACTTGATTTGTGCACTGTATTCTAAATTGTTGCCTCTCTGTTCTATAGTTTTGTCTGTATAATTAGGGTTCTACAGTGGACCGAAGAGGTGGGCAACTATGGTAAATAAGGTTTTGCCTTGACTGTTTGTGTATATACTAGGGTGGTGCAACTGTCGATTCCTACTGCTATTTGCTGTTTGTTTCGATCACCTTTCAGAGGTTGGTCAACAGGGTGTTGGTTGGCTGGAAGATTTCAGTGCCGCCTACCTAGATTGCAGTGTTTCAGTCCTCATGGAAGGATCACCTGCGCCACCTCTGGGAAGTGTTGATGGCACTGCGAAAGGCCCAATCAAGGCAAGTAAGTGCCAGATTGGGCAGGGTTCTGTGGTGTACTTGGGACACCAGGTGGGGAGCGGCCAAGTGGTGCCCCTACAGCCCAAGATTGAAACCATCCTGGCTTGGAAGCGCCCCCCCCCCCCCCCAAAGACCCAGACACAAGAGAGAGCCTTTTTAGGACTCAAGGGTTATTACAGGAGGTTTGTCAAGGGGTATGGCAACATTGTTGCACCCTCGACTGAGCTGACTTCTAAAAAGCAGCCAAAGATTGTAAACTGGACTGACACCTGTCAGAAGGCTTTTGACGCCCTGAAGACTGCCATGTGCACTGCAACTGTACTTTTGGCGCCCTACTTTTCAAAAGAATTTGTTGTCCAGACAGACGCTTCAGAGCATGGTGTGGGGGCTGTTCTGTCACAGATCAATGAGGAGGGACTAGACCATGGGTACTGATAGTACGGCCTGCGGGCCGGTGGCGGCCCGGCAAGCCTTCCTTGGCGGCCCGCGGACCCTGCAAACATCGTTCCCATGTATTATTATTTTATTTTTAAAGAGTGTTTGCTGCAGCGAGACTCTGAGAGTCTCTACTGCTCTGTGGGGGCCAGGCGATTCTCGCATAGCCAGAGTGGAGCTTCAGGGGCCTAAGATGAGGTGAAATACAACAAAGCCTCATTAGCCTGCAGATGGCCTTTAATGACCTGTGAAGTGCTTGGGTGCGGCTGTGTGTGTGTGCCCGTGGACGCTGTCTCAGCCCAGGCTGACACACAGGCAGGGTGAGATGACAGAGGGTGACAGAGGGAGGTAGATAGAGGGAGGGGGGGAGAGAGGGAGTGACACGGGGAGTGAGACGGAGAGGGGGAGAGAGAGAGAGAGAGAGGGAGGGAGTGAGAGAGGGAAGAGTGAGTGAGAGAGGGAGTGAGGGAGGGAGTGAGAGAGAGACAGACAGAGGGAAGGAGACAGAGAGAGACAGGCAGTCAGAGGGAGGGAGACAGAGGGAGGGATGGAGAGAAGGAGCGAGGGAGGAGGAGAGCGAGGGAGGGAGCAAGGGAGGGAGAGAGGGAGTGAGAGGGAGGGAGAGAGGGAGTGAGAGGGAGGGAGAGAGCGAGGGAGAGAGCAAGGGAGAGAGGGAGTGAGACAGAGGGGAGTGAGACAGAGAGGAGTGAGACAGAGAGGAGTGAGACAGAGAGGAGTGAGACAGAGAGGAGTGAGACAGAGAGGGAGTGAGACAGAGAGGGAGTGAGACAGAGAGGGAGTGAGACAGAGAGGGAGTGAGACAGAGAGGGAGTGAGACAGAGAGGGAGTGAGACAGAGAGGGAGTGAGACAGAGAGGGAGTGAGACAGAGAGGGAGTGAGAGAGGGAGTGAGAGAGTGAGAGAGGGAGAGGGAAGGAGCGAGGGAGGGAGAGAAGGAGGCAGCGAGGGAGAGAGGGAGGGAGAGAGGGAACAAGGGAGGGAGTGAGAGGGAGGGAGGGAGAGAGAGGGAGTGAGGGCGAGAGAGAGGGAGTGAGGGAGTGAGGGAAAGAGGGAGGGAGAGAGAGATGAGTGAGAGACAGAGGGAGTGAGAGACAGAGGGAGTGAGAGACAGAGGGAGTGAGAGAGAGAGAATGAGAGAGACAGACAGAGGGTGGGAGCGAGGGAGGGTGGGAGCGAGGGAGGGTGGGAGCGAGGGAGGGTGGGAGCGAGGGAGGGTGGGAGAGAGGGAGGGTGGGAGAGAGGGAGGGAGGGAGAGAGGGAGGGAGAGAGAGAAGGAGGGAAGGAGTGAGTGAGGGAGGGAAGAAGAGAGAGGGAGAGAGAGAGGGAGAGAGAGAGGGAGTGAGTGAGGGAGTGAGTGAGGGAGTGAGTGAGGGAGTGAGTGAGGGAGTGAGTGAGTGAGGGAGTGAGTGAGGGAGTGTGGGAGGGAGTGTGGGAGGGAGTGAGGGAGTGAGTGAGGGAGTGAGAGAGCGAGAGGGAGCGAGGGAGGGATAGGGATAGAGAGAGGGAGAGAGAGAGGGAGAAGAGGGGGGAGAGAGGGAGGGAGAGAGAGAGGGAGGGAGAGAGAGAGGGAGAGCGAGCGAGAGAGGGAGTGAGTGAGTGAGGGAGAGATAGAGATGGGTGTATGCCGGGTCTGGTGGCTCAGTGAAGGAAGGCATCCGCTGCAGGGACCTATGATCAACCTCATGGTCATAGTTTTTTTTGTTGATCTAGCCCACACCCTCCCCCACTGACCCCGCCCCTACCGGTGCAGCCCTCGGACACAAACCACACTGTAAATTTGGCCCCGAGAGAAAGTTTGTGAGTACCCATGAACTAGACCAACCTGTAGCCTTCATCAGTAGGAGGTTGCTCCCTCAGGAACAGAGGTGGAGTGCAATTGAGTGTCAGGCATTGCATTGTGGTCTGGGAACTGAGACCATACCTGTTTGGGACTCACTTCCGGTTTCAGACAGGCACACGCCCCTCAGATGGTTGATGCAGATGAGGGGAGAGAATCCAAAGTTGTTGAGGTAGTCCATTTCCCTACAGGTTATGGGCTTTACGGTGGAACACCACCCTGGTACAGAACACGCCAATGCTGATGGACTGTCCAGATTTTTCTGCCTTAGTGATCAGAACTCCTAAGTGGGTGGGTAGTTCTCTCCACATTTCAGCTGGAGGGGACATGTGTTAGACCTGGCACCATCGGCGTGGGTCTCCCTTCAATTTTTCACTTTTGTCTCCTCTGTGTTTGCTGGTGTTAGACGTTCTGGGCGCTGTGCCACTGCCAATCAGTGCCACAGCGCAAATGCTCCCTATTGTAAATTAACCGTATGAATCGAAAATTTGCCTAGCTTAGTAACGGTAAGTTTCAATTCTATTAAGGACACGGAGGCGAGGATTATGCTTTTTCCCTTCTTCGCTGTTTATTAACAAAACAATCAGCAGCCAAAAAAGCATCAATATAAGCCTTATACCGCAGAACAAAGGATATAAAGGCTACCATAACTTTGGAAAATTCAGAAAAAACTACAAGTCTCATGGTCTGCAGCAGAACAGTCCGCAATATAGTCCTTCCTTAGTGTCCATGGCATCTAGACAGGACGTCCCTCCTATGACCACTTCCTCTTTCTTCGCGCGAGTCACGCTTCAATTTCACTGGTCTTGCTTTGCACCATCGTTACCTAACAAAAAACATACAACAGCATCAGTGGTTTGTAAAACCAAACGATCCAGATCAGGCAGTTAATCACCAGTACTTCAACAACACGTCTCATCAAATACCGCTGGAAAACCTGCGTACTTACTGCATTACGGGAGGGATCGCCTCCATCGGTGGCCGGGAGGGATAATCCTCGCCTCCGTGTCCTTAATAGAATTGAAACTTACCGTTACTAAGCTAGGCACAGGGGTGTGGAATTTTTAAAATAATCTACTTGGCCAAGGGACAAAATGCCACTGAGATCTACATGCCCTGTAAAATCTACTTGTCCCACCTACTCCCGTCCCTACATCAATTGTAAGGGCTGACAGAGAACATTTAATATATTTTTGATTTATTAATCAATAAACAATTATACGCTTTATAATAATGCTAAAGTAAAACTTGACAAGTGATATTATCCCTTTTATAACCCTTGTAATCTTTAGGCATATTGGGTCACTATTGATGCAAATTGGCCCCCAGCCTCCAGAAAGCAACGGGCTGTTAACCCCTTCGACGCTCATGACGAGCTCAGCTCATCATGAGGTACAACTCTCGTACACTCATGCCGAGCTGAGCTCGTCATGAACAATGGGATTTACAGATTTTCAGCGCAGGGGGGGAAAATCATAAGAGTTGATGGTGTTAAATGAGAGACCAGGACTAGAGCTTAGACTCGCTGGTGGTACTGATAGCCATACGGTAGCCTTATTCCAGCGGCAATCAGCTGCCAGGGTTTGCCAAGGTGGTGAGCCTCCTCTAGGCTGGGCGAGTGTTAAACCTCACACCCATAGAGTGAGATGGGAAGGGTGTGTGAGAAATTCCACTGAGGTGTCACTGTTTGAGCTGGAGCCCGTCTTTTGAAAGACTGTGGCAGTTATTATGTCGGGGTGCCCTCCCTACAGCCTGGCTTGGGACGAGTCTAGGGAGGTAGGGGTGTTGCACTAGTGTGCCAAGGCCCAACAAGAGCGCCACTGTGCCACCGGAAGTAGAGCGGGTTAGCAGGCGGAAGCTTGTAACACATGGGGTTAGCTACGGGAGAGGGCCATGTTTACTTCTGTGCCACCGGAAGTGGAGCGGGTTAGCAGGCGGAAGCTTGTAACACATGGGATTAGCTACGGAAGAGGGCCTGTTTACTTCAACCCACTCAGCCAACCACTTCTTGCTTGCAATGAGCATCACTACGGTAGGCCCTTCCCAGTGCTTAATTTGTGATAGGATAAGTGCAGGGGCCTAAGGTGCTGTTCAAAAGCCGGTGCCGGGCGTTATCGCAAGTCGGGGTGCCCAAGGCTAATACCAAGGTTGCCAGGTCTTGAATCCACCTCACGCCCGCCCCCTTTCATTCACCACTGTCACTCTGGGTCCCCATTATTTCACTCTTCCAGGGTCCTTTCCAACAGTTTTTACTTGTTCACTGTTTTCTTCATCTTTGTCTTTTTATGTTTTATCCTCACTTGCTGTGTGTGAAAGTCTTAGGAGGAAAAATAGGAGGAAAAATAAGAACAATCTCCAAAATGGGTGCGGTGGGGCCACTTGCCACCAGTGTTGAATTGGGATCACAGTTAGGCCCGGGCAGTCCTGAAACATTTCCCACATTCCAAAATCGTTAATATACTTTTGCAGTTTTATACAGTGTGAACTCTCATCTGCCCCCCTCCACCACCCCGTACTTTTTTCATGAGGGGAGAGGGACACAAATAACCCAAGGAGCTCAGCTCCCACGCCAGCGCTAAACAGCCGCCAACCACCCTAACTTTCCAGAACTCCTCCAAACCTGTGTCCTCTGAAAAGCGAGTGCTTATGGCTTCCCATCAGCAGCGCCTTGAGGCCTCTGTCACACCTGGAGGGAGCTAGGAGGCGGGGACATCTTGTGACAGAAGGAGAATCTATTGTTCATCTTCTGCCTCTGACAATTAGCCGCCTGGGGTGGGTCAGCCTCAGTATGTTTGTGAACCCTGTAATAACAGCCGTTTAAGGTGTGCACTTGCAGTAGAGACCATGATTGACTTGGCTGATTGGACTGCTTAGTCCACCCTAAAACGACCCACCAACTGGCCTCTGTAACAGGCCCATCGGCCCATTTCCAATTTCCCGCCTAGCCAATCTGAGCCAGCCTGTAACCCCGCCTCAAATTAAGCACTGACGCTTGCTTCCTTGGAATAATGGGAAGGAACTTTAATTCGTGAAAAAAGACATCTGTTCCTTGGCAGGAATGAAATAGAAGTACCAGGACTAGAGCTCACGAGAGATGGGGCACCAGAGGACAGAGGGGCAAATAGTATCGAATAACCTTTCCTAATACTATGGTGGGCAGAGTCAGCCTATTAATACGCAACTGCCCTTACTCCAAGCTGCCAAGTAGCTTGTGTCAAGTGTGACCAGATGTCACTTCAACACGACGTTTCTATTCATGGGTTTTACTTTTATTTATCCTAGTTAACAGGTGTGTAAGTCCAATTAAAATTATACTACAGCTCCTAGAATGCACCGATATTTTAAGTCAAAACCTAGAACTGGAAGAATTGCATCATGGTGTGGAGTCATCTGGTCACCTTACCTATGCCCTGTGATGCATTTTAGTCCGTTCTATGCTGGGTTTAACCACTGAGGTGTGTGCTGGTTTTGGTGCCCATTTGTGAGCTTTGCATTTTGCCTCCACTGACTGGCTTGCCGTAATTAGCCCCCCCCCCCCCCCCCTAGTGATGCCGCTGTGTTGCTAATCACCACTGCTTTGCGTGATGTCAGTTTGACTGCTTTTCAGGTCTTTAGGTCACGGGGTGACATGTCACTACCGACAGCTTCTCTTAGCTTTCATTTCAGAGGAGAGGGGTGGAGAAGGGGGTGACGAGGCAGGACTGGAATCCTCTTAGTAAAACAGTGGGGTTAGGGGAAGGGCAAGTGCAGATATGGCGAGGAAGATAACCCTCGCACCCACATACAGTAATTTATTTAAAGCATATTTATGAAGCGCAGACTTTACCCGTAGGTGTCGAGCACTGTACAATAGAAACAGAACCAGTTACGTTACATGAGAGAACTGTTACAGGAATGGAACAAACAAAAGTAGAAAGCCAAAGAATCAAAACGATGCAGGCAACATAAGTCTCTTAATCTCGTTACTATACCTTAATTCAAAAACGGCTCTGAAAAGCACTGATGACGTGATGCACAGGCAGGACATCCCGCTGCTGAGGAAATGTCACACTAAGGTGCTGGACACGGGCTGGCGATGCTTGTAGTCTGCACACCAGCACTCATAAGCAGTGATGCAGAGCGCACACACACTGCCGGTCTCCTCAGCTGCTCTTCTTAAGTGCTGCAGTCACTTGCCATGACACCGGGAGAAGCACTGCACACCGACCCGCTCAAAGGCACTGTCTCACCAGCCTTCCTTTCGTCAAGTTTGTTGCAGCACGCCTGGCGCGAAAGGGGCGCTTGAATCTGCCCTGCGCCAACCAATTAAAAGGTGCAGTCAGCACGGCTACGGCACTGCTCCAATAGCAGCGATTAGGTAAATATGCGCCCGCCCATCCTGCAGCCACAAGGACGCATCACTCAACGCTTTCCATCGCAACAGGCAGTACATATCAATACAGCGAAATGTAAGGTTTCACGGCGGCAGCCGGCTACTAGCTACCACTTTCTGATGACTCCCCCAGCCAATCACTGGCTAGGTGGCTAGGCTGGAGCCCAGTCATGGGCTGCTAGCCAATCGGAGGGCTCTGACGGGTCTCTGGCTCTCTACCAGCCTTTCTGATTGGCTGTGGGTACGCTGAGCCTGTATTACTTACGTGATTTAATGTCTACTTGTCCATCGGACGAAGGAGACAATAAATCTTCTTGCCCGTCACAAAAAACAACATGGCTCGGGCGTCGGGCGATAGGATTCCCCCACCCCTGTAGGCAAATTTCGATTCTATGTCAGGACCGGAGGCTTCAGATTATGCTAGTTTAAAGCTTACTTACCACCAAATGCGCTATATCCACCACTGGTTTGAAATAAAACCGCTTAAAAGTGGAGTCTGAGGACCAATCCGTCGCACGCATCAGGTCCTCCAGAAGGGGCTCCCAAAGAGAAAGCCTTAGAAGCCATGGCCCCTCTAGCGGAGTGGGCACCAAACTGCTTCGTGTCGATACCTGCTTCCTGCATGATCCACCGAACGCATCTGACGATGGTGGGTGATGAGACAGCCTTGTGTGGCTTCCGCAGTGCAATCAACAGCTGTCGTTCGCCCAGAGGACGAAGTTCTAGGGTTAAATCTTCATACGCCTTCAGGCACTGTACCACACAGAGTTTGGGGACGTCCACGAAACACGGGTAAGAAATTGATCTTGACGCACATTTCGTGCGGCGCCCCAACGTGAAGACCACCCCATCAGGGGAGAAAACCCTCGCCGAGATATCCAAGGCGCGCACATCAGACACCCGTCTGCATGAGACCAGACACAAGAGCATTGCCAATTTTGCCGATAACTCTTTCAAAGAAAGGTACTTGTTTGCTTGCCAAGACAAAAAGACATTCAGAACAAGGTTGACGTCCCAGAGAACCGAGTAACGCGGTTCTGGCAGCAAGGAGAGGCGAATCCCTCTCAAGAGCCTACAAACAAAGGGGTGCTCCCCTATCGGTGCGCCTGCCACAGGATTATGGCCTGCCGAGATCGCAGAGCACATCGCGTTGACAGTGCGGTAGGCCAGTCCTGTTGAAGCCGATTCTGCTAAAAAATTTAAAACTGGTACGACGCCTGCGACCAGGGGATCCAGGTCCCGTCGAAGACACCAGCGGGACCGTTTATTCCAGGCGGAGCGATACCGCTTTGCTGTGCTACCTGCCCTGGCCTTTGAGAGGAAACTCTCAGCAGGTTCCGAAAGGCCTGGGAGCGACCAGCGTCGCCTGAAAGCCTCCATGCCATGAGGCGGAGAGAGCTCTGCATGATCAGATGGTGGGGATTCCCGTCCGCGTTGAGAAGAAGACACGGAAACCGGGGGAGTAGGATTGGAGAATCCCAAGAAAGTTCCAGAAGAACCGGAAACCAGACTTGAGATCTCCACCAGGGAGTCACCATAACCACGTCTGCTCGCTGGCGGCAAAGATGGGCCGCCGCTCTTAGCACCATCGAAAACGGCGGGAAGGCAAATGACTGCTCCTGACTCCAATCCTGGAGAAAGGCATCCGTGGCCTCTGCGAGAGGGTCCGGCCTCCAGCTGTAAAAACGCGGGAGCTGGTGGTCCAAACGGGATGCAAAGAGGTCCACTGAAAACGGGCCCCACTGCGTGTACAGCCACCTGAAAACCTGCGAGTCCAGCTTCCACTGACTGGAATCCCGCAAGGGCCGGGAGTGCCAATCCGCAACTTGGTTGTGTTGACCCGGCAAGTACTCCGCTGTGACCGAGATATGGCGAGTCAGGCAGTAATCCCAAAAGACCTTCGCTAAGTCCGCCAAGGCTTTGGAACGAGGGCCGCCCAGGTGGTTGACGTAGCGGACTGCGGAGATGTTGTCCATCCGAAGTAGGACGCAGGAGCGGGCTGAATCCTTTGTCCAACAGCGTACCGCGAAGGACCCCACCAACAGTTTTAAGCAGTTGATATGCAACTCCTGTTCCTCGGATGACCAGGCGCCACCTGTGGAGAACTCTCCACAACGGGCGCCCCAGCCGGCCCTGCTGGCGTCTGACTCTATGACTAACTCCGGCACCGGCCCGAAGATCGCCTAGCCGTTTCAAGCTTCCATATGGGTCAGCCACCAGGCCATTTCCTCCTTCAACTCGACTGAAAGGGGGACCACCTGATCGTACGTTAGTCCCCGACGGAGATGATGCGCCTTGATGTTGCGCCTTGAGGCGCTGAAGGGCCCTGTAGTGAAGGGGACCCGGAAAGATTGCCTGAATGGATGAGGAAAGAAATTCTACCAGTTGGGCAATCTGCCGGAGCGATGTGTGGGATCTCGAGATCGTCTGACGCAGAAGATGGCGAATCTTTCCCATCTTCCTGGAAGGAAGGCTCAGGGTGCACTGCACCGAGTCCACAGTAAAGCCGAGGAACACCACTGCCTGAGAAGGGGAGAGAACTGACTTTACGCCGTTTATCACAAATCCCAGCCCCTGGAGCAAGGATACCGTCTGTTGAAGTTGAAGGCTCAACTTTTTGGGACACTGTGCCATCAACAGAATGTCGTCTAAATAGACAATCATCCGAATTCCTTGGCCCCGCAAGAGTTCCACAGCCGGATGGAGTAGTATGGTGAAGCACCAAGGTGCCGATGAAAGACCGAATGGAAGGGCGGTAAACTCGAAAATCTGACCCAGCCACTGGAACTGAAGAAAACGACGATACGGTGGGTGAATAGGAACAACTAAGTACGCATCCTTGAGGTCCAGACGGACCATCCAGTCGTTGCTCAAAAACCCGGCCGGATGTCGCGTTGAATGACAAATGGCCCCTTTGCGCAACAGGTCTGCGACCTCTTCGTCGACCAGTTGCGCATCCGCTTGAGAGAAAACGATAGGGTGTGGAGGTCTGTCTTGGCATGGCCGATCGTAAAACTCTATGTGAAAGCCGCGGACCGTCTGTAAGACCCAAGCGTCCGACGTGATTCCGGCCCATGCCTCTGGAAATAGGGCCAACCTCCCCCCAAAGCGGACACTGTCTGCCGATATAACACTCACCGTTTGAATTGTTTCCACCGGCATTCTTGAATCCACCGCGCCCTCGGAAGCGCTGTCCTCTGGTTGGATAGAAGGTATTGTAGTTTGTTGAGGCATTAAATTGTCCTCTTCCGGAGCCTTGATTTCTGTTGGCAGGTTGTTGACCACCACGGCCAGTCGCGCGGCCCCCACCGCGACCGGCCCCCACCGCGACCGGCCCCCCTGGAGAAACGCTGTTGGAAAAAGCCTCTTTATACTTGACTGCGCCCTATCAAGGGACGTAAATGTAGAGACAAACTTTCCTAATTCTTTGATAAAAGGGTCCCCGAAGAGGCCCCCTTGGGCCAACGCCCCCGCTTCCGAGGAGGCCAAGTCTCCCAGTTTCGAGTCAAGCTTAATGAGGAGAGACCTCCGGCGCTCGGCGGAAAGGGAGCAATTGGCGTTCCCCAGAAAAACCACTACTCTCTGTGCCCAGTTGGACAGGACATCCGGGGAAATGGCAGCACCTGACACTTTTGCTTCCTCCGCCATGTCCAGGATCTTAGTTATGGGACCTATGGCATCCAGAAGCTTGTCCTAACAGGAGCGCCAGGAACGATCAATCCCCTTGCGAGGATCTTTAACGAACTTCGCCAAAAAAGTGGCCATTTTAAGGTCTAGCTCGGGAGTAAGGGCCACTTTGGCCCGGGGACTGATCAGGGTGGTGGCAGCACCTTGCTATATCGTTTTTGAAAGGCGAGCAGACTGCGAGAGACTCTCTTCTGCTCACTCTCTCTCCGCAGCATCACTGCTATAGCTTATTTAAAAAAAAGTTCTTACAACCAATTGATTTAATAATTGTGCTGTGTGCTGTATAACTAATTGTACCGTTTTTAATACTTTGTACGCTGCTTCCCGGCCTCCCTGTGCCCTGTTCCACCGCGGCTTGTTGGTGCCGATTGCTGTGGAGGGCCAGGTCGGGCGCCATCTTTGGTGAGTCCCGGACCCCTACTGGACTCGAGTTAGCGGTCCAGCTGGGGAGGGGCTTGGGCCTTAAATAGAATCTGAATCAGGGTGGTGGCAGCACCTTGCTATATCGTCTTGGAAAGGCGAGCAGACTGCGAGAGTCTCTCTTCTGCTCACTCGCTCTCCGCAGCATCACTGCTATAGCTTATTTTAAAAAAAGTTTTTACAACCAATTGATTTAATAATTGTGCTGTGTGCTGTATAACTAATTGTACCGTTTTTAATACTTTGTACGCTGCTTCCCGGCCTTCCTGTGCCCCGTTCCACCACGGCTTGTTGGTGCCGATTGCTGTGGAGGGCCAGGTCGAGCGCCATCTTTGGTGAGTCCCGGACCCCTACTGGACTCGAGTTAGCGGTCCAGCTGGGGGAGGGGCTTGGGCCTTAAATAGCGATGCACCACAGAACGCGCAGCGGTCACGCGCAGCTGGCGCGCCGTCTGCGTGCCGAAGGAGCGCCAAAGGAGGGCCCGTCTGTGCCTCGGACGGGCCCAGGGCCAGCCATTCTGCCCGGTATCCCCATGGTTGGAGTGTGACTGGTAGGATCAGGTACTCTCGTAATGACCTTCTGAAGCTTAATTCACCAGCTGGAGGGGGTCTCTGCATGCGGGCGGGGCGGGATTGCACTACTGTGACGTGCACAAATTGTGGTTTTCTGCCCCAGCCTATTCTACCCACACGAGTAGGCAATGGAACAGGTCCTACGACGATTAGGGCTGGGTTAATCAATGCTAGATCCATGGTAAAAAACGCGGCTGATATTTTTGAAACACTCGCCGACGGACAGCTAGAGCTCCTTTTCATCACGGAGACGTGGCTTACCAACACATGCGCTCCGATCATGGAACTCGCTGTCCCTAGAGGTTTTAAGATCTCTAGAGCTGATAGGATCACAGGCAGAGGGTGCGGATTAGCAGTAATTTATAGGGAGAGGTGGCACTTCTCCACTGAGCAGTCCGATGCAGTGGCCGATGGAGAAGTACTCCATTTCTGTCTCACTATCAATTCTCATTTTACCCTGGGAGGATCACTGATCTACAGGCCTCCAGGCTATGCTTGATGCTTTGGAGGAGTGTATAGTGCCACGGGCCCTGAGCTTTCCGAAATTTCTACTGGTTGGCGACCTCAATATTCATGTAGATGTCTCTGACTCTGCTGAGGCCCGCCGCTTGGGGGAAGTTTTCGACTTGGCTCAACTTAAACAGTGGGCGGTTTCTCCGACCCATGTTGGTGGTCACCTCCTGGACCTAGTCTGCTCTAATTTCCCCATCAAGGCACTAAGTTCAGAAAAAGTGACGTGGTCTGATCACGATCTTATTAGGTTTTCATGGGAGGTGGAGGATGTAGGCAGAACGGCTCATGCACTGCCCATTAGCCACCCCCAGAAGGTCAATTTGGTTGCGTTCGGCCAGGCTCTATCTAGAACCCGCCCGACGCTTATCCCTGAGATAGGCGAGGCGGTTAGTGGCTTTAATGGGTGGGTGCTGCAGGCGGCTGATGCTTCTACGAAACATTCTACTATGTCAAGTCTCCGCCGCACCCCTTCTCAACCCTGGTTCTCCCCCAAGTTGAGGGTGTTGAAACTGAGGTGTAAAAAGCTGGAGCGAGTATGGAGACTCGAGTATAGTTCGGAGACAAAGGCCGCCCTGCGTACAGCCCAAAAAGACTACTACACCGCTATTAAGACAGCTAAAGGCAGCTACTATGCAGGGAGAATCGCTAGAGCGGAAAATAACAGTAGAGAGATTTTCTCTATTGTTAAAAGCTTTCTATCCCCTGTTGCCGACACAACCACATTCCCTTCCTCCATTCAATGGTGTGAGGAATTGTCTGACTTTTTCATTAATAAAATAGCAAAGATCCAGAAGGACCTGCTTTCTGCACTGCCAGTGGCCAGCACAGTGGCTGGTTCCTCCCTTATGCCATGTCACTGCGATACTCAGCAGTTCACTGACTTTTCTGTAGCTGCTGAATGTGATATATTGACACTTCTTCAGTCCCTCAAATCGGGCTCACCCTCAGACCCCTGCCCTGCCCGGGTACTTTCAGAAGTAGCCAGCACTGTTTGCAGTGAGATCACCGAGATAGTGAATCTTTCTCTATCCTCAGCAACGGTTCCCACAGGCTGGAAGCAGGCAAAGCTTTTGCCGCTTTAAAAAAAAAAACAGGGCTGGATGCTGCTGTTCCAGGGAATTATCGTCCTATATCCCTTCTGCCAGCATTGGCAAAAATCTGTGAGAAAGTGGTTTTTCGCCAACCCAAGAACTTTGTTGAGACCTCTAATGCCCTGCATCCAGCTCAATCGGGATTCAGGGCATCCTACATCACTGAGACAGCTCTGGTTGAAATGGCGGAGGCAATCCGGGAGTGTCTGGACGGTGGCGGCAGAGCGGTCCTGATTCTTCTGGACCTCTCTGCTGCGTTTGACACCGTTCCTTACGAGCTCCTCTTTGCCAGGCTGTCTGCGATCGGCATTGGTGGTCGCGCCCTGGCCTGGCTGACATCGTTCTTATCAGATAGGACACAACAGGTCTGGATGCCGCCCCATGCTTCAGAGCCTAAACCACTTCTCACTGGGGTCCCTCAGGGCTCCACTCTTAGTCCCCTACTGTTCAATGTTTACATCACTCCCCTGGTTTACCTGGCGGAACAGTACGGGGCTAAGATTATTGGGTATGCCGATGATACACAATTGTTGTTCACCTGGCTGGACGACCATCTGGATACCGCAGCAGTCCAGCTCTGTTTGTCCTCAGTCTTTCGCTGGCTGACTATGGCCCAGCTGAAATGTAATGAGGGCAAATCTGAGGTCCTCTTCTACGGTTCTTTCCCTTCCAGCTTTAAAAAATTCGCTGTGGCCCCCGAACATTCCCAGTCCCAAGGTGATGGGTGGCCCTCAAAAAATCTTGGTATATGGTTTGGGGAGGATTTAAGTTTTGAGGATCATATAAGGAAGCTATCAGGGACATGCTTTGCTACCCTGAGAACGCTGCGAAGATTTTTCCCACTGCTTCCCAGAGAAGCAAAAGAGACTGTTGCCCGAGCTCTCATCTTAGCAAGACTGGATTATGCGAACGCTCTGTTTAGCGGTGTCCCTGCTTATCTGGTCAAACGCCTACAGGTTATCCAGAACGCCGCTGTCCGCCTCTTGTTCAATGTTCCGAGATGGAAGAGCGATCGCTCTCACATGCGCAGCCTTCATCGGCTGCCAGTGTCACAACGCATTCTGTTTAAATCCCTAGTGCTCTCGTTTAGAGCAACTCATGATCAAGGGCCTGCCTATTTGAAGAAACGGTTCACCCTCTATGCCCCTCCACGAGCTCTCAGATCGTCCTCCCTGTTTAAGATGACTCTTCCTCGCTTCAAGCGAACTAGACAAGGGGGGTCAGTCTATAGCCGTGGTTGCTGCCCGGGCTTGGAGTGCCCTTCCCCTTCACCTGCGCTCCATTTAGTGCGTAGGCCAGTTTAAGAAGAGTCTGAAAACTCATTTATTTACCAGTGTGGCATAAGCTGGTCTCCGCTCTGTCTTTTCTCTGCCTTTCTCCATCGCGCCAGGATACTCACAAGTAATAGACCGCGCTATAAAATGGTTTATGCATACATACATACTTTGCCCTCCAAAGTGGGCCTAGGACACTCCCCGCGCAGACAGCTCCTTGCATCCTTCTCAAGGGGCTTGCGTAGGCGCCCTGCGACGAACTTCGCCACTTTCTCCCCCGGTGTCCAGGCAGCCGACCGCGGATGCATTATTTCATCCGGGTCTAGCATGCCCGAACTATCCTGCGGTAGTTCAGTGGCAGAGCCCGAGGGCCGCCAAGAACGCACTGACCCATCCTCATCGTCAGTGTCTGCCGGGCAAAAACCCTCCAGGGGACGAGGGCGCCGTCCCTAAGGACCCCGAAGGGCCCGGGGCCGGTGGAGGCGCAATCAATCAATCAATCAATCAGTGACACTTATAAAGCGCGCTACATACCCGTAGGGTCTCAAGGCGCAGGGGTAGTCGCGGTCGCCTTGGCTAGAAATGCGTCACGCAGTCGCTCGAAGGCGTCCCTGTCTACACCCTGCGACACACCAGCAACCCCTTCCGTACACTTTTTCTTAGGGGCTGGGGGGAAACCCTCCCCCAGGGACGGCAAAGAGCCAGAGGCCCCCAAATGTGCTTGAGTCACTCTCTCGCACTCCTGAATAATGCGTGCAGAGAGACGTTCTTCAATAGGTCCTACGATCTCTGTCACGCAGCGGTATATGGAACTATCCACCGCTGTATAAAACTCCTCATCATTTAAATACTGATGAGACTCCTCCTCTTCGTAATATTCTGGTCCATCTCTCTCTATAGCTCAACCCAAGCACCTCTTAATATAAGGAGAGAGGGGGGAGGGCACAGGAGCAGGACAACAGGTAGTAGCCTGTTAAAATTATGTGTGACAGAGCAACACTGCCGTATTTTTGGGCCCAGTGGTACCTGGATGTAAAAGGGGGCACCCAACCCACAGCGCGCTGACCCTCAATAGGACCGGGTCACTGCTGCCTCCCTGCGCGCTGCTGAAATGATTAGTTGCAAGAAACAAGGTGCCCAAACAGGAGAAACGCCCGTAGGCGGCAACGCCGATGTACAGACCCCCACCGGGGCGTATTTAATGTGAAAATCTGGGGCAATACAGACTCAGACGAGCTGAGCGTCACGGTGAGACAGCGGGGCAGGCTCCGTCGGTCGTTCACCTCAGCGCTGTCTCCCTAAAGAGGAAGCCGCGCTGAGACGAACAAGACGCTCTGGCTCCCCCTAGCGGTCGGAGGCAGCCGCGAAACACAGGGAAAGTCGCGTGAAGAGCAGCGAATGCTCCCGCGACCAAAAGGGGCTCTGAAAAGCAAAGAGCAACAACCCCTAATAAAGCGTACAAGCTTTAAATACACAACCCATCAAACTACCCCACAAAGAGAAACCCAGTGAGGAGAGAGACAAAAAAACACTTAACTGGCTGTGAAGCAGCGAAGAAAGAGGAAGTGGTCATAGGAGGGACGTCCTGTCTAGATGCCATGGACACTAAGGAAGGACTATATTGCGGACTGTTCCGCTGCAAACCATGGGACTTGTAGTTTTTTCTGAATTTTCCAAAGTTATGGTAGCCTTTATATTCTTTGTTCTGAGGTATAAGGCTTATATTGATGCTTTTTTGGCTGCTGATTGTTTTGTTAATAAACAACGAAGAAGGGAAAAAGCATAATCTGAAGCCTCCGGTCCTGACATAGAATTGGTATTCCTATAATTGGCTCATTTGGTTTACCTGCTAGCCCCTAGTTTAGTGCACTGTGCATGCCCATGGCTAGTAGTTCGAATACTGCTGGTGGGCCTGCAGTGCTGATTGCGCCACCCACAGGAGCAGCTTGTAAATTGTGTCCCACCCCTGTCATTGCAGAGTCTGCCGTGCTGACTGGAAGTGAACCCACTTCACAGTCCC
Organism: Lissotriton vulgaris; assembly: GCF_964263255.1. Taxonomy (NCBI): domain Eukaryota; kingdom Metazoa; phylum Chordata; class Amphibia; order Caudata; family Salamandridae; genus Lissotriton; species Lissotriton vulgaris. Next base: position 4,844,541 of record NC_141685.1, read on the forward strand.
TAAACCTTCCTTTGGCATCACGTAAGTCACTCCTATGACAGGGTGCATTGTATGGGAAAGGTAGGACATGCCTTGGTCTATGTAGCATGTCCTGATAGTGAATTACACTCTATTTTGTTTTTCACTATTGCAAGGCTATCTGTTCCTCTAGGCCAGGATGGGCAGTTTTGATTATTACATTCTATAATCCTAATTGACCCAAGGAACATGATGGGAACGTCGAATTTAGTATGCCTGAGCTCAGAATATTAAGGTGCATCCTTTAGTGAAGATTATTTTCATATTCTGTGTTTGAAAATACCACTTTTAGCAAGTAGGTATTTTCTTGCCTAAGCCTTCCTGTGTGCTCTGCTGTTATGTGTATTGGCTGTCTGGTTTTGGAGGGACAGGGAAGGCTGAGCCCGTGTCCTGCATTGAATAGAGGGATGTGCTGTTGGAGTATGGGGAGGGGTAACCCTTTGATCTGAGCAGGGCTGTGCCTGGCAAGGTGAATGATGGCTCCACCTCCCACTGTGCATCTGGTTGCAGACCCCCTCTTCCAGAAAGGCAGGATGCAGCCTTGTAAACAAAGTGCTACAGGATGACACCAAACTGGTTTTGGCTGGGTTTAGGGGTTGTGACTTTTGAGAACAAAGACTTTTGGGGTATAAATATCTGTGCTAAAACCCCTACACGGGGTGTTACTTCTGGATGTCAAGACAAACCTCTGTCCGTGTAACTAGAGGGAGAGGACTTTGAAACTTTCATCCATCTTGCTGAAGCAACTACCCAAGGGCCTGATTTGAGCTTGCCTCCTGCTGAAGTCTCAGGGACATTAGACTTCACCAATCAGCATTCTGGATTCCTACTTGAGGGGGATTCTGCTCGCAGGTGAGGCCTCTGTTGAGAATACCAGAGCCTCTGGTCCTACTGCGGGAAATATGGGCTGAAAGTCTTCGTTATCGCTATTGTGGGCAGCTGCAGCTGAGGAGTTGTGCCGCTTAGTGCCCGCATTTGCTGTGCTATGAGAATCATCGCTATCGGGGGGGGAGCTGCAGCTGAGGAACTGTGCCGCTGAGTGCCCACATTTGCCGTACTAAGAGAGTCATCGCTATTGCTATTGTGGGCTGCTGCAGCTGAGAAGCTGTGCCGCTGAAGGCCCGCACTGGTCACCACTTCGAGGATCTTGTTATTACCTGTGTGTGCTGCTGGGTGTACGCCTTTAAGCCCCGTCCGAGGATTACCGCCAGAGCATGTCGCGGACGGCTACGGCTGGGAGCTGTGGCGGCTACGAGTCTGCCTGTCATCACCACGGCTTCCTTGTGAGGCTGCGTAATTATATTTTTTACGCACAATGTTACTCATTGGTGCTGCATGAATTGAATTTTGTACTGTAAATGTTTTGCAACAAGAGTAGTCCAAAACTAGACGATATGTATTGTCTAGTTTGGAGACGGGAAACAAAGGATTGTTCATTGATGAGGTGCATGTTTTAATCACCCCTTGGTATTCAATTTAATTTAGAATCTCACTGACCTGTTTTTTAGCTTCCTGTTTAACTGGATACTGCCTCTGAGCAGTAGGTTGTGTTTTCAACTGGATTTTATGGAGAGGAGAATCCTCATCCCATCCTACATGATTTTTATATAATGCTGGAGCCTGGGCCACTGCCCATTTTTTGGCATATGTATTTTTTTTATGAATCGGAATATGATTTGAGATGGCTGGCATAATGATACCTTCTTTTTCATGTAATGTATACAAAACAGTATCCCAAAGGGTATAATTAAATGAAGCAATAAACAATATCTAATAAGGATATCTATACAGTATTATCCTAAAAGGAGGATCAAGGAGTCAGTTATTTTGTTCATGATTGTGCTAAAAAGCATCAGTTTATAATTTACAAAAAATTATGGAAGGAAAGGATAATTAAATACAGATAGTTACAGCACTGTAAGAACAAATAACAAATGACATATATCAGCCCAAAGGGTATGTACAAGGTGCACGAGTGCAGTGAGTTGTGACACTACGGCAGCGCAAGTGACAGAGAATACAGCGTGAACGGCGCAAAGTGCAAGGTGCAAATATATACACTGAAAATACACAGTGGTTTCCAATTTAATAGTATCTGGTTCAATGTTCATAAGGAGAACCATTGTGGGGGGCGCCTAGAGTCTGGCTGTTTAGTCGACGGCGTTTCGATCCGTATCACTATGGATCATCTTCAGGACAGGTAGGGCTGGGTGCAGTGCGTGGTCCAGTGAGTATCTGACCGGTATGGGTAGACTTAATAGGAGTCAAGCCAATGAAGGTCCTGATCAGGGTCGTGGAGCACAGCAGAATCCTGGAAGGTCCAGGAAGAACATGGGCCGAAAGGTGGCGTCGAAACGTCCACTGCGGCGTCAAGGAAGGCCGCAGTGTGTATTTAGTCATTTATGTGACAATAAATACTGCCTGAAATGAATTCACGTCTTTGTCATATTCTTGGTCAAAGGCTTAGTGACACCAGGAGAATAATAGAAACTTGAAAATCAACGTGCACACGAAGGGCGCCTTCTCGTTTGTGGAAGATTGGAATATTGATGATAAATTTGGATTACAATGGATAAATGTGGAATAAGTAAAAAATAATGTTCAGATATAGGTACAGCCAAAAGTGGCGTTTAGCTGTGCATTTCTGGGGACTGGAGAAACAGTCCCACCTCTGATGAAGATAATGATATCTTCGCCATGTGGGCACTCCCTAACAAATTCAGGTGGCCAGTCTCGTTCAGCTAGAAGAATGTCATAACCCTTTGAAAGCTTCTCCCAAAAGAGTGCTTTTTTTTTCTTTGTATGTCCCCTTCAATCCGGAGTGTTATTTCATATAACTTGTGGGGTACACTAACACTGGTATCGGCAGTTTCAACCTGAATACATTAATTCAAGTTCACTGTCTCCAGATGATCCTTCACGATCCTCCGAGCTATGGTGACTTCTGCTGCGCTGTCTAGCATTGTCTGAGCCCACTCTCCGTTTTTAGGTCGAGGACCGAAGGCTGGCTTGCCAGCCGGAAGTCGGAGAATTATTGTCTTCCAGTGTTTTTAGAAACGGGGCTTGAACCCGCCTCTCTCATCCATCTAAACGGAGGCCAGCCATTGGAGGAGAAGGGAGTCACTCCAAGTTAGCCCCGTCTCTTTCGGATTCGGGGGCTTGTTGGTTCTGTTCTTTCCACTTTTAAGCTCTGCCCCTTTTGGGGACGGCCAAACACGCCCCCGAATCCGAAAATTTTCGGAGCTTTGGGCTGCCATTTTTGTTTTTGTTTGCAGGAACAGCCTCGCTGGCCCTGACTAATATCCAGCCAAAATCCTGCTCCTCCTCGCCGCTACGCTGAGCCCTTGGCACAGAGATGGTTCAGCCGGCTCTGGAGCGCAGACTGCGAGGGAACCTTGAGCCATCCCAAGCCGCGACTGCACCGACAGGCGCCGCCCAAAGCCCTCTCGCCGCCACTCTTGCCGTCCTTCCTGCTGCAGGTCTCTCCCTCGGCCGGTCTCCCCATTGTCATCAGCCTCGGATACGGGGAAAAACATACACCCTAAATGATAAACTGACATATCGTTCAGCGCTTAGGCAGTATCACTGCGCCTGCAGAAAGGCGAAAGCCTCCTACGTCTCGGAGTTCATCAACAGTGCCACTAGTCAGCCGAAAGTTCTCTTCTCAGTGGTGAAGAAGCTAGCAGGCTCAAATACCTCCCCTACCCCACTTGCTTTGGGGGAAACTCAATGTAACAAAATTGCCGATTTCTTTATCTCTAAAGTTGATACGATTTATAATTCGCTCTCCTCGGCTCCCTCCAGGACACTTCACGACTTTCCCATCCTGGGGCACACATGGCTCTCCATCCCATGTGGTACAGATTTCAAAGTGGCCCCAGTTTCATCATAGCTCGCTTCGTGACTGCATGGCCAAGGTAAACTCAGACTCTCCCCTTGACCCAATTCCTATTAATATTCTTCGACAGATTTCTCCTGACCTACTCCTGGTCATTCAAGAGCTCTTGAATTCCTCACTAGGAGAATCTATTGACCCGGAGGAATGGAAAAGAGCCATGGTGGTTCCACTCTTAAAAAACCTGGCGCGGATCCCAAGACATTCTCTAACTACCGCCCCATCTCCTTGCTGCCTATGTTCTCAAAGATCTTGGAGAGGCACATCAATACACACCTTACCTCCCATGTCGAGACTACAGCCTTCTTACACCCGTCTCAATCTGGGTTCCGCACCCATTTTTCCACAGAAACCACCCTCTTGGGGGTTACTGAGAACTTGTGTTCTCGCCTCGACCAGGGCGAAACCTCGGCGCTTATTCTTTTAGACTTAAGCGCCGCATTTGATACGGTTTCGCACCCTATCCTTCTGAAAGCACTGAAGGCGGCCAGGGTGACTGGTCCTGCATTGGCCTGGCTTTCCTCCTTTCGGAGCGGTCGTTCATTCCAGGTCTTCTCTTCCAATTCATCCTCCTTTGTCCGTTCACTGTGCATGGGGTGCCCCAGGGGTCCTCACTGAGCCCTATGCTCTTTAACATCTATGTGAGGCCCGTGGCAAGCATCGTGGAAGACGCTGGTCTCTCCCTTTACTCATACGCAGACGACACTCAAATCATCTTTTCCCTCTCTTCGGCTAAGTCATGTGCCCCGTCCGCTCTCAAACTGGGGCTTAGCAGAGTGGCGGAGTGGATGCAGACTAATCTCCTAAAACTGAACGGAGATAAGATGGAGGTGGTCATTCTGGGCAAACACAAACATCTCTGGGGTCCACAACTTTGGCTGCCAGGAATGGACCCACTACCCCTGCCTGTTGCGCAGGTACGGACCCTTGGCTTTGTTCTGGATGACTCGGTTTCTATGCGGCACCAAGTTGTCAGAGTGGCAGCCTCCTGTTTTTCCAGCCTAGGGTGGCTTCGCAAAATCCTCTGGATGCTCCCGGACTCGACAAGGCGCACTGTAGTCCAGGCTCTGGTCATCTCGCGCCTGGACTACGGTAATGTGCTTTACCTTGGAGCTACCCTAGAGCCCCAGAGGAAACTCCAGCTTGTTCAGAACTCGGCCGCCCGTCTTCTCTGCAAAGTTCCATGGAGATCCCCCTCCTCCCCCTATCTTAAAGATCTCCACTGGCTCCGCATCGAAAGCAGAATCAAATTTAAGGCCCTTTGCTTTATGCATAAGATCAAGCAGGGGTTAGCTCCAGCTTACCGCCAGTCTCTTGTACAACTATACTCTCTATCCCGTCTTCTCAGATCCTCTTCTCAAGGGAACTTTCTGATTCCACGTTTCAAATTGACAAGAATGGGCCGACGCTCCTTCTCCTGTCTGGCCCCTAAACTGTGGAACTCTCTTCCAGCTGCATTGAAACTTGAACCATCCCTGGCGAAATTTCGTAAAGATCTTAAAACCTGGCTTTTCCCTCAATGATAACTTCTAGATTCATGTCACTGCTACCTCTAATTGGCGCCGGGAGACCCAATGCGGGTAGCTGTGCGCATTATAAGTTTAATTACAATACAATACAATACGGCCCCACGGGGCTCTAAGAGCAGTCTCACTGCACACTATGCTGCTGAATGCAGAAGAAAACAACCTGAACTGTTGGCGCTGCATGTGTGTAAAGTGCTAACATCATAGTGAGCAAACATCACAGCGGGTACGTGAAGATGGGCCTCGGGTCACCAGTCGAGCTCTCCCTGAAAAACTCGACGCTTTGCACCATCACTAGAAGCAGCCTTGTCGCGCACTCCAGCGCCTGAGGGTTATGCCAAGGCCTCTCCACCGAATCCTGCAGCCTGAACTCGTCAGACATAAGCTCAGGCAGTGCCTTTTCAAAATGCAAAGGCAGTGGTTTCAAACTTTCACTTTAAAAATTATATCTCCTCTGTACAAAGTGACAGTCGTGCAGTACCCCCCTTCAGCCCCCCTCATCTCCCCTTCCAAGGCCCCCACCCCGACAACTGTGCCCATTCAATGGCATTTCTGGCAATCTTATCGGCAATGCACTCAACCTGAACTCTGACCTTGACTAGCAACAGCTCTTCTGTCTGAACAGCAAACACTGACAGCCCCGATCTGTTTCTAGGCGCCCGAAAAAATGCCTATTATAGTATTTACACAAGCGCTACTAAATGATATGCGCGTGGGCTTCCCTCCCCCTGAAAAGTCATATTTGTATAAATCTTGATAAAAAGTGCATCAGCGTGTTATTAACGGTAAATGTTGGTGTTTCTCGACTGTGGTCACAAGATCGGTTTCTAGCCGCTGTGCGCGGCGCTTTGCTTTCTGTAAGGCACGGGGAGATTAAGGGATTTGCCCCGAATTACAGGATGTTTAGCGTGCCTGTAGAGACTCAAACAAGGTTCCCTGGCTCCAAAGTGGTCAACACCTGCCGTTACGCCATATCTGCAGTTTAAGTATCTTACATGCCTGTCCCATTATTTGTTGTGTTAAGTGCTGTATAGATAACTTCAGTGTGCTATATAATTTCCCCTCGTTGTTTGGTAAAAGAGAGTGGGCTGCTCGCCGTCGGTAGCCTGTCAGCATGTTGGCTCTTCATTAATAGCGTCATTGCAAGGATGAAGGTTGGTGTCCGCTGAGCGCTGCCTGCAAGTATTCTGGGATGAATGAAGCGTTACCTGCGGCCCGGTGTCCCTGCTGCAAGGCTCCAGTGTCCGGGTGGGGACACCACGGGGGTGTTTGGAATAAAACCGAGTCTAACAGAGGGCACAAAGGCACAACAAGTAGACAGAGGTGGCATTGATAAGTGTATTGTAAGTGTTGAGGTAGACAGAGGTGAGTTAAAGCAGGGCTGGTTTTGTAGGTGAGGTGCATAGAGATGTAGAAAGAGGGTAAACTGGAGGTAAAGAGGAGTGAGGTAGAAGAGATGAGATGAAATAAGGAGAGATGGGATAGAAAGATATGTGAGTGAGACCGAGAGAGACTGGCAGGATGTAGTAGAGAGGTGAGACTGAGATAGAGACAAAGGGAAATGGAGAAGCGAGGTAAAGAGATGAGCATGAATGTTGTGATTGGTGAGGTAGAGAGAAAAGATAAATGAAGACAGATTGGGAGGTACGGGCGTGAATAAAGATTGTGGGAATGACTGCAGGGGGTGCACTAATGGGGCGTAAACACTCACACATCCGCTCACCCACCAATGTAGCCTTTCACACCTACACTCCAGTACAGCCGCTGGTTCCAACAGTAGTTGAGTGCAAGTCCGGTGACTCCTGATTGCCAGTCCGGCAGAGGCTCAAGGCGAGCCCCACAGATCATTAGCGCGTGTGCCCCAGATCAAGAGTGCCAGCACCACAGAAGATAAGTGATATCCCGCATGGGCGAAGACTTATGGGGGCGAGTGCGAGCTCCACATACCCTTATCTGCAAGGTGCACAAAGTGACTGTTGTATTTGGAATCAGAACTGCCAGTCACTGCCATCTTCGGACCTGCAACCCCCACCTGCTCTTCAAGGGGACATTTAAAAACGCTAGCCCTTGGCAGCCTGAGCCGACAGGCTTTGCCTCAAAGGCCGTGTGAATGGCTTCCCGCAGCAGGTTTGACATTGCATCGCGCGCTGCGGAACCTTCTGACAGAAGCAAACTTTACAAGAAAGGGTTTGAAGGAATGTACTAGAAGCTGCACTGCTTCTAGTTTCAATCAGGAAAAGGTTCTATTGAGAGACTCGCAAGTAGATGAAATAGTTATCTTTATTTTAGATAAAGAAAGAGAAATCTAGTGTTGTATACATCTCTCCATATCGCTTCATAGTGGTGTGAATAGCAGCCGCTAGTGTACTTATCTTTCTGGTTTATTCGGTATTTCTTCTAAATTGAATGACAAAAACCATGATAAAATGCTAACGCTCGGATGGTATGCATGGGTGAAGGTGGGTAGATAAATGGATGAGGATGGATGGAGGAAACGTGATTCTGTAGTCTGGATTGTGGAGAGGAGGGCAGTGAAAGGGAGGAGAGGCGAACCATGCCAACTCTCCGTCCAACAGTATTCCACAGCGAATGATCTTTAGGTGGATGGAGTCGAAGTGCACCAGTACAATAAGGGGAGAGGAGGATGTCTGTCGGCTTAAACTGCCGACTCTGGTGCTGGAAACCAGGGGTTCAGCCTCGAGGTCGCGTCCGCATCCTGTGATTCTGGGCAAATCAATCTCCCCGTGCCTGAATGTGTAATTTAAATACGGTGCTCAGCTCATGTAAAGCGCTCCAATACGTTCGGGTCGAGTTCGCGCTATATAAAATATGCAAAAAAATAAATTAAAACTCTCTGAATACAGGTGACCCTGTTGCATTGTTCTTTCTCTTATCGATATATTTACCTATTTTTGATGTGCAGCTGCTAAAATGGCTCCGAGTCCACACGATAAGGAACAGACCACGTTGTGCTCTCACTTCATTTACGTCAAATGTGGTTCTCGTCAGTGGATATGAAGCAGGTAAGAAGCAGGTGCGGAGATATTAACAAGGCGCCGGATGGAGGCTTGTGTGCGATGTGTGTTAAAACATTGGCCGTGAACCCTCTGAGCAGGCTATTAAGTCGTTGTTCACAAATCCAATCACACAGCGCTCAGCCGAGGTCCCGCCCTGTGGTGTAAAGCCCTGGTGAGCAAGGTTTGAAGTGCAGCGAGGCACAGTGAACATTCTGTGGTGCGTAAGCCTGGTGGACAAGGCTTAAAGTGCAGTGAACACTCTGTGGTGCACAACCCTGGTGAGCAAAGCTTGAAGTGCAGGGCTGTGCTGGGATCCCGATCTATGGTGCACAACCCTTGTGAGCAACGCTTAACGTACAGCGCTGCACACTGAACTCACTGTGGTGGACAACCCTGGTGAGCAAGGCTTAACGTGCAGCCCTGCACAGTGAACACACTCTGTGGTGCATAACCCTGTTGAGTAACACTTGAAGCTTGAAGTGCAGCGCTGCGCCTTTCACTCTCCACAGCGTTAAAGTGCAGCAACCGTGGCACTGTGCTGGGGAAGGTGTGTGTGTGTGTGGGGGGGGCATTTCCAAGATAAGGAGCCCGTAAACATTGAACATGATGTTTCTATCCGTTTCTCCTCTTCTTAACTACAGGATGAATGAAGCTAAAGTGAAATAAAAAAAATTAAAAACTAATATCTTTGCAGAATTATTAAAACTCGTCTTTATACTTCGCTTTGAAATATTAAACACGCTACAGTCTATAAACAGTTTCTTATCCTCTTCGCTGTTACACCTTCAGGTCAGTCTCGGGTGCATTGTGAGCTGTGCAACGGGCAGTGGTGGGGGCGCAGAAAACGCTTTCGGCTGGACGCTGTTGTAGTTCCCAGGGGGTGGTGTGGCGCCACGGTTCAATTGGGCTCAGTAGTGTTTGTTGCCCCCAGCGGGTGTTTTGCAGCATCTGTGGTGCCCGTGGCTGAGGTACTGGGATGCGGGGATGGGGAGCGGGGATTTAGAAACAGGCTGCTGCTGTGTGAAGAGGTTGTGTGCTTGTGTGGTGCCAGGATGCTGCAGGGGGGAAGGGGAGCGGGGATGTAGTGCTTTCAGCAGGCGGGCGGGCGGAGTGGGATGTAGTGCTTTCGGCGGGCGTACAGGGTAGGGTTGCGGTTGTCGGTTCTTGAAAACAAGTATGAAATATATAGCGCATCCTCACGGCATGCAGCAAGCCTTTCGACGTCTCTCGTCAGAATGAAAGGGAGAGCAGATTTCCACTTTCATCTGCACCAGGAAGGTTTCCTTTCACCAATGTCTTCATGCAGCGTTCCCAAGAATGTTCATGAAGTGATATGTAGTTCCTGCAACTCCTTCTGTTCCGGCACTGAGAGCAGTTCAAAGCACAAGCTCTTAGCATTGCTGTGGGGAGGGGGGAGGAGAAATGCGAGACACGGCCTGGCGGTCGTGAAAAGTGTGAAGCAGTGGGAGGGGGAGCGGATCCCTTTGAAGCTCTCGGAGGCAGGAGCAAATGGTCATAAAAAGCCTGTGGGGGAAAAGCGCGTGCTTGTGTTCACATGAACTGTTTGAAATCAGCCCGATGGTTTGAGAACTTTTTTGCCTCCTATAATTCTCCCCTATGCATTCCTTGCGGAATGGGATAGGCAAGACCTACAAAGAAAAATTGCCTGAACCTCAACTTATTTGAAAGCATTCGCAATTTTTGCTTAATGGCCAAACACATTTCTTTTTGTTAGTACCAGTATTTTATTTATACCTTTCACTTCACTTGTTTAGATTTTCATTAGATTTTTTCTGTATGAAAAGGGAAATTGTCCACTCTTTTGTACATTTCATATATAAACAATTCAGATAATACAAATAAGAAACCACAAGATTGGGAAACATTGTTGCAAGGGAAAATTTAGTAAACCCATCTCTTTCACAGTAGATAAAAAGAACGCTGTGCAAAGTGGACACCGTTCTCAAAACAAGACCGAGGTACGCGCTCAATTTAGTTTAATGTTAAGACTGTGAAATATTGTTGCGAAGGAGATCTTAATAATATAAAGCCCTTTCCCCCTTAGATAAATAAATACGCTGGGACAAAAATACTCTAGAGAACCGGATGATCCAAAGACAGCATTGTTCCCTAAATAAGTTTTGTACATAGGCAAAACAACTCAAGAAATCAGGCAACGTATCACCCAACATAAGTCAAGGATACGCAGAGAAGTGGAAAATGCACCACTAGTCAACCACTGGATCACTATGAAACACGACAAAACCAAGTTGAAGTGGACTGTAATATCAAAAATTGAAAATGACCCTAGAGGCGGCAATATTGAAACAAGATTAAACCAGAGGGAGGCAATGCTTATAATGAAATATGACGCAGCAGTGAATGGACTGAACGAACTGTCTGAAATCTATAAACCCCATACGTAAACAGACTTCCCCAGAAAAAACTGAGGAGACTACAATTCCCAGAATCCTCGGATTTTCAGCCACTCCCACAGCCAAGTAGAGGTAGGAGCCTCACTCAGTCACAACAGACCGAAGAGGAAGGAGTGAGAATCACCACCAGAGGCATAGTTTCCAAGCGGCATTTGACGAACGGTAAGAATTGCAACCAGGCGAACCACCGCGCCTCCTCCGTCTCCGCATTGTAGCACAGAACGCGGTTTGTCAAGCGACACCCTAACGCTTCGCCCTCCGTCTCTTGCAGAACGAGATTGACAGTAACCTAAATAAGAACGGCTTCAATGGGACATTTACCCCCGGCAGGAGCAGCGGCCGAACCTTTAAACCAACGCTGAGTTTCACTCTGCAGCGGGTAAGCCATCCACCCCATGGAGACATAAGTCCTTCCTTAAACCACAATTAAAACGCCAGACAGCGAGCGCTAATTGTTTCCTCTGCCTTTTCTGCAGATTTAAAAACGACATTTAAAAACGACATTTCATCCAAAACCTTCCCAGCACAGGTAGGCGCTGTGAGAAGGTGGCCTGATATGCAGTGGTCACTATTCTAGTGAACACTATGTATCAGTCCAGCAACCCTTATTGATGATTGGTTGTAAGTCAACCTTATAGACCAGCTATCCTAGTAGCGTGGATACGAGCAGTCTAAGGCTAAAGACTCGAGAGGGCGTGTTAAGCCAGCTGTTATACCACATATACCCCTTGAACACCAAGTGAAAGGACACCACACAAGTGTTATGAAAATAAACAGTTATTTATTAAGAATCACAACAGCCCTGTACTCTTTATGAGGACAGGGTACTAAGCACAAACCAAAACTCTTACAAAAATACTTAAGTTAGCACAGTATATACAAATGCCCGAGGGGCACGGAAAACCATATACTTGAAAAGTGGAATGCGAAATTACTAGCAGGTAAGTACAGTACTAATAGGCTTTGGAATCGCTAGGACTTGACTATAGAATCGTTAGATTACTTCTAGGAGACCCAGGGGACTCGGGTGCAGTGTGTGCACTCTCACGCGAGATGCGGGACAAAGTCTATGGTAGCTAGAAATTGCAAAGTTAGTGTTCTCGGGCGAACCCGACCTGGTAGGGAGAAAACGAAAGTAGATTCTGACCCTTGGATAGTGAGGCTATGCTGGGGCACCGAAATGCCGAAGTTACCTAGCCCAGGGGCTGCAGCTGCATAGGACTCAAAAGACGTCGGGAATCCTCGTTGCCGGACCAGGAGCCTGGAAGAAAGAAGTTGCTGGCAGGCGACCAGTGAAGAAAGTTCGGTGGATCCAAGCCTGGATCGATGGAAGATGACACCTGAAAGCAGAGGGGACCAAGTTCGAGACTACTAGCCAGTAGTCAGGGGGCACCAGGAGGGCACCGGATGGTAGCCACCTCGACAAGGCGTGTGGGTGACGCTGGGCTCGGAGATCTCACGGACCAGGAGGCGTTGTCGGCGACCAGGAAGGAGGATCGAGCTGTCCCACGAAGATAGAAGCTGTCGGCGTCGCTGGACCCAGGATTGGGCAACAAAGCCTTGGCAAATTCAAGCCCACGCGGTGGACCTAAAATGGCGTCTGGAGTGGACCAGGAGGGTCCGGGGTGCTTCTCTTCAAGAAGGAAGCAAGGGCCAGTCTGGAGCAACCAGACCAGCAGCAGTGATGTCGTCGGGCGTCGTTCAGAAGGCCACAAGCCAGCCGGCTAGTAGCCAAACAACGCGGTGCACAGCAAACAGCAGAAGGGCCCCACGCAGATCGTGGAGATGCAGGGAGGCTGACCTTGGGTGCTGGAGCTGCGCAGGGTCGGGGCTTCTCGGACCCCAAAGCACTCACCCGTGGAGGACACGGTGGGCTTGTTGTAAAGATGTCGTGCAGTCTTGGCGATCGTCGGTCCCTCGAGGTCTCGTCGCACTCACGGTTCTCAGCTTGGCTGTAGAGGTGAGTAGAGGTCAGAGGTGCCAGGGAAGCCGGGTCTCGTCGAGCTGGGTCGTCGGATTCGTGATGAAGGACTTGCAGCAGACCGCAGTGTTCTTTAGGATGGTGCCTGCGGATGCAGGGTGACTACTCCTTAGCCACAAGGGAGAATCTTGATGAAGAAATCGTGAAGTCCTTTCGCAGAAAGTCGTGTCTTGATTCCAAAGATGATCTAATTTGAACAGGGGGCCCGCTCCCATCTTTATACTAAAAAAGGGGCTGACCCGGTGACTAGGTCCTGCCTATGGGTGGGACTAGGAGGGGGGTGGTTACACCCCTCAGCCATGCCGGACTTTCCCCAGGCCAGGGGCTGGTGTGCCCCTGGAACTGGTTCTGACCGGCCTATGCGTAGTGAGCACCGGGGTGCCACTCAGCAGTCACCTTCCTGAAAAGCCCTGCCTACCCAGGATACACAAAACCATGTCTGGGACGGTGCTAGCACCGCCCCGGACAGGAAACCCTTTGTCCAGGCCTCCCTCGCTGGAAGGACTCCCAGCAGCAGGAGGTCAGACTCGTGTCTGTGGTGGCAGCATCCATTTTGTGGAGCTGAGGCTTCAGTTAACTTTAACCGGGGTTCACAGTTACATACATGTCGTGTCCCTCTAGAAGGGTGGAATGCTAACCCCGTCGCCAGAATTGGCGAGGGGTTAGTATTCCAATTCGTATGACACCTTACTCGACATGTTTTGATAAAGCAATACCAAAGTTAGCATTTAACCGCGAGGATTATAATGCACTTAAGAGTATATGGTATGCGATATTATGGAACAGCTATTAGGACTTGGTTCCGCAAGCTGCAGACAGGCTCAGCTCATGCCAGAGCACCATCTCACATGATTCCAAGCACTCTGCCTTCAGGATTGTTAAGGCCTGCCATAGGAGTGACTGATAGGAATCTGTGTGTCCATTTTAGGGTTAGATATAGGTATACTATATCTACAGCAAAGGGTGATTACACGACTTTGCCCCAGCTGTCATGCAGCCAGTTGTGTCAAATTTAGGAGGCCAGCCAGGGGTGGCATAATACATGCTGCAGCCCCTGGCAGCCCTGGGTACACCTATGCCCTGAGTTACAGGGTCTGATAAGGTGGCCCAGTACCAATTGGAAATGTACCTAGGGTACATGGAATCCATTTTACAGAGAGAGCAGTAGGCCTGGGGTCCTGATTGGCAGGGCCCCAGGTCGACTATGTCAAAAACCAGCTAAAACACAGGGCAAAAAGTTGGGGGCAACCATAGACAGGAGGTACCTTCCTACAGGCGCCAATCATGATCTAACCACAGTTAGATGAATGTGAGTGTATAAATGCAGTGCACTTATCGTTTGCCTTTCTAACTTGTTCCAGCACTTCCTCCAACCCATTTTTTCTGCATTGCGGAATACCTTTTTGGAGCCATGACCCAAAATTAGAGGTAGGCTGAGATTGGTCAGTTTGCGAATAAGGTGTTGAACCCTTAGAATACAAAATTATGAGTTTGTTCCTTTTCCTTACAGTTATTGTTTGGTCCTGAAGAGAACCCTGCCAGTCACAGGGCTCGAAACGCGTCGACCGACCAGGTCCCAGGTCATTTCCCTGAGTTCTCTGAAAACCCCTAGGGGAACACGTTAAAAGACTGCTTTGTTTCTTTTGTTTAAAAGGTTACAATTAAATCCGAGGTAGACTAAAGAACGGACGTTTCATTTGATGAACAAAGTGTATTTTTGTCACTGGGACCAGTGTGTGTGTTTTGTATGAATGGAAGGCCATGAATGAGTTGTATGGAAGTTGATGACTTATTGTACATACCCAATCACTTGTATACTTTTTTTTGTTTGTATATATATGTACATAGAATGTTTTGTATTCCCATGCATAAAAACTAAAAATGATGCAGACCTAAAATAAGAGGTATAAAAAGAAAATAAGATAAATAAAAAACTGCAATTCATAAAGCAGGTGTGCATGTCTTTGTCATGTATACTATATATTTGAATAGTGTGTGTTAAATAAGCCCCCCAGCACTGGCAAGTGTAGTGTTTATTACGGACTATGGATACATAGACATTTTCCAAAAAAAGTCTAGGATCATTGATTTATTCACCATAATTGGCAAACAAAGCTATGAGTATTTGATGCTTTATGTTTTGTCTTTTCAGTTTTTTGTGTAAAATTGTGTACTGTGATGTAGTATGTAGAGTATGTCTTAGTAGGTATGCGGATTTAAAATGTTTTTTTCTGAATTGTTTAAATATGAAATGTAAAAAAGAGTGGACAATTTCCCTTTTCATACATAAATAATCTAATGAAAATCTAAACATGTGAAGTGAAAGGTATAAATAAAATACGGGTACAAACAAAAAGAAATGTGTTTGGCCATTAAGCAAAAATTGTGAATGCTTTCAAATGAGTTGAGGTTAAGGCAATTTTTCTTTTTTCATATATGTATTATAAATCGAACATTGATTATTCGAATAGTATTGATTTCATTCCAGAGTGTCTGTTGCACCATTAAGGTGATAAATAATAAGTTCACCTCATATTTGAGTAGGATTGGTTTATTCTATTAGAGTCCTCTCCTTCGTCTTCGTTTTCTAGTGAGCGGCCTACGCTTTAGAGGGTCATAGGGGCTCTACTCCTCCTTTTGCTTCAACAGGGTTTTCCTTTAGCGATTTGCTGATATTGAGTGTGGAGACCTGCGTTTAAGCAGCTCTTAACGAGTGAATGAAATCCGTGCTGGTGGTTTGTACTGGGAACGTGCCTTTCATGTTTATTTCTTCCATCCAGCCTCCTTCGCGGTGCACACATTGTCAGATCAGGGGACAGAGGCACAGAAATAGTAGGATTTTCCTACTACTTCATAGTTTAAGTCTGATGAACCCAGAACTACTTTTTCCAAAGGTTATTATTTGGCCATGTTACATTCTGGTAAATAGTTCATGATAGTTGGCGCTCTGTACCCCCCCTGAAGCAATGTCTATGTGGTATTCAAACTCTTGTGTCATCGGTAGCCTAAGAATAAGATTTATTCACCACTCACCCAACTGCACCAGGAATGTAACTGCCGGGAACCGTCCTGGCAACGCATCAACACCACTCCATTGCAACGCATCAACAACACTCCTAGCCACATATCAACAACACTCCTGGCAATGCGACAACAACACTCCAGGAGCCACAGGAATTAATCTTTAGTTAAAGACGCATCTCCAAAGCCTGGGCCCATTTTTAAAAGCACAGTTTTACTTACAACTTTAGGATGGCTGTAAATACCCCTGATCTTGGACTTTAATGGGGGAGAGGCATACATTTACTTAGTGATTCTTGAAGCGCACTATTTCACAAATTGGTAGGTCAGGGTTAAACACGGAGTCTCCTGGTTGCACAGTTTCCTAGTGCAGTAAACCACACATGGGGTGGTGGAGATTAGCAGGGAGCAGCCTAGCGACTACAATCCAGGTCGCATCCCCTCTGTCGCAAATGCTCCTCCTGCTGCGCCAGTCCTCCCACTGCTGCTCCGTGGTGCTGTGAGGCGTGGGTTCGATCCCACGGTGGCTGACTGCCGCCCGGCTCTCTGTTGCTCCTTGTTGCCCATTGTTTGCCCCATTTTGCATATCTTACTGTTTGGTTTTGTATAATTTACTGTTTTGTGCCTTTTGTGCCCTGTTTTTTCTCTTCTTTCCCTTTGCTTTTTTTCCCTCTTCTCCTGCTGCCTCTCCCTCCCCCCATATTTTTGCTTCTGTAACCCCGCCCGTGTCCTGCCGCTGATCCCTGGCGGACCGCCCCCCTCGTCGCCCATTCGCCTCCCAGCTGCTTCTCCCTCCCTCCACGCCTTATTATGGAGACCGCTGGCGCGCCAGAGGCAAGCCCGTCTGTGCCCGTCCGCGCCAGAACCCCTGGACCCCGCAAACGCCACAACGCCAAACTCGGGTATGACACCAACACTCTTCAAGCACTCAACACAGGACGACACCACACCTGCTTCCAAGCCACCCCGAAACTCACCCTGGGACCCTTCTTCTGCCACAACTGCAGATTCACCTGCGACAAAACCGCCAAACCACCAAATACTGAACTCAATCACCTCCGCTGCATACTCCTGAACACCCGCTCCGCACGCAAACACGCCGTCGAGCTTTGGGACCTGCTTGACACATCTACCCCAGACGTCGTCTTCCTGACCGAGACCTGGTGGAACGAATCTTCGGCACCCGACATCACTATGGCCATCCCGGTCTGCTACAAAATCTCACGCAGAGACTGCACGTACGGAGCAGGATGAGAAATAGCCATCGTACACAAGTCCTCCCTCAAGGTCTCCACACACTCAGAGGACATCCTCAACAGCGCAGAACACCTTCACTTCCGGATCCGCACAGACCCCAACACCACCCTCAGAGGAACCCTCATTTACAGACTTCCCGGACCCAGACGGTAGTTCAGCTACTCCCTCGCTGACCACGTCAGCACCCACACACTCACCTCTACGGACTACATCCTCTTCAGAGACCATAACTTCCACCTAGAGAACAACAACGCCAACTCCACCACCTTGATTGACAACCTCGCCAACCTCGGCCTCAGACAACTGGTCACCGCACCCACCCACGCCGCCGGCCACATGCTCGACTCTATCTTCTCCTCAAGCACCCAGGTCTCCTTCAACCACACCACCGAACTCATCTGTAATGACCACCGCATTTCACCTACCAGAAGCACACCGCACAGGACCACCCCCAGCAACTGCCCCGCCGCTGCTGGAGCAAAGTCACGAAGACCGGCTGGCCGACACCCTCGCCCAAAACCCGCCCACCGACCCCACCGACTAAGACACCGTCGCCCGCAACTTCAGTCAATCAATCGACGAGTGCGCAAACACCCTCACCCCGCTCAAGAAACCCTCCAACAACCACACCAGCAAGAAAGCCGCCCGGTTCACTGAAGAGCTCCAGGCCTCCAAACGAACATGCCAGAAATTAGAGAAGAAATGGTACCACAAACTAACATCGAGCAGCCACGCAGCCCACAACTCATCAGAACAGCCAACAGATCGTCCTTCAAAGCCCGCCTAGACAGCAGCACACACATCAGTAAATAACTCTTCAGCATCGTCAAGGAACTTTCCAACCCCAGTGCCAACACCAACGACATCCTGCCCTCACAAGAACTGTGTGACACACTGGCCACCTACTTCCACCGCCAGATCGCTGACATCCACAAAAGCTTTAACACCACGAACGCTCCGCCAGCACCCGGCCCCACCACCCCGGCGAACACCACCCGCACCAACTGCTTACCTCCTGGACCAACATCAACAACGACAAATCATGCAAAATCATGAACTCCATCCACTCGGGATCACCGTCGGACCCTTTCCCACACCACATATTCAACAAAGCAGACACAGCCATTGCACCCCAACTTCGGAAAGTTATCAACGCCTCCCACGAGACAGCTACTTTCCCTGACAGCTCTAAGCACGCTGAGATCAACCCTCTCCTCAAGAAGCCCAAGGCGGACCCCAAGGACCTCAAGAACTTCCAGCCCATCTCCCTACTCCCGTTACCGGCAAAGGTCCTCGAAAAAATCATCAACACACAACTGACCCGCTACCTTGAGGACAACAACATCCTAGACCCATCCCAGTCCGGGTTCCGAAGCAACCACAGCACCGAGACAGCCCTCATCACCGCCACAGACGACATCAAGACTCAACTGGACAACGGCGAGACATCAGCCCTCATCCTCCTACACCTGTCAGCCGCCTTCGACACGGTATGCCACCACACGCTAAAAACACACCTCCAAGATGCCGGAATCATGGAGAAGGCCCTGGACTGGACCACATCCTACCTCTCCAGAAGAATCCAGAGCATCCGCCTCCCCCCTTCCGATCCGAAGCAACCAACATCATCTGCGGCGTACCCCAGGGCTCGTCCCTCAGCCCGACGCTGTTCAACATCTACATGACCCCCCTCGCCCAAGTCGCCCGCCAGCACAATCTCAACATCATCTCCTATGCCGACGGCACCCAGCTAAACCTCTCCTTCACCAAGGACCCACACACCGCCAAGACCAACCTCCACGAAGGCATGAGGGCCGTCGCCGAATGGATGAGGAGCAGCGGCTGAAGCTGAACTCGGACAAGATGGAGGTCCTCATCCTCGGGCCCACCCCCTCTGACTTGGACGACTCCTGGTGGTCCACCACACTCGGAACAGCACCGACGCCCATGGACCACGCACGCAACCTGGGATTCATCCTCGACTCCTCCCTCTCCATATCAAAGCACGTCAACTCAGTCTCCTTCTCCTGCTACAACACCCTCCGCATGCTCTGCAGGATCTACAGGTGGATCCCCACCGAAACAAGTAGAACTGTGACCCAGGCCCTCGTCAGCAGTAGGCTAGACTACGGCAATGCACTCTACGCAGGGATCCCGGCCAAACTCCTGCGACAACTACAACGCATCCAAAATGCCTCCGCTAGACTGATCCTCAACATCCCGCTCCGCAGACACATCACCCCCCTCCTGAGAAACCTACACTGTCTCCCCGTCAAAAAGAGAATCACCTTCAAGCTACCCATGCACACAAGGCCAAGGCCCTCCACAACACCGGACCAGCCTACCTCAACAACAAACTCAGCTTCTACACCCCCACCCGCCAGCTCCGCTCAGCCAGCCTCACCCCCGTCACTGTCCCCCGCACACAACGAACGACCGCCGGTGGCAGATCCTTCTCCTTCCTCGATGCCAAGACCTGGAATACCCTCCCCTCCCATCTACGGCAGACCCAAGACCTGCTCACCTTCAGAAAACTCCTCAAGACCTGGCTCTTCGAGCAGTAGCAGCACCTCTTCCCCCCAGCGCCCTGAGACCCTTAAGGGTAAGTAGCGCGCTCTTTAAATTCAATGATTGATCCCTTTGTCGGGACGATTATATTCTGACACCCCTTGGTATGTAATATCCCATACCTGCGCCCCCCCCCCCCCCCTTCCAAAAAAAAAAACCTGACTCTGCATGATTTACTATATGGTATTACTTCCTTGAAATATTCCTCATTTTATACATGTTTCAGTCCATATGAAACTAGTCTTTGCCCTCCCACCCTCTTGTCCACACAGTACCCTGGATCCCGCCAGCTATTACATGCTCACCTCTCAAGAGAACGTGCAGACAGAATAGATCTTTTCCTGCTGGTGGACACTGAACGTTTTCTGTAAGTAACTCCACTGGGTGCAATCCAATTGGGGCCTGGCCTGTGTTATTGCATTGTTTGCATCAACCCTAGTGCCTGGCCTGTGTTATTGCATTGTTTGCATCAGATTCTTCTGGGGCCTGGTCTGTGTTATTGCATTTTTTGCATCAACCTTAGTGCCTGGCCTGTGTTATTCTATTGTTTGCATCAGATTCTTCTAGTTCATTAACTGTGTTATTCCATTGTTTGCATCAGATTCTTCAAGTGCTGGGCCTGTGTTATTGCATTGTTTGCATTAGATCCTTCTAATGCCTGGTCCGTGTTATTGCATTGTTTAGTCAGATTCTCCTAGTGCCTGGTTTGAGTTATTGCATTGTTTGCATTAATCCTAATGCTTGGCCTGTGTTACTGCATTGTTTGCATCAAATTCTTCTACTGCCCGGCCTGTGTTATTGCTAACCCTGGGTGTAGTACGTGTAGTCGTGCTACGCATATCTGCACGAAGTGGAAAATTCCCTACGTCGCGATACGCGTAGCTATGCGAACTGCGTAGTGCGGTAGAGAAATGCTGTTCACAATGATTGCACAATGCCGGATGCCGGTCGGCACTGTGCAATGATTGCAAACGGCATCATTCACAGTGCAACAGGTTGTATTCTGCTGCTCAAGCAGATTTGTACTCGAGCGCCAGCTTTCTCGACGCGGACTGATAGTTTCTCATCTCGAGCGGTCGCGAGCATACGCGACCACTTGCAATGAGAAACCTGACCTCCCCGCGTTGAGAATCTCCCCCCGGGAGGTTTATTTTCCACCCTTGCCATCGGCAACTTGATGTTGCCAATCACGAACCAGGAAAAAGTCTTGCCGGGATGTTGATTTTGCTCGATCACTCTCGCCAACTTGACGATGAGGACCGCGAGCGAGCGAAAAATACCCGGTACGCTACGTGTTTTTTGCACTGTGCTACGTACGATTCGCGTAGCGGGTAGTTCCACAAACTCCGCGAGCTTAGCTCAGTTCACTGCCCAGGCCTAGTTATTGCATTGTTTTCGTCAATCCTAGTGCCTGCCTGTGATATTACATTATGTCCAGCTGATTATTCTAATGCCTGGCCTGTGTTTTTGCATTGTTTGCTTCAGATCATCCTAGTGCCTGGCCCATCTTTTTGCATTGTTTGCATCAATCCTAGTACCTGGCCTGTGTTATGGCATTGTTTGAGTCAGATTCTTCTAGTGTCTGGCCTGTGTTTTTGCATTGTTTGCTTCAAATTCTCCTAGTGCCTGGCCCGTGTTATTGCAGTGTTTGCATCAAACTTAGTGCCTTGGTCTGTGTTATTGCATTGTTTAAATCAGATTCTCCTGGTGCCTAGCCTATGTTATTCCATTGTTTGCGTCAGATTCTCCAAACGCCTGGCCTGTGTTATTGCATTGTTTACATCAGATTCTCCTCGTGCCTGGCCTGTGTTATTGCATTGTTTACATCAGATTCTCCTTGTGTCTGGCCTGTGTTATTGAAGTGTTTGCATCAGATTCACCTAGTGCCTGGCCTGTGTTATTGCACTGTTTACATCAGATTCTCCTAGCGCCTGGCCTGTGTTATTGTATTCTTTGCCCAGGATTCTCCTAATGCCTGGCCTGTGTTATTGCATTGTTTGCGTCACGTATTTCTAGTATGTGGTCTGTGTAATTGCATTGTTTGCGTCACGTTTTTCTAGTACCTTGTCTGTGTTATTGCACTGTATGCGCTGCGTTTGGTATGTTATTTTTCTAATAGTTGCAGCTTTTCTAACAAACATGGTACCTTTTATCCCAATCAAGTGCATCTGACTGCAAGGACACTGCACTCTCCCTGCAGTAGCAATCTACTTCCTGTTTATGTAGCAACAGAAAGCACACGATTTCTGCCAGAGATGTCGCAGGGTCAGAAACAGTACGTAGGTGAGTAGGTATGATGAAAAACAAACCGTTGAGTAAGAATTTAAATGAAGAAGCTGCTGTGATAGACGTCCACCCTGGAAGGAAGATCTGCACAAGGCATAGCTGACAGAAGTCTTGCCTGGAATGAAGATCTGCACAAGGCGCAGCTCACAGAAGTCCCTGCCTGGAATGAAGATCTGCACGAGGCGCAGCTGACAGAAGTCCCTGCCTGGAATGAAGATCTGCGCGATGTGCAGCTGAGAGAAGTCCCTTCCTGAAAAGAAGATCTTCAGAAGGCGCAGCTGACTGACGTCCTGTCTAGAAGCATGATCTGCAAAAGGCACTGCAGACAGAGGTCCTGCCTGGAAGGAAGGTCAGCACAAGGTGCAGCTGACAGAAGTCCTGCCTGGAATGAAGATCTGCACAAGGCACAGCTGACCGAAGCTCCTGCCTGGAAGGAAGATCTGCACAGGGCACAGCTGACAGAAGTCCCTGCCTGGAAGGAAGATCTGCACAAGGTACCGTAGACAGAATTTCTGTCTAGAAGGATGATCTGACAGGGCACAGCTGACTGAAGTCCAGCCTGGAAGGAAGATCTGCACATGGCACGACTGACAGAATTCCTGCCTGGAAGAAAGATCTGCACAAGGGGCAAGCGACAGAAGACCTGCCTGGAAGGAAGATATGCACAAGGCACAGCTGACTGATGTCCTGTTCAGAAGCAATATCTGCACAGAGCACAGCTGACAGAAGCCGCAGCCTGAAAATAAGATCCCCACAAAGTGCAGCTGACCGAAGCCTCTGCCTGGAATAAAGATGTGCACAAGGAAAAGCTGACAGAAATCTTGGCTGGAAGGAAGATCTGCACAAGGTGCAGCTGACCGAAACCTCTGCCTGGAATAAAGATGTGGATGTAGACACAATTTCTGTCTAGAAGGATGATCTGCACAGGGCACAGCTGACTGAATTCCTTCCTGGAATGAAGATCTGCTCAAGGCGCAGCTGACTGAAGTCCAGCCTGGAAGGAAGATCTGCACATGGCACGACTGACAGAATTCCTTCCTGGAATGAAGATCTGCTCAAGGCGCAGCTGACTGAAGTCCAGCCTGGAAGGAAGATCTGCACATGGCACGACTGACAGAATTCCTGCCTGGAAGAAAAATCTGCACAAGGGGCAAGCAACAGAAGACCTGCCTGGAAGAAAGATCTGCACAAGGCACAGCTGACTGACGTCCTGTTCAGAAGCAAGATCTGCACAGGGCACAGCTGGATGGGCCTTACAGTGAACCCCTCACTCTGTTTTACGAAAAAGCCCCGGAAGGAGTTGCATCGTTCAGAAATGACACTACTTTAAGAAGAACTAAAGACTTTCTTTGTAAAGTTGTCTTTCAGGGCCAGAACCAAGCTCTGTAAGCTGCACTAGTTTCAGGGAGATGGACAGATGTTATGGCGATAGAAACCCCCCTCAAATCACAATAATGTTCCAATCTTCCAGGTTAGAAGAAACCAGAAATGCTTGAAACAAGAGAGCTGTTGAAAGTGTCAAATGTGGCTTATGAACAACAAGGTAAAGACAGGAGTTGACATTTGAGATGATCTTAAGTGAATGGGAAAGAAACAAGAAGAAGTGTGTGAATGGAGTTACTTTTGTTGTATACTTCTTGAAGAGTTACTGGAAATTTTACAGCCCTGCCTGGTCTATCTCTTTTTCTAAAATCTTTTGTTGTTTCAACGAAACTTGACCATATGCGTCTATCTTAAGCTATACCTCAAGCACTTGGGTGCTCCGAGCACCCTTACTCTGTAAACCCTGGTAAATCACCTCCTTTTCAGACATTAATAAGGTGTCACCTGATCAACAGAACTTTTAGTTAAATATCTGTGTATGAAGAAATATTCCTTGCTAAGTTTCAAAGGCGGTAAAGAAGAAGCGGGAGATTTACTAAGATTTTGCACCGTGTTTGCGTCACAAAAGTGGCACAAAACAGTGCAAAATCTTTTTTTCCTAATTTTCTTTCAAACAAATAACGTAAAAGTAATGTGAAGCATCGCATAGCACTGCTTTGCATTACTTTGCACCATGGTTGCCTGCCAAGTGTGGTGCACAGGTGTTCCTGTGCAACCACCCGAGGTTTCTCACGCTAAACCCAATTTACCAAATACAGTAGATAGGGTTTCGTGTGAGAAAACTGCACACTTTTAAACTAGGTGCAAGGAAGGAGAAATGCTTTAATTTCTCCTTCCTTTTCTGACTTTGCATGCGTGCTGCACTGTGCAACACGCATACAAAGTGGGAAAAGCTTTTCTTCATGTCTAGGCATATTATTTTGTACAGGAAGGGTATCCTTCCTGTAAAAAACCTATGCTGGACTGACACACACACACACACACACCCTAGCGCTCTGGTGCTAAGGTGTGTGCATGGCGCACGGCTGCCGTAATCAGTACCGGCGCAAGGGAAAGGGAAGGTGAGAGCCATATCTTTGAAAATATGGTGCTCTCCTGGTCCCTCCCTGTCACGCAGCGCAGCCTCGCCGGGGGAGGGCTGCGCTTCATTGTTTGGAGATTTAGTAAATCTCCCTCGAAATGTCTTATACAACCAGTTAAACATTGTGAATGCTCATTCCATTATGTTTCAATTTAGTAATTGTTAATATCTTTAAATCCAACAGAAAACAAGCCTTGAATGTGTGAAATGACCATCAATAATGAAGCGAATGCTGTAAATCTTCAATAATAGCAGAAATAAGGAGCTACAGTATTCAGGAAACATCAGCGCAGTCGGCGACAGAGGAACCTGCCCACACACTGACAGATCCCGGATCAAGCATCAAGGTCAGTTCAGTGATTGTAAGAGTCTGAGCTGTGCACCTCGACGCCACAAGACAAAGAAATGATTTTAGGAAAATTAAGGCAACAACAATAACAAACCGCCTCCTGTATAAACACCAGATTTGATCATGGGAGTGGTATGATGTGATTACCGCAGTGCTCTGTTTTCTAAAATGTTGACAACCATCATTCCTTGCTCTACGTGAATTGTAAACTCTTTGTGGCCAAACCACAGTAACCAGAGAAGAGCACAAGGAAAGAGGAGTTCTTATATCTACATTACAACAGACTGTCCCAATTTGCACCGGCCAGAAGGAAGATACATCTTTACCCGCAAGCGTGCACAACCATAATCCAATCTAAAGGCACAATCGCCTACAAAGACACCTTCTACGTATTAGGAATGTGGTAAATATTTGGTGGCTATTGCATTTGATTGTTAAAACAGAAATCAAACATGCAAAATACTGCACACATATAACGTGTGTGAGAAAAACACAAGTGTTTTATCAGCCATGTTGGCCCATCAGGAAATTCAGTCATGGGATGTAGACAAATATATACCCGACCGACAGACACTAACCAAGAAAGAAGAATCTTACACATGCAGCAAGAGCTTTAGTTTGACATCACCTCTCAAGCTTCATCAGCACACGTACACAGGAGAAAAACCATTCAAGTGCAATGAATGTGTAAAAAGCTTTAGTCGATTATCAAACCTACAAAGTCATCAGCGAACACACACCGGGGGAAAGCCATTTAACTGCAGTGAATGTGGGAAGAGCTTTAGACAATTATCAAAGCTACAAAATCATCAGCGAACACACACGGGGGAAAAACCATTCAAGTGCACTGAATGTGCAAAGTGCTTTAGTGAGTTATCAAGCCTTCGAAGACATCAGCGAACACACACAGGAGAAAAGCCATTCAAGTGCACTGAATGTGCAAAGTGCTTTAGTCAGTTATCACACCTTCAAATACATAATCGAACACACACAGGGGAAAAACCATTCAAGTGCACTGAATGTGCAAAGTGCTTTAGTCACTTATCAAGCCTTCAAGGACATAATCGAACACACACAGGGGAAAAACCATTCAACTGCAGTGAATGTGTTAAGAGCTTTAGTCTATTATCAGAGCTACAAAGTCATCAGCGAACTCACACGGGGGAAAAATCATTCAAGTGCACTGAATGTGCAAAGTGCTTTAGTCACTTATCAAGCCTTCAAAGCCATCAGCGAACACACACAGGGGAAAAGCCATTTAAATGCAGTGAATGTGTGAAGAACTTTAGTCGATTATCAGAGCTACAAAATCATCAGCGAACACACACGGGGGAAAAACCATTCAAGTGCACTGAATGTGCGAAGTGCTTTAGTGAGTTATCATACCTTCGAAGACATCAGCGAACACACACAGGAGAAAAGCCATTCACGTGCAGTGAATGTGCAAAGTGCTTTAGTCAGTTATCATACCTTCAAAGTCATCAGCGAACACACACAGGGGAAAAACAATTCAAGTGCAGTGAATGTGCAAATTGCTTTAGTCATTTAGCAAGCCTTCAAAGACATCAGCGAACACACACAGGGGAAAAGCCATTTAAATGCTGTGAATGTGTGAAGAGCTTTAGTCGATTATCATACCTACAAAGTCATCAGCGAACACACACGGGGGAAAAACCCTATCATTGTAGTGAATGTGACAGTAGTTTTCGTGACGCTTCAGCATTAAGGTATCATCAGCGAACTCAAACAGGAAAAATACCATTCAAGTGCAATCAATGTGGGAAGACCTTTAGTCGATTATCAAAGCTACAAAGTCATCAGCGAACACACAAGGTGAAAAAACCCTATAATTGTAGTGAATGTGACAGTAGTTTTCGTGACTCTTCAGCATTAAGGTATCATCAGCGAACACACACAGGAGAAAAACCATTCAAGTGCTGTCAATGTGCAAAGTGCTTTAGTCAGTTATCACACCTTCAAAGTCATCAGCGAACACACACGGGAGAAAAACCATTCAAATGCAGTGAATGTGCAAAGTGCTTTAGTGAGTTATCAAACCTTCAAAGACATCAGCGAACACACACAGGAGAAAAGCCATTCAAGTGCAGTGAATGTACAAAGTGCTTTAGTCAGTTATCACACCTTCAAAGTCATCAACGAACACACACAGGGAAAAAGCCATTTAAATGCAGTGATCTGTGAAGAGCTTTAGTCAATTATCAGACCTACAAAGTCATCAGCGAACACACACAGGTGAAAAACCCTATCATTGTAGTGAATGTGACAGTAGTTTTACCGGCTCTTCAGCATTAAGGTATCATCAGCGAACTCACACAGGAGAAAAACCATTCAAGTGCATGAAAGTGGGAAGAGCTTTAATGAAATATCAGAGCTACATAGTCATTAACGAACACACAGGGGGGAAACATAGAAGGGCACTGAAAGTGTGAAGGGATTTTGTCAATTATGTGGGACATTGAAATACCAGATGATAGAAGATCCAACTTGCAGTAAAGAAGAAAAACAGATAACAGTATTTCCAGAATCATAAAAGTGTTTGTTTCCAGTGATTGTTCACTTCCGTATACATAGCAAAGTGACATGATGTACCAGGATACACAGTGGGAGACAAGCACAATGTGGATTAAAACGAATAAAACGTTGTTGATTTTTATTTGGTGAAGAAGAGATACAAAGAAAAACATTCAATCACACCTCACCACACTACCTGTAAAAGCAACACTGAACAATACTGGGTCTAACTGCGGTATTTTCAGCTAACTTGTCGGATTAGTGATAAAACCTACAAAACCAACACACCCAGAGTGGACATGTTGTCGGGGTTCTGGAGCTGGAAGCTTCATTGGTAAAATGCATGTTTTACTATTAACAAATGCCACTGCTGTATATGTAATGAAGTAGTGAATCACAGGTGTTCAAGAAATAACCTATTTGTAAATATAAAAGAGCATATACCTTTTTTTAAGTAACTTTTTCTGCATGTTTTACACACTGTTATCGGTTGATGGATCAGCTCGTGCCTCGGGCCTTATTACTAAGTGTGACCTGTGGCTCCTCTTCGACTTGGCTCTCCCTATTCATTTTGTGACTTGCCAAACTCTTCTTTTTACAAGAATTGAGTAATTTTAATCAGGAGACTCTGTTTGAAGAATGTGTTGAAAAAGCTAAATCCCACATCAAAAGCATATATGTGCCAGGACAATCTATTGCACTCCTAGCAACTCGTCTTCCACACGTGAATGTCCCTTTTCCTCAAATGTTCTGAAGGATTTGTCTTATGAATGCCAGAAGTGGCAGTGACATTCATAAAGCTAACGCTAACAGGAGTGTGTGGGAGATAGAGAGGGGGAGAGATAAAGAGAGCGAGGGAGACAATGAAAGGGGAAGAAAAAGAGAGAAATGGAAGGAGGGGGAACGGCACGTTATTTGTACTCCCCTAAAAATAGAAGAAGCCGCCAAATACATGTCAGTGTGTGACATCACCAGAGAAACGGGCTGAGCACCTGTGAATTTATGTTTATTATTAATACCCATAACCTGTGTCATGCCAATAAACAGGGCACAAGTAAGGAAAATAGTGAAGGAGCCCATTATCATATGCAAATGACAGTGACGTCACATGTAGTGTCAGGCCCTTATAATAATTTTCACGTGAAAGGTTGTTGGCCTGTTTTAAAAACAAAAAACAAGAAAACATAAAATAATGTAAAAATAAGTTTTTGGTTTCAGTTCTTATACATCATGTGTTTTTCCCACTATTAGTTTGTAGCTAAACTCGGAAATGACTGAAAGTGTAAATATTTTTAAACAGATATTTTTAAACAGACAATTTTCAGCGAATAAATAAAATGTGCTTTTAATTTGCGTTTTTTTCATGATGTTATTCTTTATCCAGCCCCTAAGCCCCAAAGTGTTTCACATTTACAGTGTATTAAGCAATAGAAGGGATCATTTTGTCAATTTCTCTGTTCCTCTCTTGCGCCACTCACACAAACAAACACTCAGAGGCCTGTGTCTGCAGGGCTGGAGCACAAAGTAACATTTATCAGTCACAGGCTTAGGAGCTAGGTGGAACTGAGTCCCATTTCTAGATAATAGTGGGGGGACTCTTTTACACTGTGGCTACCCGCCGACTTGTGTTGTGCTGATAAACCAATAGTGAATTTGAGTAATTTTTAGGTTTCGCCTGTCGAAAGCTGCGCACCGCGCAGCTTTTTGGCACAGGCGAAATCTTATGTGTATAGTATATGTGTGTTGTCCCGCCCCTCTGTTCCATTGGCTAGCTCCATAAATGGAGGCTAGCCATTGGAACAGAGGTCTGTCCGTCAATGCCGGAGCAGATTCGTGGGCGTTCCCGAGAATTTTAGGCTTTTGTCCACGTCATGCGGCTGTGGGCGTGTTTATTATTATTTTTTTTAAAGCTTTGTTTTCGCCATTTCGGAAGTGTCCTTTGCTGGGGTGGGTTGCGCGAAGTCCCGCTGTCCGTTCCCGCCCCCCTCCCGCTGTCCGTGAGCCCGTTCCCCCCCACCCCCCACTGTCCGTGTGTAAATAATAGTTGGCGTGTTCTGTCACTAGTCAGCACATGATTGATTTTTGTCTGGTATTTCCTCACCCACCGGAAGTGTAGCTCTCTGAAGCCCTGCTGGGGGACGTCAGTGCTTTATCACATAATAAATAAGCCCTGGTCGTGGAATGTGGATTCAGATGACTTAATGTTTTAGGAGAGCGCAGAGGGGTTTCTCGGGCAGCATTGGGCTCAAGTCCCTACCCCTTTCTTTACACCTGCTCACTCATTGAAGAACTCGAGACCGCCTTTCTCTCTCTAGGACCAGCCAGTCCCTAGTAAGGCCCCCCTATGACTGCTCAAACAGAGACGGGCTCTGTGCCCCGCCCCCTCCAAGGTCCCGCTGTGCTTCGTAGCCTCACAGGGTGCAACAGTTCTCAAAGCTGGCAGGTCCGGATGTCCTAATCCGTGGGTGGGCGTTTGTGATTGTTTTTAAGAAGGCCCGGGCTGCTTTTTCTGCGTAAAAAGTGCCCCATCTTCCTCGTCTTCATTCATCCCTCTTGACCTCAGTGTGCATTTTGAATGTTGGTAAAACCCGTATTTATCCCCCGTATATTTTAATCTGGGGAACTGATGAGTAGTTTCCTGGCGATAATAGCAGTATGAGCAAAACCCAGTGTTTTATCGGCTGTATTTTCCAGGAATTCAGAGTTATTTGCATTACATACATGCAGCCTAAGTGGGCAGTGCTTCGCAAGAGGTGGGATGGCGCTATACAAATAGTTCCGAAATGGTGTCTGTCACTGTTCTGATCTGTGGTGATTGGACTTTCGGGAAGGAAGGTTTAGCTTCCCAGAAACGCGTGAGGAGGGTCTGTGGTCTGCTTGCACACACATAAGTGGGAGGTTCTGCCAATCGCATGGGAAGAAAGGACATGACGCACTAGATGGAGAGTTTGATTTATGTCCGGAGGTGCTTTGGGGGCTGGTGACATTAAACTCCGTCTCCGAGGGGAGGGTGGGACCATTCAGTCTTGATAGCTCTGCTGTGACTGGGGCAGGGCTTGTTCAAAGGGTAAACAATGCATGCATTGCAGACGGGTCACTCGCCTCGGTAAAGCTGGGAGGGCACTTTGTCCCTTACCACAGTCAATTTTAATGCGTCACTCTCGTCAACAATGGCAGGCAACTGGGCGAAAAGTGAGAATAATGGCGCTTTGTATTTACGTTGGGCAGACACATTTATTGCAGAAGTCTCTCTCTCCCGTGGACTTGCAAGTGCGCCCAACTGTTTACCTGCATCAACTGAGTCTGCGCCCTGCCCTTCCGCCTAGATTATGTACATTTTGCAGCTGTTTTTAGAGGCAAATAAATGCATGACAAAATACAGGATTTTAGTATAAAATATGTGAAAAGCAATTCAAATCAACAGCCAAGCGCTTACTATCGCCGACCCTCGCGTATAATGGTAGCAGGGTGGTTGGTGTGTGTGGGGGTGGGGGAGCACGCGTTTCATTTGTTCACTGGGGTGTACTTACTCGTCCAAAAGTGTTTGGGGGTCAATGTCGCGTTACTCGAATTAGAAGGGAAACAAGAAAAATAAAACAGTTATATGGGGATTCTCGGTTGTAGATTTCTCATTAACCATAGTTGGTCTGATCGCTCAGTTAACACTCAGGCCTTGATTTAAATTTACCAAAGCATTGTTTAAATTGTATAGGGTGCTTTATAAAAATGCATTAAATAAATAAATAAAAACAAGGCGTCAACGAGCTTTACAATGCTATAGTGTGCTACATCGGAACTCGAAGTTAGTGGTCAGTCTAACCACTAACGGGCGCTTTAATGGTAACCCCAGGCTTTGAAAAATACGAGGAAATTGCTGTTTTTAAGTTTCGCCTGTCGAAAGCTGCGCACTGCGCAGCTTTTCGCGCAGGCGAAATCTTAGGTCTACAGTATGTTTGTGTTGTCCCGCCCCTCTGTTCCAGTGGCTAGCTCCATAAAGGGAGGCTAGCCATTGGAACAGAGTTCTGTTCGTCAATGCCAGAGCAGATTCGTGGGCGTTCCCGAGAATTTTAGGCTTTTGCCCACATCATGCAGCTGTGGGCGTGTTTATTTTTATTTTTTTAAAGCTTTGTTTTCGCCATTTCGGAAGTGTCCTTTCAAGGGGTGGGTTGCGCGAAGTCCCGCTGTCCTTTCCCGCCCCCTCCCGCTGTCCGTCAGCCAGTTCCCGCTCCCCCCTCCCACTGCCGTCGCACGTATTTATTTATTTTTTCTGAATGGAAATGAGAGAAAGAGAAGAAGAGAGTGAGGTGCAGGATATATATTAAAGAAAATGAAAAAAAAAGAGACAGAAGACTTTACCCTGTTCAGTGTACAAGCACTTTACGTAAACAAGATGTGCTGTGCGTTTTGAACAGGCTGTCACCCCCTTTGTATGTAAATGAGCTTCTGTGGCCAGACACCCCAGGCTCACATCTCTTCTAGCGTGGATGATAATGTGAGCACTGTAAGGTAATCACAAACTAGGGCTATATTGAGAAACAATCGGCTTCCAGGTCACACAGCTATGGTTATGTGGTTCTTTATTCGTCTTTTTAGGTCGAAGACTCTGTCGCACTGCGTAAGCAGTGGGCGGAGCTCTGAGATTTTATGTTTCTTAGTGTAGGGGGCTTGAACCTGCCCCTCTTCTCCATTGGCTGGCCTCGTAAATGCCCCCCACCGGTATCTAATCGTAACACACCTTTCAGTCCTCCATCCACCTTTTTACCAACTGCAAGTATGGTCCCTTCTGAAATCTTGACTTTTGAGAAATTGATTATCAAAGATCTGGAGGCGTTGGAAAAGAAAAAGTTATTCATCCCTTATAACATCCCCAGAAGTGAGAAAGAGGCAATTAACACACTTAAATCAAACACTGATGTAATTATAAAAAGTGCAGATAAGGGCGGAGGAATTGTTCTTCAGAATATTAACTCCTATAAGGATGAAATTAACCGTCAATTGAATAACAGAGAACACTATTCAAGACTAGGTCGTAATCCAACAATTGACATCCAAGCACAAATTAAAAAGCTGACCTCAGATGCTAGAGACGAAGGCTACCTCAGTAAGAAGGAATATAATTTCCTTAATGTCAAATGCCCGCGCCTACCAGTGATCTATACCCTCCCAAAAATTCACAAAAACATCGAAAAACCACCGGGAAGGCCCATAGTATCGGCCTGTGGCTCAATTTTGGAGCCGCTGGGATCTTATGTAGATTTTTACATCAAAGATTTTGTGCCATCAACATGCTGTTATGTCCGTGACCGCATGGAAATGATAAACTTAGTGGAACATTACCCTTATGATCCAAGCCTCCAAACTCTCTGTACCTTGGACGTAGAGTCGCTCTATACTAATATTCCTCAAGGAGCGGCTCTACGGGTCATTCAAAAAATCCTGGACTCCAGGCCTAGACCCCATAGAGTACCGACACTCTTCATACTACAACTGCTGGAACTGTGTCTTACAAAAAACTTTTTTGTTTTTGATGGGGTATTCTACCAACAGATAAAGGGTACATCTATGGGGGCTATTTTTGCCCCCCACCTAGCAATATTGTTTATGGACGCACTTGAGACGGGCATGATCTTATCGGATATGAACCCGTTCCGATCTGGCATCTCCATCTGGCGGCGGTACATAGATGATATTTTTCTAGTTTGGAACTCGGATGAAAAGACTTTAGAATCTTTCTTACACTGGTTAAACAATAACTGTGATGACCTGCAGTTTACTCTCTCCCATCATAAAACAGAGATCCCGTTCCTGGATTTAACTATCTATCATGAGGAGGGCGAATTATTGACCCGACTGTACAGGAAACCAACCGAACGCAATACTCTGCTTAGGTATGACAGTAACCATCCAAGAGCCCTCAAAGATTCACTCCCTTACTCGCAATTCCTCCGCATTAGGCGTAATTGCTCATCAAAACCTGACTATTTTAGAGAGGCGGACATTTTGTCATCAAAACTCAGAGCACGTGGATACCCAAAGAGATTAGTCAGGAACGCTTCAAAAAGAGCATGGTACTGTCCCCGAGAGGTCTTACTAGAACCAAAAAGCAGGGAGAGGACTGAGAGAATTGCCTGTGTCACCACTTTTTCTCCAGTCTCGAACAAAATTCGCAAAACAATCTTGCAGCACTGGCCAGTTATAAATGCAGGCCAACTAAATTTGGAAAAGCCATTATTTGCATTCAAAAAGAGCAGAAATATAAAAGATCATCTGGTCCGGGCAGCCTTACCTGCACCGCCTCCTAATAACACAATCGAATCTAATTGGGGCCTACCACCTGTAACAGGACATGTGAAATGCGGGCAATGTATTATGTGTGATTTAACACTGGAGGGGCGCACTTTCAGTCACAATAATGTCACAACTGAGATGAAAGTTTTAACAAATTGCAATAGTTGTAATGTAATTTATGCGGTCTTATGCCCATGCCCGAAAATGTATGTAGGGCAAACTACACAAAAGGTGAAGACACGTATAAGCCAACACCGGAGCCGCATAAGATGTGGGACTCCAAATGCCCCTTTAGTGGAACATTTTTCATCCCTGGAGCACACAGCAGATGACTTGAAATGGACAGTCTTGAAATCTGTGAAACTACCGCCCAGAGGTGGGAATCTGCAACAACTCCTAAATTGTGAGGAACTTTAATCAATCATACAATTCAATACCATTCACACAGGACTGAAACTAAGTGAAGACTGGACCACACTTCTGTGAAAGAACAATGCCACAGACTTGATTTGAAATTAATATTTATTTTATTTATTTATTTTATGTTCTTGTATAGCGCAAGAATCGACCCCTTACGAGGTATCTCCGCGCTTTGCTCGCAAGATGGAGTAGTTGCTATAGAACAGAGAATGAGGATGAACACTGATGTTTAGGAGTATTTAGTCTTCCTGGAATAATACAGTTTTTAGTTTCTTCCTGAAAGAGAAGTGATTGTCGGTTTGTCTGAGGTCAGCTGGGAGGTTGTTCCAGAGCTTGGGCCCTACCCAAGAGAATGCTCTGCCCCCTTGTCTGGTTTTTTTAACAAGAGGGGTTTTGAGTAGCAGTTGATTGCTTGACCGCAAGACTCTGTCAGGTTTATAGACAGGTAGCTTTTGGACCAGGTAGTCAGGACCTTTCCCGAACAAGCACTTGTGGACAAGGCAGCAGATCTTGAATTTGGTGCGTTGTCTTATTGGCAGCCAGTGCAGTTCACGCAGCAGGGGTTTAGAGGGAGTTCTGGGAGGGGCATTCAGAACCAGTCTTGCTGCAGTGTTTTGGACTACTTGGAGGCGATTTATGGCACTCTCATTTGCTTGAATAAGGAGTCCATTACAGTAATCAATTTTACTGATCACCATAGTCTGCACTAGGGTCTTTCTGTAGCTGTCAGAAAGGTAGGGGAAGACTCTTCTTAATAGGCCGATGGTGTGAAAGCAAGACCCAGCAACTGCATTCACGTGTTCCTTCATGGTAAGGTCCCGATCCAGTTTCACCCCTAGATTTTTTACTGTAAGTTTAGGGGTGGGTACTGGTCCCAGGTCAAGGGGCCACCAGTCGGGGGACCACAGTAAGGATGCTTTCCCAAAAAGCATTAGCTCCGTTTTTCCAACGTTGCATTGGAGGCGGTTGACAGCCATCCAATTAGAGATGGCCCTCATTCCTTCTGCAAAGTTGTCCCTGACGTTGGAGTTGAAGGAATGGAAAGGATAGAGGAGCTGGGTGTCGTCAGCGTAAGACACCGGGGTGAATCCATATTTTCTCACAATCTCAGCGAGGGGGGCCACGTACACATTGAACAATGTGGGGCTTAGGCATGAGCCCTGTGGCACCCCCTTCGTGAGCACCCTGGAAGCAGAGCGGTATGGTCCCAGGCTGACGGATTGTGAGCGCCCGGACAGAAAACTCTCCAGCCAAGAGAGAGCTTGACCTGTCAAGCAGAAAGCGCTATGGGTCTCAACAACCTTGAACAATGATGTTAATGAATAGAAAATATGTGCCACAATTGTCTCACTCACAATCACATTATTGTTATATATGCACCTTCCCCCCCCCCTCGCTTCGCCAATTGACATGTTACCAACTGGATGTCCTTTCCCAAATTCAGCTTAAGGGTTAATTACATTAACCCATTAATGAGATTTCTCATGATGGCACCCTTGACTGCGCCGCCCGAACCCGACCCTTATTGGAGAAGTAAATATTGGGACCCCTCTCCCTTATTCAGGTAGCCATTATGGTCGCACAAAAGTTTTATAAATTTAGAAAATTACTTTGCTAACCGATGGTGGGATTCATCAGGAATATCATTCATTGTAAGTTACAAATGATTCCTAAGACATCTCAAGATGGCGCCCCCAGAAGGCATCCATGAATCCTTGCTGGTTATGATGTTCTCAAACATTGGCACACCATCCCAAGATGGCGGGCGGACTCACCATCACGTGACCTGACCGCCAAACTAAAGCTAGCACTCCCATGATCCCCACCAGAAACCGGCATCGAGACGGAAAAACCCGACCAGACGCGAGCTCCACTTTGACTCGGTAAGTGGCGCCCTGCCAGGCACCCGATAGGACTAAAGAGAGTCGGATTCTGATCGTGTTTCAGAAATCAGACGTTAACTAAATTACTCCTTCTTTTACAGCTCACCATTGCGACATTGTTCGCGTAACGAGTGGACAACATATTATCCTTAATTACGGCCATCGAGCCCCATTTAAACCACTTGTTACTATTATTTAAGGTATGCCTACTCTTTATAATTTATATTTTGAGGTCTCCGGTTTACTAGTACGAGTTTATAACTTCAAACGTGATTAATTCGTTTCAGCCAGCACCACCTGCCGGCACTGAAAGAACCAAAATCTCCTCCTTAAAACCTCTTGGAACCCCAGATGAGGTTTAAAAAGGGCCAATAATGGGTATGCATTTTACAGAAATCCTTTTTTCCCCCCCTTCAGCCGTACAACAAGTACCACAATTAGTAAAATTGCATTTGTTCCCACAGCTCGGCTTAAAGCCATCACGGGATACATGTAAATAAAGAAAGCACGACCTGTGCTAAACCCCTGGCAATTACGGATCGTCAATTCCAGTTGTTCGAAGAAGGCCAGACGCCTTTCCCAATACCTCGCATCTAGAGGTATGTCCATTGTAGATCCTCTAGCCCCACAGAGTCCCAACAAGACTAATGCATGAGGCTCGGCTCAAACACCAACTCACTGAGCCCGGGGCCTCCCCCCTTCACTAATCACATGGCGTGCACAATCCAGTTCAGTCACCCACTCTGCACAATCCTTAGTTTATGCGCACGAGTGTCACTGCGATGCCGAGGTTTATTGTTGATGTAAATTTGTATTTCGACGATGTATCTCAAAAGTTGGCACTATCACCAAACACCTGGCACACATTACGATTTCGGATTTATTGTGATAAAGATGTAAGACATGCGATGACTTCTCTCCTTACTTACCTTTTTTTTAAAAAAGCTCTTTCTGTTTTCTGAAACGTCGACACCTATGAGTGTACATACATGTAGTATTTCAATTGTGATA
Source organism: Lissotriton vulgaris (assembly GCF_964263255.1). Lineage (NCBI taxonomy): Eukaryota > Metazoa > Chordata > Amphibia > Caudata > Salamandridae > Lissotriton > Lissotriton vulgaris. Next base: position 4,881,492 of record NC_141685.1, read on the forward strand.
TTGTATGTTTCACTCTAGGCGATACTGTCACTATCTCCTGACTTGCTCCTTTTCTTGCCTGAAAACACCCCTTCCACTCTTTTCTATCTTCTTCCTCTCAAAGTACGGTACAGGCTTGTGCCATACTACGTGTCTGAAAAATATTGTGTTTATTTTTGACATTTGTTGGTAAATAAATTCCTTGTCCGGCTGGGCAAGGAGAACTCAACGTATAGCAGCCTATTGTGTCCTATACTGCATTGTGTTGATTCAAAATAAGCTAGGAACCTTTGTTTCTATAACCTCGTAAATGCTGGCCAGCCATTGGAGGGGAGGGGCGTCACTCCCTTTAAGCCCCGTCTTTTTCAGATACGGGGGCGTGTTTTTTGCGTTCTTTCTATCTGTGACGTCCTTCGTCACTCAACAAAAAACACGCCCCCCCAGTCTGAAAAGGACGGGGCTTAGCTTAAAAAATGGCTGTTATACCTGTACTTTTCTTTGGTTGTTACACGGCTGCTGTTTGAAATAATCCAAATAGGAGAATGCATTTTCTTTGCCTCTAATCCTTAAAAGAATTGAAAATTCTAGTTCAGTAATGTAATAATCATATAATTTCTTTCTGTGGCCACGGCTGATTACTGCAATTGACATTGGGACAGTTGCACTGTTCGCATAACTACAGTTTATCCAGTTCTCTTGTTGAACTTGACGCACTTGTCTCATCAGACTAGAGACGTCTGTATTTACGACTTCCATTTTAATATGCATTTCTTGCGATAGTGCACAGTAAAATGGCTGCCATCCGGCACAGTTGCGCTTATTTTTCTGCTAGTTCTAGTTTTTATCCACAAAATTGTGAACATCCCTTAGAAAGTCTCACGAGCGCAGCTACTTTCTGACGTCATCACGCTGCGTATTTCATTAGAACGCCTACCACCACGAATCTTGTAGATACGGGGAAGTAGCTGTTTGTTTCTTTTCTCAGATCGTTTAAAGAAGTTTGTATTTCTATATATTCTGCTCTAAGGTAAGATTGGTTGATGTACATATGTCTCGGGTGAGTTATATTGTTGTTTTTGTATGCGTATCATCACGTTCTTTGAGCTCATGCCTGACATCGCATCAGAAGTGATTTGGGAGCCGTTAGTCGCATTCCTTAATACTGCGATATTGTTCTGTGGTAAGCCCGCGCGTTCCATTTTGTCATTCGCTTTTTTTCTCCGTCCTTGCTTTCAGACAGATTATTTTCTTACTGCAGTGGTGTTTAACTCTCTCGTCAGTATATGGTGCTGAAGTGTCTTTGGGGTTGAATGCAGTGGCGGGGCTCCGCATGTTAGTAGTGTTGGCGTGTCCTTCGTCTGTAGAACAAGCCTCGCGTTGTGCAAATTGTGGTCCTTCAAACACAAGAACCGCACACGTGCCAGTTTTTGGCGTATGCAATTTATCGTGTAAGTTTAAAAAAAAAAAAAAACTGTCAAACTAGTCCTCTGACTAGAATGGGGGGATCCAGTTATGCGCAGCTGTTTTGAGAGTAAGGGCACCTATCGGCACCCTTGCCTGTGTGTCTGGAGGAGAATTTCAGGCAATTGGGAAGCCTCCTCCCATATTTTTTTTATTTGTTCTTCGTGATTTATATATGCCCTCTAATTCCACTGTATAAATGTAATCTGTGGTGCAACATAGTGTTTCATGCAAATGGGAATTTGTTATCGCCCGGCACCTGCTTATTACGGAATGTATCCATTGTTTAATGATTTTGTTATTCTAACTGAAAAAATGCAATTGACCCTCAATGCACCGTCATTTAAATGGCGTTTTGGAGTGTTGATGAACTTTAATTAAGGAGTGGGTGGCATCGGCACAAATTAATTCCAATGGTATACGGCGCTGTAATATGCGTGTGTGTGTTCCACATCGTAGCTTTTACTCGTTATGTTTGATAAAAATGGAAACAAAATGTGACTCGTGGCATGTCGCATTACTGGATTGGTCTCTAAAATAGGGCTGCCCGCCCCTTATGACGTGTAAATGTGGAGGTTCCTCCACCCTCAACCGCCGGAAGTTGATTTAATTTCCATGCACATTTGGCTTTCAAAAACTAGTTTATATGACAATTCGCACTTTTCTTAACGGACCGGACCTCTCCAGCCCATTTGAAGCCCCTCTCGACCCCGACACCTGCTTCTCTTCACAGGAGGGCGCCGGCGCCTCAAAGCGGGTGTTCCTGTTGGCAGTGGTTGGGATGTTGGGCACAACTGGCAGAGTCCGGACAGGCTGTGTCGCGGGGGGCTCTGCCCATCATCGTATGTAGGATACAAATCAGAGGCCCCCTCACCTCTAAACACCTGAATTGTGAGGAGGGGTGAGGGATTCTCGGGTGGCATCCCATCCTCGTGACTTCACGGACGGGCCCCTCCTCCCGGGCCCGGCGGGGTCCTTGCTGGCACGCGCGGGGGGATTCCCCCATCTGTTGCTTGTAAGCTTCCCAGGGTCAGAGCGCTGCAGGGGAGGAGGATCGCAGGTCCGCGGAGCGGACCACTGTGCATCCTGCCGCGGGGGAGGAGTGCCCTGAGTCTGCCAGCGCTAGGTGCCAGCTTCTGCTCTTCGCCTCGGTGGCACACATCCCTCTGCCACCAGGTCCACCAGCTGCCTCTCTCCGCCTTCCCGGGGCCAATGTGAGTACAGAAAAGTTATGGAGCAGAAGTGATGGGAACTGAGGGTGGTGCGGAGGAGGGGAGGGGGAGAGTGAGCCGAGCATACTCCGAGTGCTTCCTGTGCAGGAGTGAGGGATATAGCTTAGCTGGGTCGTGAACACTGCTGCTGCACACTGCATACCCCAGGTGGATATCCATTAGTGCAGCCGGTGCAGTGGCACCAGGGGCCAGAAGCCTGATTATTGGAAGGAGGCTTAGGAGGTTTGGCAATGGAACAAGTGTGTACCGAAGTGGAATACTTTGTATGCAGTGTCAGGTGAACAGTACAGTGCGCATACATGCGTACATTATGGAAAACGTATGCGCCTCTGAAAGGCAGGTGGGGGTCAGCGCATCATATGTCAAGGACAGACTGACCCTGCCCCAGCTCCGCCGCAGTGTCTCAGAGGCACCGCTCTCTTGTACAATCTCCCCGTTATCTGGCTTCTCCACCTCAGCTCTCTCCGTTCTTTTTTCGTGTACCCTCCATGACGTCCTGCTCACTTGACTATAGAAATCCCCCTCCCACCTATAAAGGGCTGCACAACTTTTCTTTAATTCTGAGAAGTGCTGAAGTGGGAACGTGTGACCTCACAAAGAATACTGAACTCTCTGATAGTGACTCTGACACTCTTAATGAATACTAGATCTGCATCAAAAAGTTGGACTTGCACTACCTCCCCAAAGTGAGTACTGTGCTTGAACGATATCACTTTGGGAGAAGAATGTAAAGGCAGGATGAGACGGTGGAACAGTACATAATTACCTTGCGCAAATTGGCTTCCATGTGCAATGTTGGTGCAGCTTTAGAGGAGCGCTTAAGAGATCAGTTTATGTTGGGGTGAGCCCTCGATAAAACGAGAGACGCCCTCTGGCAAATAAACACGCCATTGCTTCAAGAAGTGCTGACCATAGCCAAAAGTCATGAGCCTTAAAAAGCGTGTGTTGATATTATACGCAAAGACAATTCAGGTGATAAAAAGGAGAACATTATTGTCAAAGTGTTGGTGGATAGATTTGTTAAACCCAAATTGAGCACCACTTCAAAGCCCGTTAACACAAAGAATTTTCAAGGGAAGTGCTTCAGGTGTCGCAGCTCTGGCCATATGGCCTACTTTAATCCTTTGCATGCGTCAAACGTCCCCCGGCCATCCGACGTCACAGTGAGCATGTGCAGATGATTGCCGGGGGCAGTCCGAACCGCGTCCACTCATTAATATGCCCGCACCGCGGCAAGTTCGTGCAGCAGCCAACAGGTTAAAGACTGCCCAGGCTGGAAGGACATGTGCAAAACTTGTGAGAGAAAAGGTCACGTCTCAAAGAGCTGCAGAACGGGCAACGAGCATAAAAAAGTCAGGGAAGTTGATCTTTATGAAGGAGATTTGGAAGGAATCCATATTCTCCCAGTCACAGGGAATGCTAGTGATGGCCCTCAGGATCTAGTTTTGACCAATGATGCTCCAGTGAGCATGCTCTTCGACTCTGGGGCCAAGATAACTCTAGTCCCAAAAACATTTTAGGAGCGTACTCTGGTGGGCAAAGTCACTCTGTTGAAGCCAGACATTTGACCAAAAGGTTATGGTGGGGTGACTATTGAGTTGTTGGGTTATTTCTGAGGCCCGATTGACTTTAAAGGGAGAGTCATCCCTGGTAAAATCTATCTCTCAGTGAAGCAGGACTCGCTCATAAGTTGGTCCCATCAACGTGATCTATATATCTGCCTTGATCCCAATGAGATCTGTCTGCCTAAAAGAATTACCACCAGTTAGGGTTGTTAGTAATGCTAATCGAGACTGGATCGAGGAATTCCCTGAGGTGTTTGCTAGTGAACTGGTAATAACTATGTACATTGATAAAGGTCAAATATAACGCTGTTCCAAAAACAGTTAAGATCAAAAATACCCCTCTGTAAGTAAGGGAGAGCATGAAAGTTGAATTAGACAATCTCTTAGGCAAGTGCATCATTCAAGAAGTTAAAGCAATGAGTGGGTCTCTCATGTTGTTATGGCCTGCAAAGCCAATGGGGAGGCCAGGCTCTGTGTCAGCTCGAGGGAGCTCAACAAAGCAGTTAGTGTTGATCATTACCCTTTACCCAACATAACTAAAATGCTTAGTTCTCTTGAGGGGGCAAGGCATTTTCCTTCCTTGGACTTGACCTCCGCCTATCAGCAGGCCAGCCTTCACTCCTCTTCAGAACATTCAGAATATTTGCTCCTCTGCCCAGGACCTTACCTCCTGTGTAACACCCTTTGGTACCTTTAGATTTCTAACAATGCCTTTTGGACTTACTTCTGCAGCCTCATTTTTTCAGAGGGGGGTGAAGGGCATTCTTGGAGGCCTTCAGGGTGTCAATGTGTACCCAGATGTGCTCATCTTAGGTGTGGATTTTGAGGAGCATAATGGAAAGCTGAGGTCAGTATTGTAGAAGTTAAACGATGTTTACCTCACCCTTAGGGCTGACCAGTGCAAATTTGGTGTCAAAGAAATAGAGTCAGGGGTGGGGAATTCCTATCTCCCGACGCCTGAGACATCTAGATTTCCTAGGAGGGCAAGAGGTTTTAATTTGTATTTTGTCCAAAGGACAAGTAGACAGTTTTATAGTAATCCGATAAACAGCTGTTCAACCCTGTAGGTCACAGCCAGTTAATAAGTTGCTCTGAGCAGTTTATTGGCAGTGAAAGGGTTATTACAAAAACTGGGGCCTAGACTCGTGTGGCTTCTAGGCCCTCCCCTGGTCTTTTTATTTTCTTCGAGCATGAGACAAACATCGAGCTTCTGCAGCTCCAGTACACGCAGCAATGGCATGTAAGAGGCTGCCTTAGATGCCTCTTGGCCCCTTGCTCTGACTTGAACTGTCCGACCCCTGCCTTGTATTCTCTGCTCCACTCCTGGGCCTCATAGGGCCCCAATATCCCTGCCCATCTTAAACTCACTTTGCTTTCCCTTCTCATGCACCCCTCCTTTGCACTTTGCCTTTCCTATAGACCTTATGTTACACCCTGTGTCGGAACCTGCTAACCCCACCCCATACCCTCTGCCGCCCTCTCTGACTTCCCTGACCTGCTCAAGTTGGCCTCTCATATCTTACATCATCGAGGGCTTCCATTCAAACTCATTAGTTTCCCAATGAGGCTTTCATGCAGACTGAAGGCCACCCCCCAATTCTGTCCTTGCACTAGGCCTCTCATCTCACTTTGTGCCTCCAGCAGGGGCATTGTGAACACACCGCTGTAGCAACTACAGCAGCTGTGGAGTTCTTGATGGACCTCTTCCTTCATGCAGGTCAGCAGTCAAAGGCCAATAATGGACTTGAAAGGGTGAGTGGGTGGGTGGGTGAGTGAGTGAAATGGTGGATGAACAGATGCATGGATAAATGAGTGAAAGTGTGAATGGTTAGTTGGATGTATGAATAAGTGAAAGGGTGGATGAATACGTGCAAAAGTGCATGATAATGCATAAATTAATGAGTGAAAGGGTGAATAATAGATGCTTGGATGAATGAATGAAAGGCTGGATGGATAGATGGATGAATTAGTGGAGTCAAAGGGTGAATGGATAGATGCGTGGATGAATGAGTGAAAGGATGGATGTAAGGATGGATGTGTGAAAGAATGGTAGGTTAAGTGCAAGGGTAAATGAAGGGATGGGTGAGTGGATGGATGTGTTGAAAGTGGATTGATGAGTGAAAGGATGGATGGCTTATTGAAAGGGTGGATTAATGGGTGATAGATGAGAGTAGATGAATGGATGGATGAGTGGGTAGGGGGATTGGTGGATGTGTGGGTTGAAGGGTTGATGGATGGATGGATGGATGGATGGTTGGGTGGATAGTTGAGTGTAGAGGTGGATGGAGGGATTAGTGAAAGGGTGGATGGATGTATGAGCAAAACGGAAGATGAATGGGGTGAAAGGGTGGATGGATGAGCGAAAGCATAAATGGAAGAAGTGAAAGTGTAGGCAGAGTGATGAGTGGAAAGGAGGATGGAGGGGGTGATTGGATGGTGTGAATGGATGGATGGGTAATAGGATGGATGGAGGGATGAGTGAAAGGGTGGATGAATATGAGTGAAAAGGAGGATGTGTAGTGTGAAAGGATGGATGGATGAGCAAAAGGATGGATGAGTGAAAGGAAGGCGGGATGGATCAGTTTGATCGATAGGTTTGGAGATGGAAGGATAGGTTTGAACAGTGGCTTCGTGAACGCCCCGCTTTAGTAGCAACAGTAGAGGTGGAGCTCTTGATGGGCCTCTTCTGTCTGCAGCTCGGCAGATAAAGACTTGTAGTTAATGTGAAAGGGTGTGAGTGAAAGGATGGATGGATGTGTGGGTGAAAGGATGAGGGAGCATAAGTGTGGCTAGATGGATGAATGAATGAGCGACGGGATGGTGAATGGACAAAGAATGTTATAATGAAGGAAAGAGTGAATGAGTGGATGGGTTACAGGACGTAAGGATTCGAGACCGAAAGGATGGATGAGTGTAAAGGATAAATTGATGGATGAGTGGCAGGATGAATTGATGGATGGGTAGAAGGGTGGGTGGATGGATGAGTGAAAGGATGGATGGATGGATGGATGAGTGAAAGAGAGGGTGGATAAATGGAGTGAAAGGGCGGGTGTATGGATGAGCAGATGGATGAATGGTTGAAATGGATAGGTTTTTAGATGGATAGGTAGGTTTGGATATGGATGAGCGGATGGACTGATGGATAAACAGATGAACGAACAGATTGGTAAAAAGCTAATGGATGAAAGAATGAATGGGTGGCAATGTAAAGGTGAAATGCTAGATATCAGTGGGTGAAAGGATGAATGGATAGATGCTTAGATTGAAGAGACAAGAGAGCTATTCTGGAGAGGATTCCAATGACTTTTTTGCTTGCTTGGTGTAATAAGAACTTTGTATCAAAGTGGGGGGTATTTTAATCTTCTGGTTACTCACTTGACCTACACTTTGCTGCTTTCTCTACCTGGGGATTATCAGGTGGGCATGGTGCTGTTTGCCAGCGTGTTCTTACTAGACACCCAGCATTTGGTCTCATAAAGGCTACATTGCCATAGAAAGTCCTGGCACTGAACAAAACTACTTACTTTGTAAAAGAGCATAATGCTGTCACACACAAAGAAACCAGATGATAGATAGGAAGAGATAGCATTTTATAAAAAAAAAAAGGTCTTGGTTAACTCCGATTTAATTAGGGGCTCAAATGTTAAAGAAAGTCACAAAAGTTCACCCATGATATATGTCTTTGTATTAATGCAGATTTACATTTTTCTTCAATTCACATGAATTTTCTTAAGTAGGCCAGGAAACCGTAGTCCTAGAAAATATTTGTGAATTGCATCTTAGCATGAGCAAATATGAATGTGCCCTAGAGGAAATCTGTTGAGTGTTTACAAGTTCACTTTTTCTCCAACCATATTTTTCCCTGCCCTGGAAGAAACTTTACTTCTGCCGTTGTCGGGGGTAAATTTCCGACCTATCTCAGTATGGGAAAAGATTATAGAAGAGCTGGTGAAAACTTCCAAAATTCAAATCCTTCTATAGTATTAGCTTGACCTAACCAGAGATGCTATTATCAGAGCTCTTCTATAATGATATTGCTGACATTATTTGACGTCGCACTACATGGCACCAAAGGGCAAGAGGATTTTGTTACAGGACAAGTAGATTTATGAAGCTACTTGGACAAGTACATATTTCATTAAATTCCACACCCCTGTAGAGTACCTAGGGCATTTTGTGTCCGCTGCAGGCATCAAACGCAAAGACTCATTGATAAATACCCTTTGTAATTTGCACACCCCTTTAAACAAAGAAGTGTTTGTAAAGTTTCTGGGCATAGCTGAATTTTATCACAAGTTCCCTGCACAAACTTTGCAGGGAAAAACCTCTTGTTTGAGGTCTCTCCTCCAGATGGGAAACACATTTGTTTGGTCCAAGGGCTGTGAGTAAGAGTTTGAGTGCATTAAGAAACCTCTGAATGAAGCACCTTGTCTAGGAAGTTTTGACCCCCACAAAGGTAACTTATCTCATGACTAGGGGTTAGGAGCAGTTCTTTTGCAGAAGGTTGATAGGGAGGATAAAACCCTTCTTTTAGTCTCTAGGCCCTTGAGGGGTGCTGAATGCAACTGTTCTGTTGTGGAGAAAGAAGCTCTGGGTTTTTCTGGGTGGTGCGCAGGCTGAGAAAGGTTTTGTGGGGAAAAGGTTCTGAATTCTTACTGACCACAAACCTCTTAAGGCAGTCTTCGCCAAGAAAGATATGGACTTTGTCTCCCATGGGATACGGAAGTGGGTTGTGGCTCTACAGGTCTGGCAGACTGTCTGTCAAGACCCGGGGTGTGGAGTATGAAACGACAGATGATGTTGACTGGTTTGGAGGTGAAGAACTGGAGGAAGATATTAATGTGTGTAATTAGTGAAGGGTTGATTTCTGCGAGTGAGTGGAGGGAACATCACATGATCGATTTAGACTTGCAGAAAGTCCTAACCATGGTCACAGGTGGCTTGTGTGAGAAGGACAGTGAAGAGGTCCTCGAAGGCTTTTGGCGAGTTAGGGAAGATCTGGCGGTGGGGGTGGTCTCCTCATGCGTGGTAGTAAGTTGGTTGCACCCCTTGCACTAAGGGATAAGCTAGTAATGAGTGCTCACACCTCGCACATGGGCTTTGCCGTGACAGGAAAGGATCAGGTAAGCATAATGGTGGCCTGCCCTCGATGTACATGTAGAGAGGTTGGTGCGTTAATGTGCTGAATGTGCATGTTGTGACACGATATTGAAGTTCAGGACGCAACCCAGGGTTATTAGGGAACAGGCTACTGGTCCGTGGTGGACATTTCTATAGATATTTTGGGACCTGTGAAGTTGAAGACTCTGGAATGCTATTTGATTGTGTGTATTGATATGTTTTCCTATTGGCCTGATATCAAGGTGGATAATTCGATTGATTCTGGTGTAGTGATTGAGTTTCTAGAAGATTTATTTGAACGTGCGGGTTTCCCGTTAACACTCTTGTCAGATGTTGGTGTTCAGTTCACATCCTCAGTCATGGAAGAGTTTCAGAGTTCCAGGGGGGTTTAAGCATACAACTGCAGCCCTGTACCATCCACAAAGCAATGGTGTGGTCGAAAAAGGGTTGTCAATGTGCTTAAAGAGACTCTACAACAAGCTGTTGCCTGTGTTGAAAGTTGGGAGTTGGCCATGAGGAAGAAGGTTCACAAGTATAGGTTCACTTCTTGTTCGTCCATGTCAGGTACGTCTGCCTGATTCTCTGTGAGATCCTGCTCTTCCAATTTGCACAGAAGCAGGATGCCGCAAGTTCCCAGTTCTCTCCTGAAACTCCCCAGCCACACACAGTTCCGATTGAAGGCTGATAGTTCCACAGGGGAAAGGGGATGGGACAGAGACGAGACAGCCACTCTGCGTCTGAGTTTTCTTTCATTCCTTCAGACGTCTTGTCTTCTTACTAACTTGAATTGTTAGCTGCAAGAAATAACACAAATTAAATACAAAATCTCCCTTGGGTGAGTCTATGCTAAAGGATGTTTCCCCTACTCACCCACCCGCCTTGGATGTGGCCTCTAATCCTTTTTAGGTAGTCATGTTATCTTTCTTTTCTTCAATCTGCTGTAACTGAAGGTTTTTTAAAACAAATGTTAATGTAAATTTGTATCCTGTCCTTGTCCTTCTAATTCTGTGTCTTTTTACCCTCACAGGTCTTCTCACCTATTTCGTCACAGCTGACGCCTTAAATTGGGATTCTTTACTGGTAAGTATTGATTTAATATTGGTTAAATTGTTGCTTCACCTTTGAGAGTATTGTACTAATCTTGCCTCTTTTAATTGTTCATGAAATAATAAGAATATAACTAGACTGCAGTTAATTTTCACTGTATTAGGTTGCTAGTGTTTTTCCTTTTCTTCACGCCGTGCATTTAATGCTATATAGTAAGCGAGTCCTTACAAATACAATTTCACTCGAACTAAATCCAACTCTCCTCTTCGGAAGTTAACTATACACTAGCCGACATCTACTAATGTCGCTTGTGCTGACTCTTAATCATTTGTTAACATGCCCTTTACTTTGCGCATTCTCCTATTAGAGACACTTTCAATTTGGACTGCGCAAGTCTCAAATTACTCTCTTCAGAGCAAATTGCGCATGCCCCGAAATATACCAAGGAACAGTCTTACTTGAAACTGAGCACGAACTCTTCAATGAAAAACGAACTCCGGGACACTTCTTCAGGTGACTGAAGCGCGATGCCTTTTTCCCTAACTGTCTACGCGGCGCTTCAAAACAATACATCCTTTCCTTCTCGCTACTCAGGTGAAGTGCGCCACATAACGGGCGTTCCACCTGTATCCCTGTAATTTGGCTTCACTGCTAGACTGCTAACCTGCTGAATCTGCATTAGATCCTTGGCTGCCATCTTAGGGTTAGATCGTGTCTGTCTTTTAATCGTCCTGCATCTCTTTTTGCTTCTTCTGCTAACTTTGGTGAATACTACGTTATTGGACTGTCTATTCTTTCTTCTAGATTTAGCGATCCTGACAGTACCCTCCCTCAAAGTGCTTCCTTCCTGTCTGGGCTTGTTTGGGAATCTTCTATGGAACTCTCTTATTAAACTAGGGGCATGAAGTCTAACAAATAATACAATTTTCCTTTCCGTATACTAGAGTCCAAAATTTGTTTACTTCAAATTCCTCTACTTTCTCTGTTTGGAGTGGTTTTGGGGGTTTGCAAATTCGTATACCAGTAGTCACCTTCTTTAGTAAAGAAACATGGAAAACTGGATTGAACTCGCAAAGCCCTAGGCAGCTTCAACTAATAGTTTAAAGCACTTAAGGGCCAGATGTAGGTAAATCTTATTTACCGACTCTAAATACCGAATTTTACCGAATCGGTATTTTAGATTCGGTAAATAAAATGTAGGTAATTATTCTGAAATTTTTACCGAATCGGAATGATTCGGTAATTACCGAATCGGTATTTACCGATTCGGTAATTGCCATTGATTCCTATGGGCCTTGATGCCCATAGGAACCAATGGCAATTACCGAATCGGTAAATACCGTTTCGGTAAATTTCCGAATTGACAACGGGGACAGGGTATCACTTTGACACCCTGTTGCACCCCATATTCAGGCTTGTGTGTCATGTGACACACATACATGCCCTTAGGGCATGTCTGTGTGCGACATGGCACAGGTGTACATGCACAGATGTACATGTTGTGTTATGTTATAATGAGTTTTGTATAGCGCTCAGCTACTCCGAGGAGCGTCCCGGCGCTTAGAACCCACAGCGGTGCAGAGCAGAAGAAAGTAGACAGAAACCTACTGAACGAAAAGCCAAGACTAAAGGTCCTTCCTAAATGCCTAAAGATTTCCATTCATCCTAAGAGACAGAGGTAGGGCATTCCACAGCTGTGGTGCCAGGCATTTAAAGGAGCGGCCGCCGCAACGGGCAGGCCTGCAAACTGGAACCAAGGCCAAGGAGGATGACCTAAGTGACCTAGATGGCTGATAAAACTTCATCTGTTTGCTGATGTATTTAGCACCTGTGCCGTGAAGTGCCTTAAAGGCCAGAGTGAGCGCTTTAAAAACAATGCGCTTTCTGATTGGAAGCCAGTGAAGGGTTTTTAAAAGGTCACTAGCACTGGATCTCCGCTGGAGGCCAAAAATGGCACGCCCGGCAGAGTTTTGGACAATTTGCAGGCGCGTCAGGAGAAATTCCGCAAGACCAAGGTACAGCACGTTAGTGTAATCTAAACGAGAGCCTATCAATGCCTGCACAGTAATTCTTCTGTGGTCCAGAGATAATAGGGGCAGGAATTTCCTAAGCATTTTTAGGAGACTAAAGCATTTGCCCACTAGGCCCAGTACCTGAGGTTTCAGGGTGAGGCCATTATCGACCTGAACACCTAGATTGTTGGCCACCGAAGAGGCAGCAGCGGGCGGAAACATGGCCGCCGGCCACCAGGACTTCCACCTCAAGTCTGAAAGGCACCCGAAGGACAGCACCTCGGATTTGTCCGAATGACACTTAAGACTGTTACGCTGGAACCAGTCAAATACTGCCTCAAGACAACTCCGGATGCTCCCTCCATCAAAATCAGAGTTATTGTTATTGTTAAGTATAGCTTGAATAGCGCCAAATCACCGTCAGGTCTCAAGGCGCTTTTGACAGAAGAAAGCTACGCTAACAGAAGAACAGATGCGTAGAGCCATGGCACTAAGTGGAGCTTAGGGATTCCCTAAACAGGAGTGTTTTTAGGGATTTCCTGAACTGCAGCAAGTTAGGTTCCTTACGAAGAGACTCTGGAAGTTTATTCCAAGCCTGTGGAACCACCAATGAGAAAGATCTGCCACCCTTCGTTGCTAATTTATAGCGGGGACAGGACAGCAGCTGAGTGTTCGGGGACCTTAGTGAACGTGTAGGTTTATAAACTCCAAGCACCGAAAGCATCACCAATTTGGTGCTGTGATGCGCCCGAAAACCTGCTTGACGTTCCTGGAGTAGATGATGTGACTCCGGGAATGATGACAGAGATATCAGAACAAAATCTTGGACAAGAAAGGAAGCTGAGATATTGGTCTATAATTTTATAGGTTGAAAAGAGCTCCATCATGATACAGTAGACCTTTTCGAAGTCTCGTCTTGAATCTTCCTTCAACCAGATCTCCATCTCTTCCTTGGTCATCATATTCTGATCGTCATCTTCACAAGCAGTCTACTGCAAAATTGCTCCAATCACTTTTTCTTTTGGGATTATTGTCTGATCTGCAATTTCTTCTGTGATTCCTTCTGTACCAATTCTGGATAAGGCGTCTGCCTTAAAGTTTTGGGCTCCAGGACGGTAGGTAATAGCGAAGTCATATTCAGCAAAGTACAGAGACCAGCACAACTGTCTGGGTGTCAATGTTCTTGTTGACTTCAGGAATTTCAAGTTTGACAGAAGAAGGCTATACTAACAGAAGAACAGATGCGTAGAGCCATGGCACTAAGTGGAGCTTAGGGATTCCCTAAACAGGAGTGTTTTTAGGGATTTCCTGAACTGCAGCAAGTTAGGTTCCTTACGAAGAGACTCTGGAAGTTTATTCCAAGCCTGTGGAACCACCAATGAGAAAGATCTGCCACCCTTCGTTGCTAATTTATAGCGGGGACAGGACAGCAGTTGAGTGTTCGAGGACCTTAGTGAACGTGTAGGTTTATAAACTCCAAGGCGTTCTTTAATGTAAGCAGGTGCTTGACCATAGATTGCCTTATGGGCAATGCACAGACTTTTAAACTCCACCCGTTGTTTTATGGGGAGCCAATGTAGCTTACATAGCAGCGGCGATGCATGAGTGCCTCTAGGTAGCCTAAAGATCAGCCTAGCTGCATCGTTCAAGACTACTTGCAGTCTATTTATCAGTGTTTTGGGGAGGCCCAAATACAGGGCATTCCCGTAATCTAGTCTTGAGATTATTGTGGCGGAGACAATTGTACGGAGCGTGGAGGAGGAGAGCAGAGGGACTAACTTACGTAGCTGTCTAATTAAGTTAGTGCAGGTCCCAACCACTGAAGAGATCTGGCTGACCATTGACAACTCACGGTCGATCTTTATGCCTAGACTTTTTACGTTGGAACAGAGTTTAGGGGTCGGGCCAAGATCTTGCGGCCAAAACAAATCACCCCAAGGAGACTCTTTGGATGAAACCACCAGGACCTCGGTTTTTTCTGGGTTGATCTTCAATGAATTTGCTGTCATCCAGCTCACCGTAGGAGTAAGTATTTTTTAGCATGGGTCTGTGCGGATGCAGTGTTATCAATACTAAGTAACAACTGGGTATCATCCGCATAGTTGAAGGTTTTACAGCCCATGCTTACCAAGGAGTTAATTAAGGGCTGCAAATAAAGATTAAAAAGGAGTGAGGACAAGGCAGATCCCTGGGGGACTCCACACTTCAGGATGCCCAAGTTTGATATACAGTCCTTCAGTTGAATCCTTTGAGATCTTCCAGAAAGAAAGGATTTGAGCCATTTATAGGCTACGTCTTGTATGCCAAACGCGGCCAGTCTGTCCAAAAGCAGGGTATGGCTGACAGTGTTGAATGCCGCTGACAGGTCTAATAATATCAGGGCACTCGTTTTTTTACCGTCAGCCATACCTCGGAGCTCATCAAGCACCGAAAGCATCACCAATTTGGTGCTGTGATGCGCCCGAAAACCTGCTTGACGTTCCTGGAGTAGATGGTGTGACTCCAGGAATGATGACAGAGATATCAGAACATGTATTGTTCTAGAGGCAGAATCTCAACAGGCAGAGGACATTCTTGTTCGTTTTGTACAAATTCTTGAGTTTGCAAGTATGGGTCTGTTAGATTTGGGGGTCTCTAGTTGGCACAGGTAGGTACTGGTGACAAGTAGGGACCCTCTCCTCTAGTCAGGGTAACGGGGATTGCACTCTTAAAATAACCCCTGCTCTCCCTCTAGGTAGCGTGGTGTGAGCAGTCAAGGCTTATTTCAGAGGCGTTGTAAGTTAAGCAGTTGTGACCCCATACAGTAACCCAGTGACAACACTACAAATGGACACCACACAGGTTTTATATCAAAAATAAGTAGACTTTAAATAAGAGTTACCACAAGACCATAAACGACAAAAATACACACTATTACTTTAAGATGGTAGATTTAAGCTTAGTTCAGTTCAGTTCTTAGATGCAACACTCTGCATCAATGTACCTTAAGTTGCGTTGCGCTTCCACGACAAGCAATGTCGCAGCGATGGGAAATGCGGCAAAGTTCAGGTGCAAAGAAATAAAGACGTGAAGATCTTCCAGATGTGGCACGCTTCTCGGGGATGCGAGAAGCTCTCAGTTCGATGAGTGGACTGCAGCGGCGACACCCTTACGATGCGATGGCAACAGCTCCAGCGACGACGCTCTTCTCCACGATGCGTGAAGCCTCCGCACGATGCGACAAATACAGCGGCGACATCCAAAGTGCGATGGCAGCAACTCTGACGGCAGTGCTCTTGGTCGATGCGGTGCAGTGTGACAGTTCCAGCGGCGACACCCTCCTTTCTCCGGAGTTGTGACGGCAAGCACAGCGCCTACGACACTCTCCGACCTCGTTGTGAGATTTTTCTCCTGATGCGGTGCAGTGTGACAACCACAGCGGCGACACCCTCCTTCTTCGGAGTTGCGACCCCAGCAGCAGTGACGGCGACACGCTTCCTCTTCGTTGCGGCATGCTTCTCTCTGATGCGGTGCAGTGCGACAGTTCCAGCGGCAATACCCTCCCTTTTCCGGAGGTGCGACGGCAGGCACAGCGACGGCGAAACGCTTCTTCTCGTTTATTTATTTATTTTATTTTATTTTTAACATTTCTTAAGCGCGAACAATTGCCCGCAGGCGTCTCGGCACTGTACTTTGTATGCTCTCCTGTGCGGTCTTATGAGTATTTAGAGGTTGAATAACCATGTTTTCAGATTCTTTCTAAAGGACATAAGATTTGGGCTGGATCTTATGGATTGCGGGAGTGTGTTCCATAATTTTGGGGCGGCAACCAGTAAACGTCTGTCTCCCCAGTTGACCAGCTTAGTCCGTGGCACTACCAAATCGTTCAGTTTAGCTGAACGGAGTGTCCGAGAAGGAATGTATGGAACAAGATGGTCTCTCAGGAATTGAGGTGCTTGGTGATGTAGCGATTTGTACACAATGCACAGTGTTTTGAATTTAATTCTGTTCCTGATAGGGAGCCAGTGAAAATTTCTTAAGGTCTCAGTTATAGGCTTAAATTTGGGAATATCTGAGAGAAGTCTGGCTGCTGCATTTTGGACTGTCTGCATTTTCTTGATAACCCTAGCTTGGGCATTGGCAAATAAGCCATTGCAGTAGTCTAATGCCGACAGGACAAGAGCGCTGACCAATGTCTTGTCTACATTTTTGGGAAGAAAGGGAAGAATCTTCCTGATCAAGCGTAGTTTGTAAAACGCTGTGGTGGCTGTCTGACTAGCATGGGCCATGAAGTTTAAATTGTCATCGAAGATGACGCCCAAATTTCTCACCTTCGTGGCAGGTTTAGGCAAGGCTCCGAAGGATGATGGCCACCATATTGGAGACCAGTTAGGACTGAGATGGCCAAAGGTTACCACCTCAGTTTTATCGGAGTTCAGTTTTAAACAGTTTGCTGCCATCCATTGTCCAATGGCCAGCATACCTGTTTTAAAACTCTCCTCTACTGTTTCCCCATCGTTTCTGACGGCCAGAATCAGCTGGGTGTCATCCGCATATGAGGTAAGGTTCATCCCATGCGCTTTGATGGTTTTAGCGAGGTCCGACACATAGATGTTGAAAAGTGTCGGACTAAGGGATGAACCTTGAGGTACCCCACATGGCAGTGACAACTCTGCAGACTCGAATTGTCCCAGGATGACTGCCTGGGATCTATCCGTCAGAAAAGATGCCAGTAGTTTTTTTGCCAGGCCTTGCACGCCCATCTTTTCGACACGGTCGACTAAGATCTTGTGGTCGACCGTGTCGAAGGCGGCCGATAAATCTAGAAGCACCAATAGTGCAGCACCACCTTGGTCTCTGATAAATCGGATGTCGTCCGCCGCTTTGATGAGCGCTGTTTCAGTTCCAAGAAACTTGCGGAATCCAAATTGTGTTTCATCGAGCAGATGGTGTTGCTCGATGAATTCCGCAAGTTGGGTATTCATGGCTTTCTCAGCTATTTTGGCAAGAAACGGGAGGTTGGCTATAGGCCTATAATTTTTCAATTCAGTTTTATCTAGGCCGGGTTTTTTCAAAAGTGGCTTTAATAAAGTCTTTTTTAAGGGATTAGGGAAAATGCCTGTACGAAACATTAGATTGCATATTTGGGTTATAACAGGAATCACGGTATCCATTAGTGAACGGAGGGTATTCAGGGGGCAGGGATCCAATGCAGATCCAGACTTAATGGTTTTGAAGATATCCTGGATTTGGTTTTCGGTGATTTGTGCAAAGTGAGACAAGTTATTGCTTATGAGAGGAGTAGTTATATTTTCAGTACTTTGATTATCACCAGAATTGAATGCCGAGAAAATATCATTCACTTTGGTGAAAAAGAAAGATGCCAATGAGTCACAAAAGCTTTGTGAGCAAGGAGGGTTCAGGTCAGGAACGCATCCCGCCAGCTGTTTGGTTATTTCGTAGAGCTTTTTGTTAGAGTTTTTAGCACTTTCAATTTGCTCACTGTAGTACTTTTTTTTGGCCTCTGTGATCAGGAGTTTATATTGAGTTAGAAGTTCCTTATACGTCTTTCTACTTTCGTTGTCATAGTTTTTCCTCCAATGTCTTTCTTTATTTCTGCATTGCTGTTTGAATTTTCTGAGCTCCTCTGTGTACCAAGGAGCTGAAGGGTAACTTCTATTTCTAGACATCCTTTTTACTGGCACTAGTTTATTGGCAGCCTGATCTAGCCATGCTTGGTATTGCTCAGTTGCAGTTTCTGGGTCATTGGACAGAGTGGGTTTTGAGATGTCTAATGCGTCCTTAAGGTTAGGAATGTTGATATCTTTCCATACTTTAAACGATTCCTGTTTGGGGTCAGGCGTTGTAATGGTAAAAGATTTGTTAATTTTTATCGTGGCCTGTACCAAGTAGTGGTCAGTCCAAGTCATAGGCAGGAAGTCGGTTACCAACAGATTCTCTAGATTGGTGAATATTCCATCTAGAGTGTGTCCTGCGTTGTGGGTAGGTCCCTTCACCAGCTGTGATAAACCGAAGACCTCCATTTCGGACTGTAGGGACATGGTGTCTTTATCTTCACTACAGTCAAGATGGAAATTGAAGTCTCCTAGGAGTGTTATGGATTTATCATTTGCTGAGGCTTCTAAGATAGTGGCGATTTCTGTAAGAAATCCCGACCGAATTTCTGGTCGTCTGTATAGTAGTATGCCTCTAAAGTTATAGGAGGGGGACAGGTAAATGTCAAATTGAAACGCCTCGCATGCTGTGGAGGGAATTGCCGTGATTCGGATTTTAAGAGTATCACGGGCAATTATGGCTATCCCACCTCCTCTTTTGCCAGTTCTATCTTGCCTGTAGGATTTAAATCCTTTTGGTACGGCTATTACAAGATCTGGATCCGATGCTTTATCCAACCAGGTCTCTGTCAGGAACATTATATCGATGTTCCTGTCTAGAAGTACATCTGCAATTTCTTGCCTGTGTTTGGCCAGAGAACGCACATTAATGAGGGCTATTATAACATTTTGTATTGTCTGATTTGGGTTGTCACTTCCCACCGGTTTGTTTAGTAGGGGAATGGACGCTTGACAGTGCTTGCAGTTTAATATAGTCGTAGACGATATAGAGTCTGGGCTATATCTAGTGCATCCTTCCTTGATTTGAGGGCGAAGGTCCGTTAGCACGGAATGAGAGTATGGTGGTAGGCGGGCGTATTGGGTAGAGCCAGGGGTTGTGGCCCTAGGCCCGTGTCCGGCGTGGACGGGCGCAGACGGGCTTGCCTTTGGCGCGCCCGCCCGCTGCGCGGACGGGAAAACATCGTCATTTTATCCCATGTGAGGCGGGTGGGAAGCGTCCAACTACTGGACCGCAACCCGAAATGTTCGCCCAAGATGGCGCCCGTTCAGTCCTGCCGGCGTCAGCCCCAAGCTCGGCTGTACCGGTCAGGAAGTGGACGAGGTGCCTCGGTGCAGCTTAAATCTTGCACCGAGTGTTCTACTATTCAGGCAGAGGTAAAAACGAACTGTTAAAATATTTATTCAATTTTTTAAAAAAATGAATGCTGCCACACGTAATCAGAATAATTCTTGCACAAAAAAGGGAAAGAGAGAAAAGAACCCCCGGCTTTCCGCCTCAGGGGAGAGCACACGCAATCTGAGCCCTACCTGAGCTGCAAGCTTAAGTAACGTGGGCGGGCGGGAAGCGTCCAACTACTGGACCGCAACCCGAAATGTTCGCCCAAGATGGCGCCCGTTCAGTCCTGCCGGCGTCAGCCCCAAGCTCGGCTGTACCGGTCAGGAAGTGGACGAGGTGCCTCTGTGCAGCTTAAATCTTGCACCGAGTGTTCTACTATTCAGGCAGAGGTAAAAACGACCTGTTAAAATATTTATACAATTTTTAAAAAAATGAATGCTGCCACACGTAATCAGAATAATTCTTGCACAAAAAAGGGAAAGAGGGAAAAGAACCCCCGGCTTTCCGCCTCAGGGGAGAGCACACGCAATCTGAGCCCTACCTGAGCTGCAAGCTTAAATAACGTGGGCGGGCGGGAAGCGTCCAACTACTGGACCGCAACCCGAAATGTTCGCCCAAGATGGCGCCTGTTCAGTCCTGCCGGCGTCAGCCCCAAGCTCGGCTGTACCGGTCAGGAAGTGGACGAGGTGCCTCTGTGCAGCTTAAATCTTGCACCAAGTGTTCTACTATTCAGGCAGAGGTAAAAACGACCTGTTAAAATATTTATACAATTTTTTAAAAAATGAATGCTGCCACACGTAATCAGAATAATTCTTGCACAAAAAAGGGAAAGAGGGAAAAGAACCCCCGGCTTTCCGCCTCAGGGGAGAGCACAAGCAATCTGAGCCCTACCTGAGCTGCAAGCTTAAGTAACGTGGGCGGGCGGAAAGCGTCCAACTACTGGACCGCAACCCGAAATGTTCGCCCAAGATGGCGCCCGTTCAGTCCTGCCGGCGTCAGCCCCAAGCTCGGCTGTACCGGTCAGGAAGTGGACGAGGTGCCTCGGTGCAGCTTAAATCTTGCACCGAGTGTTCTACTATTCAGCCAGAGGTAAAAACGACCTGTTAAAATATTTATACAATTTTTAAAAAAATGAATGCTGCCACACGTAATCAGAATAATTCTTGCACAAAAAAGGGAAAGAGGGAAAAGAACCCCCGGCTTTCCGCCTCAGGGGAGAGCACACGCAATCTGAGCCCTACCTGAGCTGCAAGCTTAAGTAACGTGGGCAGGCGGGAAGCGTCCAACTACTGGACCGCAACCCGAAATGTTCGCCCAAGATGGCGCCCGTTCAGTCCTGCCGGCGTCAGCCCCATGCTCGGCTGTACCGGTCAGGAAGTGGACGAGGTGCCTCGGTGCAGCTTAAATCTTGCACCGAGTGTTCTACTATTCAGGCAGAGGTAAAAATGAACTGTTGAAATATTTATTCAATTTTTTTAAAAAATGAATGCTGCCACACGTAATCAGAATAATTCTTGCACAAAAAAAGGAAAGAGGGAAAAGAACCCCCGGCTTTCCGCCTCAGGGGAGAGCACACGTTGAGTCGCGCTTCCAGCTCCTAGCGACACGCAGTTCCTCAGAAGGCCCAAAACTGCATCAGGCACTTCCACAAGAACTCTGGGGAGCTGGGGAGTGAAGTCTGTTGTCCCTGAGTCTTCAGCAGGAGGCAAGCTCTTTTCCAAGCCCTTGGAGATCCTTCACAAGTTGAAAGCAAAGTTACTCAAAAGTTCCTTTCTTCTTCCTTTGACAGTAAGGCAACCACTGCAGGCCAATCCCCCAAGCAGCACTTCAGCTAGGGAATAGTTGTGCTTCAGTTTCTTCAGGTTCCTCTCCTCAGTCAAGGTTTCTTCTTGATGTTCAGAGTGATCTAATTTCATGGGAGCAGGGTCCCAATATTTATACCCAGAAATCCTTTGTTCTTGGAGGGGAGAGGGGCCTTTGCCTAGTCCAAACCAGTTCCTTTGCACTTTGTTTTCTAGACTCCTCCTCTCCTTTCACAGTGCAAGGCAGAAACATCAGACGCCCCTCAGGAGGGTGAGCCAGCATTGTGGAAGGCAAGTACAGTCCTGGAGTACTCTGTTGACAGTCTTCCTTCTCTTCTTTCAGTGTGCAGGGCAGAGACATCAGCCGCTCCCCAGGAGGTGGAGCCAGCATTGTGGAAGGGAGGCACAGCCCTATTCAGAGTTTAGGTGCACTCCTCTCTCCCATCAAGATGCAGATCTCTCTATTCACAACTGGGTGACTCAGCCTATCTCCTGGAATTCCACAGCCCTGTCACTCACAGAAACCAGACATAGGAATACACAACCTAGCAGAGGCAGGTTTGAATGGTTAGACAAGCAAATACCTACTTTCTAAAAGTGTTTTTTGCCTGTACTTGGGGTGCTAGAGGGTGTCAAGTGACACCCCCTGCACCCTTGCAGGATTCGGTATTTACCGATTCGGTAAATATCGAATCGGGATTGCCCATTGATTCCTATGGGCTTCAAGGCCCATAGGAATCAAAGGGCAATACCGATTCGGTATTTACCGAATCGGTAAATACCGAATGTTAACGATTCGGTAATTCACATTTAAAAATTATCTACAAATCTCCCTCCTTCTAATTTACCGATTCATAAACACCGAATCGGTAAAATTCGGTATTTATGAGTCGGTAAATTAGAATTACCTACATCTAGCCCTAAATGTCTGTAGTCCAAAACTAGACGATATGTATTGTCTGGTTGGAGACAGGAAACAAAGGATTGTTCATTGATGAGGTGCATGTTTCAATCACCCCTTGGTATTCAAGTTGATCTAAGATCTCCCAGACCTGTGCTTTAGCTTTTTGCTTAACTGGATACTGCCTCTGAGCAGTTGGTTGAGTTTTTAACTGGGTCTTATGGTCTGGAGAATCCTCATCACATCCTACATGATTTTTATATAATGCAGGAGCCTGGGCCACAGCCCATTTTCTGGCATAGGTGTATTTTTTTATGAATAGTGATATGATCTGAGAAGGCTGGCGTAATGATCTCTTCGCCATGTGGGCACTCCCCGATAAATTCAGGTGGCCAGTCTTTTTCAGCTAGAAGAATGTCATAACCCTTAGAGAGCTTCTTTCAAAAGAGTGCTCTTATTTTCCTAGTTATGTCTCCATCTGGAGAGTTACTTCATATAACTTATGGGGTACAATAACCCTGGTATCAGCAGTTTCAACTTGAATGTACTCATTCAAGTCCACTGTCTCCAGATGATCCTTCAGGATCTTGCGAGCTACGGTAACCTCTGCTTCGCTGTCCAGCCGTCACATATGCTGTCCTCAGGATCGGGTTGATGCTAAGTATGGTCCACCTCTAGATCTAACCAATGCCTTGATACCCGTAATGGTACAGGACATCGGAAGGATTAAGCGGGGGAAGGAAAGGAAGGGGACAGCAGGGAGGGAGATCTGTAAAACACAAAAGAACATATACATAAATACCCGATAATACTCTTCTAGTGTTTCGTAGGATAGAAGAGACTAAACTCTACAAAAGACTCCTACTTCTATATACCTGTAAAGCAAAATCACGACTCTTAGTAGAGAATGAAGATTTAAGTGGTGGTGCTTTCTGTGCATCAGATAGGGTCTGGGTATCAACTGTATATATACAAAAGAACACATATATATATATATATTCACAGAAAAAACCATAGGTTATAGTCCATATATAGTTAGGAATTTGCATTTACAAAACCTTGAAAATTCAATGAAAAAACCATTGGTTTTAGGCCATATATAGTTAGGGATTTGCATTTAGAAAACCTTATTTTACTCGCATAAAACCATTGAAATTCCATATATAGTTATAAGCGCTAACTATATATCGCGCACCCGCAATCCACTGCTGATGATGTCACATATTACATCATTCATGACATGGTTAGTGACATCACTGATGACATCACTGATGACATCTCAAATGACATCACTGATGACATCACTGATTACAACATCCAGTGACTGTATGTTTCTGTAAAGTTAAAATATGTTTTACATATTGAAGAATGAGTGGATATATAAGTGTCTGGATGAAGGATTTACTAGGTGCATGACTGACTGATTGAGTGAGTGATTAAATGTGTCTCACTGAGTGCATGGGTTAGTGACTAAACTGTTTTAATTTGTGCATCATTATATCTGTTGTTCTACAAACTGCTGCATACGTTGATCAGTACCTATATGAGTAACTGTATGGGTTATTGATTGGTTGTCCAAGTATTTGTATGGGAAACTGAGTGTGTGTGTATGGGTGGCTGGGAGGTGTGTGACTCTGTACATAGATGTGTGAGTAGTTGATTCACTATATGTATAGATTCAAAAGTGCATGTGGAAACAGCTGTATGGGCGGTTGACTGTGCATGAGTGTATTAGTGAGTGAATGGATATCTCAGTGCTACATGTCAAATTAAGTACATATGTAAAACACAGTACATGTGAGAGTTGACATCTTTAAATAACTGCATAAGAGCCAGTGAATGTGTGAGTGGCTGTATGGATCATTGTGAACTTGTATCAGGGATTGTATAAGAGAGTAAAGTAAATATGTGTTAGTATATGTTTGAATAAGTAAGGTGTGTATAACTATATAGTTGAGAAAATGGAGGTGTGATTGATTTTTGGCATAACTGACTAGGTGTGTGAGTAACTCCATGGATGAGTGACAGTCTGTGACTGTCTGTTTACACTGATTGTATCTAAGGTTATATTAGAGTCTGAAGAGGTTCATGGTATTATCACATGAATGATATCATCAGTGATGTGATCAGTCATGTCAAATGAGATGTCATCAGTGATGTCATCAGTGATGTCATTTGAGATGTCATCAGTGATGTCATCAGTGATGTCACTAACCATGTCATGAATGATGTAATATGTGACATCATCAGCAGTGGATTGCGGGTGCGCGATATATAGTTAGCGCTTATAACTATATATGGAATTTCAATGGTTTTATGCGAGTAAAATAAGGTTTTCTAAATGCAAATCCCTAACTATATATGGCCTAAAACCAATGGTTTTTTCATTGAATTTTCAAGGTTTTGTAAATGCAAATTCCTAACTATATATGGACTATAACCTATGGTTTTTTCTGTGAATTTCAATGGTTTTTTAATAGCAAATATCAAAAGCTGTCAAATGTCAAGTACGTGATAGGTAAAAACGTTTTCGTGTTTATGCACGCTGATGTGCTTTGAACGCTGCCCCCCCCCCCCCCCCCACTCCCCTCTTTTCTCTTAGTAGTACTCTCTCTTTGCAGATAGTGAACGGTAGTTAACGCAGACCTTTACCCCTGTTGTAATCCGTCGTACCTGCTTGTCTCTCCATTTGATTGATTATTATCCAAGCATTTACTGTTTTCCAATTGGTTCTCTTTGGATCATTCTCTATTTACAAACAAGCACAAAGTCGCAATACTCTGTTTAGTCTTTGCAGATAGTGAAAAATCGTGTAAAAAAATAAAAGTAATCGAGCAAAATCAGTAGACCACTAATTCGATCTCTTTTTGACCTCGGTAAAATACAAACATTAGGAACAACCCTTCATGAGAAATACGAAAATAGTGAAATGAAGCTAAAGGGACATAGGAGAAGATAGATCGCATGTCTCCTTCTACAACTGTTCAGAAAGTGCCCATATGTTGCACCCTTTTATGAAACACATTTGGGGAAACAAGACAAGATTCACATGCACCTCAGCTATCACATTTATGATCGCCCTTAGCTCTGCCACCACTGAGTGGACCTTGTGTTTCCTGTTGATCTTCTCTATATGTGTGCACCAACGTTCTGAGATTCTAGGGGCATATTATCAAGGAGGGCGATAAGAGATTATCTCTGCTTTAGCTGCCGTTTTTGGACGCTAAGCGGCGATAATTCTATCACCCTATTAGCAAACTGTCACTAACAGCAGTTAGCGACAGCTTGTAGGCGATAGCAAGTGGTTTGGGGCCCGCTTTGCATGTCACCGATATTTATCGCTAATGACATGCAAAGTGGGCGTACCCAACCTGTTAGCGACTGAAAGTAGTCACTAACATCGCTATCGCCTATTATCAATGCAGGCGTAGCGATGGAAATATTTGCGCTAAGCTCGAATATCTCCAAAACCTAACGCCTGCTCAGACCAGTTCTTAGCCTGTATATCCAATGGGAGGTGGATATTCACGCTAAGTCCCTGTTAGCGATAATGCATGAGTATCGCTGGATTTACAGCGCTATTCACACATTTCGCCGCTATCGCCGGAAATGTTATCGCTTCAGAGATGTACGTTGCTAATAGCACATTATCTCTGCGATAAAATCCGGCGATGTTCGGTGATAAATTTTTTTTCGCTAAGCCTATTTAGCGATAAATATGGCTAATTGTTGATAATATGCCCCCTTGTTTTTTCTAAAGGCAGACAAGGTTTTCTGAGTGTCACAGACTCTTGATTCAGAATCTTCCAGTGTAGCAGGGTTTCCGTTCTCCCACAGAACTGTGCACAGAGATCTAGAACCTGGGTGAATTAGGGTGACCCAAAACTCACCTTAGTATCAGAAATCCCCTTACCGAGCTAGCTACAGTGTCTCATTGGTCATAACAGACTCCCAATGACTTAGACAATCCAGAACATGAACTTAGGGTACCTCAGGTATGTGGAACACATGAACACTCTTTCGCTCTATAATCATTTCAAACCACAACGGGGAGTAAAAAACACACGTGCAAGTTTGAAATATCTTTTTTTTCAATGCAAGGTTCTCAAACGCAGTATCTTATATAATACCAACATACATATTATAAAAATCAGAGTTATCAGCATAGTCACTAGTCCATAGTAAGCGAACGGTGATAGCATATTATAATGCAAAATCGATAGAAATTTGTATCACCTATATTTCGCGCACCCTATTTAGCATATTATATTATATCTAAGAAGGTCTCTCTTGGGTTTTAGCAGGGCGGGCCCATACCTCTAAATGTCAGCAGAAGAAGATCACATCATCAGCTACCAACTCTCTTCGTGCGAAGCACCATCAAGTGTGTTTTTGCATTCTCAGTAACTCTATCTTAAACCCGCGTAGAGCCCAATGTTGGCAGCAACATTATTTGTGTTATGTCTAATGTGGTGCGAGGATCAGGCCTCCCAGCAACCTTGTGTTAGGTTATTCTTAGAGGCTATAGATCTCAGTGTGCAGACAGTGTACCAAGTGTACCAGGCACGACTGATATCAGAGCAATAACATATTATTCTCAATAAATCACATCTTTTGTCTAGGTTGAAAGCTACAATAATAATTAAATGCCGTGTGCAAACTGAAGCCGAAGGAAAATATGTCGTTTAAACATTTAATAAACTCATGCTAACTTAACACAATATATAGAAAAGCATTAACTATATGACACCCCCCCAATGATCCGAGGACGGTCAAGAAAAAAGCCAATAATATAATAAAGGCATTACATGAAAGCAGAGTTCAATAATATTGAGCCAAGCTAAATGTATGTATATGTATATAAAAATCAACAATACAAAATATGTATGAATGCCTACAGTGGCCAAATAAAAAATGTAAAAAATCTCGAACTCGAGGCCTAATATAAAATCACAGGCCTAGAACATATGAAGTAAATTGTTCGTAAGAAAAAATGGCACCATTCAGAATTACTAAAAAGTCACGTGTCCGTATAGTGAAAGTCTCCAAAGCCACTCATGGGTGGATAGAATATGCAAAATAGGTAGCCACAGCTTCCAACATGAAAACACTGTCATCATCCGAAAACAGTTCAGCCATCCAATTAAGCAATGGGAAAGAACATACGTGCTCCTCCAACACCGAACCCTCTAGCAACATCAGAGGACAACTCGGTGGGTTCTCAAGAACACTATGTGCCAGAAACTCATGCGCCGCTGCGGGGATGTCCCACTGACCCATTAGTCCATGCATCGCTGCCAAGGCCATAATCCTTTCGCCAGAACAAATCAACTCGTGAGCAACTACGGGGCCCATCAGGTGATTAAAATCAACTTCAGGAGATAACGGCAAGCAGAGACACAAATCAATGGCCCAGTCAAATTCGCAGCTCAGGCAATGAAACACAGGCTGGACACATGTGAAATAGGAAAATCAAAACGATAATGCAAATGCCGTGCTTAAGGTTGCAAGCGGCAAGGTGCCATAGTAATCAAGCATCCGGTTGCGAAATAGTCAGAAGGGGCTGAGCGGCTTCTTGCGCAGGATGGGCATCCATGTTTTAGGAAGCAGAATAACACCAAAACGCCTGCAGCTAAAGCCAGCAAAACAGGAAATCCGCCAAACAAGCTCAAATATTGAATGGAAGAAAGCTAGGATAACACCAAAAATCTTTTCAAACGTAGTCACGAGACCACTGCTAACCAATTAAAAAAAATTAGCTAAGCCAGACGTGGAGGAGGCATTCAAGATCTGATGTACTAATTCGCAGAAATGAAACGGCAAGTCAGTATTTAAAAGTGCCTGCACCTCTGTGCATGTGTTAGCTATGTGAAGGACATAAGTTTCACGGGCCGAGCTCAGGGCCACTTCTTTTTGAGACAAAAGAGCCCTTATTCGGCTCAAACCATTGAACTCCGCTCTCAAGGTTGGGATGCGTGGCCAGATGGAAACATCTGAATTCCCGTGTGTGGGTGGATATATCACGTTCTTGCAACACACCACACGTTCTGATACAGTAACCACATAGGCGATACCGACCATTAACCCACAACACTCCTCGTTATTCAAAAGTAAATAACTACCGTTTGTCAATAAAGTAAATGTGGGAACTATTGCAGGAACCGGTGTGCCTTTTAAAACACAGGCTAAATTAGGCCTGTCCTGATTACAAGAACCATGCAACTGGATGTGTCTGCATATTAATGAACGGTCAGGCGACTGTGTGCATTCTTCACCATTCAGATTCACTTCCTTTCCATCCTTCAGGCATCTGTACGTTTATGGTAAAGACCATGCCTCATCGAGGAAAGCACTGCCTAGTGGTTCATATCGGCCTATTGCAATATATCGCATACAATTAGTAAATTTATATAAAGCAAAAGGTAAAGTAATAACACCATGGATAGGCCATGTAGCAGCAGCTGTCTCAGCTACAGAAAAGGGCAAAGATTCTAACTTTTCAATGTGCAACATAGAAAACGATGCATCTCGCATAGAAAGCATGCGCTGCTTGTCAGTCAAATTAAACAGGGCAAATAAGGAAGATACGTTCATGTAACTCCAAGTAACGCGACCAGCTTTCAGAGTCTGTAGTGTCCATGCAAACTGCATTACAGAACGCAATTGATTTTGTCCATGGTACAATACAGATACTTCATCATTTACAATGTCAACCACAGAAGAGACAATATTGTTCAACGTGTATATTCGGGAAGAAAGCATGTTAATACTATTATCGACAACTGCAAGCACTTTTTCCAAATTCGCCTGATCAATCGCTCTTAGGCGCTTAGCAGCCTCAATTTGTGAAAATTTCCAAATTTCATTGTAAACAGCATAAATCCACCGTTTAGACCTACCCTTAGCTGGGCCTTTTATAAAATCATTCAAATCCATGTTTTCAGTTAACTGAGACAGATGTAGTTTAACCGCAGCTAACGTGGAATGTTGTAACCAAGTCTGACACAGTTTCCCCACAGAATAAGTGGTGACAGTATAATCAGATTCAAAACGGGGATCAGGTCTGACTTGTGTGAACCCTTCAGCCAAACCCAAAAAACGACGTTGGCAAGAATCAGCACTTCTTTGCCACATCAGCCAACCCTTTGGATCCAAACTGGATATATTAAAGGATGAATTGTGCCATAGAGCTTGTAACTCACAAATGGACAATTCAGTATAATTACCCCATCCTGAATATTCTTCTAATTCGGGGATAATTGGTGTATTTAATTTTTTAGAAGTAGCCAATCCAAAGCATGTTGTCTGTAAAACGGATGAATTTAGAAACAACATGTGATTCGGGATGAGACATGCTCGGTGCAAAGCCTCAGTGCCTTGTACCTGCCAATCCTTGGTACCCCAAACCGATTTAAGGTCAATTGTTCCTTTCCAAAACTCGTAGCCATCTACAGCTAACCTGTCTAGAAAGGACTTCGAATACAGCATTTTTGTATCGGTAAGTCTAACTTTGGACATGGACTTTTGTGTCATTTTGAAATAAAATGACTCGGGATTTGATTGATTAAAATCTGTAAAATAAGAATATTTTTTCAGAAATGTATTGGAGCTGCCTCCCAATGGAGCAGGGCAATGTTCCCACTGTGTGTAATTTACAGCAACCCTCCTGGAATTTGTCTTATGTAAAAAATGATTACCATAATGTTGAAAACAAAACAAATCACCATAAGTAATAGAATCTAAATATAAATCCTCAGCATCGAAGGCAGCATAGTACTTTAAATCAGAGAATAACGCTTCTACGGCCTGAATATCCCAATCATCAGAACGTACATTTTGTTTAATCACATCCTCCATGTTTACTCTAAGCACATTCGGAACATTAATCACTTCAGTGGGCCCATGTATTTGAAATCTAACCGCATCCCACACAATCCCATCAAGGACAGGACAAGCAGTAATGTTGACTGTATTCAAGTTTCGTTTCAGTCTGTGTGCTGAATGTGAGGAGGAAAGAGGGGCCAATGTTCCATTAAGGTACCGAATTCCTGTTCTTTCTTTAACATAGTGACCATCGATCAGGCGGAAAAAATAAAACACAAAACCAATTGACATAAAAGGGGGAATTAAAAAATGTTTTTTAAATAAGGTGGCATATTTTACAATAGTTGAGGGTTTCTTCGAAAGTTCCGAAACAGAGTCAAAAGAGAATCCTGACTGGTCGGCCAAACGAGTCTGCAAATCTGGCATAGATAAGTCAGCAGGATAGGTGTAGTTCAGCTCATCAATGTTAGTAACAGGAATAGTATTTAATAAAGGACTGGATATGGAAGGCATCTCGAGGGACACCTCCTGTTCTGCACCAGAAGTAATAGCCAGCACAGAATGCCTCACCATGGAAGGACAGGATAAAGCCGGTGTCATGCTATGAAGAATCGGCCACCCTGTGTGTCTTGACATTGTCAATAGAAATAAATCTGTTTTCCTTACGACCTGGAAGTGGTGGTAATATGACTGTTCTCGTGCCCTTCACTCCAAGAACTCGAACCGGTGCACGATATGAGGGACCAAACTCTTTCTTGTTATCGATCTTCTCTCGAACCAGTTCTCCAACTTGGGGTAGCCAGCCAACTACCGGGATCTGCAACGTATCATCCAATGTGGAGGGCAAATGTTCCTTTGCTAGACTGTCTCTGGTCTTTTGTAGATCCTGTAAAACATTGCAATGTTCATCTACGTCAAAGGCCGTGGCCTGGGCCTTGCAGTCTAGACCGTCGAGGTCAGGGACGTACATCTTGATACCAAAGAGCATTTCGTATGGGGTCCGCCAACCCAGAGACCTTCTAGGGAGATTATTAAGCGCACGCTGCACGCCGCACGCCATTGAGGTGGGCTAACCAGTTTCTGCCAGTGCCTATAACTCGAGCTGTCAAAGATTGCTTTAAGTCCCGGTTCATACGTTCAACTACACTATTCCCCTCGGGTCTGTACGGAGACGAAAACTTGACTTGGACCCCCAACGAAACCATAGCATCCTTATACGCCTTAGAGGCGAAAGCCGGACCCTGGTCCGAATGGGAGGTACCACAGGCAAAAATCCCTACAAAGACTCGCAAATCCTTAATGACAGTCCGTGAATCAGCGCTCCGATGGGGCCATACCCACACAAAGCGTGTGCATGAATCAACTGCTACTAAGATGTACTTGTATGCAGTATCAGAAGAAAAAGGACCGCAGTGATCTAAATAAACGCACCCAAGCGGTTTATTAGAGATGTACAACTGTGTCTGAGGCAGACGCGCAGCAGTTGAAGGTTTAATCTGCTGGCAAATGTCACATTGAAGGACATAATCGCGCGTCTGTTTGTATAGTCCCCGCCACCAGAACCTTTGTTGTAGCTGAGTTACAGTGGCCGAGATGCCCGCATGCGCAGACGCCACACCTTCATGAGCCGCTGTAATCAAAGAAGCCCTGCGATCCGAGTAGGGAATTAAACGTTCACCAACTTCAGGAATTTTCACATAAGGAACCTTATCGGGACTTAAGTGGTATATGTATTTAGAAGGGAACCCCTCAGGATATTTACTTCCCTTCTCAGTAGCAGCAACCGCTGCCAAGATGTCATCATCTATCTTACTTTTGGACCTTGTGACTGCTGCAACTAAGTATTTTGATACTGCTGGCTTCGCTGCTTCATCAGCAAGCGAATTTCCGACAGTGTGGACCCCCACGCGCTGATGGCCAAGAGTATGAATTACAAACACGAGAGGCAACTTCTCTTTGAGTTCTGCCACTCGGACCCAGATCATTTTATGTTTTATAGTACTACCTTTGGAATCACGAAATTCATTCTGAATCCAAAAGAACAAGTTTTCATTGTAAGACTGGACACAGTAGTAAGAGTCACTTACGACCAAAGTCGTCACACTCGGATCTGCGTACTCCAATGCAAGCATCAGAGCACGAAGCTCAGCCAACTGTGCGGTGCAGTCCCCAAGCGTCTGCGTGTGCACGACACTGGACTTGAACTCATTGTTCACCATGGCACCGACCACAATGGCGCAAGCGGAAACGTAGGCATGTTTAGAGCCATGCGCAACCTGCGCCGAACCATCAGTGTAAATGATGCAATGGAAATGCTAAAGGAGCAGGATGAACAAATTCATACTGTAAGAACTCCTGCGACCGTAAAGTGGCGTAAAAAATAAACGTGACATCCTGGGATGACAAGGATGCAGCCCATTGAATCCACCGAGGGTGCAAAGCTTTAGAATTAGGTACACTGGCTTTCGTAACTGCCTCCAAGGCATGACACGGGGTAACAACCAACATGCGTTTTCCCTGTGACAGGGCACGTTCCTTAAGAACGGCCATCTGCACAGCCGTCAAAACTTTCTCCACAGTGGAAAAACGCAATTCAGCCGAAGTGTACAAGTGTGACTTGTAAGCCATAGGTACTGTATCTCCTTCATTAAAAGTTAGGTACGTGAAACCTACCGTCCCTGGGATAATTCTTATCAGCAGGTTGGTCTGGTTATCACGAGTCTGTAAGTATTCAGAAGCGAGCAAATCAGCTTGCAAAGATTGCAGAATAGCTGAATGCTCAGGCAGCCAGCATGATTTGGAAAAAGATGGTTGTATCAAAGCATACAAAGGCTTGATACGCTGGGCATATTCCGGAATGTATGTCCTCCTGAAATTCAAAAAGCCCAGTAAAGATTGTAATTTTTTCAGTGTTGTCGGAGAGCGCAGCTGAGCGCATTTCTCCAGGAAGTGAGGAGCCAAGCCTTTTCCTTCATTAGTTAGTTCATAGCCTAGAAACAACACTGTGTATTCTGCAATGTGCGATTTTGCAAAATTAAACTTGTAACCCATGTCTGCAAAGTTACAAATAATACTGTTCACTCGACACAGATGCTCCCAAAGTTCGTCGTCCGTGAGATAGATATCATCCACATAGGAACAAGCATCTGGGTCGACCCTCTCCAACAGAGAGACAATGCGGGCGGAAAATACTCCAGGACTATTCTTATAGCCCATTGGGAGACGCTGAAACATTTTTTGGACCCCCCCCGCATGTGAAAGAAGTCCATTGGGAACTTAGACTGTCCAATGAATGGGCATAAAAACCATTGGAAATGTCAAGCGTGGTTTTGAACCGCTTACGCACGAGACTATTTACAAGGGCAGAGCCGTGAGTATTCTGTACTGCACAGTTACGGCAATGCGAGTTTAAATGCCGGTAATCCAAAACCAAACGGTAAGAGCCGCCCGGTTTGTTTACAGTAAAAAGTGGGTTATTCATCGGTGACACACACGTTTCAATAACACCTTGATATTCCAATTGTTCAAGGATCGCTGCGACTGAAGCTTTGGCTTCACGTCGTATGGGATATTGAGGTTGAGGCTGCGGCTGAGACCGTAAAGGAATCTCGTGGTTCGGGGACAATTTATCCCAGCCGCACTGATTACGGCACACAGCTGGTGCAAGCGCCAGAGCCCACTCTTCTGCAAAGTGCAGCGCTTCCACTCTCGAAACTGTGTTCGCGAAACTGGGGAGGATCACCTCCTCCCCTCTCGGAGCTGCGAGCACAAAAGGTGGGTGCCAGTCAGCCTCCGAAAGCAAAATGTCATATGTAGACGAAAGATTTTCCCAAAATACCCCTTTAACGGTACGTTGTATGTCACCTTCAATTAACAGGACAATTTCAAAAAGTATATCAGGGGGAGCAACTCTTGTATCTGCTGTTTCAATCACAACATAAGCGTCAGTCGCTGTCACCTTCAGTAGTGGACGGAGGGCCTCTCTCACTATGGTAATCTCCGCCGCGCTGTCCAGCAAGGTCAGAGCCCAAGTCAGATTCCGAAGCCTCGTTCTCACAATCTGGGGCATATCGATGCGCGGTCAAGGCTGCGACTTTCTTCTTGGCAAACTGCGGTCTCTGAGGCGTAGAGCCCTCCTGTTTGTCTGCACCGTTGCGCGGGCGGGGCTGACCACGTCCTTGCTGGCCACCCCGGCCCCTGCCGTCCCCTCCACCACCGGTTGTCGGAGCCGATGAGTCCTGAAAGGAACGAGGAGAGCGTTGGTCAGAAGCCTGAAAACGTTCAGGTGTCTTAATCATCGCGCGGTCGCGCAAAACATAAACACGTTCCGACTGTGCAGGCAACTAAGACGCAGGGCGCGAAACCTGTGTTTGTTGTTGTTGCTGTTGCTTACCCTGATTCTGTTTTTTAGGCCAATTTTGTTTCTTGGACATGGGTTGAACGTCAGTTTCTGAAGCTTGTCCCGGGGGCTGCTTCTTCTCCTTAGTAGAAAAAGGCTTATCACCCTTACTGTTGCGACCTACGGTTTTATAAGCCGCCACAATTATCCTCGCTAACTGTCGGGGCTTCTCGGCATTGGGAACCAGTGCTAAAGCGTTAGCCACCTGAAAGTTCACTGCATCCCCCTTGACATTCGCAAGGATCAGATCGCAAACCACATCAAAGGAGCCACATAGGCGCATACCCAACTCAACAGCCGATTCCAGCCCGTGATCATCTTGAACACGTTTAACGACCGTAGACAGATTGGACATAGACCGGGAGCCAAAGCACCTCGAGTAAACCGCCGCAAAAGTCTTACCCCAGGTCTCACAGTCAACAAGCTCAGGGGCCAAATCCTTCGGTAAACTAAGCGTAAGAATCTGGTGTTTTTCACCAGGAGTCGTATTAGGAAACACCGCCTCCAGCTGGTCAAATTTCTCGGCAAGCCAGAAAGGAAAATCATCCTTATCCAAAGGCTTCTTGCCCATAACGGAATTCACCATGACAGGACTGATTTTCAAACCAGCCTGCCCTGCCGGAAGGGCAGCACCTCTGGGGGCACCCCGGTGAACATTACGACTCGTGTAATGCACAAGGGCTCTAATCACTGTAATGGTGACTACATGAAGTCGCCTAAGGTCTGCTATATTACAAGTGGCGTGATTAGGGTGAGGTGTAAATCCAGCCAAAGCGGGCCAATTTGTGCCCGGAATGGACAATGGACCTAACCTCGGAGCGGTTAAAGAGTGTGGTAGGGCGCCACCAAACCAAACTCCATGCTGCCAAACATCAATAGGTACTTCCTGTGCTCTGTACGGAGCATATGCAGCAGGTACAGGTGACGCAGTGTACGAGTGGAACACACCAGAATTTGCGTCCACTGCCGGAAATGTCACCCACGAATAAAACAGTTCGTACGGGTAAGCATGTTCCGCACTCACCACCAGAACCACAGCCAAGCCTTCAGCAGGTACATCATAAGTCCGCAAATGATCACGCACCGCAATGCGACTATGCAGCGGGATGTCCACGGCTTGTGCCATGACTGCACAGGAACGTGAAAAAACAAAGATTACTTTGTAGCACAACTGGGTAGTAATTCAAGGAAACCGTTTTTAGATGGATTCAAGCTTGAAAAGACCTATTTCAAAAATAGGTAGGTTTTTCCGACACTGCCGTTTTCCGGAAACGGGAATTAACGGGTTAAGGTTTGAATGATATACTACTCAAGTGTCATGATTTAAGGCCAACAACATATGGGCGCCATGTAGCAGGGTTTCCGTTCTCCCACAGAACTGTGCACAGAGATCTAGAACCTGGGTGAATTAGGGTGACCCAAAACTCACCTTAGTATCAGAAATACCCTTACCTAGCTAGCTAGCTACAGTGTCTCATTGGTCATAACAGACTTCCAATGACTTAGACAATCCAGAACATGAACTTAGGGTACCTCAGGTATCGTGGAACACATGAACACTCTTTCGCTCTATAATCATTTCAAACCACAACGGGGAGTAAAAGAACACATGTGCA
This sequence comes from Lissotriton vulgaris, assembly GCF_964263255.1. Classification (NCBI taxonomy): domain Eukaryota; kingdom Metazoa; phylum Chordata; class Amphibia; order Caudata; family Salamandridae; genus Lissotriton; species Lissotriton vulgaris. Next base: position 4,917,402 of record NC_141685.1, read on the forward strand.
AGTTTGAAATATTTATTTTTCAATGCAAGGTTCTCAAACGCAGTATCTTATATAATACCAACATACATATTATAAAAATCTGAGTTATCAGCATAGTCACTAGTCCATAGTAAGCGAACGGTGATAGCATATTATAATGCAAAATCTATAGAAATTTGTATCACCTATATTTCGCGCACCCTATTTAGCATATTATATTATATCTAAGAAGGTCTCTCTTGGGTTTTAGCAGGGCGGGCCCATACCTCTAAATGTCAGCAGAAGAAGATCACATCATCAGCTACCAACTCTCTTCGTGCAAAGCACCATCAAGTGTGTTTTGCATTCTCAGTAACTCTATCTTAAACCCGCGTAGAGCCCAATGTTGGCAGCAACATTATTTGTGTTATGTCTAATGTGGTGCGAGGATCAGGCCTCCCAGCAACCTTGTGTTAGGTTATTCTTAGAGGCTATAGATCTCAGTGTGCAGACAGTGTACCAAGTGTACCAGGCACGACTGATATCAGAGCAATAACATATTATTCTCAATAAATCACATCTTTCGTCTAGGTTGAAAGCTACAATAATAATTATGTGCCGTGTGCAAACTGAAGCCGAAGGAAAATATGTCGTTTAAACATATAATAAACTCATGCTAACTTAACACAATATATAGAAAAGCATTAACTATATGACACCAGTTTTTGTTTATAACATTCTTCAATTTATTGCTTTTCCCTGAAAACTGACTAACAAACACTATTCTTTCATTCAGTTTCCTCATTTTTTCTTTAGTTAGCATGCTATCCCTATCATAAAATCAGGCTTTTTTATTTAAACGATTTATAAGTTTCTTTGGAAACCGTCTCTCTTTTAATTTCTTCTTTAAGTTATCTGCATGTTTATAAAAATCTTTAAGTGATGTTTAGTTCCGCCACAATCGAGGAACTGTCCAAAAGAGATGTTATCCTTTTGTGTTTTAGGATGATAGCTACTATAAAGTAGGAGGGTATTCTTATCTGTAGGATTTGTGAACAATGCAACTTGCAAGCACCCCTCTATTGTTTTTATAGTCATGTCAAGTCAAATTAGCTTCATTCGATAGCCAGTATCATAAAAGCATTCTACATTCAAATATTATAATACGAGTGTACATTTAAAAGTTACATTCAGTTAAAACACAATAAAATATTGCTATACACACCAATTTGATAAATAAATAAACAACTTGTTTTAAAACTATATATGTTACTAATACATATAGCTCACAATTACTCATTTGATCGCTTGTAGCGTGAAGAACACAATCCTATGCCTGATCTTACTCCAATAACCATAAGTTGGATGCTACTTTTTGGGCTTTCTTGTTTAGCACTTTTGTTCGAACAATCCAGGCACAGCCCAGTAAACTTGGCAACTCCACATACAAACAGAGGCATAGATGATTCAGTTCTTAGAATACGTAGGGCAACTAGATGGTTTGTAGTGCCTAATTGACTGCACACGGGCTTGAGCCATTTGGCCCTGGCCTGTTTACAAGCAGGCCAAGCAAATAGTAGGTGAGCGACTGTTTCTTGCTGAGCGTCACAGCAAGGGCAGTTTGGTGAAGCGCGTTTTGGTGAGTCCCATTTGGCAGATATAGTATTTAACGCTAAAGACCCAAATCTAAACTGCATATGCATTGCCCTGTCTCTAGGCCTCCTAATAAAATCTTAATACGTTCTAAAGATCTGTCCAATTTATGTTGCAGAAACTCCTCTGTTAATCTCTCGAGCTTTGGATTGTGTAAATCCTGTTGGTTGACCCGATTCCAATAGATCCTTTTAAGCTCAATCTTGGGCGGTGGAAGCTGGTTTGCCCAGGCTTCGCCTAGACCCAGGTTTATCAACATATCCTTCTGTCCCCGAGTAACTGTTGCCGTGAGCTCTGTATTGTTTTTATAGTGATAGCCAAGAAATCTACACTTTCGTTGCTAACATTAGCTGGGATTTTAAGGTTCTGATCTCCCATATTCCACCAAAACAGAAAGTCATCTAACAATTCCCTGCATCCTTTCCAAATGAAGATGTCATTGATAAAACAATGCCAGTTTCCAATTGTTAGAAACGGGACCCTGGCCGGCCAAGACTCGCGTCGAGGTCAGTCAGGGATCGCCATTTCTAAGTGTCAGGGCAAGGGAGTCACACACCAAGATAACCCCTCTCTCGCCCTCTAGGTAACGTGGCGCGAGCAGTCAAGGCTAAACTTGGAGGCTATGTAGGTTAAGTGTTTGCGCTCGCACCCAGCAACAACACCCAAGGCCCACCACAAAGGAAACTCCACACAAGGTTATACAAAAATAGCCTTTGTATTATATTAAAAACACATTAGATAAAACATACATTTGGTTACACCGTGCCAACAGGCACGGGCAGAATTTACAGGGGGGATATTTACAAGACAGGGCCACCTGGACCACTGTCAGGAATCATCACTTTTTAGGAATAGTAATTAGCACATAGAATACTTTTAGAACCACATAGAACATGTTGCACAAATTAGCACACAACCAGTAATTACTGGTAAAGCATAAGAACCTCCTACGCAACCCTAACCACCTTAGGAAACTATTGCGCAGGGAACAAAAGACCTCAACTAGCAACACCTGTACTAGGAGAAAGCAACCACCTAGGAATCACCAACATCTAGGGGTATAAGCATAGGAACATTACACATGATGCATTAACATTCAGCGGTGTAGGGAAAGAGAACACATGATGTATCCAAACACATTCAGAGGTGCGAGCACAAGAAAACACATGATGCAGAATCTACATTCAGCGGTGTATGCAAGGAAAGACACCTGATGCTTCAGAACACATTCAGCGGTGCGAGCACAAGCAATTGCGCAAACCTTCCCATGAGCCACAACCTGCGGCAGTCCCTGTGTCCCAAAGTCAGGGCAGGCTGTAATAAGCCAAAAAGTACACCCAGCCTAAACGTAGCAACTGTCCACTAAGTGCTGGACAGTTGTAAATAACACGGATGCCAACGTTGGAGCCTCGGGGGCTCAGGGCAACTGACTGGGCCCTCAAGAACGTCTCTGGGCTCTAAACTACCCACTGCGGGCGTTCGTTGGAGTCTCTCCTCGGGAGACTCGAAAACGGAAATGCCCCCAGAGCCCTCTCAGGGCTCCACACAAAAATGGCCCACTCGTTGGGGTCCCGCTCGGGGGACTCAGGATCAAGAATTGCCCCCGGGAGCCTTCTCAGGCTCTACACACCGTTGGAGCGGCCCGCTGCCATCCGGGGCCGCTCTAACCTGGATTCTGTGCCTCCAGCCCTCCCGCGCTCATGGAGCTCCCCAGCCCTTCACACTCACCGGGCTACTCTGGGGACTCCGCTGCTCTTCCTCGAGTGAGGTGGGGGCTGGCCTCGGTCGCGCTCGTGCCGCGGGCGGGGCTCCTCTCCTCCTGGGCTCTCCTTCCCAAGCTGACGGTCTCACGCAGGAGCACGGGGTCGGCTCCCGCTGCTTCCTGCTTCCTTGGCCTGGCGCCGTCCCGCTGCAATCCGCCTGGCTTCCTCTGGGGCCGCCAATGGCAGCGCGGCCCTGGGGGTCAGGAGGCGGGACTTCCGGGTCGTCGCGGGCAGCGCGGCGGCCCGTCTCAGGCACTCGTAGGCTGGGGGAGACTTGACCGAGGAGTGGGCTCCCTCGAGTTCAACTATAAAAATATCGGCAAGGTCCCTGGCGAGGTGGGCACTCGCCAGGGGCTTCGAAAATCGGCAAAAATAGACGGCCAAATGCCGGGTGGGCACCGGCTGTGCACAACAGCGCTCCCCAGCGCTAGGACCAGCAATAAAGCGCTCTCAAGCGCTCCAGGTAAAGCGAAGCGCTTCCAGGCACTAGGGAAAGTCCAAAGCGCTCCCAGGCGCTGGGAACACAAGCACAGCGCCCCCAGCTGCCCTCAGCAGGGCAGAGTCCCAGCAAAGTCCTTAGGTAGGCAGGGGGCAAGGCTGGGCCAGGGGGCAGCTCACTGGCCCTCCAGGCAGGGAGGCAGTCCAAGTGGCGGTTCCTCCTGGCCCCAGCAGCAGCAGCAGCAGCCCCCTCAAGATCCTAGAAGAGAACAATTCAGTGGGGACACAGCCCCATTTTTATACACTGAAATCCTTTGTCTGTAGGTGCAGGGTGGGGGAGAAACCAGTCGCAGCTGGTTCTGGAGCACTCTTGATGGGCCAGCCACCCATTTCATTCACTGGGGAGGCTAGGGTCGTTAGACACACCACAGGGGGGTGGAGCCAGCATTGTGTGGGGAAAACCCAGCCCATCCAGGACACAGGTACACTCCTCCCACACATCACTCATGCTAATCTCCCACTCACCACCGGGCAGACCCATCCAGACTTCCTGGAGCCTGGCATGCCAGCCAGCTCCAGCCAATCACGCTCCAGTACCCTCACTGCACACATATCTCAATGTCCAGAAGTAGCACTTCCCAACTAGACACACACAAGCCGCAGACACCATCTCGCAGCATTCACTCTCACGAGTTTACACATACCAAACTCGAGCCTGCACTCCCCACGCATCAGGAACTACCAGGGACACACACATTCCCCATGCATTCCTATGGGAGGGCAGGCCAGCCATACTACGCGCACGCACTTTCACTCTGGGACCCAGGGAAAAAGTGCGCCAAGCCAGAAATCATGAACGCCAGGTCGCCATCAAAAGCAAAAAGTTAAGGGGTGAACCAGCCATAAGGGCCCGGGTCCAACACAACCCCCTTCCAGCCAAAACGCAGGGTAGACCAATCACCACCGTGATGGGCTTCCCTGCTTTGGGCGAAAGAACACGGACACGGGCCCGCCACTGCCGGGACACCGTCCTGTTCCACGCCACTGTGAACCCCTGGGATTCCTTCTAAAACCACCATCTGGAACAACTGGGCTACCCCACTGGTACTCCCTAGCTGTCCGCGGCCAGGACCAGGCCCTAGGCCACCCAGGTACCACTGGTTCCTGCCTACTCACCGAGTGGGGGGTAGTAACCCCTGGCACATAGTAGCCACTCTCCACTCTTCCTGTCTGCAAGACAGGGCCAGACTGCCACTGGTTCTCCAGCCTAGGGTCTACAACCTTAGGTGGACCAGGAGTCTCAGGGAAGGCTCTCCTCCCCCTACCTCTTCTTCTAGGGTTCCTCCACCTCCTGCGAGGGGTACACCTAGAACGCCATTCCAACCCAGGGTTTAACCCCTCAGGTTGCGCCGGGGTCAGAGGCGGGCTCTTCCACCCTCTGCACCCCCTTCCAGAGTTCTGCACCCTCCCGACTGGAGAGGTACCCCTGGAAGAAGCACTGGCTAGGACTCTGGTTACAGAAGTCCCACCCTTCAGGTCAGGCCGATCCTGAACCTGGCCTCCCAACCTTCGGTCTAAACCTCTAGGTGGGATAATTGCCTGGCACTCCAGGACTTCTGGGGACTCACTCACGATCCCCCTGAGGCTAACACATAACTCATGTGCTGTGTGACTGTCTGTCTGGCGCAGATCTCCCGTCTCCTGTCCACCTGACAGTGCGGGAAGATCCCCCAGAACAGAAGTGGTGTCACCATGGTCACTAAACGGGAACTTCGCCCAACTGGGTAGTCCCTGACCCACTGGTTCTCCCACTGGGGAACTCCCCCAATCACTCCTCCCTTCGGACTTCCGTGCCCCCCCCAACTGGAGTGGCACTGCCGGACACTAGAACCACTGGAACACTATTTAAAGATACTCCAGGTTCTCTAGACACTAGGGGATCCCCCTCAAGGGGTCTAACAGGACAGCCTAGATCCCTAACCTGGTGTTCCCTCAAGAAACCATCCAGGTTCTGAGACTGGGTTTCGGGCACCTGGGAACACTCAGTCCCCCACTCACTCTTGCTCCACGGAGACAAGACGTGAGCCCCTTCACCCCTCTCGCTACACTGGGACCTAGCTGGGCTACTCTGAGCCTCTTCCACCACACTGGCCTGGAAGATACCTAACCCACTACTCTCTGGTTCACTCACCCATGACGTGTCAGAACCACTGGCACCTTCCCAGCGGTCTGCTTCCTTTGCAATGTCCCAAGGACACACGTAGTCACCTCTTGACAGGTGTTTGCGCAACTCTGGCACAAAACAATTGAGCAACTGCTCTCTGATAACAAGGTTGAGTAGTCCATCAAAATCAGGTTCCCCATGAACCTCTAACCAATCAAGCAGGGCATCATGACAATCATCCACATAATCCACCCAATCCTGGTGAGGCAGTCTCCTACTGCTCCTGAACTTCAACCTGTATGTGTCCTCTCGGGAACAAGGTACCATTCTTTGGAAACGGGGCATGGCACTTCCCGCACCAAACTCTCTCTTGCTGCCACCACTGGATCCAACCCTCCCTGGGGAATCCAGAAAACTATGACTGCGGTCAGGGGATAACCTACCCTCTAGGGCTATCTTCTCCCTGGCCAAGGCCCTCTCAGCCTCTGCAGTCCGCTCATTCACACCCAGCTGCGCCATCTCTCTGGCATGCTCTAACCGGAGCTTCTCCATGGCCAACTGGTGCTCCCTCTCTTCTCTCCTATCCACCCACTCCTCTGGGGACAGGGAAAGGGATGGGGTGCTACATCTGACACTGGACCCAGCAAGGGACTCCCTATCTAGGGGGTACTCGCTCTCTGCTGGCGCCCATCCACTGTCATCCTCACTCTCCACATCAGACTCTTCAGGGCTCCCCTCAGACCCACCACCCTCATGGTGTGCGGTCCAGGCCCTCTCCCTCTCACTGTGCTCACGCTCCCAGTCACTCTTCTGCCACAGGATCATGTTATCCCTAAGCTTGGACTGGGTGTCTGACTCACTCACTGGGATGTCTCTCTCCTTACATAACCGTACCAACTCATGCATACTGTACTTAAACAGACCACAGAGGTTAAAAGGAGATTCCATCTTGACAGGATGCTCACAGACACGTGCAACACAGGGGACTTAACTGTCAGAGCTGAAGCAAGAGCACACGGTTCAAAGTATTTCAGCAAGCTCCCTACTAAAGAGAACTCACACTAATCTGTCCAGGCAACACACCATTCATCCACGCACACCCTCCCCTCGGACCGGTAAGGCAGTTTTTACCACCCCTGATTTCTCAACCTGACCACACGTGACACAGGTACCAAACTCTGGGAGCAGGGCAGGGGACAAATGTACTGGACACTCTTTGGAAAAAGAAATACTAGAACTTCAAAGGACAATAATCCCCACATGTAATTATCTAACATGCAGAGCTTTGAAGTGTGGCCTGTTGCCACTGCAGTACAACGCAAACACAAATCCGGATCCTCACCGCCTGCCACCAATGTTAGAAACGGGACCCTGGCCGGCCAAGACTCGCGTCGCGGTCAGTCAGGGATCGCCATTTGTAAGTGTCAGGGCAAGGGAGTCGCACACCAAGATAACCCCTCTCTCGCCCTCTAGGTAACGTGGCGCGAGCAGTCAAGGCTAAACTTGGAGGCTATGTAGGTTAAGTGTTTGCGCGCGCACCCAGCAACAACACCCAAGGCCCACCACAAAGGAAACTCCACACAAGGTTATACAAAAATAGCCTTTGTATTATATCAAAAACACATTAGATAAAACATACATTTGGTTACACTGTGCCAACAGGCACGGGCAGAATTTACATGGGGGATATTTACAAGACAGGGCCACCTGGACCACTGTCAGGAATCATCACTTTTTAGGAATAGTAATTAGCACATAGAATACTTTTAGAACCACATAGAACATGTTGCACAAATTAGCACACAACCAGTAATTACTGGTAAAGCATAAGAACCTCCTACGCAACCCTAACCACCTTAGGAAACTATTGCGCAGGGAACAAAAGACCTCAACTAGCAACACCTGTACTAGGAGAAAGCAACCACCTAGGAATCACCAACATCTAGGGGTATAAGCATAGGAACATTACACATGATGCATTAACATTCAGCGGTGTAGGGAAAGAGAACACATGATGTATCCAAACACATTCAGAGGTGCGAGCACAAGAAAACACATGATGCAGAATCTACATTCAGCGGTGTATGCAAGGAAAGACACATGATGCTTCAGAACACATTCAGCGGTGCGAGCACAAGCAATTGCGCAAACCTTCCCATGAGCCACAACCTGCGGCAGTCCCTGTGTCCCAAAGTCAGGGCAGGCTGTAATAAGCCAAAAAGTACACCCAGCCTAAACGTAGCAACTGTCCACTAAGTGCTGGACAGTTGTAAATAACACGGATGCCAACGTTGGAGCCTCGGGGGCTCAGGGCAACTGACTGGGCCCTCAAGAACCTCTCTGGGCTCTAAACTACCCACTGCGGGCGTTCGTTGGAGTCTCTCCTCGGGAGACTCGAAAACGGAAATGCCCCCAGAGCCCTCTCAGGGCTCCACACAAAAATGGCCCACTCGTTGGGGTCCCGCTCGGGGGACTCAGGATCAAGAATTGCCCCCAGGAGCCTTCTCAGGCTCTACACACCGTTGGAGCGGCCCGCTGCCATCCGGGGCCGCTCTGACCTGGATTCTGTGCCTCCAGCCCTCCCGCGCTCATGGAGCTCCCCAGCCCTTCACACTCACCGGGCTACTCTGGGGACTCCGCTGCTCTTCCTCGAGTGAGGTGGGGGCTGGCCTCGGTCGCGCTGGTGCCGCGGGCGGGGCTCCTCTCCTCCTGGGCTCTCCTTCCCAAGCTCACGGTCTCACGCAGGAGCACGGGGTCGGCTCCCGCTGCTTCCTGCTTCCTTGGCCTGGCGCCGTCCCGCGGCAATCCGCCTGGCTTCCTCTGGGGCCGCCAATGGCAGCGCGGCCCTGGGGGTCAGGAGGCGGGACTTCCGGGTCGTCGCGGGCAGCGCGGCGGCCCGTCTCAGGCACTCGTAGGCTGGGGGAGACTTGACCGAGGAGTGGGCTCCCTCGAGTTCAACTATAAAAATATCGGCAAGGTCCCTGGCGAGGTGGGCACTCGCCAGGGGCTTCGAAAATCGGCAAAAGTAGACGGCCAAATGCCGGGTGGGCACCGGCTGTGCACAACAGCGCTCCCCAGCGCTAGGACCAGCAATAAAGCGCTCTCAAGCGCTCCAGGTAAAGCGAAGCGCTTCCAGGCACTAGGGAAAGTCCAAAGCGCTCCCAGGCGCTGGGAACACAAGCACAGCGCCCCCAGCTGCCCTCAGCAGGGCAGAGTCCCAGCAAAGTCCTTAGGTAGGCAGGGGGCAAGGCTGGGCCAGGGGCCAGCTCACTGGCCCTCCAGGCAGGGAGGCAGTCCAAGTGGCGGTTCCTCCTGGCCCCAGCAGCAGCAGCAGCAGCCCCCTCAAGATCCTAGAAGAGAACAATTCAGTGGGGACACAGCCCCATTTTTATACACTGAAATCCTTTGTCTGTAGGTGCAGGGTGGGGGAGAAACCAGTCGCAGCTGGTTCTGGAGCACTCTTGATGGGCCAGCCACCCATTTCATTCACTGGGGAGGCTAGGGTCGTTAGACACACCACAGGGGGGTGGAGCCAGCATTGTGTGGGGAAAACCCAGCCCATCCAGGACACAGGTACACTCCTCCCACACATCACTCATGCTAATCTCCCACTCACCACCGGGCAGACCCATCCAGACTTCCTGGAGCCTGGCATGCCAGCCAGCTCCAGCCAATCACGCTCCAGTACCCTCACTGCACACATATCTCAATGTCCAGAAGTAGCACTTCCCAACTAGACACACACATGCCGCAGACACCATCTCGCAGCATTCACTCTCACAAGTTTACACATACCAAACTCGAGCCTGCACTCCCCACGCATCAGGAACTACCAGGGACACACACATTCCCCATGCATTCCTATGGGAGGGCAGGCCAGCCATACTACGCGCACACACTTTCACTCTGGGACCCAGGGAAAAAGTGCGCCAAGCCAGAAATCATGAACGCCAGGTCGCCATCAAAAGCAAAAAGTTCAGGGGTGAACCAGCCATAAGTGCCCGGGTCCAACACCAATGTTTTCAAAGAAGGAAGAAATGTCAATATAAATGTGCGTTCCTCGAAGACCCCCACATGAATGCAGGCCAGACTCGGGGCACACCTGGCTCCCATACTAGTTCCTCTGAGTTGTAAATATTGATCTTCTTTAAACATAAAGATATTGTTCAAAAGCACCATGGAGACACACCTCACAATAAAATCCTAGTTACCTCCCTGGATATTCTAAGGTCTTCTTGATGACATCAGTAGTGTCTCTTTGAGGTATGTTAGTATATAGTGCCTCGATATCGATTATTAAATTCTAATCCTTCTACTTGGGTTGTCATATGGGCTGAATCGCTTATATAAGATTTTTGATTTTGAACCAACGGTTTGAGAAAGACGTCCGCATATTTACTCAAGGGTTCTAATATTTGTGAGTCTATAGATGACATTATGGGCCTCAGCGGTGCCTCCCTTATATTTTTATGAATTTGAGGGAGCCCATAAAAAGTTGTCATTTTTGTTCATCAAAAACTGATACTCCTCTGTGCTTATCCACTCTTCCTCCTTTGCCTTTTCTAAACGATTGGACACTTCTTTTTCCAGACCATCCAGTCTACAATTCAGAATCTTTTGATAATGTTCCGAAATTGATAATAACTGCATGTCCCTCATCATGTAATATATGTTATCAAAAACAAGCACCCCACCCCAGTTAATGGCTAGTTTTATTGTGATACTCTGGTCTTTAGCTAGGGTTTCCATCACCTCTTTATGATTTTTAGCGAGATTATTAGCCATCAGTAAACAGCTGACTGCTTTCATCGAGGCAAACATCTCGCTCGACCCATTCCAGTCCGGATTTCGAGCCAACCACAGCACCGAAACCGCCCTCATCGCAGTCACCAACGACATCAGGACCCTTATGGACAACGGAGAAACAACCGCCCTCTTCCTCCTGGACCTCTCGGCAGCCTTCGACACTGTATGCCATCGCACCCTAATATCCCGCCTTTTCACCACTGGGATCCAAGGAAAGGCCCTGGACTGGATCAACTCGTTCCTCTCTGACAGAACCCAGAGAGTCCGCCTCCCTCCCTTCCGCTCAGAAGCCACCTAGATCATCTGCGGCGTACCCCAAGGATCCTCGCTCAGCCCAACCCTCTTCAATATCTACATGAGCCCCCTTGCCGCGATCGCACGCAAACACAACGTAAACATCATCTCCTACGCCGACGACATCCAGCTGATACTCTCCCTCACCAAAGACCCAGCCACCGCCAAAACCAACCTACAGGAAGGAATGAAGACGTCGCAGAATGTATGAAGCTCAGCCGCCTGAAACTGAACTCAGACAAGACGGAGGTCCTCATCCTCGGACATTCCCCTTCCACCTGGAACAACTCCTGGTAGCCCACGGCACTAGGCACCACACCGACACCCTCGGATCACGCACGCTACCTGGGATTCATCCTGGACCCCTTCCTCACGATGACCAAGCAAGTCAACGTTGTCTCGTCGTCATGCTTCAACACCCTACGCATGCTCCGTAAGATCTTCCGGTGGATCCCCACCGAAACCAGAAAGACGGTCACCCAGGCCCTCGTTACAAGCCTACTGGACTACGGAAACACCCTATACGCAGGAACCACCTCCAAACTTCAGAAACGACTACAACGCATACAGAACGCCTCCGCACGACTCATCCTCGACATCCCTCGCCACAGCCACATATTCGCCCACCTGAGAAAACTGCACTGGCTCCCCGTCAACAAGAGGATCACATTCAGGCTCCTCACCCATGCACACAAAGCACTCCACGACATGGGCCCCGAATACCTCAACAGCCGCCTCTCGTTCTGCACGGCCACCCGCCAGCTCCGCTCCGCCAGCCTCGCCCTCGCCACCGTCTCCGAATTCGCAGAACCACCACCGGAGGAAGATCGTTCTCCTACCTGGCGGCCAAATCATGGAACTCCCTCCCCGCACACCTACAAACTACCCAGGACCATCTCTCCTTCAGGAAACACCTGAAGACCTGGCTTTTCGAGCAGTAGTAGCAACCCCCCCCTCCCCCCCCCCCCCCCCCCTCTTCAGCACCTTGAGATCCCCACGGGTGATGAGTAGCGCGCTCTATAAATGGCTTGATTGATTGATTGATTGATTGAAAGCATCTCTCATCTAGGTTCTTGTTCACCTGTATACTTACCACAATTTTGAAAACTTCCAATAATAATTCCTACTTGGGCATTATTGAGAGTGAATGTAGATTTGGGTCTCAACCCTGAATCAGTTCTGAGGTCCTGTTTAGGCCTCGCTTAAAAAAACGACTAAGTCTAATTTTTCTAAAAAGTGCCTTAAGAGATTTTTCCGCTTGAAAACTATTTATTTCTGTGGAGGGCACAAAACTGAAACCTTTACCTAAAACTTCTTCCTCTGTTCTGTTAAGTACCCTACTGAACAGATTCGCTATCGATGCCTGTTCTATTTCCAATATTGTTGACTTCTCATTTGAATGTATTCCAAATCTGGAGGTATCCCGTTAATATCCAAGAGTGCACATGGGCATTTGGTGAATGCCCCGTGAGAAGCATGTGCTGAATGCCACCAAGTAGAGAGATGACGTAAAGGCACGTCTGGTGTTAATGTTTTCAAGAAAGTTTTTTATAATGTAATGCGCAGCCCAATGTGCGTCTTTTTAGAAAATTATACGTTCGAGGCATGTGGGCTGCTGAATTCATATCTGTGCATAGATCGCCGCCTAGTGTTGGGTCCGGATGATTGCACATTGTTGTCCTGGAAGAGTCTTCGAAGTGTCACGAGATAGGTGGCTCGTCCCCTGGACTACAGTGCGCATGGGCATCCTCTCCATCCCCAGATTGTTTTTTTCCGCCATTGGGTTCGGATGTATATTTACTAGCTCAAGTTCGGAATCAATAAAAAACTTTCGTTTTGGCCAAAAGGCCTTTAGGTATCGTCGGTATTGTCTTCGCGATCGGTGCCAATTACTCGTTCAAGCTCAATTCTCGAGCCGGGCGTCAGGGAATAGCCGCGTGGCTATTCAGCTCCAAAGGCCCGGTCGACGCCAGAGGCCTTAAAGACGATCGACATAGAACGGAGCCCATTGAAGAGGTGTCCCGTTTGTAACTCCAAGTATTCTCACATCGACGTCCACCCGGTGTGCAACAAGTGCCTTTTTCCGGATCACGATGAAGCCAGCTGTATGGCTTGTTCTCGGTTCCGGTCAAAGAAAACTCTTCGCCTTCGACGCGCAGCGCGGAAGGAAGCCCAGCAGACAGCGCCTGACCCGGTGAACATCTTCGATGCCGAAGACGATAAAGGGGTCGAGCAAGACGTTCAAGAGATCCAGTCAGATCCTGCGTCGGAGGGTTTAAGGTATTCCAGTATAGGACAGGCGCGCTCTCAAGTAACCGCAGGGTACTATGGTATTGTAAGGTATCTGACTCCAGGCAAAGGGGCGGGCGGTAATCCCTCGTAACCGCTCAAAGGTGGATCATAAATCCACACTAATTGCACAAAAACAACGAAAGCCCCTGCTCTAGGAAATTATCATAAAATCTCAGTGAGTCCTAGTTGTGGTAACAATAGTGAAATGCGCACATCGATAGTGTTTCAAAGTCAATAGATAGCGTTGTATCAAGACAGAAATTTCAATGAAGTAGAATCCTTGTTATAGAAAACAGTTTATTGTTCCTCTTGTTCTGGCCAACACGTGTTTCATCGCAGGGAAACAGACTGCAAATCTTCATGGCCTCTTGAGAGAAAAGCCGGAAGTAGTGATGTAGCAACAAGTATGGATAATGCGCTTTAAAAGCGTAGTTGGATGGTTCCTTAATAGGGTCATAAGGAGGCCATGACCGGGAGGAGAAGAGATTGAAGCTGTAACGCTCGAAATCAGGTTAACAGGCGGGTACACCTGGTTAGATTCGTTCCCCCTCCTGTGGTTCCCGGCGCCGTAGAACGGCCGCCGGGAACCACAGGAGGGGGAACGAATCTAACCAGGTGTACCCGCCTGTTAACCTGATTTCGAGCGTTACAGCTTCAATCTCTTCTCCTCCCGGTCATGGCCTCCTTATGACCCTATTAAGGAACCATCCAACTACGCTTTTAAAGCGCATTATCCATACTTGTTGCTACATCACTACTTCCGGCTTTTCTCTCAAGAGGCCCTGAAGATTCGCAGTCTGTTTCCCTGCGATGAAACACGTGTTGGCCAGAACAAGAGGAACAATAAACTGTTTTCTATAACAAGGATTCTACTTCATTGAAATTTCTGTCTTGATACAACGCTATCTATTGACTTTGAAACACTATCGATGTGCGCATTTCACTATTGTTACCACAACTAGGACTCACTGAGATTTTATGATAATTTCCTAGAGCAGGGGCTTTCGTTGTTTTTGTGAGATCCTGCGTCGGAGGTTGACTCCACTTATGATGCAGAAGATGAGGAGATGGTCGAACGTGACGAAGTCGTCGACGAGGTATGAGACGACGATGAGGCCTTTGGGGCCGTAGACGATAGCTCAAACGAGGAGCTAGGCCCGCCCGCTGGTTTGCGGGCCGACACCGAAACACTCGATAAGGCTCCTGTCGAGGGATCGACACAAGGCCTTACCCAAGATCGAACAAGTGGTTCTACAGCCTCGCTTCAAGGCCCGGCTACGGACATTTCTAAAGAGTCATCGACCGATCGATCAAAATCAAAACCAACAACATCGGTGACCACAAAACTGAAAGCACCAGAAACCAAATCGAAACCGAAAGTGCAAGTAACTTTGGTCGGATCGAAGGCTTCTGGACAATCGGCTTCGACGCAACAAAAGAGTGTTATCGACCCGGAAAGGTCGCTAAAGACTGTGAAACCGAAATCCGGGGCACCGAAGAAAAAGGTCATGGACATCGACCCAAAGCAGTCGGCTCCTAAGACCGTTGACACAAATAAAGGACTCGAAGCGCATGATGCTCCCGATCCTAAGCGTCGACTCGACAAAGCCAAAGTCGGCAAAGACACAAAACACACCGTTGCTCTAAAGATCCCGTCGAGTCAACACAACCATCCGCCTCTTTTTCACAGCAAGTGTCGGACTCACTGCAGCGCATAAAGGAAAAGGCTACGGCTGTCGGACCGAAGGCCGCTCTGCCCCCAGAAACAGTCAGCAAGACTCCAAAGGCGTCTGCACCGATAAAGTTTATACTGCCGCCACCGGTAACGCCTAAGGCGTTCGCCCCACTCACGGGCGTCGACCCGGCCAAGAAGGTGTCCATGGGCAAAAAGCCTACAACTGCTGCAGAGGCCACAAAGCATCGACAGCCTCTCCAAGAAGACCAGCCAAGGCAATTCATCGACGCCGAAACTGGTAGACTTACCATTCACAAGCGAAAGATCGTCCCAGAACAACCTATGGAGTCGTATAAGATTCCATTAAAGAAGAAGAGGGATTCAGCAACGTCGCCGCTTCTATCTGAACCTCTGCAACCATATGGACGAGAACCTGGTTTTTCTTCACCCACACATTCAGAAGTGGATGTGGAAGATGCCTACAATGAAGAATATAATTATCCTGTAGACACTGATCCAGAAGACCACACTTAGCCCTGGACAGACGCTGTTGACCCAGGGGAACCACAAACTGCCCCTGACAGCAATGTCTATGCTGTTAAGACATCACTAACAGAAGACACGGCTGCATTCAACGCACTTATTGAGAGGGCAGCAAAAAATCATGATGTCCAACTCCATACTGACCCTATTGAGGAGGATTTTTTGTTTGACACCTTCTCAACCTCTGAGAGAACTGTCAAAATTCTCCCAATACTAAAAGGTGTCCTGAAACACGCTGGAGACATCTTTAAGGAGACCACAAGGGCCAGAGAGGTGAACCCCAGGATTGAAAAGAAATACAAGCCTGCACCTGGGGACCCTACGTATATCAGGGGACAGTTGCCATTGGACTCGCTAGTTGTTTCAAATGCTCGTAAAAGAGCGAACTCGCAGACCACAGGTGATGCTCCTCCCCCTGCCAAAGAGTCCAAAGTGCTAGAAGCCTCAGGGAAAAGGGTGGCGGCTCAAGCGGCAAATGTCTGGCGAATCTCCAACACATAGGAACTCTTAGCCAGATATGACAGGGCTCATTATGATACACTTGAAACCCTGTTACAACACTTGCCAGATGAGTACAAAGAGGCAGCAGAAATGCTAATTCAGGAAGGAAAACTTATTTCCAATGCGTCTAATAAATGTGCCCTAGATGTAGCAGACACTGCTCCCAGGGTGATTAATACAAGTATTATGTTACGTAGACACGCCTGGCTGAGAATCTCTGGCTTGAAGCCTGAAATACAAACCACCATACTCAATCAACCAGTTAACCCTGATCACTTATTTGGCCCAAAAGTGGACACCACCTTGGAAAAAATTAAAAAGGACACAGACTGCGAAGTCTATGGGAGCTCTTCAGTCCCAGCAGTTCAGGGGTGATTCTTTTCGTCGCTCCAACAATAGAGGAGCTTCCAGAGGCCAAGTGTCCCAGCAGGCACAGTATAGTAAGGGAGGCACGCAGACCACCTACAACAAGACCAATAGGGGTGGCTACCGTGGAAACAGCACCAAGGGCAGAGGTCATGGAAACAACAACTCCCGATCCTCCGCCACCAATAAACAGTGACGTCTTGTCACTGCCCCCCGACCATACAACACCTGTCGGGGGGAGACTACAACAGTTCCTGCCGGTCTGGAAATCCATCACCACAGACAGGTGGGGGAGACTGCTTATCCAGCACTGTTATTGTCTGGAGTTAACATCCACTCCACCCAACATACCCCCAAGACACCATCCTATGTCCGCAGAGCACATACAATTATTACAGCAGGAGGTTGTCAGCATGCTGCAAATAGGAGCCATAGAGCTCGTGCCTATGGAACAAAGAGGTACAGGGGTGTACTCGCTGTACTTCTTGATCCCAAAAAAGGACGGGTCCCTCAGACCCATACTAGACCTCAGGCCCCTAAACGAGTACATACTGTCAGAACACTTTCCTATGCTCACATTACAGCAGGTTCTACCGTTGCTCAGTCAGGGAGATTTCTTCGCAACACTAGATCTAAAGGATGCATATTTCTATATACCGGTACACCCGTCACACAGAAAATATCTCAGATTCACCATTCAGGATCAACATTATCAGTTCGAGGTTCTACCCTTCGGAGTAACAACAGCACCCAGGGTGTTTAGCAAGTGCCTAGCGACAGTGGCTGCACACCTACAGAGACAAAATAATCACATGTACCCTTATCTGGACGACTGGCTTGTCCAAGCAAAGTCGGCCCAGCAATGTGCCACCCACATGTCCCACACCATTCACCTACTTCACAGCCTGGGATTCTCACTGAATCATCCAAAGTCCCACCTTCAGCCCGCCCACGTACAGCAGTACTTGGGCGCGACAATAGACACTCTGCCAGCCAAAGCACAGCCAAATTCAGTGAGGATCAACAGCATTCAATTGCTGATACAAAAATTCAGACCACAACACTCGCTTCCAGCACGAGTGTTCATGCAGTTGATAGGCATGATGGCCTCCTGCATCTTCATAGTCCCGCACGCGAGTCTACACATGCGTCCGCTTCAGGAGTGCTTGGACAACATGACTGCCTTGTACTACATACAGAAGCAGGGAGGTACACACTCTCCGCAGTTGTCTCATCTGGCTCAGAGCATGTGGAAGTGGGCCATTCAGAGAAACATCTTCCTCATGGCAGAACACCTCCCAGGCAAGGACAATCAGATGGAGGACCTGCTCTGCAGGCACAGCCACCAAATGCACGAGTGGAGATACATCCATCAGTACTCCACCCGTACTTCCAGCAGTGGGGTCATCCAGAGATAGACCTATTCGCCACGAAGGAAAATGCAAAATGCCAAAGCTTTGCCGCCAGGTTCCCACACCCACAGTCGCAGGGAAATGCGATATGGATGAACTGGTCAGGCAAATTTGCGTACGCTTTTCCACCAGCACCGCTAATACCGCTAGTGGCACGCAAACTGAGGCAACACTCGATGACTCTCATCCTGGTTGCTCCAACGTGGGCACGCCAACCATGGTACACCACGTTTCTAGAACTCTCCGTGGTACCGCATCAAAGACTGCACCTCACACCCAGACTCTTGACACAGAACCATGGCAACATTCAGCATCCAGATCCGCAACAGCTCAACCTGGCGATCTGGCTCCTGAGGTCTTAGAATTTGGCTACCTCAACCTGCCTCCTGACTGTATGGATATCATAAAGGAGGCAAGGAGGCCCACTACTAGAGCACACTATGCAGCCAAATGGAAGCGTTTTGTCATTTATTGTACCAATAATGACATTAATCCGCTAGATGCATCTACCCAAAACATCATCTGTTATCTATTACATCTATACAAATGCAATCTGGCCTACGCTTCCATACATATACATTTATCCGCAATAGCAGCTTATCTCCAAAACAGACGGCATCTCTCACTCTTCAGAGTACCTGCCATCAAAGCTTTTCTGGAAGGACTCAAACGAGTTATTCCTCCCAGACACCCACCAGCACCTGTATGGAACCTAAATGTGGTCCTTACCGGACTGATGGGTCTACCTTTTGAGCCTCTCCACTCATGCGAGATACAATTCCTAACGTGGAAAGTGGCTTTTCTAATAGCAATTACATCGCTACGAAGAGTTAGTGAACTTCAAGCACTAACTATCCAAGAGCCATTCATACAGATTCACTCCAACAGGGTGGTCAAACTATAGAACTGTCAGTGTTCTTCCAGAATCCGGATTCAGTGGCAGAAAGAATGCTCCACACACTAGATGTCAAAAGAGCTCTCATGTACTACATTGATAGGACAAAGGATTTCAGGAAGACGAAACAACTGTTTGTTGCCTTCGCACCGCAACACAAAGGCAACCCCATTTCAAAAGCAGGTATAGCCAGGAGGATCATTAAGTGCATACAAATTTGCTATCAAAAGGCTAAGCGCACATTAACGATTCCCCCAAGAGCCTACTCAACAAGAAAGTTAGGGGAATCCATGGCTTTCCTGGGTAACATTCCTTTAGAGGAAATCTGTAGAGCAGCCACATGGTCTACCAAACACACATTTACTAAACACTACTGCGTAGATGTGCACTCCAAACAGCAGGCAGCTGTAGGACAGGCTGTTCTAAAGACACTTTTTCAGACTGCTGCAGCTGGCACAGGCAGCCGCCGCTAATGGAGGGACTGCTATGTATTCTATGCACAGATATGAATTCAGCAGCCCACATGCCTTGAACTGAATATGCTACTTACCAGTATGCATCTGTTCTTGGCATGTAGGGCTGCTGACATTCATATCGCCCGCCCTGTAGCGGCTGCAGCACTCGGAATTACTCTTAGCATGGTCATCACTTACAGTACTACACTCCATCTCTGCCACAATGGCGAAAAACAATCTGGAGATGGAGAGGATGCCCATCCGCACTGTAGTCCAGGGGAGGAGCCACCTATCTCGTGATACTTCGAAGACTCTTCCAGGACAACAATGTGCAATCATCCGGACCCAACACTAGGCGGCGATCTATGCACAGATATGAGCCCTACATGCCAAGAACAGATGCATACTGGTAAGTAGCATATTCGATACTTGACTTTGCCTCTGAGGGTTATAAATTCAGTTTAAAAAATTGAGAATTGCCCATCTAAGCATCCTTTTTCTAGGATACGAAGTATCAAGTGAAGGCAAAAGCCTGGCAAGCAACTTTTTAGAAAAGTGTGCGCTGCTCCAACCTCTGAAAACGCTGAAAAATGTAGTCTATTCTAGGTTGCCTGAATTTTGGAAGAACATACATTCTAAACTAGGCAGAAAGGGTTAAACCTCTCTACGAAATAATAAAACATGATTTTAAAATCACACATTGGACACGTGAACATACAGATATTCTGCTTTCGCCTCAAGCTGACATGTTAGCAACAAAACACTTACAAACACGCATAAATATAGCAACTTAGTTATCCGAATCATTCCGGGTCCATGCCGATTCCCCTACTTAACTTTTAACGAAGGTGAAAAAGTACCAATTGCATACTAATCACATTTGTACACACAAACAGAAATGAAATTCACTTCTACAGAAAAAATTCTGACAGCAGTTCAAACCGCTGTAGCAAAAGAAAGATCCCTAGCACAGGGAAAACGCATTATGGTCGTGCCTCCTGTACCAGCCTTAGAGGCGGTTACAAAAGCTAACTCTTGCTGCAACTGATGTTGAATATGTTTTTGATCCTTATTTGAAAACACAAGCATTCCTGCAATACGAGCATGAATGTCCTCTGCCTACTGAAATTCTCCCTCTTGACCAGTACGAATTTATAATTTATACTGACTGATCTGCACAACCCGCTACGGGGGGAAACAAGTTTATAGTGCAGCATGCGCGATTGTTAAAGGTTGTATGCGCTATGGCAAATTCAGACCGATGGTAACAAAACCACAATCTCTAGGAGATGGTACAGCTCAGCGAGCTGAAATATAAGCATTCAAAATAGCACTTGAAAATACGGATCGCCACTTCCCCACACTCATAGTGTGCAAATATTTTTACTGTGTTCATTCATACAATGAATATTTGCAGAATTGGCTTCAAAACGGTTTAAAAGATGCAAATGGTGGCACAATAAAACACAAATCGCTTTGGGAACAGGTAGTTCAGTTGCGAAACGGACTACAAAACACTCACGTAATACACACGATGAGTCATCAGCGTGATGACGTTCACGTTGAAGGGAATTCATTGGCTGATGAAGCATGGAAGGGGGCTGTGCAAACGGCTTCTGTAGCTGCAATCACTGGGTGCAGCGTTACCTGGTGGCCAGGGAAGGAATACTCAGATCCACATCTTCATCAATGACTGTATAGCATGCAATAGAGATCACAGTACAGAACACCACCAGATACCTGACTAAAACATAGCTAAGCCAGTACAGACACCATTGTTGGACAGCATTAGACTATCTACGTGCAGGTGTCCTTTTGGACAAATGCAATCCCACAAATACTAAATCTAGGTTCCTATGGATGTGGCCTCAGCGCTCGGCTGACGCTCAAACTGTTATAAAAGATTTGCGAGTCTTTATCGGCACATATGCAATAGGCACACTACATTCTGACCATGGCCCTGCATTTAGCTCTCGAGGTTACAAAGAAGCCATGGCCAGTTTGGGTGTAGCATTGCGGTATTTTCCATACCATTCCATCCTGAGGGAAATTCTGTTGTGGAAAGAAAAAACTGGGACATAAAGCAGTCTACAACAGCTAGGGTATTAGGTTTGTGTGATGGGAGGAGTAAAACATCTTTATGGGGTCCAACGCTCATTAAGCAATTTGCCAAGAGGTTCTCTAAAGTGTGTCACTCCATATGAGGTCTTCTTTGGGACTAGAATGTTGGTACCGGATCTTCACATGAAAGGCACACTGGTGGAAAATAAGACTTTTGATATCAAAGATGGTTTTGCTGGTTTACATGACTTAAATGAACTAAGATCAAAACAAAGCAACGTGTTCCTGAAGCCAACCACCACTGGGGAAAAACAAGCCGTCCCAGCAAGACCTTTCTGGATCCCAAAGCTTGCTGTTCTAGTCAGAGAATTGATCGCGGACAAGAAGGAATTTGGCCCTTCTTGCAGACAACCAGTACCTGGCCTAGCAATACACGGATCAAGAACAGTACTTTTGCCACGCCTTGCTGGAAAAAAGGATAAAACATTTGTGTCCATCGACCTGATCAAACCACACTATGTGCCCGATACTAAGCAGTAGGCCAAGTGGCCTCCGACAATGTAGCAGACGCACTCCTCTAGCTATAATCCAAGAGGTTCAAACTGAGAGACTCATCACCTTTGAAGATTCTACAGTCAGAAATGAAGGACTAAGCAACACTGCTATGGAACATATCCCTCTTGAGACCCAAATAACAGTTTGTCCTGCTACACCTGTCTACAACAAAGTAACAAGTGATCAAGTTGTTCCAGCGATTTCAACGAATCCTGATGCAATTCCAACTATTGACAGAACTGCCTCTGGCTATTTCAATAACTTTGATACGTTTTCTGAGGATCCCAGCTAACCTGAAACGATGCCAGCAATAAGAACTTTCAAAAAACATTCAAATTACTTTTTTCATCAGCTGAAAAAGACTTATCTGATTTCACCATGGATTGAACTATGGATTTTTTGGGGAGATGGTATAGTTTGGGACAAAACTGATTATGACATTTTTGGTCCGTCGGAACTCTTGAAGATTCCACACGTATTTAAAATATCACTAAGTGCCTTTATTACCTCTACTACCTTTTCTGATGATTGGGACTTCGAAACTGTTAATAACATGATGTGTGATCTAGAAATGTCTGCAGTATTCACAAATCATAAAATATTTCGAAGGTTAATCAGACTAAAAATATGTATTGTTATAATCACTATGGTCATCATTTCTTGCACAAATCTGCAATGCCTAGAAATATATATGTATAAGCAATGGGAACACTGTCCCACTCTTTCAAAGGGTAGCTCAACAACTTTTGCAAAGAAGTTTCCATATTTTTCAGGGTTCAACTTGTCAAATCCAGAAATGTTTTTCTTTAAAAATGTAAACAAAACAGGAACAAAAAATATGTTGACCAATACAAAACAGATTTATTCTGCAGCCTTTATTGCCCAACTGTCTAGACAGGGTTTCAACTTTTGCAAAGACAATCAGTTAGTCAGTCAAAACACTTTTATTCGATTATTTATAATCATAAAAAGACACAGGTACAAACAATTCATATCAAGTATACAAAAGACATTTAACATTAAAAACTTAAAAAAAAACTTTAGAATTCATCAAAATGTATCTCAGGCAGGGGAACAGAGCATAAAGATATTCATATGATCACCATCTAATACGATTAAAATCAGGCAGGAATATTCGGGGCACATAAACTCTTTGTCTTAATCCGCACCGCAGCCACTAAAAAACTTGCAACATGGAATATATCACGGGCACTACTTAGCATTTGCAAATAAATGAGGGCAGGCCTGACCTGTATGAGTCCCGCCTCCCTCAGAATAGGCAACAAAAATGTTTTCCTAATCTCTGAGTAGTGCCCGCAAAACATAATAAAATGTAAAGTGTCTTGTGCAGAAAAGTCATCACACTTGCAGGGGTTAGAATTTTCTGGTTTACACCATGTCGGAAAAAGCCCAATGTTAAATGAATTAGATTAAAACGAAATCTAGTCAAGAGATACCGGTGGAAGGGTCTAGTTACTAATTTTAGGTAGGGCTCGAGTGCAGGAGAGGTTACTAATGCGTAGTTAGCTTTTACAAGGGTTTTTTCAGTTCCTGCTCCTCCCTTTCTAATACAAACATATTTAAGAGAGCAATTTTTGTCCAACTCTCTCTTGATACAATCAATCAATCAATCAATCATATCATTTGTAAAGCGCACTACTCACCCATGAGGGTCTCAAGGCGCTGGAGTGGGGAATGCTGCTGCTGCTTGAAAAGCCAGGTCTTGAGGAGTTTGCTGAAGGTCAGCAGATCTTGGGTCTGCCGTAGGTGGATGGGGAGCGTGTTCCAGGTCTTTGCGGCGAGGTGGGAAAACGATCTGCCGCCTGAGGTCGCTCCTCTCGAAGTGGGGGACTGTAGCGAGGTCGGCGGAGCGGAGCTGGCGGGTGGGGTTGTAGAAGCAGAGTCGTCTGTTGAGGTACGTTGGTCCGGTGTTGTGGAGTGCCTTGTGTGCGCAGGTGAGGAGCTTGAAGGTTATCCTCTTGTTGACCGGGAGCCAGTGCAGGTCTCTCAGGTGGGGTGTGGTGTGGCTGTGGCGAGGGATGTCGAGGATCAGACGTGCAGAGGTGTTCTGGATGCGTTGGAGCAGTTTTATGAGTTTGACCGAGGCTCCTGCGTAGAGGGCGTTTCCATAGTCCAACCGACTGCTGACAAGGGCCTGGGTGACTGTTCTTCTCGTTTCAGTGGGGATCCACTTGTAGATCCTACGGAGCATGCGGAGGGTGTTGAAGCAGGAGGAGGAGACGGCGTTGACAATCAGGGGAGGAATAAAGCTCAGGGCGCCCTAGTCTTATGAACATTGTTTTAATGTAGACCAGCCAAGGGATCTTGCTGGCTCTATCCAAGGCTAAACAATCCTTTAGGATCAAGTGATTCAGTGAAATTTCCTGGTTAAGCCAGGTCTTTAGCTAGCAAATCAGTGGGGCATTTTTCAATAGGTCTGTAACATAACCCAACCTCAGCTCAGTGTGAATTGAAAAAGTAGGGGTGGACTGTGGCACTGATAAAAGCGATCTTAAAAATTTGTTTTCAACAACTTGAATCCTATCTTGGGGTGTATAACCCCAAATTGCAGAGCCATATGTAGCAATTGCTAAACATTTCGATTTATACACTTTTATGATTGCCTCCATTGGTCTGGCGCCCAAACGCTTTGCAAATCCCATAAGGGCTGAGGTGGATCTGGCTACCGCATTACTTTTGTACTTCTGCTGTGGGTCCCAGGTGCCTCTTTCGTCGAAGAGGACCCCTAGATATGTAA
This sequence comes from Lissotriton vulgaris, assembly GCF_964263255.1. Classification (NCBI taxonomy): domain Eukaryota; kingdom Metazoa; phylum Chordata; class Amphibia; order Caudata; family Salamandridae; genus Lissotriton; species Lissotriton vulgaris. The sequence goes on from NC_141685.1 coordinate 4,941,991, forward strand.
AAATGGGCACCCTCTTAACCTCAGCACCACAGCAAAAGAAAGATTTCATTTTCTTTTTTCTACTGTATTCCCCTACAATCATAACCTGAGATTTTTTTGTTTATTTTCAAATCCAGGGATGCCATAAAATTACCAAAAGAATCCAATAGTTTTTGCAATCCTACCCCAGAGCGGGCTAATAGGACGGCATCGTCCGCATATAGGAGAACCAGAATTACAGTATCTCCCATACGCGGAACATCCAAAGAAGCCTCACCTGAAGATATCTCCAGGGCATTTATGTATAGTGTAAAGAGAAGGGGGGCCAAAATACACCCCTGCCTGACCCCCCCCCTCTAAACTAAAGTGGCTGGTGCATCTCCTCTCCTGTGTAACCCTGACTGACGCTAAAAGACCACAATGAAGGTAAGCTAAATAATTTACCAGTGATGGATCAATGCCCAAATCCAATAAAATTTGCCACAACTTTGATCTGTTCACCAGGTCAAAGGCTGTCGAGAGGTCCATAAAACCCATGTAGAGGGATCCCTCCTTGGCTATTGTGTATTTCCTTATTAAAAGCAGTAAGTTCAGGCACTGATCAAGGGTGCTTCTCTTTGGTCTAAAACCATATTGGAGGTTTGAGAGGACCCCTCTGCCATCCAACCAATCCATCAGTTTATACAAAATGACTCTGGAAGATTTTAACTGCAGAGTCTATCAAGGAAATAGGTCTATAGCAAGAGGGGTCACTTCTCTGCCCCTTTTCAAAAACCGGGATAATAGTTGATGTTGCCCATAATGCAGGAAACCCATTTGATTCTGACACATTATAGACATTTGTCAGGATCTTAGCCCAAAATTTAGGAGCACTCTTGTACAGATCTGCCGGGACCCCATCCGGGCCCGGCGCTTTATTCTTTGACATCTCTACAATTGCTCTTTCAACGTCAGACACCTCAAAGACTACAGGGGAGACTGACTGCATAGAAGGTATGTCAATTAAAGGGGTCTCATCACCCTGATTCCCATAAATGTTCCCAAAATGTGCTAGCCAATGATCATCTGGAATATTACATTCCAGAGAAGTGTTCTCTGCACCAGAGAAAAAACGATGTTTAACAGTAGACCAACATTTTTCACTGTCCCGCAGAACTTCATCTGATAAAAGTTTACTCCAGGCTTCATATTTAATCTGCTGTTTACGATGTAAAATAGCCTGTTTGTACGATTTTCTTAAACTTGCAATCCTTTCCCTGTTTCTTGGTCTAACTTTCAAGGCTTTAAGCAGGGCCGAATGTGCCTGGGAACAGCTACTGTCAAACCATCTTTCACCTTGACAAGGTCCAGATTTATTTTTGACAGTCAGATCAATTTTTATCTGGTTGCATATGGCATCAAAAGCACCAACTATCTTCATACTCGGCGCATAATTATCCATGCATATGGCTGCATCAGATTCAACCTTGGTCAAGACTTTCTGTAGGAAGGTTTCCTGAACCACCTTTGACCATTTAAGTCTTCTCCCTGGTCTTTTGGAATCAGGTCACTAACTCCCTGGATATGGCTTTCTTTAAAACCCAAAGCAGCTCCTGAATCCACCTCTAAAATCACAGGATTATGGTCACTAAAAACAGACACTACAACCTTATATGACAAAACACTGGATAAAACAAAAGATGACAAAGAAATATAATCAATAACAGTACCCGTGTCTTTCCCTTTAATTGTGGGAACCCTCGGTCCACCAGCATCACACCCCGATTCAAAAAAATTCATAGTATCCAGGATATTCTCCAAGGCCTCCCCTTGTTTCGTATGATCAAAGTGTGTAAACACAGAATAGGGGGACCCTTGCTGATCTATGTTACAATCTAGGCTACACGGGTGTATATTGAAATCGCCCATTAAAATGACATCAAAAGTGTTTTGTTTGGATCAATATTCCAATAAGGGGGACTAGATGTTGGTTAATAAAATCAGTCTCCCCTGAATTATAAAAATTAATAAATAGCATTTTTGAAGTTTTTGAACCAGACAACTCAACTATTAAACAGTTAGAAGATCCTGACTCTAGCTGCTTTAAAGTGCCATACAATTCAAGTGAGAAATAGAGCTAAGCCTTCCTTTGCTCTACCAGCCAAACCAGGAATTGCGGGTATGCCATATTGACTATACCCGTCTAAGAAAAAACTATTTGCCGTGTCCCACGTTTCTTGTACTGCTATTATATCATACAATTTTTAAAATGCCACCCAATTCTTGTCTCCTCTTTTTGACCTTCTTCCTGCAATATTTCAACTAAGGGTCTTGCAGGGGGTGACTTGGTTATGCTCAATAGCACTCACCCCTGGTGTATGAATTATATCTTTTTGTCAGTCATTCTCCTCCAGTTGGGGTAATGGAGAAAAATGATTAGTCCGAGCTAAATCCATAACCTGAGAGCTTTGGGATCCTGAGTGTGTTTTTGGGGCCACTTCTAGTTCATTAGAGCTCTGAACAGGCTGACCCGCGATTTGGGGAGAAACAGAACTTTGGGCAGTACGTGGGGTCAACTTCCTCCTCCATATTGGAAGAGGTGGGAGTGTACAACGAGCGTTTATCTGTATGACTGAGGGTGGGTAGAAGTAGCCCAAAGTATTCGTTAGATCAGATCCATCCTAGAACAATGTATCAATCAATCTATCTGCTACATCAAGTTCACAACAATACAGTCCCCTTACAGGCACTTAGGGCGATGTCCAACCCATCCTACCCTTCTAGCCATACTAATGCTTAAAGAGATATCTATATCCCCACTAGAGTACTGCCTACACCAATTCCTAGACTGTCTTAAAAGCTCCTGAGTGGAGTCTATGCAATTTTCTTCAAGTGGGGGTACTCCTGTGAGTTCGGCCACCAAGGGGACTGCTTCAGGAGGGAGATGCAACTTAATCTTGCAGGGCTTTAATGAATTCTTGTCAGCATTGGGGCACCCTTCTAGTTTCTTTTGCCCTGTAATATTACCAGCTGCAGGTACAGCAAAGGAAGAAGGATTAACAGAAACATATTGTTTGGTAATCACGTTCAGGCCATTATTATCTGGTGTCAGGATGGCTTGAACCTTAGTTAGGGTTGACCGGACATTGGTGGAATAACTCTCCTTGCGCCCTGCCTCAGATATATATGGTTGCTGGGCTTGTATAGATGATTCATGCTGCCCTCTATATTCTTTAACAAAGAAATCAATTAGGTCACATCTCAGTCCTGCAACACATGTGTTAAGCGTATCCACAATGTCTTTGGCAATTCCCACTAAGACAGGGTCTAAACATGAACTAAACATATCCTCTACCATATCACTCAATTTTTTAATATAACAGAGTCATTATTACTGTATGAGTCAGTTACACGTTTCGTCTTTCTTGGGTATTTCTTAGTGCTTTGTTTTCCCACATTCTGTTGTACACTTACTCCCAGAGACTCTTCTGGGCGGGATTGGGAATCCAGGGCATCAACGCCGACTATCCCCAATATAGTGTTTTCTGCCTCACTAGCATTCGTGGGATTTTTTAGTACTGCCAGAGTCTCAAAATGTACCCCAGGGGTAGGCATATCAATTGTCACAGTCCCTTCTGTCGCAATTACGGGTGGACTCAATCCCAGTTCCTTCTCTGCGTTGGCGATCTCTTTACTTATAACGCCCACTGCTGAGGTCAAATATGAGATAATCGAGTCCGACTTCTGCGGTACTTTTGCCTTTTGGCCCCCCTGCCCCCCATTACACAATTGTTTGCGCTTACCCATTAGCAGGACTTAGGGGGGTGGCCCGGCCCAACCTCTTCTGGCCCCAGTCGGCCACAGACGGCCCGCCCTTTGCCTGGGCTTAGCATGGCACCCTCCCGCGCACGTCCCGCGGTACGGGAGGGGTGAGTCGTTGATGTAGGGCTGGAGGGAGGGGCTGTGGCACGCGCTCGTTGTTCCATGGTCACTTGTGGGACAGGTAGTCCTTCTCTCTCCCCCTGCGCGGTCCGAAGAATCTGCAAAGACAAGATTAAGACAAAAACTGTCTGGGGTACAAAAGATTGGCAAGTACAGGGAATAGAAGGTTTGTTTAGATCCTGTATCACCCCTTAGCAAACTGTTTTTGAATAACACTGTCCAACAGTCGTTCTGCCTTAGGTTAGCCAAGATCAAAGACATGAACACTCCGTCCACACCTGCACCTGCAAGTATTAGCACTACACAGGGGGAGGTCGACGTACATACTATTTTGCATCACAACAGATCAGATCCAGATTGGAACAAATGATTAATCTGGCCCACAAGCACCTGTCAAGATAGATTCCTGAAAAAATCACAGGGTTTCACCATCAATAGGCCAGACTTACGCTATAATCAAAGACAGCATCCAGGGGTAATAACAACATACATTGTAGGGAAACGTTGCCTTGATTGGCTACAGAAAGCTACACTAGAGGATGTGAATCAACATTTGACTTTAATTCAAGTAGGCACAGACCTTAGGGATTTCTTGCTAGGACCAAGAAAACCGCGTCAAAAACATGTTATATTTGCCGGTATCTACCCTGTTTATAATGAAGTATGGAAGGTTACCCAAGCTGAGACTGCAGAAAGAATACGAGAAATGTATGGTATTAATTTAGAGAAATCCCTTGCTGTAGTAGACAATGTGTTAAGGACTCTGTTGTCCAGAATATATTCATTGGGCAGCAGTGTGTCTTCTGCCATAGACATTATGGAACAAGACTTGGTCATGTTGCAACATGGTCAGTCTCAACTACGTTCTATCATGCTATTAGGCTGGACGCTACAAAAGTTGCGTGCAGCCTAGATGCCTTGCCGTTTAATCAATACTATGTTACTGTTTTCAGAATTCAATCTCACTGATAAACAGATCAAACTGGCACAAAGGGGAAGCAGCCTAAACGGTGCTGAGCATTGAAAAACTGGAAAGATGACCATTCACTATGGCAGAAAAAACAGCTACTGTGTGTGTAATACATGGTAAAATCACTCTGCCTGTTATAACTTTCCGTTTTCAGTATTGCCTCAAACTATACCAGCAGGCAAATATGAAAGGTTGGGTAAAGGATACAACAAGACATCCTGGGATTTACCTTACACACACAGATGTTGGAGTGGGGTCGTGAAGTGCTTCTTAGCTGTACTAACTGTGAATACGCACTAAGCGGTTCTCACCTATGCCAGGGTATTAACTTACACTGGGCCTGAGATGGTTTCACTTCAAACTTATCCTGCCACCTGCAAGGTTCACCGGCTGCAGTGATTAATCCAACTTTTGGACAACTTTCGAATGGGAGTTACATTATGTTGAATGATCACAGCTGCTGTGGCATGTTGTCAGGTATTCCATATCTATTAACGGTTACATCCAAGGTCACTTGCTGTATGCAAGTCTTGTTCCCCCAAATAGACACAGTCAGGGAGTCGCCACTATGGCCTTCATTGAACATCTCTTCTATACGAATTGATACTTTAACCCCTTCCATGCTCATGACGAGCTCAGCTCGTCATGAGGCACAGTTGAGCTGTGCTGATGACGAGCTGAGCTCGTCATGAATATAGTAGAATAGAAATTTCCAGCACAGGGGAAAAATAACCACAGCAGCGATGTGGTTAAGCAGAATGAAAGCCATTCTTATACAACAAACGGTGCCTCAGACCTCGGCCAAAGCTACCTATGCTCTACAAGTCGCAAGCACCTCTGCAAAGATACAAGCCCTTTTGAATACAAACTGCCCTATACATTTCTCAGAAATGTTGCAATGTATCTTAAACATGTCTGATACGAGCGGTATTGTTCATTTATTTAAGAACATGTGTGCAGGACTGTTATCACCTTTTCAAGCAGTCTTCAGAATACTTCCAAATTTTGTGTACTCTGTGTTTGGTGGGCTGCTGCTTTTTTTGGGACTTGTTGCATGGATACTCTTTTTGCTCCTATTGCTACGATATGGCAAGCCAAATCAGCAGCGCCACTCCAAGCACCATAGAGCAAGCTCTACTGGAGATGAAGTGTCGTGAGCGCATTGTCCAAATTTTAGGTTTACCTCTTCTACGAGAACTAAATACCACATGGTTTGTGTTGTTTAGACCAAATTGGCAGGATTGCAGCTTACCTGTTCTACGCTGCCTGCTTTGCGGTGAAGAATGCGTGTTAGACATCTGTCTAACACTCCCATCAGTCATGCCTACGGAAACCAATTATCTGCTGGTCCCAGTAACGGACCATGCTATGTGTTGTTCCCATAGGCTACCAATCCTGATGACAGCTTTCATTGAGGCCTCACAGACGCAAATTTCTGATGCTGAGGTACGAGCCGAAACAGCAGGCGCTCAGGTAACATCCGATTCGAACATTGCTGATTCGTCCAATTCTGAAGGCGATGATTCTTATCTATGTGCGACTGATCTTCTAAACGAGGTAATCCAACTTTCACCTATGATGGTAGATGACGTTTTGTCTACAGGACTGGAAGATTTTATGTTTTCTCCAACTCTGAACACTGACTTTTGATTAAGGCACCCAGTGTACCATGTGACTCTAAATTTGACCTTCAATTTTTTCAAAACAAGAGACTAGACTTGAAACTTTTTCCCGATGATTGATGAATTTTTTCTCCATAATTTTATTTTTCATTTTTGGCACAGTGACCTGCTTATAGTAGACCTATTCTTAGAGAACAGATTTCTTTGAAACACTTTCTAGACGATCACGATTAATTTATGTAATCTGAGATTAAATGGTTTCTGCCTTTTTTCTTCTGTATATACGAGCCATTTTATCAGGTGTGTATATTTATAGCTCATTCATTTAGCATTCATTGCCAATTTATGCTTAGAATGAAACATTGCTTTAATATGTACAGCACCATTGCAATTTTATACATAGCAATAGTTTTAAAATGTTTTTAGAAATGATTTTAGCATATCATGTGAAAACTCTATTTTAGATATGTTTGACATATTTAGGATTTAGTAATGTCGTTCATGCGAAACTGGAGTGGGTGTTGTGTCAATTTAGATACCGCATATAGGTTTCCCGATTTACGCCATTATATAGGCACAATTCGCAATGTCCTTATATAGGCATAGAAATCATACCCTTATCTAGGCATTATCCATGCAAACCAAATACAGACATGGTCACCTATATCCGCCCATCTACGTCACAACAAGTTCTTGGAAAACCAAGCTCTCAAACCTTTAGGACTTCCCCTTGCTTGGATCATTGATTTCTCCAAGAACTCATTCATTATGTATGAACATCTATTCCTTAGGGGTTCATTCATGACATTCCTCTGCCCAACATTTACGTCAATACTGGCATTCCTAAACACCTTCAAGGTATAAGTATACCTTCAATTACTAGGGCAAGCTATGGCTGTATACTTGCATGGCTCGCCACGGCAAGTTCGGAAGGAAGTACGAATCCTCGCCTGACGCACTGACCAGACGCTGCCATCCTCCTCGTAGAGAATCCAGCTCCAGTGTTTTCTGATTCCCCTTGCGGGGTGTTAGAAGATTGAGACCCGGAAAGTGATTCCAATCTTTCCCATTCTAAGGTATGGAGCAGATTAGAACCTAGAGGGACTCTTGGCAACTATGGCAAACTAAACTATAGCTAGCTATACTTTAGAGCACCTACTTCTTACCTCGTACTTCACTTAGGATAGGTACACTGGGGTAGAAATATTTAGAAGCACCAGATTATTCACATTTTAGCCTGTGTTATTTATGTATGTATTTTTATGAATATATGTCAAAGCTACAACCATGCTATTGCAGTAATGTCTAATCCTACTTCTAACGCTGTACGCATTATACTTTTCATTCTGTCTTACGATTGTAGCAGTTCATATCTCTTGTACGAGAAATAAGACTGTTCAATAAACCCTTTTTATTGAAATGTCCATCTATCTATTTCTGTGTACAACTCTGTAGAAACGAAGCATGCGCGATTGACTGAGTGAAACTGTTATCTATTGTTTCCACGATTCTGAGACTGTTCTGATTCTAAAGGGAAACAAAGTTGTAATGTTTATACGGTTGTCAGAAACTAATCCCTTCTTGTAGTTTCCAAAAGTTTTTAGTGACCTCTGAGTTAGTTGGCACACACAAGTAATTAAGTTTAATGTATTCGATAGGAGCATACTGACCTCAGTCCTATGCTAAAACTAAAGTATATATTATTCCAATAAGCAGAGCCTATCCGGGATATAGGAACTACACTACAAGCGCTCTGGTGCTAAGGTGTGTTCATGGTACAGGGCTGCTGTAATCAGTGCCAGCACAAGGGAAAGGGACGGAGAGAGCCATATCTTTGACAATATGGTGCTCACCTGCTCCCTCCCTGTCACGCAAAGCATCGCAGCCTCGCTGGAGGAGGGTGGGTTGCACTGTATTGCGTCGAGATTTGGTGAATCTCCCCCGAAATGTCTTTTGCAACTAGTTAAACATTTTGAATTCTCATTCCATTATGTTTCAATTAAGTAATTTTAGATATCTTTACATCCAACAGACAACAAGCCTTGAATGTGTGAAATGACCATCAATAATGAAGCGAATGCTGTAAATCTTCAATAATAGCAGAAATAATGAGCTTCAGTATTCAGAAAAACATCAGCGCAGTCGGCGATAGGGGAACCTACACACAAACAGACAGATCCCAGATGAAGCATCAAGGGCAGTTCAGTGATTGTAAGAGTCTGAGCTGTGCACCTCCACGCTACAAGACGAAGAAATGACCTTAGGAAAATTAAGGCAACAACAATAACAAATCGCCTCCTGTATAAACAATTGCCTAACACCAGCTTTGATCATGGGATCGGTATGATGTGATTACAACAGTGCTCTGTTTTCTAAAATGATGACAAGCCATCATTCCGTGCTCTAGGTGTATTGTAAACTCTTTCTGGCCAAACCACAGTAACCAGAGAAAAGCACAACCGAGCGGAGCCAAACAACTGACGGGTAAAGGAAAGAGGAGTTCTTATATCTACAATACAAGACTGTCCCAATTTGCACCGGCCAGAAGGAAGATACATCTTTACCCGCAAGCATGCATAGCCATAATCCAATCTAATGGCACAATCATCTACAAAGACACCTTCTACGTATTAGGAGTGTGGCAAATATTTGGTGGCTATTGCATTTTATTGTTAAAACTGAAATCTAACATGCGAAATACTGCGCACATATAAAGTATGTGAGAAAAACACAAATGCCTCATCAGCCATGTTGGCCCATCAAGAAATGCAGTCGTGGGATGTAGACCAATATATACCCGACCCACAGACACTAACCAAGAAAGAAGAATCACATACATGCAGCAAGAGCTTTCGTTTGTCATCACTACTCAAGCTTCATCAGCACACGTACACAGGACAAAAAACATTCAAGTGCAATGAATGTGGGAAGAGCTTTAGTCGATTATCAGACCTACAAAGACATAATCAAACACATACAGGGGAAAAGCCATTTAAATGCAGTGAATGCTTGAAGTGCTTTAGGCATATGTCAATCCTCCAAAACCATCAACGAATACACACAGGGGAAAAACCATTTAAATGCAGTGAATGCGTGAAGTGCTTTAGTCAGTTATCAAACCTCCAAACACATCAGCGAACACACACAGGGGAAAAGCCATTCAACTGCAGTGAATGTGCAAAGTGCTTTAGTGAGTTATCAGGCCTTCAAAGACATCAGCGAACACACACAGGGGAAAAGCCATTCAAGTGCAGTGAATGTGCAAAGTGCTTTAGTCAGTTATCAAGCCTTCAAACACATCAGCGAACACACACAGGGGAAAAACCCTATCATTGTAGTGAATGTGACAGTAGTTTTCGCTTCTCTTCCGCATTAAGGTATCATCTGCGAACTCACACAGGAGAAAAACCATTCAAGTGCAATGAATGTGGGAAGAGCTTTAGCCGATTATCACTTCTAAAAAGACATAATCGATCACACACAGGTGAAAAACCATTCAAGTGCTGTGAATGTATGAAGAGCTTTAGTCAGTTATCATACCTTAAAAGTCATCAGCGAACACACACAGGAGAAAAACCATTCAAGTGCTGTGAATGTGAGAAGAGTTTTAGTGAGTTTTCAACCCTTAGAAGTCATCAGCGAACACACACAGGGGAAAAACCATTCAAGTGCTGTGAATGTGTGAAGAGTTTTAGTGAGTTATCAACCCTTAAAAGTCATCAGCGAACACACACAGGTGAAAAACCTTTTCAATGCAGTGAATGTGTGAAGAGCTTTAGTCGATTATCAGACCTACAAAGTCATCAGCGATCACACACAGGGGAAAACACCTTTCAATGTAGTGACTGTGACAGTAGTTTTTGCTTCTCTTCAGCATTAAGGCATCATCAGCAAACTCACAGAGGATTCAAGTGCAGTAAATGTGCAAAGTGCTTTAGTCAGTTATCACACCTTCAAAGACATAATCAAACACACACAGGGGAAACACCATTACAGTGCAATGAATGTGGGAAGAGCTTTAGTCTAATATCACTTCTACAAAGACATCAGCGAACACATACAAGGGAAAAACCATTCAAGTGCTGTGAATGTGTGAAGAGCTTTAGTCAGTTATCACACCTTCAAAGTCATCAGCGAACGCACACAGGAGAAAAACCGTTCAAGTGCTGTGAATGTGTGAAGAGCTTTAGTCAGTTATCAAACCTTCAAAGTCATCAGCGAATACACACAGGGGAAAAACCATTCAAATGCAGTGAATGTGTGAAGAGATTCAGTCGATTATCAGACCTACAAAGTCATAATCGAAGACACACAGGGGAAAAACCCTATCATTGTAGTGAATGTGACAGTAGTTTTCGCTTCTCTTCAGCTTTAAGGCGTCATCAGCAAACTCACACAGGAGAAAACACATTTAAATGCTGTGAATGTGGGAAAAGCTTTAGTCGATTATCAGAGCTACAAAGTCATCAGCGAACACACACGGGAAAAGCCATTCAAGTGCAGTGAATGTGCAAAGTGCTTTAGTGAGTTATCAAGCCTTCAAACACATTAGTGAACACACACAGGGTAAAAACCTTATCATTGTAGCAAATGTGAGTAGTTTTCACTTCTCTTCAGCATTAAGGTATCATCAGCGAACTCACACAGGAGTAAAACCATTCAAGTGCAATGAATATGGGAAGAGCTTTAGTCAATTATCAAACCTACAAAGACAGCGAACACACACAGGAGAAAAACCATTCAAGTGCTGTGAATGTGCAAAGTGCTTTAGTGAGTTATCAAGCCTTCAAAGACATCAGCGAACACACACAGTAGAAAATCCATTCAAGTGCACTGAAAGTGCAAAGTGCTTTAGTGAGTTATCAAGTCTTCAAACACATCAGCGAACACACACAGGGGAAAAACCCTATCATTGTAGTGAATGTGTTAGACCTGGCATCTTTGGCATGGTTTCCTCTGTCTTTTTGCCTCTGCCTCCTGTATTTTTGAAGCTGTGCTGGATTTTGTTTTTGCTGCTTTAGATGCTTTGGGCACTTTGCCACTGCTGATCCGTGTCAAAGTGCAAGTGCTTCCTGTGTAAATTGTTATTGTGATTGGAAATCCATGTTTGGCACATTTGTGTCACCAGGATGTCCCTAGTAAAGTGCACTGATTGTACCAGGGCAGGATACTCAAATGCTACTAGTGGGCCTGCAGCACTGATTGTGCCACCCACATGAGTAGCCCTAAAATGGGGTCTTAGGCCTGCCCCTCCAGTACCTGTGTGCAGTCTGTGAACTGCCATGTCAACCTGGCCAGTGTCCCCACTGACCAGGCCTAACCCTTCCCTTTCTGTACACATTGGACATCCCTGTGGAAGGCCCTAGGTGCCCCCCTGGGCAGGGTGCAGTGTATGTGAAAGGTAGAGCATGTCCCAGAGTAGGTGACATGCTCTGGTAGTGAACAACAGCCATTTTCATTTTTAACTACTGTAAGGCTATCTTGCCCCATAGGCTATCATGGGGAATGCTGGATACAGTGGCTACCAGCATATCTTCCCATTAGAGCAAGATAGGACATAAAAGTCTGGTACTCCTGAACTCAGAATTTAATAACACATCTTTTAGGCAAAGGTTGTTTTTAAATCCTTTGTTTGAGGACAGCACTTTTAGAAAGTAGCTGTTCTCTTGTCTGACCTTTCTGTGTGCCTTGGAACAAAGTAAAGACTGGTATAAAAAGGGCTACCCAGACTACAAAAAATTAGATGATCCTGAAAACAAGAAGGAACCTCTGCCAAGGAGATAGCTGGAAGACTGAAAAAGAAGAACTGCCTTGCTGTGTGATGCTGGACTGACCTGCAGTTGATTTGCTGCCTAGGAGAGGTGAATGACTTTGTTGTTTCTTTGTTCCCTTGCTTGAAAGAATCTCCAAGGGCCTGTTGTGAGCTGGCCTCCTGTTAAGAAGTCCCAGGATCAAAAGGATGTCACCCTCAGCTTCCCTGAACTCTGAGTTCTGTCCTTCCTAGAGTGCTTGGGCCAGTTGTGGTGCCTCTGGAAGTTGTACCTGTGTTGGGAAGCTGGAAACCAAGATTTGAGAGACTTTGCTGAAGAAAAATTATTGCATCGCTCCATTGCAGAGCGCATCCCTGTCAGTGCGAGGAAATTCCTGCCGCCATGAAGGTCGAGATCGTCGCAGCGCCTGTTACGGGTGCCAGAGACGACGCACTCTTCATTAGCGAGTATCGTCGCAGAGACTGTTGTCACTGGGGGAGATCGTCGCACCGCCGGTTTACGGGCTGTTTCACATCGCTGCAAACATCGACGCAGAGCCATCGCATCGAGGGGCCGCGAGAGGAGAAGATCATCGCTCAGCCCCGGAGGTCGTCGCATCGTACCTTTGCGAGAGAAAACTTCCTTCTCAACCTACGCAGCGGAATCCACACAAGTCATCCACTCCCTCCCCATACAGACCGGATTCGTCGCAACACGTCCGCTGCTGCAGCGGGGCTGTCGCTAACGCCTCCCTAGGGTCTCAGGAGGGACACATCGCTTGTTTTCTATTGCTACAGCTTCTGTTCTTGGAACTTTATATTGCAAACAAAGGTACTGTGGCTAAAACGTGACGCAACTGTGGATTATTTTATTGCAAACCTTAAGAACACTTTGCAACCATTTTCTTGAACTGTGTATGTTGGATTTTTGTCGTTTTGATCTAGTTTAGTTTAGAGTAAATAGCCTTATTTTTCAAACTATTGTGGAGTCCATTTGTGGTGTTTTCACTGTGTTACTGTGAGTGTTGGTACAAATACTTTGCACATTGCCTTTGATATGCCTGACTGCCCGTGCCAAGCTACCAAGGTGGTGAGCAGGGGCTATCTAAAGAGTGTTTCCTCCTTACCATGACTAGAAGCAAGGGTCACTATTTGGACAGTGGTACCTACCCTTGCCAGCTAGAGACCCCCAGTTCTAACAGAATGTGACAGTAGTTTTCGCTTCTCTTCAGCCTTAAGGTATCATCAGCGAACTCACACAGGAGAAAAAACATTCAAGTGCAATGAATGTGGGAAGAGTTTTAGTCAATTATCAAACCTACAAACATATTAGCGAACACATAATATTGTTGATTTTTATTTGGTGAAGAAGAGATATAAAGAAAAATATTCAATCGCACCTGATCACACTACCTGTAAAAGCAACACTTAACAATACTGGGACTAACAACGGTACTTTTGACTAACTTGTCGGATTAGTAATAAGACCTATAAACCCAACACACCCAGAGTGGACATGTTGTCAGGGCTCTGGAGATGGAGGCTTCATTGGTAAAATTTATGTTTTACTACTAGCAAATGCCACTGCAGTATATGTAATGAACTAAAGCGAAGCTCAGGTGTTTAAGAAATAGCCTATTGTTAGATATAATAGAGCATATACCTTGTTTTAAGTAACGTTTGCTGCATCTTTTACACACTGTTATTGGCTGATTGATCAGCTCGTGCCTCGAGCCTTATAACGAAGTGTGACCTGTGGCTCCTCTCCGACTTGGCTCTCCGTATTAATTTTGTGTCTTGCCAAACTCTACTTTTTACCAGAATTGAGCCATTGTAAGTTGTAGACTCTGTTTGAAGAATATGGTGAAATAGCGAAATCCCACATCAAAAGCCTATATGTTGTAATGTGCAAATTTAGATGTTTGAAATTCAATAAAACTGAGTTAAACCAAAAGCATATGTGTGCTAGGACAATCAGTTGCACTCCCAGCAACTCGTCTTCCACACTGATTGTCCCTTGGTCTCAAATGTTCTGAAGGATTTGTCGTATGAATCTCAGAAGTGGCAGTGACATTCATGAAACTAAATCTAATAAGTGTGTGGGAGATAGAGAGGAGGAGAGATAAAGAGAGCGAGAGAGACAAAGAAAGGAGGAGAAAAAGAAAGAGGAATGGAAGGAGGGGGAACAGCACGTTATTTGTATTCACCTAAAAATAGAAGCAGCCAAATACATGTCAATGTGTGACATCACCAGAGAAACTGGCTGAACACCTGTGAATGTATATATTTATTTGTGATACCCATAGACCCATGTCATGCCAATTAACGGGCACAAGGAAGGAAAATAGTGAAGGAGGCCATTATCATATGCGAATCACAATGACGTCATATGTCACAAAAAGTGATGTCCGGCCCTTATAATCATTTTCACATGAAAGGTCGATTGCCTGTTTTAAAAACACAAAACAAGAAACGTAAAAATAATGTAAAAAGAGGTTTTTGGTTACAGTTTTTATACATCATGTGTTTTTCCACTATCAGTTTGTAACTAAACTCCGAAATGACTGAAAGTGTAAATATTTTTAAACAGATATGTTGAACTTGGAAATTACATTGTTAAACAGTTTCAGCACATAAATAAAATGTGCTTTTACTTTGTGTTTCTTTCCTGGCGCTGTTCTTTATCCAGCCCCTAAGCCCCAAAGTGTTTCACATTTATAGAGTATTAAGCAACAGAAGGGCTAATTTTGTCAAGTTCTCTGTTCCGCTCTTGCGCCACTCACACAAACAAACACTCAGAGGCCTGTGTCTGCAGTGCTGGGGCACAAAGTAACAGTTCCCAGTCGCAGGTTAAGGAGCTTGGTGGAACTGTCTCCCTTTTCTAGATAATAGTGGGGGGACCTGTAGGAAGGTGGATATCTGACTATATGGTTGCCCCCACTTTTTGCCTGGTGTTTTGCTGGTTTTTGACTTAGTTGGGCTGGGACCCTGCTAATCAGGGCCCAAGCCTATCTGCTTTCACTGTAAAATGGACTCCATATACTTTAGGTACATACCAGATTGGGTATTGGATCAGCTTTGTGAGCCCCTGTTTAGTGTACCATAGGTACCCAGGGCATAGGTGCATCCAAGGCCTACGATGGGCTGGCCCTCCAAACTGACACCACAGGTCTGTTCCCACAGCCTAGTTAAGGTGGTGTAATCACCCATTACTTGGATATAGTATACCTATATCCATACATATATATAGACACAAATACCCCTATAATCCACTCCTATGGTAGGCCTCGACAATTCTGGAGGCAGAGTGCTTGGTTTTATGTGAGAGGGTGCTCTGGCATGAGCTGAGCACCTCTGCAGCTTTTGGAACCATCTCCGTATAGCTGTTCTATGATATAGCCATATAGCCATACCATATACTTTTAAGTGCATTATAATCCTTGCGGTTAATGCTAACTTTGGTTTGGCTTTATCGAAACATGTTGTGTAAGGTGTCAAACACTTTGGAATACTGCCCCCCCCCCCCGCAACTCCTGGCGGTAGGGGTAGCATTCCACTCTTCTAGAGGGAGAAGACATGTAGTTACTGGTACACTCGTTTAAACTTTAACAGAGCCCTGGCATCACAAAATGGATTGCTGCCTCAGACACGAGTCTGCCCTCCTGC
Source organism: Lissotriton vulgaris (assembly GCF_964263255.1). Lineage (NCBI taxonomy): Eukaryota > Metazoa > Chordata > Amphibia > Caudata > Salamandridae > Lissotriton > Lissotriton vulgaris. The sequence continues at coordinate 4,957,898 of NC_141685.1, forward strand.
TGCTGGACGAAACTCCGGCAGGGGAGGCCTGGACAATAGGTTTCCTGTCAGGGGAGGTGCCAGCACTTCTTCAGACAGGCTGTAGTGTATTGGGGCAGGGAGAGTTGTATTCAGGGAATGCTTTTTCAGACACTGCCTGGGGCACACAAGGTGCTCCATGCATAGCCCAGTTCAAACCTTGCACCCCAGCTCTGGCACGAAACTGGACAAGTGAGGGGGTGTAACCACCCCCTCCCCTGGTCCACCCATAGGAGGGACCTAGCAGGTAGTCCATCCCCCTAACTCAGTCTAAGTATAGGAGCTGTGTCCCTAGGACTTTAGATTCACCTGGACGACATCTTGATGCTAAAATCCCGGAACTTCCGAGAAGTGTGGCTCACTGGTTAGAAGGGGCAGACCCTGAAGCAGAAGTCGGCCCGGGACCAGGGTTCAATTCCCGACGCGGCAGGGTCTTGGGTCAATGTCCGCGGACTCGATAATTCTCGCCTAGGTGCCTATGCTAACCATGGGTCCCACTCTGCAACTCTGGGCAATAGCTTGCTTAATCTCCACAACGGCCCCAGCAGCGCCGGGAATGCCTGGCTTCACCTTGGGGGTGCCCTCTCACAGGGAAAGCCAGGACGGGTTCCCCAGCGGTATACAGCGCCAGGACACCACGTAACGAGGTAACAGTGCGCTTTACAAGTATACATACATACATACATACATGCATACAACTTCGATATTCCATACCGAATGGAAGACTGAGGACATCTCCCTTGTGGTCAAGGAGTGACCACCCTGTTCAAACAGGCACCAACAGCAACTTTGCTGGATAGCAACCTCGAGGGTCCCGCCGGATCCCGAAAAGGCTGCGACACAGGAACTGGACTTCCAGAATTCTCTGACCCGACCCACATCCACAGTGAAGCCGAGACCCGCGGTGGACACGAGAGACGTGGGACTGGAACTCCTGACCTTTCTCCAATTTGCTAACTGCATTGACCCCTGAGTTAACTTGCAGTTGTGCATTGGGGTACTTGAAGCCCCAGACCCGTGGGCCCCGCCTTTGCATTTCATCTCGACGCGTCTTCCCTGTTCCTAGTCCGTTGGCTAGTGAGCCCCTGGAAGACTACTAGTGTAGTTCCTATATTCCCAATAGGCTCTGCACATTGGAAAACTATATCCTATAGGTTAGACATAGGACTGAGGTTGACTAGGTCTCTATTGAATATATTAAATGTAATTATGAATGCCAGCTAGCTCAGAGGTCACTACAAACGTTCTCGAATAAACAAGAAGGGATTTGTTTCTAACAACCGCTTAAAACAACTTTGTTTTCAAAGAGGAAGAAATGTATCTCTAGAGTCACGGAAACAATAGATAGTTATTTCACTCAGTCAATCGTGCATGCTTCGTTTCACCAGAGATGCAGAGAAATAGAGAGACAGGCATTTTCAATAAAAGGTATTTATTGAACAGTCTTCTTTCTCAAGCTTAAGAAATTAACTGCTACAATTGATAAACTAATTGCAAAGTACAATGCGTACAGTATGAAAAGTATTATGAAATAATACTGTAAAAGCATGATATGGTTTCTAAGCCATAAAATACATAAAATACATACATTGATGATTAAAAGACTAAAAGTTCTCAACTGATGTTTCTAAAATATGTCTACCCCGGTGTACCTAACCTAAGTCTAGTACAATGGTAGAAGTAAGTGAGGTGTAGCCTAAGTGTTAGTATTTTCTGCCAAGTATCTTTCCAAGAATTCTCTATGGGTCTAATCACCTCCGTACCTTGGTTTAGAATGTCGGAGATAGAGTATCTCTCTCGCAGGACTCGATCTCCCAGCAACCCGCAAGGGTAACTTGGGAACACTGGAGCTGGATTTCAAGGCCAGAGAAAAGACAGAGTCTCTCAGTGCGTCGGCTGGAGGGTCGGCTTCCTTCGGTCCTTGCTGCAGGAGAGCAGAGTCAGGAAAGGTGATAGTCGAGCTGCTCCAGGCCACCGTGTGCTTGCTAAGGCAAGTGCAGGACTTTTTATACCATAGGTTTGATGTAAGGTTTGGCATAATAATGTCATCAAAGACTTAGTGCATGAAAACTCCATGATTTCTTAGGATAACTTAATATTCAGTAGGGGGAATTTCCTGACTGCTGAAGGCGGGTTTGTCTAAGGAATCGGTGGGCTTTTTGAACTAGTGGAAGTAGCCCTGCCGTATTTAGACTGTATAAGCTATATCTAATTGTTTATAGCTTTTGTTCTATGCCTGTTTTTAGATTAGGATGATTTATAGGATCAGGAAGTTACACTAGGAATCTAAAATGCATCACAACATCGACTCCACAAAATGTATGTTAAACATTACTAAAAGCTGTGTAGAACATATTTTGAAGAATGTGTTTACAATCCCACCCAAAATACAATAAACGCAATTTTGAAACGGTCTGTACATAAACAATTATGAGCATCTATACTGTACGCATGTTAAGTAAAAAAACTACTAAGGCATAAGATATATATACTTTACATAACCTACTAAGTTAACCATAGTTGAATAACATTCATGATAATGGCTCTGTTTTTACGGAAGAAAAAAGTTGAGACCATTTCACGGCATGTTAAATGATAAAGTAAGTCTGTTTCGCTTTTGAAGACCAGGTCAAATATTGTCTCCAGGAAGTACTCAAAGGGAATTTCTTGTTCTCTAAGAATAGTTCTACACTAAGCAGATTGTGGTGTGCCAAAAGTTCAATTTTGAAAAAAGTTCAAATTAAAAGCGTAACAAAAATAGAGTTCACAAGTCAAAAGCGTGAAGGCCAAAATTCAGTGTTCATGGGAACGCTGTGTGTAGATTTCAAAAGTTATTCTCTGAGTCAGGCGAAAACATCAAATCGTCAAGGCTTGAAAAGAAATCATCTACCACAGTGGGTGAAAGCTGAACTACTTTGTTTAGCAGGTCATGTGTGCACAGATGTGGATCATTGATGTTGGCATCAGATGCATAAGCAATATCCGAAGTTGATGTTACCTGTGTGCCTGTTGTCTCTCGTATCTCACCCTCAGTTAGACGTGCCGGTGAGAACTCAATGAATGCCGTCATCAGGATTGGCAACCGTTGGGGACAACAAAATGCATGAGGCGTTACCGGACCTAGCAAGGCGTCGACATCCGATGGCAGGACTGATGGAAGTGTAAGACAGAAGTCCAACACGCATTCTTGTCCGCAAAGCAGGCATCGTAGAACAGGTAAGATGCAATCTTGCCAGAATGGTCTGAATGAAAGTAACCAGGTAGCATTCAGATCTCTTAAACGAGCCAAGCCAAGAATCTGCGTTATTCTCTCACGATACCGCTTGGCTTGGAGTGTCATTTCCATTGTTTGGTGGGTACTGCCGGTGACTGGATTTGCCATATCGGCGCAGGAGAAACAAAAATAGAATACCTGCTACAAGTCCCAAAATGAGACGTAGTCCGCCGAACACAGAGTGCACGAAATTTGAAAAATTCCTAGGACTGCTTCAAATGGTGCTGACAGTCCCGAAAAAACTGACTTAAATACATGTGCTATACCACTCGTATCAGACATGTTTAAGATATGGCTTAAAGTCTCTACAAAATGCGTAGGACAGTTCGTAGAACATAGGGCCAACATTTCTGCAGAGGTCCTTGCAACTTGCAGTGCATACGTCTCTTTAGACGAGGTCAGTGGCACAGTTTTTTGTAAAAGAATTGCTTTCATTCTGCTTAAAGTATCAATTCGTATAGAAGAGATATTCACTGAAGGCCATAATGCCGTCTTCCCATCTGCGTTGCTTTTAGGAAACAATACTTGTATACAACAAGTGACCCTGGATGACACACTCACGAGATAAAGTATCCCTGGCATCATGCCACAACAGCTGTGATCACTCAACATTATATAGCTTCCATTAGAAAGCTGCCTAAAAACTGGGTCTATCACGGTTGTGGGAGCACCGTGCAGGTGGCAGGAAAGGTTATTTGAAGAACCATCACAGGCTCCATGTAAATTAATACTTGAACATAAAAGTGTACCGCTTAGTGACTTTTCACAATGTTTTCCACTAAGAAATACTCTCTTTCCCCTATTCCAATAATTGTGTGTGTATGGTAAAGTCCAGGTTGACTTAATGTATTCCTTACCCAACCTTTCATATAGGCCTACTGGAATGTGTTTTGTGCAGTACTGGAATTGGAAAGTCGTCACTGGTATTGTGATGGTACCATGTATTATCCATTCAATTACAGACTTTTCGGAGACAGTTAATGGTAATATTTCCATTTTTTCAATGCTCAACACCGTATAGTCCGCTCCTCTCTGTGCCAACGAGATTTGTTTATCTGTAAGGTTAAATACAGAAAACACTGACGTGGTGTTTATTAGACGCCATGGCACGTAGCCTGAACTCAGATTTTGTAACGTCCAGCCCAATGTCATTATAGAACGTATGTGAGACTGGCCATGTTTCAACATTAGCAAGTCTTGCTCTATTATGTCAATTGCAGATGATACAATGCTGTCCAAAGAATAAGTTCTGGAGGACAGAGTCATTAACCCATTGTCCACTATAGAGACTTTTCTCTAAATTAATACGATTAATTTCTCGTATTCTTTCTGCAGTTTCCATTTGTGTCACTTTCCAATGTTCGTTGTATGCCGCATATATACCGGCATATATGAAACGTTTTTGACGTGGCTTACGAAGTCCAAGTAAGAAATCACGTAAATCAACGCCTTCTTTAAGTAAAGATAGGTGTTGTTTTATTTGTGGAAGTGTAGATTTCTGTAGCCACTCTAGGCATAGTTTTCCTACACTATAAGTTGTTACTATCCCTGGATGTTGTCTTTGAGAGTATCTAGGGTCTGGCCTGGTCAATATAAATCCTTGTGTTCTATTCAGGAATCTATCTTGACAACTATTAGTGTCTGTGGGCTAGATCAACCATTTTTTTCCAATTTGGATTAATTCTGTTGTGCTGTAAAATCAGATTTACGTCTACCTCCTCATCTGCAGTGCTGTTACTGTCAGGTGTGGCTTTAGGTATGGACGCTTTATTTAGATCTTTTATCTTAGCTATGCCAAGACAAGAGGTTTGCTGAATTGTATCATTTAAAAACATTATTTGTTCTGGAATAATGCAGGCTCTGAATAAGGCTTCTAAACCTTTTACCTGCCAATGTTTTGTGCCCCAGACAGTGTTTGTCTCAATGTTGTCTTTCCAAAAGTCAAAACCTAATGTAGAAAGTTGAGCATAAACGTTTGCAGAATACATTTGTTTAGTATTGGTCAACATGTTTTTTATTCCTGTTTTATTTCCAATTTTGAAATAAAATGATTCTGGATTAGTGAGATTAAACCCTGAGAAGTATGGAAACTTTACATAAAATGTTTTCGAGCTGTCCTTTGGCAGCTTTGGACAATGTTCCCATGATTATAGGAAAAAACATTTCTAGGGTTAGCAGATTTATGCAAATAATGGTGACCATAATGATTATAGCAATACATTTGTTCGTAATTTGATGAACCTTCTAAGTATTCATGTTTCATGAATTTAACTGACATTTCTAAATCAGTCATCATATTATTAACAGTATCAAAGTCCCATTCAATGTGCTTGGTTTTACAAAGTCACTCAAAGAAACCTTGAATTGGTGTGGAATCTGCAGCTACTCCACCATGCCATACATGTCATAATCAGTTCTGTCCCATGCTATACCACCTGGTATAGGGATGGCTGTGATGTTCACTGGTGACAAGTCTCGTCGCTCACGATTTGATGACATGGGAGGTTTCAGGAGTAAGTTGATGTTCTTACTTGCTGTGTCCATTGCACTATATTTTCCATCTATGAATTATCCCAACCTTAAAACCAGAATGAGCCAAAGTAGGAGAAAACATAACCCCATCCCAACCCAGAATTCAATCCTTGGTGAGACCAGGTATATTTTGTCAAATTGATGAAAGAATTCTGTTACTTTTTCTTTAAAAGTTTTACTGACTAGTTTGCCTTCAGGTACACTGGGATCCTCAGAAAATGTATCAAAGTTGATGAAATAGCCAGAGGCATTTCTGTCAATTGTTGGAATTGTATCAGGATTTTTTGGAATCGCCGGTTTTGCTTCTTCCTTTGTCATATTTGTGTAGTCCGATGCCACATCATTTTAGACAGGTGTTTCTTGACAAACTGATATTTGGGTCTCAAGAGGCACAAGTTCCATTGCTTTGATGCATAGTCCTTCTTTTCTCACTGCAGGTATATCAAAGGTGATAAGTCTTTCAGTTTGAACCTCTTGGATTGTAGCAAGATTAGGCTGTCTGCTACATCTTGTGAGTCCACTGGGCCTACTACTTATTATAGGCTGCATGTTGTGGTTTGACCAGGTCGATGGATATGGACCTGTTCTCCTTTTTTCCAGCAAGAAGCGGCAGTACTACTGTTCTTGATCTGAGGTCTGCTAGTACAAGTACTGGTTTTCTGTAAGAAGGCCCAAATTCCTTCTTGTCTGCGATCTTTTCTCTGACTAGATCCCCAATCTTGGGAATCCAGACAGGCCTTGCTGAGACAAGTGGTTTTTCTTCAGTGGTCGTCGGCTTTTCTTGTGTGTTGCTCAGACTTTGTCTTGTTTCATTAAGTCCTGTAAAACAGCCAAACGGTCTTTGATATCAAAGGGTTTTTGTTCCACCACTGAAGTGTGACGATCTAAGTCCTGTATGGACATTCTAGTACCATACAATAATTTGTACAGACTGATTCCACCCAGAGAGTTTCTTGGCAGATTGTTAAGACTGCGTTGGACATTTATTAGATGTTTGACCCACCCATCACCCAAACCTAATACCCTAGCTGTTATAGATTGCTTTATGTCACAGTTTTTTCTTTCCACTACCGCATTTCCCTCAGGATGGAATGGACTTGAGTATAGCAATGCAACGCCCTAAGCTGGCCATAGCCTTTTTGTAAGCCCTAGAGCTAAACGCAGGACCCTGGTCAGATTGTAACGTGCCAATTGCGTATGTGCCGATAAAGACTCGCAAATCTTTTATAACAGTTCTGGCGTCAGCTAAGCGCTGCAGCCACATCCAAATGAATCTTGTGCAGGAATCCACTGTGACCATGATGTATTTATATTTATCATCCTTATGTAAGGGACCACAGTGGTCCAGGTAAACACACGCTAATGATTTATCTGAAATTAGAAGGGGCGTCTGTGCAGGACGTTTCACTGTAGAGACTTTCATCTTCTGGCAAATTTCACATTCTAGAACGTAGTTCCTAGTCTGTTTCCTCATGCGTGGCCACCAATATCTCTGTTTTAATAATGATACTGTGGCCGAAACACCTGCATGTCCAGAGGCGAGCCCCTTCATGCGCTGCTAAGATTAGTCCTAATCTATGTTCCATGTTTGGAATTGCTCTATCACCCACTCCAGGGATTCGAGCAAAAGGAACATTATTCGCATCAGTTATATATGAGTACTTCACTGGAAAGCATTTTAGGAGTGTTTTGCCACTCTCTTTCACTGAATTAGTGACAGCTTGCATTATTTCGCTATCTGTTTTCGTTTTTGAACGAGTGATGCAGCTACGGAAGCCGTTTGCACAGCTGCCTTCGCAGCTTCATCAGCCAATGAATTCCCTGCAACGTGAACGCCATCACGTTGATGACTCAGTGTATGGATCACGTGAGTCTTTTGTAGTTCTTTCTGTAATAGAATTACTTGTTCCCAAAGCACTTTTTGCTTGATTGTGCCACCACTTGCATCTTTAAAACCGTTTTGAACCCAGTTCTGCAGATATTCATTGTAAGACTGGACGCAGCAATACGAATCGCACACTATGAGTGTGGGGAATTCGCGCTGAGCTGTACAGTCCCCGAGTGATTGAGTTTTTGTGACCATTGGTCTGAATTTACCTTTACGCCAGTGACCTTTATCAATCGCGCATGCAGCACTGTAGGCTTTTTTCCCCCACTTGCGGGTTGTGCTGATCCGTCTGTATATATTATACATCCGTAATGTTCTAGAGGCAGAAGCATTCTTGGTCGTATTGGAGGAACTCTTGAGTTTTCAAGTATGGATCAACAACGTATTCAACGTCTGTTGCAGCAAGAGAGTTAACCCATTGTATCCATCTCGGATGTAAAGCCTTAGCATTTGGAATGCTTGCTTTTGTAACTGCCTCTAAGGCAGGGACAGGTATATCAATCATTATGCGTTTTCCCTGTGCCAGGGCTCTCTCTTTTGCTACTGCAGTCTGAACCGCTGTCAGTATTTTTTCTGTTGAAATGAACCTCATTTCAGCTTGTGTGTACAAGTGTGATTTGTATGCTATAGGTACCTTTTCCCCTTCATTAAAGGTTAGGTATGTGAATCTGCATCTCCCTGGGATGATTTGGATAACAAGGTTGCGCACGTTTTCCCGTGTCTGTAAATGTGTTTTCGCTAACATGTCTGTTTGCACTGAACACAAAATCTCTGTGTTTTTGAGTCCAATTAGTTGGTTTGAAATCAGGTTTGATTAGTTCGTAGAGAGGTTTATACCTCTCTGCGTAGTTTAGAACATTCGTTCTTCCAAAATTTAGGAAACCTAGAATCGATTGCAAGTTTTTCAGTGATTTTGGAGGTTGGAGCAGCGCACATTTCTCAAGAAAGTTTGCTGCCAGACTTTTGCCTTCACTTGAAAGTTTGTATCCTAAGAATAGGACGTTGAGGTGGGTAATTTGTGATTTCTTAAAATTGAATTTGTACCCTTCAGAGGCAAACCCAAGTATTATGGTGTTCACTCTTTTCAAGTGCCTGTCCAAATCGTCGTCCGTAAGATAGATGTCATCGACATAAGATAATGCCTCATCATCATACGTTTGTAGTAACTCTGTTACTCTGGCTGAAAATTAACCTGGACTATTCTTGAATCCCTGGGGGAGATGACAAAATTGTCGCAATGTCCCAATTATTGAGAAAGCGGTCAAATACCTGCTTTCAGGTGCAATGTTTTGACAGAAAAGCCCATTGAAAATGTCTAATGTGGTTTTATATTTTTTGCGCACAATGTTACCCATTAGTGCTGCACTATGTGAATTTTGTACTGCAAATGTTTTGCAACAAGAGTTTAAATGTCTGTAATCCAAAACTAGACGATATGAATTGTCTGGTTTGGAGACAGGAAACAAAGGATTGTTCATTGATGAGGTGCATGTTTCAATCACCCTTCTGGTTTGGAGACAGGAAACAAAGGATTGTTCATTGATGAGGTGCCTGTTTCAATCACCCCTTGGTATTCAAAATATATTATTATTTCTCCCTGACCTGTTTTTTTAGCTTCTTGCTTTACTGGGTACTGCCTCTGGGCAGTAGGTTGAGTTTGTAACTGGATTTTATGGAAAGACGAATCCTCATCCCATCCTACATGATTTTTATATAATGCTGGAGTCTGGGCTACTGCCCATTTTCTGGCATATGTATATTTTTTATGAATTGGAATATGATTTGAGAAGGCTGACATAGTGATGTCTTCGCCATGTGGGCACTCCCTGACAAATTCTGGTGGCCAGTCTCGTTCAGCTAGAAGATTGTCATAACCCTTAGATATTAACTGACACAATAGAGGGGAGAGGGTAAAAAAACTGCTCTACCACCCGAACCTCCTTAGTCACTATACTACACACGTAGAGGGGTGGAGAGGAACAAAAAAAACGCAAATAGTGAATTTTACAAATAGTGACAAACTCATATGTTTGAAAAAACTGCCCTCACTCACACACAAGTGTGTGTGACATGCTTCATCATAGGGTCTGCTACAACGCCCTGGCGTAGCCACGTACAGGGCCGAGCATAGGGAGGGGAAACCTATAACATAAAGAAATCACAAACACTAAACGTGACCAACAATGTACTAACCGAGACGTGTTAGTACAAGACTGGGTACAGTGATAAGACAAGGTGCAGTCACAAAAGGTTGTTTAAAACTGACTCCTGGATACCTGATATCCCTTTATTAGTAGGCTCTAAGGCCAAGATTAAAATTCAATAACGGATGGTGGTGTTAAGGAAGGACTATTAGGAAACTATAACACCCATCCTAAACTGCTGAAGTCAACATGTTTTCGACCTGAGTATGTCCCAAATCAGTAGGTCACTTTGTTCTTCGTCAGGACATCTTCTCTGTCCCAGTCCCAAATGCATACTCCTTACCTTAATACGTAGTCGAGGAGATAATGTTAGATCAAATTGATTCAGTCTGTGTACAGGAAGTTCAGACAACACGGAATACATAAACTGTGAAGAAATAAACAAACAACATTTAAAGAGGTGTAATCCAAACATATGAACCCCTTATAGACGCTGTTTCAGGCTTAGTCCCCTTTAATTTATAATACTGCTAATGTATAAAAAGTGCAATTCCTTTATCCCCATTCCTGACTACTAAATAGTTAGTCATTTCCATTCATGTTCAATATTTTTGAACTCAAATAAAATGTAGAGGTGTATCATGAAATTCAGTAGAAGATGTTTAATGCAAAGTTGAGGTTGATTCGAGAGAGTTTATAATTTGATCTGATACTCTAGTTGTGCACTTGATCAAAATCACACATAAGTACTCAATACCATTATTGAGCGTAATTAGGCCCATGGTGTTAATTTAGGCATATTCACTCACTGAGTTTATTAGCCAAGTTCGCTCCCCACGCTGCTGCACGGCTCTGCCTGCATTGTTTTTGCCTAATCTTGTATTTTCCCCTGTGCCTAACTTGCTTTCTTGCCCAGACTTGTTTTTATTCCCCTGTGCCTGTACTTGGTTTCTTGCCCAGACTTGTTTTTATTCCCCTGTGCCTGTACTTGGTTTCTTGCCCAGACTTGTTTTTATTCCCCTGTGCCTGTACTTGCTTTCTTGCCCAGATTTGTTTTTATTCCCCTGTGCCTGTACTTGCTTTCTTACCCAGACTTGTTTTTATTCCCCTGTGCCTAACTTGCTTTCTTGCCCAGACTTGTTTTATTCCCCTGTGCCTGTACTTGCTTTCTTGCAGAGACTTGTTTTTATTCCCCTGTGCCTAACCTGCTCTCTTGCCCAGACTTGTTTTTATTCCTCTGTGCCTGCACTTGTTTTCTTGCCTAAACTTGTTTTTCCTTCCTGTGCCCAGTTCTCCCGCGGCCCCCGCCCGTTTTTCCCGCCGCTGCGTCCCTGCGCCCCCGCCCACCTGCAATCCCATTTGCCGCCCCGCTCCCGCATCCCAGCTGCTCCTCCCTCCCACATCCCCTTATATGGAAGCCGCGCAGCGGTGAAAGGAGCGACCTATGACTCTGCTCGCAGGCAGGTCGCTCTGTAGAAAAAGGTAGGGCTAGGACCTTTCTCAAGATTTGCCCGGCGCTAACCGCCCTTGTACCATTCAAATTTACCAAGCAATGAGGCAGGCGCCGGAGACCAGAAGGCAGGAAACAGGAGTTTATTCCGACGGAGCAGAACACATCAGATCAGACAACAAGGTATCGTCTCGAGGTGCTCTAACAGCCTCTCGGAGGCCTGGCCTCTTATACACTGGTTTATGGCATGTGACCTTCCTTTATTACAATCACAACTTTGTAAGGCAAGGAAAAGACATCCCCGTAATCCTCGTGTTAATCCCACCCCCATATACCTTCACAATAGAGGTCCTCAACCTGCTGATAAGAGGAAGAGTCATCACGCAGCTGAGTGTTTCGTCGAGTCTTAGGATGTGTGCGCCTGATCATGTCACAGGGGTTGGGGAGGCCTGGATCAATAGAGGGTCCTTTGAAGGAGAGCGACCTCATACAATAAGGGTAGTAAATGATATCTCTCGGCTTAGGCAATGGCCTCGGACCTGTGTGGACAGTCGGACACGGGGTGAGGGGCCGTCAATGGAGTGGTATTCATGCCGCGTGGACAATCCAGCGCAGAGGGGAGGTTGCTCAACAGAGGGGCATTCATGGGAGGGGAGGAGGTGTTGGTCAGGCGCTGGCATGACTCCCAAGGACAGGGTCATGCAGAAGGGTCATGCTCATAAGGAGGAGGGAGGGGGAGCCAGGGCGCGCGGAGGATGCTTGCTGGGTCACAGGGGCGCGCTGGCGATAGATCGTGGGCAGGGGGACCATGATATCTAAAATGGCTGCCGTGCACGTAGTACATAGGTGACCTAGAATGGCTGCCGTGCACGTAGTGCATAGGTGACAAGTTGGCGCAGATAATGTTCAGATCGCAAACTAAAATTCCACAGTCCTCCCTTTTAACATGTCTCGCCAACTTGTCAGTTTGGATTTATCCCCATAAGGCCACGTATTTCTACTTCATAGAGGGGGCTCATGTGCTCATTTCGGAAGTCCAAAGTCTTTGGGCACATACAGTTAGAAGCAAGGCCGAGCAAAGGTGGCAGACATTGGATACCTAAGCAACACCCACATAATATTACAATAGGTATCAGTACGAAGGAAAACAACTTCCAACCCCAATTTTTCAAAGTGTCCCAAAACCAGCTCCCAAGCGACCATCCTTCCTGCTCTTGGTGAACCTCTGAGGACAGTCTGTGGAGGTGTTCAATGGCTTTGTAGACTGAAGGCGAGTTGTCAGGCACGTAGGTGCAGCAGCTGGATCCGATGATGCGGCATGCTCCTCCTCGGTCGGCTAGGACCACGTCTAAGACAAGTCGATTTTGGAGGGTCACGAGGCGGACCGCCTGAAGCTCCGCAGTATTGTTGGCGAGGATGCCAGCCGTGATATTGATCGTTGTTTCTACTGCCTGGGTCAGGTGTCGGATAGCACGGCTGTTAGCCATTGGGCCCCACAGAGGAACAAGTCCCTTTGCTGCATCCAGGAACTGTGCTCCAGTGGAGTCGGCTTGCCCAAGGTCGTCTGCACGCCTCTGCCGGTGGTGGTTGGCAGGGGCTACATATGTGGGTGGAAGAACGAAGGCAATATAACAGGTGCCCTTCCATCCTTTCGGGAGCCAGGTGTAAGCCTTGGTGCCACACACAAAGTACATATTCGGAGAAGCAACAAAAGAAGGGGGTTCAGCTGAGTCCAATGTTCTGGTGACTCGGCAGGCGCTGTACCCACCAGCTGCGTTCCTTGGCCTTCTAGGCACACGAGGCCAGTGACATTGACCACGGACAGAGCCACAGTCAGGGTGGCGGTAGTTTGTTTCTGCAGATGAGAGAAGGTGGTTCTGGCTGGATTGTGGAGCACCTGTACTTCGACCCGTTCTTTGGCTGGAATGTCTTTGATGAAGGTGGTGCCTGCGAGTGCTGGACACAGGGCAGCTGGAGTCTTTCCTGTTTTGTTCAGCCAGAACCCAGAGTAGAAGAGTGACACTGTCCGGCTGGAGGTGGCGTTGTCCCTGTGGCTCTCTTGCATGAGGATCAACCAGGCGAGGCAAGAGCCGTGAACTGAGAAGGGTGAAGGGATGAAGGGGATGGAGTGTCCAGTGGCATGTGGGAGCAACCCACAGATCCAACAGTTCGTAGCATTTGCAGCAAGGTTATGTTGGTGCAACAGTTGCACAAAGGAATTGTTCCAGAATTCCCTGCGCCTTTCTCGGAGCTGAGGCGACAGAGAGATTAGGTGATGCTCTTTCAGGGGTGTTGGCTGTGCAGTAGGTAGCAATGTCTCATGAGCCGGTGTGCTCTCTTCCAGAATCCAGAGGGAGGTCATGAGAAGGAAGCAGAAGAGGAAGACAATGAAGAGTGCAATTGTCTTCGATTTGTGCAGGTTGTCAGTCTTTGGATTCCTATACTGGGTATTTCCCGTTGCTTCCATCATCTTCTTATCTGGCGCTTCCATCATCTTCTTATTTGGCGCTTCCATCACCTTCAAGGGGCTCGGTAGTGGGCAGAACCACAGACTTTGTTTAGCTTCTCTCCCGGCAACCCTTGATTGTGTGTAGGTCACCGTTCTGAGATTTTAACTTAGTCCGTGGCCTACTTAGCCGAGACTCCCTCCTTTCGACGCAGGAAATACCCTTCTCTGGATGGCACAGTAGGATCAGAGAATTTTGCAAGTTCGAGTGCCCCAGGATCTGGATAACAGTCCAATATCGGTCGGTCTTTGGTCAGGAGCTCTTCTTGGGTGCTGACGTTTTCTGTCGTGGCCAGGTTTGCAGGGACCTTCCGACAATGATGCGCGTGCAGCCAGTGCTTCTTCCCCTCCACTCGGAGTGCTGTTCGGGTGGTGACCAGCACTTGCCAGGGGCCCGTCCACCGAGGTTCCAGACTCTTGGTTCGCTGGAAATTTCGTATCAATACAAAATTTCCCGGTTGGATGTCGTGACCGGGGCCCCTGGAAGCATCGGGGATGGCCTGCTGCACCTGTTGATGAATGACAGACAACGTTTTAGTCAACTTGCACAAATAATCAGATAGTAGGACGTCTGGGACGTCATGAATGGAGGTCGGTTTGGGAGCAGTCCAGAGGTTCATAGGCCGCCCAAACACGACCTCATAGGGGGTCAAATGGTGCTTGGTGGGGGTGGAGCGCATTGATAACAAAGCCAGTGGGAGGGCATCCGGCCAGTTAAGTCCAGTGGTGGCCACTATTTTTGCCAGTTTCAGCTTGAGTGTGGCATTGTGGCGTTCCACTAGACCAGCGGATTGGGGGTGGAAGACCGCATGGAATCGTTGCTTCACCCCCAACCCTTTCAGGATTAGCTGGATAACCTCAGCTATGAAGTGGGGGCCATTGTCACTCCATAAAATTCGGCAAAGGCCATAGCGAGGGAAGAATTCCTTCAGTAGTACTTTGGCAGTAGTCATGGCAGTGTTGTCACGGGTTGGATAGGCTTCTACCCATTTGCTGAAGGCACATACGATGACTAGTACATACTTCAGGCTTTGGCATTTCTCTAGTTGGATGTAATCCATCTGAAGGACCTCAAAGGGGTGATTGGGGGTCCCAAACCCTCCCCGGGGCACTACAGTTCCTTTCCCGGGGTTGTGTTGCAGACAGATGAGGCACTGCTGAACTAGGCGTCTGGCTGAGTCAGGGATTTTGTCATTGTGCCAGACTTTGGAAATGAGTTCGATCATGGGTGCAGATCCTATGTGTGCGGGGGAGTGAGCCATTGTCAGTATGGGGATCAGGTATGAGTCGGGCAGCAACCATTTGCTTGCATCCTTCGTTCGCCAACAGCCCTCCTCATCCTTCAAACCCATCCTTGCCCACTTAGTCAGCTCGTGAGGGGTGCTGGCCGATTGTATGTCTCTAATCATTATCCTTGTGTCACTCCATGTTTCTGCTTGTGACCTGGTCATGTATATGCGCGTCACCGTCCTATTCTCAGCTGTGGTTCGTGCAGTGACGTCGGCCAATGCATTCCCTCGCCCAACTAAGTCTGTCACCCTTTTGTGTGCTTGACATTTGATCACCGCCAGTCGTTTGGGGAGGAGAACTGCTTCAATCAGAGCGGAAACTAGATCTCCGTGGAGGATCGGGGTGCCGTGGGATGTCAGGAATCCCCTCTCCCTCCACAG
This sequence comes from Lissotriton vulgaris, assembly GCF_964263255.1. Taxonomy (NCBI): domain Eukaryota; kingdom Metazoa; phylum Chordata; class Amphibia; order Caudata; family Salamandridae; genus Lissotriton; species Lissotriton vulgaris. The sequence goes on from NC_141685.1 coordinate 4,973,380, forward strand.
GAGCCCAAAATGGTGGACCACTCCGAAGGCATACTGGCTGTCCGTATATACGTTCGTGGTGGTCCCTGCGGCTATGATGCATGCTCGGGTGAGGGCTATCAGCTCTGCTGCCTGGGCAGATCGTTGTGTGATGCAGGCTGTCTCAACTACTGTTCGGGCTGTCGTTACTGCATAGGCAGCTGAAGTGGTGCCATCTGGGAGTTTGATGCATGAGCCGTCTACCCATAGCTCTCCATCGGGGTCAGTGAAAGCAGTGTCTCGGAGGTCAACCCTACTCCTAGTTTGTTCGTCCGTGAGGGTCACACAGTCGTGTATGGGAGGCACGTCGGGGTCATTTTCAGGCAGAGGCAGTAATGTGGCAGGATTCAAAGTCGTGCATCTCTTCAGTGTGATGTGGGGTGCAAGTAGAGTCAACTCGTACCCTGTCAGTCGTGCGCTAGTCAGGTGCTGGGTCTTTGTCTGATTCAAGAGGGTGTCGACTGCATGGGGTACTAGCACTGTGAGGGAGTTGGAAAGTACAATTCCCTCGCTCTGACGGATAGAGACAGCAGCGGCGGCTACTGCTCGAAGGCAGGCAGGCAAGGCTCTGGCTGCAGGATCAAGAGTGGCGGAGAAGTAGGCACAAGGGCGCTGCTTAGGACCAATTGATTGAGTTAGGACAGACAATGCGCATCCCTCCTTTTCGTGGGTGAAGAGGGAGAAGGGTTTGGAGTAATCCGGCGTTCCGAGGACGGGCGCTGAGCAGAGCGCGTCCCGTAATTCCTTAAAGGAGGCTTGACACTCAGTGGTCCAAGGAAGCGGGGAGGGGACATCTTTGGTCAGTAGGGCAAGCAATGGTCTCACAATGAGGCTGTAATTAGGCAACCACTGTCTGCAAAAAGATGTCAGGCCAACCAAAGAGCGGACCTGCTTTTGTGTTTTCGGGATGGGGGTGTCTAGGATGGTTTGGATTCGGTCGGGTGTAAGTTTCCTCCCTTCTTTGGACAGAAGATGGCCTAGATAAGTCACTTGTGGCTGGCAGAACTGTAACTTCTTTTTGGAGACTTTATGGCCATTCTCTGCAAGAAAGTGTAGGAGTTGGACGGTGGCTGTCGTTGCAAGCGGGGTGGTGTCGGCCGCCAAAAGGATATCATCAACATATTGGATCAACACCACTCCCTCCGGTAGCTGGAAGGCATCCAGCTGTCTTTTGAGGGCCTGGCTGTAAATGCTGGGACTTTCAGTGTACCCCTGGGGAGCTCTACAAAATCGGTACGAACGGGATTTTAAGGTGAAGCCGAACAGATAACGGCTATCTGGATGAATGGGGATAGAGAAAAACGCGTTCTTAAGGTCGATAACAGTGAAGGTGGTGGCAGTGGACGGGATGAGGGTCAGAATGGTGGTGATATCAGAGACCACAGGATATTGGGGTACAACCACTTTGTTAACCTCTCGCAGGTCGATGATGAAGCGGTACGCTTTCTCATCTCCTTCACCTTGCTTCTTAACAATAGGTAGGATTGGGCTGTTGCAGACGTTGCTAACTACCTCTTCAACCACTCCTGCATCTACCAGAGACTGAATGATCGCTACCAGTGCCTTCTCACCCTCTGGTGATATCCGATACTGCGGGAGTTTCGGGAGCATAGCGTCCTGTCGTACAGTTATGTGAATAGGATCAATCATCATTCGCCCCACATCAGAGTCATTTTTGGCCCACAGGTACGGGGGTAGGGTGTCAAGCAGGGACAGGTCAGCGTCAGTTACGGGGCACATGTGTCGTGGGGGAGGGGATCTGGGCATACCTGGGTTGTCGTACAGGATGACTCGTATTCCATCTGGGGAACACCTAATGGTAGCTCGAAAATGTTTCAGTAAGTCAATACCCATAATGGCGTCAGGGGAGTTGGAGGAGAGTAGAAAGGTCGCGTCAGTAGTGTTGTTTTCTAGGTCAAAGGTAATAGGTACGGACAGGGGGTTAGTGGAGGGCGTCCCATCGAAACCTATCGACGTTATGTGTGAGCCAGACAAGGGTGCCCTTGGAATCAGTCGTTTTGATAACACACTACGTGTCGCCCCAGTGTCTACCAAGAATGGAGACTCTGTACCCAAGACCTTAGCGGTGACATAAGGACCTTGCTGGTCAACACAGAGCTCGACTGGATCCCTCCCTTGCCCCTGGCAGTCCTATGCAAAGTCGGGGGCATGTTCACCTTCAGATAGCTGATATTGGTTCTGTCGGGGACGGTCAAATGTGTTCGGTCTTCCTGATCTGTCATTATTGGTGTCGTTGGGGCTCCCTCGTCCCTGTACTCTATTCCTCGGACCACCCGCCACATCCCTGGAATCCCTATTCCTATTCATTTCTAGCAGAACTGGACACTGGAATTTCCAATGGCCGAGCCCTTTGCAGAAGGCGCATTGGTCATTGCTAACGTCTCTACGTCCAGTGTGGGGTGCTGGGGCGTGATCTTTAGGAGGTAGATCTCTGGGGGTAGTTGATTGGTAGTTCCCCCTTTGGTGTTCCCGTCCAAGCGCTATACCTTGTATCTGGGCTATCATTACCCTTTCCTTTAAATCTTTCTTCTTTTTCTCGGACGCCCTATCATTCTCATTCTTTTGGTGCTCGTAATACTGAGCCATCTGAAGGATAGCTGCGGGTTTGGAGGCCCCCCAACTACTCTCGCTCGTCTGCAGTTTTTGGGAGACTTCTTGTGTTAGTCCCTTTACATAATTTTGCACAAACAGGTGCTGTCCGGTTGCGGTGGTCATGTCTTGGCCACTGTAGTCGGAGAACACTGTCTCAAATCGGGAGAAGTATTCTGACACATCTTCCTGGGGTTTCTGTCGACAGGCTGTGACTATCGACCAGTCTACTTTTCTTTCCGGGACCAGGGTTTTCAACTTCTGGACCAGTTTGTCTGGGAGTTCCAGTATGTCCTTCACTGGTTTACTCCCCGGCTCTCGCTGTCTATCTAGTTTACCGAGTTGGTCCCAGGTATGTCCAAACAGATCTGTGTGATCAACCTTCCGGATTTGCTTCCACACATCAGCTGGCAGGCATAACCCAAAGAACAAGTCAATATCTGCTAAAGTCATTATTGTCGAACCCAAGGCTGTGCCTAATTCGGTATAAAATGCCGTTGGGTTCTTTCTTAAGTCGGGCAGGGTTTGTTTGAAGGTTAGGATATCTTGTCGGTCCCATGGTTGGTAAACCCAATTGTACACAACCCTCCCCTTTGCATTTTCGCTATTAACATCATCGCTCGTTCCCTGGCCCCGTGGCGGGATCCAGTAAGGAGCCGCTTCTCTGATAGGCATCATAGTATTGGCTACCTCTGCCGAGGTTGTTTCAGGGACCGTAACCTTGGCTTCTGGTTTCTGTTCCGTGAGGTGGCGGAAGACCTCAAGCATTTGCATGAAGAGCTCCGTCGCCTCACGTTCAGTCCCATCTCCAACATCAATCTTCCTATACAGTGTTGTTAGTTTAGCGGGACCCTTACTCTGATACCTATCTTCATACGCGTTCAGGGTGTGGTAGCTGAATCGCAAAATGAAATGCCGTCTGTGGCTGTCGGCGTGTGAATTATATACGCTCATTGTGTATTCTTCGCTCTCCCTTCGGTCTACCAATGTTTTTGCTATTTCGTTGATCCCATCCCGCTCATCTTTGCTTAACCTACTTAACCTGGCTGATGATTGTTTGCTAGCCTCGGGGTCGTCTGACGAAGTTGTTAATGTGGCTGGTGCGGAGGCCGTGAGGGCCGGTGCACTAGCACTAGGGTCACTTTCGCTCACACTCGGGGCTGGCAGGTTTTGTTGGCTGGGAGCGTATGGAGGGGGCATGTAGATGATTGGGGGACCTAGCAGTAACTCATCGTTTGCCCGTTGTTTGGAGGGCAGTTCAGGGTAGAGCGCAGAGGGGGTCCTAACAGGACATTGGCCTGTTGACCCTGATTCTTGGTTTTGTGTAGCTTCTTTTCTTTCTTTTATTTCTTCTTCTAGTTGTTTTGCGGCTAGGTGGGCTGCCTTTCGTAGTTCTTTCCCTACTTTTGCTTCTTCTCTTTTCTTTCGTTGTTCCGTTTCTTTGCGCCACATGCCGATACTGTCGAGCATAGTGGGCGTGGTCTTATTCTTCTGGAGCGCTATTTCTAATGTTTTTATTTTATTTTCGTTAAAGGAACCTATCAGTGGCCACTGACTTTCAGGGTTCTTTTTCGTATATTTATGCCATAGTCTAGTGTAAGCTATAGCGACTAGTCCATACTTAGTGAACATGTCCTTATTAGGGGTGCCCTCCAGTGGAGCTGGATGGTTCATCTCTAATAAGCGGTCCGGGCTAAACAGGCTACCAACCAGTGGGGAGAAGATAGGCATGACGGTTTACACCGGGGACAAAAGTCTGCACTCCCTATCTTATCACAGCGGGCAAAGACTAGGCAGAATATTTCTATTCTCCGTTGTTTGGCGGCGGTGAATACCTCAAATGAACCAATACCGAATAATCGGCCAATCAAACAATTCAGTGGGGAGAATAAGTGGGCACGAAAAGTTATCGCTACCCACTCTTTCTCTACCTGCAAAGAGAGACCTTGTTCTTCTCTGTTTGCAGACAAAGAATCTCCAGACAATAATCCACGAACGACAGTTCGGGAAACAGTGGGGGAGGAAGATAGGTACGACGGATTACAACAGGGGCAAAGGTCTGCGTTACCTATCCTTCAATGTTTGCAAAGAGAGAGCCTGTTTGTTTTTCCCCGTTTGCAGACAGCGAATCTCCAGAGGTTTCAACAAATCGTAATACTAGTATTATCCAAACAAAAACAATTTTCCTCAATTCGTCGTGTTTGCACGACCTTACCCGGACCGCATGGACGGTTTCCTGTCCTCTGGATCCAGCGCCCGATCGTCCTCTCTCCTTCGTGATGTTCGCGGCACTCCTGATGGTTCCCAGTCAGGACCGTAGATCACTCGAGAGAGGTCTGTTCAGAACTAGTGAAGGTCGGATGATCGGCTGTCAGACGAGGGTCTATCGGACATGAGCTCTTCCCGATCGTTGCAGTCGTTCACTCTGTCATCGGGACCTCTCCCACTGGATCCACGTGTCGCTGATGGGCCCCACGCTTTGGGACGCCAAATTGTAGAAAAAGGTAGGGCTAGGACCTTTCTCAAGATTTGCCCGGCGCTAACCGCCCTTGTACCATTCAAATTTACCAAGCAATGAGGCAGGCGCCGGAGACCAGAAGGCAGGAAACAGGAGTTTATTCCGACGGAGCAGAACACATCAGATCAGACAACAAGGTATCGTCTCGAGGTGCTCTAACAGCCTCTCGGAGGCCTGGCCTCTTATACACTGGTTTATGGCATGTGACCTTCCTTTATTACAATCACAACTTTGTAAGGCAAGGAAAAGACATCCCCGTAATCCTCGTGTTAATCCCACCCCCATATACCTTCACAATAGAGGTCCTCAACCTGCTGATAAGAGGAAGAGTCATCACGCAGCTGAGTGTTTCGTCGAGTCTTAGGATGTGTGCGCCTGATCATGTCACAGGGGTTGGGGAGGCCTGGATCAATAGAGGGTCCTTTGAAGGAGAGCGACCTCATACAATAAGGGTAGTAAATGATATCTCTCGGCTTAGGCAATGGCCTCGGACCTGTGTGGACAGTCGGACACGGGGTGAGGGGCCGTCAATGGAGTGGTATTCATGCCGCGTGGACAATCCAGCGCAGAGGGGAGGTTGCTCAACAGAGGGGCATTCATGGGAGGGGAGGAGGTGTTGGTCAGGCGCTGGCATGACTCCCAAGGACAGGGTCATGCAGAAGGGTCATGCTCATAAGGAGGAGGGAGGGGGAGCCAGGGCGCGCGGAGGATGCTTGCTGGGTCACAGGGGCGCGCTGGCGATAGATCGTGGGCAGGGGGACCATGATATCTAAAATGGCTGCCGTGCACGTAGTACATAGGTGACCTAGAATGGCTGCCGTGCACGTAGTGCATAGGTGACAAGTTGGCGCAGATAATGTTCAGATCGCAAACTAAAATTCCACAGCTCCCCACCTGCTGCACGGCTCTGCCTGCATTGTTTTTGCCTAATCTTGAATTTTTCCCCTGTATCTAACTTGCTTTCTTGCGCAGACTTGTTTTTATTCCCCTGTGCCTGTACTTGGTTTCTTGCCCAGACTTGTTTTGATTCCCCTGTGCCTATACTTGCTTTCTTGCCCAGACTTGTTTTTATTCCCCGGGGCCTGTACTTGCTTTCTTACCCAGACTTGTTTTTATTCCCCTGTGCCTAACTTGCTCGCTTGCCCAAACTTGTTTTTATTCCTCTGTGCCTGTACTTGTTTTCTTGCCTAAACTTGTTTTTCCTTCCTGTGCCCAGTTTCCGGCGGCCCCCGCCCGTTTTTCCCGTCGCTGGGTCCCTGCGGCCCCGCTTACCTGCAATCCCATTCGGCGCCCCGCTCCCGCCTCCCAGCTGCTCCTCCCTCCCACATCCTCTCATATGGAAGCCGCTGGCGCACCTAAGGCAAGCCTGTCTGCGCCCATCCGCGCCTGGACCGTGCCCAGCGCCAGAACCCCAGGCCCACGCTCCTCACCGCACCCGACCCAGACTCAGCTACGACGCCGACTCCCTCCACGCTCACAACACCGGCTGAGACCAACGCTGCAACCAGGCCGCCCCGAAACACACCCACGGACCCTTCTCCTGCGGCAGCTGCAGATTCACTGCGACAGAACCATCAAACCACCAAGAACCTGACCCAACCACCTCCGCTGCGTACTCCTCAACACCCGCTCCGCACGCAAACACGCCATCCTGACCGAGACGTGGTGGAACGACTCCTCTGCACCAGACATCGCCATAGCCATCCCAGACGGATGCAAGATCACCCGCAGGGACCGCGCCAACGGCATCAGAGGAGGAATATCCATCGTCCACAAGTCCACCCTCAAGGTCACCACCCACGCAGACGACTCCCTCAACACCGCCAAACACCTGCATTTCCGAATCCACACCGACCCCAACACCACCCTTAGAGGAACTCTCATCTACAGACCCCCCGGACCCTGGGCCCGCTTCATCGACTCCATCGCCAACCTCGCCAGCACCCATGCACTCGCCTCCTCGGACTACATCCTACTCGGGGACCTGAACTTCCACCTTAAGAACCACAACGACGCCAACTCCTCCACGCTGATCGACAACCTGGCCAACCTCGGCCTCAGACAACTCGTCACCGCGCCCACCCACGTCGCCGGTCACACGCTGGACGCCATCTTCTCCACAAGCACCCACGTCACCTTCAACCACACAAACAAACACCACTGAACCGACCACTGCTGCAGTCACTTCACCTTCAAAAAACCAACCACGCACCATCGCACCCAACAGCTGTCTCGCCGCTGCTGGAGCAAAGTCACCGAAGATCAGCTGATCACCACCCTCTCCAAGAACCCACCCACCGACCCCACCAACTCAGACGCCGCAGCCTGCAACCTCAGACAGTGGATCAACGACTGTGCCAACACCCTCGCCCCACTGAAGAAACCCTCCAACAACCACACCAGCCAGATAGCCACCTGGTTCACCGACAAGCTCCTGGCCTCCAAGCGCGCCTGCCGGAAACTGGAGAAGAAATGGCTCCACAAATGCACACCGGACAACCAAGCAGCCCTCAAGGACGCCACCCACAGACCCCACCACCTCATCAGATCAGCCAAGAGATCCACCTTCAAATACCGCCTGGATAACAACGCACACGACAGCAAAGAGCTCTTCCGCATTGTAAAGGAACTCTCCAACCCCAGCGCCAACACCAACGACATCCCGCCCTCACAGGAACTGTGCGACTCACTGGCCATCTTCTTCCACCGCAAGATCGCCGACGTCCACGAAAGCTTCAACACCACGACCGACCCGACCACGCCAGACTCCACCCCTCTCCCGAACACCAACAGCACCAACCGCCTGACCTCCTGGTCCAACGTCAGCGACGTCAAGACACACAAGGTCATGAACTCCATCCACTCAGGATCACCGACAGACCCGTGCCCACACCACATATTTAACAAGGCAGACGCAGCCATCGCACCCCAACTACAGAAGATCATCAACATCTCCTTCGAAACAGCGACATTCCCGGAAAGCTGTAAGCATGCTGAAATCAACGCCCTCCTCAAAAAGCCCAAGGCGGACCCCAAGGACCTCAAGAACTTCCGACCCATCTCCCTGCTCCCGTTCCCGGCAAAGGTCATCGAGAAAATCATCAACATGCAACTGACCCGCCACCTCGAAGACAACATCTTGGACCCGTCCCAATCCGGTTTCAGACGAAACCACAGCACCGAGACAGCTCTCATTGCCGCCACAGACATCAGGTGTCAATTAGACAACGGTGAAACATCTGCCCTCATCCTCCTGGACCTCTCTGCCGCCTTCGACACGGTCTGCCATTGCACTCTAAAAACACGCTTCCAAGAAGCCGGTATCCAAGAGAAGGCCCTTGACTGGTCAACATCCTTCCTCTCCGACAGATCCCAGAGCGTCCGCCACCCACCTTTCCGATCCGAAGCCACCGACATCATCTGCGGCGTCCCCCAGGGCTCCTCCCTCAGCCCGATGCTGTTCAACATCTACATGGCCCCCCTCACACAAGTGGCCCGCCACCACAACCTCAACATCATCTCCTACTCTGACGATACTCAGCTCATCCTCTCCCTCACCAAAGACCCACGCACCGCCAAAACCAACATCCACGACGGAATGAAGGCCATCGCCGACTGGATAAGGAGCAGCCATCTGAAACTGAACTCGGACAAGACGGAGGTCCTCATCCTCGGACCCAACCCCTCAGCCTGGGATGATTCCTGCTGGCCAACCACTCTGGGGACTGCATCGACACCCACCGACCACGCACGCAATCTTGGATTCATCCTCGACTCCTCCCTCTCCATGTCCAAACAGGTCAACGCCGTCTCCTCCACCTGCTACAACACCCTCCGCATGCTCCGCAGGATCTAGAAGTGGATCCTGACCGAAACAATAAGAACGGTGACACAGGCCCTCGTCAGCAGCAGGCTGGACTATGGCAACGCACTCTACGCCGGAATCCCAGCCAAACAACTACGACGACTACAGCGCATCCAAAATGTCTCCGCCCGACTGATCTTCAACGTCCCCTGCCGTAGCCACATCACCCCCCACCTGAGAAACCTACACTGGCTCCCCGTCGACAAGAGGATCACCTTCACATTCCTCACCCACGCACACAAAGCACTCCACAACGCCGGATCAGCCTACCTGAACAGCAGACTCAGCTTCAACACCCCTCGCCGCCAGCTCCGCTCCGCCAGCCTCGCCCTCGCCGCCGTCCCCCGCATCCACGAACAACCTCAGGCGGCAGATCCTTCTCCTACCTCGCCGCCAAGGCCTGGAACACCCTTCCTACCCACCTACGGCAGACCAAAGACCTTCTCACCTTCAGAAGACTCCTCAAGACCTGGCTCTTCGAACAGTAGCGAAGCTTCCACCCCGCCTCCCCCTCAGCGCCTTGAGACCCTAACGGGTAAATAGCGTTCTCTACAAATAGATTGATTGATTGATTGAGCCAATCAAACTCGAAATAGCATCGTTGAGGTGGAGTTCCAAAGAGCACAACCTATATTTACAGGGCTCAAAACAAGACTACTGTCAATGTAACTTTCCATGAGAACGTTATCTGTGATGTTTAATGCTTTACACGAGTGCTGTTTTCCCAGTGTTAACCAAGAATTGTGCAGACCAGGACCTCATCACTTATCATTCCAATTTGCGGTATTCCTCCAGTCTATCGCTATATTATAGGGTAAAAGTGACACAAACCAAACCAAAAAGCTCCATCATTTAGTCCGGTCGGGGGGGATTTCCCAGGCACTCATATTGTGTAGCCTATATCCCACCGTTTCGTTATTCGCCAGTAAAAGTTTAATATTGTGCCCCCAATTTAAGTCAGCAGCTTCATACCAGCCTGTCGTTAAGCTCTTTCAGGCCTGTAATTATGCCCCAGTATATCGCCAGTGGTTATATAGCTGTAATACATCCCGTGGTCATGCAATCATGCTATTTACATTCAAGCCGTTATTTGACCCGGAGTACAATCATCAGGAGTATTGTAATCTTTCCCCCCACAATGATCTAATGTAAGCCACATTATCCCAGTGCCCTTCTTACTGCTCTGCTGGACGCCTCCGTCACCTCCAGTGCCCCAAAATACGATGCCGTGAAGGTAGCTGATTATCGAGGCATTCTCCATTATATCCTGCTTGTAATGTGGAAAACTCCCTCGTCCCCTCGCGTCTCGAACGTGGTGACATCAGAGCGCGTATGTGTGCTCCTACTGTGTGAATCATGGGAAATGTAGTCCCGCCCTACCTTACAGCACTCGTAGCGATCTTTGCAAACCAATGCAAAACCCTGGGTAGTCTTAGATTTGCGACGGTATTAAAACAATTGTTTGTTGCGCCCCATATAGCTCACGTTTTAATATGTATATGTATCCAACTAACAGGCATCGATAAAAGAGGGCCAGGGGGCCATCATGCACGGTGGCACATCCATGACAATGAGTCCTCTGTATCAGGAAGCACTTCCATTATACGGTACTGGTAGCCTAATATGTACATCATTTACAGCGATGCTATTTGAAACTCTCTGAGCAGTGTAGAGGCTTCACTATGTGAAGATAGGGTTTATTCCTGATCTAGCACCCTTCCTAATGTTCACATCATCCCACATGTGCAGTAACCCACTCAACCTTTCTTCCTGGACCGGAACGGGGGTTAGATATAGGATAGTGTAAACTAAGTGTCAGGGCCAAGATTAGGATGTTTTAAAGCTCCACCACAGCTGCTACATGTTTCGTCAGAGACTATATATATTTTTGTATATATATTTTATTTTTGTTTTGGGATATCAATCAATCAGACATGTGCCTTCCGTCCCATACCAGAGGTTGGACAGACCAGAAAATGGAAGGTCTAGACTATACGTGGATCATCTACTCATCACATGCCAGGGTATATCGTCATTGAGTCCATTCAAGTGGCTTTTGAGTCGGAACACCCATTTTTGTTCACGCACAAATAAAGCCCTTTCAGATGGGTGTGGTCCTAAAGATCGTTTCTCAATGATTGTCCATCTAAGGTCGTCTGGGGTGTGGCCTGCTACACAAAAATGGGATGTGAGCCTCGTATTAGATCTGCCACATCTAATCGTGCTCCTATGTTCAGTGATGTGGGTCTTCACCTTCCTGTTCGTCATTCACACGTATTGTTTCGCGCATGAACATGTAATTAAATAAATCACTCCCTGTGAATTACAATTTGTGTGTCCTCTTTGTTCCCAGGGAGTGGGTAGTCCCAGGTCAATGCTTTTAGTGTCGGAGGTGAGGTGACAAACACTACACCCCCCACACTTAAAGTGGCCCATCACAGGTGGTAAGCCTGTGACAGTAGATCTTTGTCCTTGTCTGTGTGGGATCCTAGGTTTTGTATGGATCAAGAGGTCTTTCATGTTATGACTGCGCCGCAATGAGAAAAGAGGTTTTTCCATAACCAAGTTCCCTGAGTTTAGAAATCTCAATTTTTTTAAAACTGTCCTTCTGATTTGTTGGAAGGACGTACTAAATGTGGAAACAAACACTTTTTTCACTTCTACTCTTGTAGATTTGGACAACAGGGATTCTCTGTTAGTGTTCAGTGCCCTTTTCTTAGCCCTCTTAATTACCCTTAGAGGATAGCCCCTTTCCGTATGTTTGCTGGATAGGAGGCACGTTTCTTCTACAAAGTCATTATGTTCAGAACAGTTTCATCTTATGCGGAAGAATTGTCCCACCGGTAAGTTCTTCCGCAGCGATCTGGGATGGAAGCTGTTAAATGGCAGCAGGGCATTTTTATCAGATGGCTTATGGTACACTTTGGTGTGCAGAATGCCCCCATGGGGTTCAATAACCATATCCAGGAATGGAAGGCTAGTTTTAGTGATGGTAGAGGTAAAGAGTAATAGGGGGTTTATATTATTCAGCCATAGTAGGAATGCATCTACTGAGTCTTTATCCCCTCTCCAAATAACAAGGAAATCGTCGATATAACGACGCCACAGTCTCAAGTGCAATCTCCATTGGCAAGCGTCGTCATAGATGACTGCCTGTTCAAACGCCCCCACATATAGACCTGCCAGGCTCGGCGCAAAGATTGGCAATACCAGACACCTAGGGCTTTCATTTTACATCTTGTGGAAATTGCCCTCACTAAAAACTTCTTTGAGTATGCGAGTACAGTGTAAGTTCAGACTCATGGCACCTCCATGGGCAGCGCCTTTCGCCGAGCCTGGCAGGCCTATATGTGGGGGCATTTGAACAGGCAGTCATCTATGACGGGAATAATGGAATGGCACTTTTTATACATTAGCAGTATTATAAACTAAAGGAGAATAAGCCTGAAACAGCATCTATAAAGGCTTCATATGTTTGGATTACACCTCTTGGAATGTTGTTTGTTTATTTCTTCACAGTTTATTTATTCTGTGTGGTCGGAACTTCCTCTACACGGACTGGATCAATTTGATCTAACATTATCTCCTTGACTACGTATCAAGGTAAGGAGGTTGCATTTTGGACTGGGACAGAGAAGACGTCCTGACGAAGAACAAAGTGACCTACTGATTGGGGACATACTCAGGTCGAAACATATTGACTCCAGCAGTTTAGGAGGGGTGTTATAGGTTCATAATAGTCCTTCCTCAACACCACCATCCGTTATTGAATTTTAATCCTGGCCTTGGAGCCTACTAATAAAGGGATATCAAGTATCCATGAGTCAGTTTTAAACTACCTTTTGTGACTGCACCTTGTCTTATCACTGTACTCAGTCCTGTACTAACACGTATTGGTTAGTACATTGTTTGTCACGTTCAGTGTTTGTGATTTCTTTGTTATATGTTTCCCCTCCCTATGCTCCGCCCTGTACGTGGCTACGCCAGGGCGTTGTAGCATAACCCTTAGATAGCCTCTCCCAAAAGAGCTCTTTTATTTTCTGGGTATATCCACCTCCATCCGGAGTTTTATCTCTAAGCATGGGCCAAAAATCCGTTGCGCTCGAGAAATTTGCGGATTCTCGGCAATTTCGTGATCCGCGAATCTTGCAAAAATTCGCAAATGTGCTCGCGGGCGGTTTTCTTTTTTTAAAATGTTTTTATGGCCAGCTCACTCAAGGGACCCCGCCCCCTTCGGCCTGATGGCAGTAACACACACATGGTCACTCGAGACAACTCTTCTGGCACTTTACGCAGCTGTAGTGTAGGAAAAGCACAATACATTTACCCTAGGAGGTTGCACTTACTGATTAGCCAGTAGAAAGTACTCCAGTTGAGATGGGGTATCGCACCAAACGATGGCGTCTACTTGGATAAATATGAAGGGCAGGGTTCATTCTGGCACGATGCTCCTGTCACAAAAAGGAAACCTCGACAGGAAGCATCTACAGATATAAATAAAGCAGGTGCCCGCGTTGATGCTCAAATTCAGTGACTCAGTATCGAATTCATCAGCCCAAAACAATTGTGAGCTTTGTCGAGGCTGGGCAGGTATTCCTTCTCCCCATACCGTGTGTGGGCGGGGCCAAACGGGGGGGGGGGCTTCTATGCGAGTTCACATGCCTCGTGTGTGTATAAATAAAAGGTCAGAGACCGATCAGAGCAGCAGATGAGGAGAAAGAAGCTCCTGGTCACAGGAACTGCACAGGTATTGCGCTGAAGTCTGGCCCTAAACCCAAGCACAAAACCCTACCCCAGAGCCCTCATACAAAGCCCTAATCCATGGCCCTCAGCCCTAAAAGCCCTAGCAGAGCCCTAAGTCACCCTCTTGTGGCTCTCATCTGCATTAACGCTTTACCGGCAATGTTAGCCTATGGGCCGAAATGCACCTTAGAAACAGGGCCACAATCATCTTTCCCCTCAACCTACAGACAAACTACTATTTTTCCCCTAATCTAGACCTTCCCACTGTGGCTCCCAAACCCCTAAACCCATCACCAAAAATCTACAACACCCCCAAATAGCCCCTCAAAAACATTAATTACGCTACCTCGAAGGCCGCCAATGTTAACCAATGGCAAAAATGCACTTTCAAAACAGGGCCAAATCCCCCTTTCCCCTCCACCTACAGCCAAACTGCTATTTTTCCACAAAATTAGACCTTCCCAGCAGTGCTCCCAGACTCCTAAACCCACTCCCAAAAATCTAGAACACCCCACAATAGCCTCCCAAAAAACGTGCAATACTGCAACCTCGCAGAGGCCTAAAATCGTGCCAAAACACACTCTGAAACTAGGCCCAAAACTCCCCTTTTCCACCATGGATTTTCTTAAAACCACTTGCAATCAAATGTAGACATTCCCACCTGTGTTCCCAGATAAGAAAATCCACTCGAAACCACCTACAACATAGTCCAATCGCACCCTGAAAACATGCAAAAATCATAAATTAACTTGGGCGCCTAGGGCAGAGGTTTCCCTTTCTCGACTTTGCCTAAGCACACCCTTCCCATCAATAGATTCCTCCCAAAATTCCTGCACACGCACCAATTCTCCCTCCCTACCACTCACAAAAGCCCCGTTACCCAAGCTAGACTGGAACACCCCAAAAACACTTTCTCCTTGCGCCCCCAAACTGCCCATTGGATAACTTGGCAAATCGCGCCCTTCCGCCATTTACCCACTATGATGGACAGCTCACTCAAGGGACCCCTGCGCCCTTCGGCGCGATGGTAGTAACACACACGTGGTCACTGGAGACAACTCTTCTGGCACTTTACGCAGCTGTAGTGTATAAAAGCACTATACATTTACCCAACAAGGTAGCACTTACTGGATTAGCCAGTAGAAAGTACTCCAGTGCAAATCGCAAAAAAAATCCGCGAGTTTGTGGGAAAATCTGCGAATTCGCCAACTTTTTTGCAATTTGGTGCGAATTCGCGGACCGCAGGTCCGCAAAATTCGCCCATACTTAGTTATCTCGAATAACTTATGGGGCACACTAACCCTGGTGTCGGCAGTTTCAACTTGAATGCAATCATTCAGGTCCACTGTCTCCAGATGATCCTTCAGGATCTTGCGAGCTATGGTGACTTCTGCTGCGCTGTCTAGCTTTGTCTGGGCCCACTCCCCATTCTTGAGTTGTGGCCTCAAGATCCTCGGCATGTCTGATCTTGACACTTGCTACCTTCTTCTTTGCGAATTGGGTTTTCTTATTTTTTGGAACGTGCTGTTCGTATTTGGACTTCACGCGTTCTTCTTTTTGTTCTGATAGTCCTCTTCTTTCGGATTTCTGCGAGGAAGTCTGAAAGGTACGAGAGGAACGTGTATCAGTATCTTGATATCTATAAGGTTTTCTCAAATTATCCCTATTTCTAAGGTTATACCTTTTTTTCAGAGGGCTCCCGTTGGGGAGACCTATCTCCTTGTTTTGGAGATCTTTCTCTGGACTGAGAATATTTCTGTTTAGTATTTTCCCACTTCTTTTTAGGAGTAGTGAGAGTGTTTTTAATAAAAACTTTTTCAGGATTTTCAGTTAGTTGGGGCTTTAATGGTTTACCTCCCAAACTATCTCTTCCTAGTTCTTCATAAGATTTTTCAGTTATTCTCGCAAGTTCAAATGGTTGCTCAGTTATCTGTTTCTTTTAATTTTTGGCTGATTGCCACGTATGGTCCTTCACCTTTAATGTTGGCTAGTAATATAGCAGAGACCTGCTTGAAATCTTTCAGTAATTTCATACCAAGATTTAAAGCAGGTTCTGGTACATATTCATTTTGAATCTGTCTCAGAACGTCTGGTACCACCGCCATAGATGGTACACCATGTGTTTTTGTGTAGATTGAAGCAAAGACTGTACCCCAAGTATCACAGTTGTGGTTCTGAAAATTCTGAACCTGTGTTTTAAATATCATGATTCTGTTATGAATTTGGTATCAGACAACCGCAAATGACTAATGCGGTATGCATGAGTGTTTTCATCATGTTACACCAATGGATTCACTGTGTATTTGAAGGTTCTGTTTTAACCCATGGGTTCCATCTTGTGAATAGCAGCCATTTTGTGCATTGCCCTTACAGTAGGCTCTCACCATGGGAGAACAAGTATTTAAGGACATAACCTTAGCATGGGTTTGTGCTGACTTCTGCATGACCTGACGAAAGCTGACCCTGTTGCTTGAGGCTAACCTTGCCAAGCCAGTTCCTGCCCTTTAGCTGATCAAGATTATAGATCAGAGCACAGGACATTGTAAAGATTTACTACACACAAACATGCCTATCTTACTTCCATCTGTTCCTGCCTCCACGAGCTATTTATGACATGGGCTGTGTTCTTAATGTTTTGGGTTTATCCGGCCTTGTCAGCTAGAGAATGTACGCATTATGTGGACATTGTTTATGGCCTGGACTTATCTTGAAAGTGGGTTTGTCATCATACAGTGCTTTGTGTGCACGTCCTGGGAGTGACCAACAATAATTTACTTCAAAGAAAGAATGTGTGCCTAGGGCATAATAAATTGTATAAAAGGTCTGTGCGGAGACCATTAAAGCAGACTACCTCATTCAGTTGCTTTAGGTGTGACTGGGCGACGTAGCCTCACAATTAATTGTAATAAAGATGTCTTTTCATATTTCAGATTCTCTGTTGGTTTATTTGCTGCTTTTGAATGGACTACTTATTGGTAAGACCCCTGAGAAGGAGTATGAGGATTTTTAGGTGTGTCACAGTCCTCCACATGTGGTGCAATCCCCATTGGTAGGCAGATTGTTAAAATCCTGTGTTTCACATGAGGTGTACTATCAGGGAATACTGCCTCTATTTGAGTAATTTTTTGAGCTAACCAGAACGAAATTTGTTCCCGTTTAGCGAGTAATTTACCAATGACTGATTGATAGTCTTTGGTGTGATTTTATTTGTGTTTGTGGTTCCCTGCTGAGGGATGTGCTGTGGAATTCTTACAGCTGGCTGGACTGTTAAAGTCTGCATGACATATTGAACCAATTGTCTATGTATTTTAATTAACTGTTTTAGCTGAGCTAACAGTTCAGGACCTGTCATTCTTTCAATGTCAGGATGTGGTGTATAGCTGGCTAGTACTGGCCATGTTGCTCCTGGTCTACCTAGTAGACCGAGCCTGGTATTGTGATTTTGATGATTTAGGGCGCCTTTAAACCAGAGCTGATGCTCTTGGTAAGTTAGTGGAATTTCAACGTCCTCGAAAGGAGCGTATTCCTCTGGAAGTTTCCCTACGTTGTAGTAGTGAAACTCACGTGTCTCTGCATTTACTGCAGGAAATTCAATCCATGAATAGAATACCTCTGTTTGTCGATATTCATGTGCCTCTATAACAAATATTACTTTACCACCTCTTGGTGATACTTCATTATTTATTAGTCTGAAAGTTATACTTTTCCTTACATTTACTGGGATCATTATAACAGTCGGGCCATTTTTCTGGACACTTCTGTCATCTAACAATAGTCGAGCTGCTAGTGCAGCTTCCCTCTCGTCGTCACTATCTGCCATTTTTTAGACTGAAAGTTTGTAGAGCAAGTTTCAAGGAAACAAAGATAAGGTGCACAATATTTTTGGAACATTGTATCCTTCAACCTTGAACAAACCAAAAACTGACAAGTACAAATTTGATGTCAAAGAAATACCTGAGGGCATTGTGTCTGCTGCAGGCATCAAATCCAAAGCATCATTGGTAAACACCCTTTGTAATCTGTGCACCCCTTTGAACAAAGAAAAGTTTGTAAAGTTTCTGGGCATGTCTGAATGTTATCACAAGCTCGTTCTGAACTTTGCAGGGAAAAGCTCTTGTTTGAGGTCTCTCCTCCAAATGGGAAGCACATTTGTTTGGTCCAAGGGCTGTGAGGAACATATGATGTTGAGTGGTTTGGAGGTGAAGAACTGGATGAAGGAATTACTGTGTGTGTGATTAGTGAAGGGTTGATTTCTGAGAGTGAGTGGAGGGAACATCACATGATCGATTCAGACTTGCACATAGTCCTAACCATGGTTAGTGGTTGGTGTGAGAAGAAGGACTGTGAAGAGGTCCTCAAAGGGTTTTGGCGAGTTAGGGGAAATCTGGTGGTGGGGGTGGTCTCGTCCGTGGTCGTAAGTTGGTTGCACCCCTTGCACTAAGGGAAAAGCTAGTAATGAGTGCTCATGCCTCATGCATGGCCATTGCCAAGACAAAGAAAGGGACCAGGGAAGCATATTGGTGGCCTGCCATGGATGTACATCTAGCGAGGTTGGTGCGTGAGTGTGCTGAATGTGCGTGTTGTGACACGATATTGAAGTGCAGGATGCAACCCATGGTTATTAGGGAACAAGCTTCTGGTTCGTGGATCGACATTTCTATAGATATTTTGGGACCTGTGAAGTTGAAGACTCTAAATCGCTTTTTGATCATGTGTATTGATAGGTTTTCCCATTGGCCTGATATCAAGGTGGTTAATTCTGTTGAGTCTGGTGTAGTGATTGAGTTTCTAGAAGAATTATTTGAACATGAGGGTTTCCCGTTTACACTCTTGTCAGACAATGGTGTTCAGTTCATGTCCTCAGTCATGGAAGAGTTTATGAATTCCAGGGGGATCAAGCATAAGAAGGCGTCCCTGTACCATCCACAGAGCAATGGTGTGGTGGAAAGGTTTGTCAATGTTCTTAAAGAGACTCTGCAACAAGCTGTTGCCTGTGGTGAAAGTTGGGAGTTGCTCATGAGGAAGAAGGTCAGCGAGTATAGGTTCACTCCTTATTCGTCCACTGGTGAGATTCCCTTTTGCTTATTTAAAGGGAAGGTGCCCAACATGGAGGTTACTCCGTTGTGGGTAACGACCAAAAGAACTTTTGTGGATGAAAAGGTGGGCAGTATGAAGGGCTGGGAAGAGAGAAAGAGGTGATGAAAAAAAGAGAGATCTTGTATGATAAAAGGAGGGCTTTGAAGAGAACAGTGGTCGACGTGGGAGACTGGGTCAAGATTAAGTCTCTTAGGAAAGGCAGAGGCAGATCCAAATTCAGTCTTCCATTTAAGATTATCAAGGTTTTCAAAAATGCAATAAAGACCAGTGACCATAGAATTTGTAATTTAAGTTGAGTGGCAAAGTGCCAGGCTAGTGCTAGGTTTGAAACTAGCAACTGGTGGGCCTGATTCGGGCTCTGAGGTGGAAGAGCCTGTTGCACGAGAAAGGGGCTCTGGGCCAGTTTGCTTGAAATGTATTCCCAGACGTTTGCACGATTGTGGGGCATAGTCTCAAGAACGTGTGATAACCATCTTAAAAGTAACTTACCGCATGTGTGCATATCGTAGTCTATCACGAGAAAATAACACTGTCTTAACGTCCAATTCCCAACCCGGCGGCACCATGCGATAGAAGCATGATTACGCGCCAACTGACTGCGCAAAATCCAAAGCGACTTACAAAAATGCAAAACACAATTGCCAAAAAAGTTGCGATGCCCCAAGGCGTGATACCAAAATTAACGATAACCAGTGACAGGTCTGCAATACCCATGCGTCATGCAGGAAAATGCACTATAAAATCCAAAACAAAGAAACACGCCAAAACCAATTCAAACAGCGTAGCACCATGGATGCACCCGGACCGAGTTCAGAGGAGATGCCTAATCCCACAAACCCCACGGAGGACCAGCCAGGAACCCCGTGTTCGGCAAAGGGCAAGGAGAAAAGGAAGAGGAAGACTGGGTTCAGTCCGCAGGAATACAGGATCATCGTCACGGAGGTGATAGGACACTACCAATAACTGTTCGTCACCGCCACTGCTGCACTGGTAACCCAAACCGAAATATGGCAGACCATCGTCACCAACGTCAGTACAGTCGGAGTGGCATGGATGTCCATGGAGGAGGTAAAACGGTGCAGGCATGATGTGCAAAGGCAGACCAAAGAGAAAATTGCCGCCAGCAGGAAAGCAGCAGCGGCAACTGGAGGTGGGAGGCCTGCGCTACAGGACGAGCTGGATTAGCTGGAAGAAATGGTGGGCACAGTCATCAGTGTGGAGACGGTGGCAGGAGTTGGGGGCCTGGACAGAGCACAATATGACCTGACCGAACAGCAACAGGGTGAGTGACGACCACAGACCGAGGGGCGGGGGAGATGAGCACAATGGCACACATGCACAATCATGGGAAGCACACCGCACAATGACAGTGGAACATGTCCCTGATTCCCTTGGCACAGTGCCGCACACATAAAAACACCAAGTAGGCCCCTGTCCACCATGTGCACATATGGGCCCTCTCCGAATAACTAATGACACTACCAATCGTTGTGTTCTTTGGAATCCTACCTACCGGGGGCCATTTCTAGTTTTAAACATTGATAAACTCGGTGAGTACGCCACGTGGGTCAGGTACAGATGGCTGCAATTTTCATCAGTTTAGATGCATGCCTTTCTATTTTATTTTATTTTTTTATTATTTTTTTTGTCCTCATCTCACCTTTAAGCATTTTGCAGAATGTTACAGCCATTGTTATGGACCTGGGCTTCCTCAGTCCGACTGCGGATGCTTAGGTCCCCAGACCAACTCCTTATACTGGAGTTTAAGGTGTAATGATAGGACTGGGAGCCTTCGCACTTCAGTATCTACACAGTCTCAGATCTCTGCCCTTGATGATAAGGGGTTGCCAGAGGCTATTTGAGATGTTACCAACGCTAGCTAAATCAAGGCGAGCCATCGCAAATGCAGAGTTCAGCCATTCTTCCGTTCTTGGGTGGTTGGGGTCTTTCCATTTCAGGCAGATTTCCCTGTGCGCTAATAGGATTAGACACAATAAGAGTCCTCTATCCCTTGCTGTCAGGTCTTTAGTTGATAGGTGGTCATCAGCAAAAAAAACTAGAGTCCCATTAACCGTGATGTTTGTACCAAAAATCCTGCGCAGGTAGCCTCCAATCCCTTCCCAAAATGTTACCAATTTTTCACGTAAAAAAAAAAATGGATGTCGTTTGCTTGGGGGTTGGGGAAAACGTTACTATTTTAGCTGGAGTATAATAGATACGATTAGTTACAAAAAATTGTTTTTCTTTAGGCTGGCGGATTTAGTATATTTGTATAGAAGATTTAAGGAAGGCTCTAATAATTCCTCTATTATGGGTTCAAAGGGAGATTGTCTCCACACCAAAGCCTGCGATGGAATGTCTTTGTCGTCTGCTTCAACCAATTTCTTGTACCAAATTGATACCTCTCTCCTAATCTGTTGGTCTGACATAAAGAGACTCTCAGTTTCCCAATCTCCCATTATATCCTGCTCTCTGCCTCAAACCATGATTTCAATTGTAAAAACTTAAATTTGGAGAACCCAGGGCCTATCTTAACTTTTAGTATTTCCCATGAATATACCCAATTGGTATCCCCAGATCTGACCAAATGGAGACTCCAGCCTCCCTAATAGGGGCCACCAAACCATCTTTAAGACAAAGAGGAGTCCCCGGGGAATCCCAAATGGGGGCATGGTCTGAATAATACCATATTTTGCACCTAATCCTTACTTTGCACCAGATTTCTAGCGCATTTTTCAGGACCTTCAGGCGCACCTTCTTGAAAATAAATTGTGCTCCAAATTTATAAAGAAACCCTTCTGTTCTACCTCCTTCAACATTGCTTGTCAGCTCACTGAGAAGACACTCCCAAGATGAGATTAAGGGTTTCGTTAGAAGCATCCTGATGGCTTTAAATTGAAATGCCACCAGGTACCAACTAATATCCGGAAGGGCTAACCCACCTTTAAGCAACCTCCGCCTCAACTTCTTCCAGGACAACCTCACTCCCTTATCTCCCCAGATAAAGCTCCCAATCTTGACCTGTATTTTGGAGATGTCATATTGAGGAAACCTCAGGGGGAAAGCATTAAAGATATACGTTAACTTGGGGTGGACAGTCATTTTAACTAAATTCACCTTGCCAAAAATAGTCAAAGGAATATTTTTCTACCTTACAAATAGACGATCCAATTCATTAGTAACTCGTTTCAAATTCAAGGGGGCAATTCTATCCAGATCGCTGACTATAGCAATGCCAAGGTATTTAAACTCTGTGCTGGTCTGACCCGTCCAGTGTGTTATATTCCAGCACATTACCTCCGTCTTGGAGGAGTTGGCTAGGTATCCAGAAATTGAGCTAAACTCCCCCAAGAGGGCCTCCACCCTTGACATTGTTGCTTCTGGATCACTGTTGTACACAATAATGTTGTCCGCATATAATGCTTTCTTGGATGGGTACTGTTGAGATTTAAAGGGCTGAATCTGGTCATCAAACTTTATAGCCTGAGCCAGCGGCTCTATATACATGTCGAACAACAGGGGAGAAATGGGGCAACCCTGCCTGGTTCCCCTCTGAATCTCAAAGCTAGGAATAAGTGTACCATTTACCAACATTTTTGCAGAGGCTCCTTGGTAACATTGTCTGAGCGTATGAACAAACACAGGGCCTATGCCCATAACCTCCAGAACTTCCCAAAGATAAGACCAACAGACCATATAGAACACCTTGGCGGCATCTAAAGCGATTACCGCCAAGGGTTCAGATCTTACTGTGGCCAGATCGATATTACCAATAAGGAGTTGTGTCTGTTCTTGAATAAAACGCCCCCCAATAAATCCCTTTTGATTGGAGCTAACTAACCCAGGTCCCAATTTGGCCAATCTCCCTGCAAAATACCCATAATGATTTTATAGTTGGAATTTAGCAGGGAGATTGGCCAATAAGAATCAGCCCTCAATGGATCCTTCTCAGGCTTAGGTATTAATACGATGGTCGCCTCTCGCCATGAACTTGGTATTTGCCCCGATAAGCTATAAATTGATTGAAATAGGGAGCCCAATGCTGGTGCAATCTCCTACTCGAGAAGTTTGTAAATCTCGTTCGGGAGCGCATCCAGACCTGCTGCCTTCTTATTTTTAGATAGCTTTATTTGCATTTTAATTTCCTCCCAAAAAGACCGGGGAGTGCAAGAGGTCCCTACCCTCCTGCGTTAGGGACGATAATGATTTAGTACTCAGCCAGGTCTGGATTAGATTTTTTGAGGGTTTCAAATCCTCGTTATCTGTAAAAAGAGAGAGAAGGTGTTGGACTTGGCCCTTCCTGCTGGGTCATCCCTAAACATTTTGCCTTTTTCCTCCTATATTTCCTCTGACCTTTTTTTGTTGGTTTAGGACTCTGGACACTTTACCGCTGCTGACTAGTGCTAAAGTGCATATGCTCTCCCTGTTGTAAATTGTTACATTGATTGGTGTCCATGTTTGGCTTATTTGGTTTACTGTCAGTCCCTAGTCAAGTGCACCAGAAGTGCCAGGGCTGGTAAATACAAATGCCGCTAGTGGGCTTGCAGCACTGGTTGTGCCACCCACAGAAGCGGCCTAGCAAAAGGTGTCTGAGGTCTGCCATTGCAGAACCTGCGTGCAGTCTGGTACTGTCATGCTGGCTGGGCAAAGTGCACACACTTGCCAGCCCCTAAACCTTCCCTTAACTTCATATTAGTCACCCCTATGGTAGGCCCGGGGGCAGGATGCATTGCAAGTGTAAGGTAGGACATGCTCTGATGTGTGTGGCATGTCCTAATAGTGAATTACAGCCAAATTTGTTTTTTACTATTGTAAGGCTACCTGTTCTCTTAGGCCAAGATGGGCTGCTGGCGTTCTTACACTCTATAATCCCAGCAGGCTCAGGGAACATGGTAGGAAGTAAAGTTTAGTATGCCTGAACTCAGAATAATAAAATACTTCTTTTAGTAAAGTTTATTTTAATATCCTGTGTTTGGAAATGCTACTTTTAGGAAGCTAGCATTTGCTTGCCTAACCATTTCAGCCCGCCTCTGCTAGGATGTGTATCTGACTGTCTGGGATATGTGAGTGACAGGGCTAGGGGATGACAGGTGGTGAATGCCAGGATTACACTTTGGTGGGAGGTGGGAGTGCCCATGGACTCTGAATAGGGCTGTGCTCTGCCACCACAATGCTGGCTCCGCCCCCTGGGGAGCGACTGATGACTCAGCCCGACACCTGGCCCAGGAGAGGCGAAGCACTGTCAACAAGATACACCTGGCTGCCCCTGCCCACACAATGCTGGCTCCACCTCCTGTGGAGCGTCTGATGTGCCTGCCCCTCACACTGAAAGCAGAAACCAGAGTACACCCAACAAAGTGCTCAGAGACTGAAAGAAGTTATGCAGAGGCCCCGCCGGCCTGCAAGAACAAAGAAAATGCTGTATAAAAGTAGGAGCCCTGCTCCTTGTAAATTAGATCCTGTTGACGCCAAGAAGACACTCTGCCCGAAGACAAGGACCTAGGAAAGCTGCATGGAGAAGTACTGTCTCTAAACCTGAGAGACTGGCCTGTGGTAGGTGCCTTGCTGCTGAAGGAGAGGAAAAGAAAGACTAGAAGAAACTTTGCTTTATTTCCTACTTGTGCCTCTGACAATCTCCAAGGGCTTGCTGTGGAACTTGCCCCCTGAACTGCGCCCCAGGGACATTAGGCGCTACCGCCCCCTGGAAAGAGAAGCTGCCGTGAGATCTGCATCTGCCTGGTAGCCCTCCTGAGGAAAAGCTGAGTGCACTGTGAAGGAATCACTGCGCCCTCTGAGAGGCCCTGGGCACCCCAGTCCCGCCGAGCAACGCATCTGCTACCTGGCAGGCCCCAGCTGACATCGCAAAGACCAGCCTCGCTGGCCCTAGCACCGTGACTGCCGCCTGCCTAACTGCGGACTGCACGGCAAGACCGGACATTGCTTTTTGCCCACCTGCTCCAAAGGAGAAGTTGTCTGAAAGCCCCAGCCGCCGCCGTTCGTGTACAGCAGCAGCATGGGGAAAGAAGGAGCACCCCCTGTGCTCATCGAGGCTTTGCTTGTGCCTCACTCTGCTGCCTGGGGCCCCAGCCCCCCTCTTTCCAGGACCCGAGGTGCTTTGCCCGACTCACCCGACCCGCGCCACAACGCCGACCTGCCGAGCCGTCGCTCGCATCAGCCAAGGACGATACTGCGACGCGGGACTTCGAGCCGACCCCTGCATTGCCACCTTCATTCCCTACAAAGATCTCCAAGGTACTGTTTTCCGCTTCCGCCTGTTCCCTGGAGGCTGGTACGCCTCCCGCTTCACTGTAGTGCCTCGTGGAGCGCTTCTCATTCAGTGCGCAACGTACTGTGTTCCCTCGAGGCTGGTATGCCTCCTGCTTCACTGTAGTGCCTCGTGGAGCGCTTCGCATTCAGTGCGCAAGTACTGTGTTCCCTGGAGGCTGGTACGCCTTCAGCATCACTCTGAGCCTGTGCGCGCCGTACCGAGGCTCTCCTGAGGCTGGTACGCCTTGTACTGCTGGGTTCAGTGTTCGCGTCGTACTCTGTCTTACGCTAGATGCGTGAGGTTTAGTAGGGCTCCTTTTTTGAAGCTGTACGGAGCGTACGAGAGCGCTACAAAGCATACTAACCTCAGTGAACTGCCTAGAGAGACAAACCCTTGCATTTTAAGAACTAAAATTGCTTTGAGAACTGTGGCAACCTGAACAAGTAACTGGAACCATTTTGAACTGTACAAAGACTGTATTTACAAGCCTGCTTTAATTCTATATAAAAGAGATATATTTTTACACAACCTACAGTCTAGTGTCATTGTGTGGTGGGTTAGTGCTTGTTGTGTGTGATGCTGCAAATGTTTAACCCTATGTGCTCGAGATTAGCCTAGACTGCTTGCGCCACACTACCTAGAGGGTGAGCAGGGGTTATTTCTTGTGGGTAATCCTTTGCCCTGACTTAGAGGAGAGGGTCTCTGCTTGTCGCCAGTGCTGCACTGCGCCAACCAGAGACCCCCAATTCTAACAGAAGGCAGTTCTTTATGTCCTCTGTATCCGTAGATTTATCTCCGCTATCATTAATAACGAGCTCATTTATATTGTTTTTTGTGCGGTCCGTTCTGGCCTTTCATGCCAGCAAGGCGCCGGCCTTCTCGCCATATTCGAAGTTGTCCATATTTTTATTTAACCATTGGGCCCAACATTTCTCATCTAATTTACTCCTATAGTCCAACCTAGCACCATTCCCCAACAGGAGAAGATCCACTTCTAACTTCCCAATTGTATCTTCTCTCAGTTTTAATTCACGGCCTTCGATTTTGTTTTTGGAATATATAAGACCATGTAGCCTACCTCTAAGATTGGCCTTAAAGGCGTCCCACACAACTCCTATAGATGTTGAGCCAATGTTAATCTAAAAAAACTCCAAAGAGGAGGCTTTGGAGGCCGAAATAATTTCAGGGTCAGATGACATTCTCCTGTTTAGAGTCCATCTCATCTGGGCTGCCTTCGTTATTCTTTTACAAGAAAAAAAAACAGAGGCATAATACGAAAGGTGACTGGGGAGAATAGAAATAGCAGTTGTTTTAGACAAAAGATCTCTGCTCATAAGTATGTAATCAATCCTTGAGAAATGGTGATGTCTTTTACTATAAAACGTAAACCCAGCATCATCTCCCCTCACCTCTTTCCAGATATCTACCAACCCAATATCATGCTTTACATTTTTCATTGCACGTCGAATATGAGGTGCCCCTATATGATGGCACTGATTTGACCTATCTTTATTGGGGTCTAGGAGGACATTAACGTCCCCCCTATAATTGTATTGAATACATTTTGGAAATAAATATTGGATCATCCACATTAGGGCCATAAAAAGACACACAAACCAAATCCATACCCTCCAGATCCAAATGTGTGATGACCCATTTCACAGTTTGGTCTGTCTGGAAAGATTTTATCGGACATGCTGACCCTCGTTTTATTAAAATTGCAACTCCGCGAGTATTTGTTATTTTACCGGAGGCGCAGAAGCTTTCGACCCAGAAGGTGTTTGTAAACAGTTTTCTAGCTTCCTCAGCAGTCAGATGTGTCTCTTGCAAAATGCATATCTGTGCCTCTGAGAGTTCTAAATACTTCATTACCAATCTCTACTCCTTGGGCACCTCATCCCATTAACATTCCAAGAGACAAAGCTTTTCTTCCTACCCTGATTCGCTACCCCCTCCTTATCTTCTGAATTCTTTGAGCTTGAACCAATGGCCCATAAACATGAATCCTAAAGTGAGAAGTAGTTAGTTTTATCCTTCACTATCATTTAAGCACTGCACCACATTAGCACCATTCCTTGAGCAACAAATTGGCTACGGAATGTTTATCCACATCCGCACTATTACCTAATGGTCCAGGCGGTGTTTGGATCATTCGATCAATTCCCACATGATGAGACTCCGCCGCAAGGGTGGTCTGATGGGATGTTTCTGGAGCCATCTGTGACCCAATTCCTCACGGATTACCTCTCCGCTTCTCAGACACTGATATAGCTTAACACCACCTTGACCTGGTCTTCTCTTTTTTGTTTCACTAGTATGATAGTAAGGGAGTGAGTTGACAGGTCGGTAAATATTTCCCTTTGACCCCCCACAC
Organism: Lissotriton vulgaris; assembly: GCF_964263255.1. Taxonomy (NCBI): domain Eukaryota; kingdom Metazoa; phylum Chordata; class Amphibia; order Caudata; family Salamandridae; genus Lissotriton; species Lissotriton vulgaris. The sequence goes on from NC_141685.1 coordinate 5,000,873, forward strand.
ATGTTTTTTTGAATAATGCTGGAGCTGTGCCTGCCCCCACGAGGTCACCATTGCAGCTGAAGCTGAAGGTGGCAGACACTTCTCTGAGTCAAAGGGCGAGCACTGTGTTGAACGCAGAGGGGGCGAGGCGATCAGTAGTAACTCTTGGCTTTCTTTGTAGGGGGAGGCTTGGTGAAATGATTGTCCCGCTGTATGGGCATTGTGAGGCTGGTTTATTTTTTGGCAGCCCCTTGCAGTATATGGAGGAGAAGAAAAGGTGCCAAGAGGTGCTAACATCAGTTGAGGAGGGTAAAGGGGGTATTTTCCCCCTGAAAACAGGGTGTTATACACTTAGAACACGAGCAGCACTTTTAGCCCCCAACTTAGATATAACTCAGCCCATAGTGACCCCAAGGAGATCTCCCTCTATTGTTGAGACTAACATAAAGGGACAGCGGAAAAGACAGAACGCCGCAAAAGAAGGAGAAGTAAGGTCAAGGGAGGTACCAAAAAATAGAGGGAAGAGTAGGGGAAAGAAGGTAGTTGCCTTAAAAACTACAATAACACCCTCGCTGAAAACCTATCAAAGAATAATGTCCTATGCAACAAGTCTGAGTAAGGTGACTGAAACAAGTAGTCAAGGAGAGCAGGAAAGTGGGACTGTTTAAACTAAAACTAAAGTCAAAACCAAAATACTAGATGCCGATAAAGATTCCACACCTCTGCTGGCCCGTTTCAGAAATGTAAACAGAGGGGGTTAAACAACCTAATGTAATGAGCCATACAGATCCCTCTCCAGCTCTGTCTGAAGCCCAGCCTCACCCTGAAGTACTGTTGTCAACTAGATGTAAGGCTCTGGAAGTTCAGGATCAGTGCATTCCTTCCTTCCAGGGTATGACGGATAAGAATGGTATTACTGAGCCTGAGCCTGTGCCGGACTTTGAGCCTAGGGAGGTAGAATCGGAAAAATCCGGAGCCTTTGGGGATAATATACTGGTGACGCACTCCCTTTCAGACATCTTAATGGCAATGAAAGGGGAAATAATGGGCTTCAAGATCTCAGAGATGAATCAAGCTGAATTTGCAAGTAGATTCTCTGTCTCTGAAGCCAATCAAGCAGCGATTAAATCCTCCTGTGAGGTGTTGGCCCAGAAATTGGAGGAGGTAGTAGTAAGAACAGATAAAATCGAGGCAGAGATCCCAATCATTAAAAAGGCAATAAGCTCTACCACATCAGGGATGGCAAAACTGGCAGCCCAGAATAAGACGTTGAGAGAAGATCTGGAAAGATTGGAGAATCACTCCCGGAAGAACAATTTGAGACTTCTGAATGTCACGGTCACTATTGAAGGGACCGATCTGAAGGGATTTATCATCTTACTGTTACAGGGGACAGTATTTAAAGGCTCTTCACATGAAAATTTATCCCAAGGAATTCAAAGAGTCCATCGGGACCCATTTAGAAGGAAGCAAGGCCAACTCAAGCCCCGGAAGATTTTGGTCAACTTTCTTTCTAATACTGTCAAAGAACAAATACTATCTGCAGGTCTCAAAGCAGGCTCTGTCTCCTTTTCTCTTACTGGGCAAGAACCAATTAATTTCCAAATAAGATCCGATATATCCCATACGACAGCAACCAGGCAATGGGAGCTTGGGATCAGATTAGAAGAGTTAAAAGGATTAGGGGTTAAGGCCCAACTAAAGTTCCCAGCTCAATTACGGGCTATGTTCAATAATAAGATGCATCAGTTTCGTACCACAGAAGAGGTCGACGACTTTATAGCAGAAATTAGAGGTGGGAAGCCTGGGAATTGATTGAGGGAGTGTGCTATCATGAAGGATATGAAGATAAAATGATAACAGGAATAGCTCCTTATAAGTGCAGTTAGGATCGTCTATTCATCGCTCTGTTTTAGTAAGTTTTTTTTTTTTAGGTTGAGGTGGGTGGGACTAAATAGTCTCTGCCTATTTGGAAGGGAGGGTTCCTCAAGGATGCATGCCTTTCTAATGTGATTTATTGGAGGAAGGTTGTGGATTTCCAGGGGGGTGTGGTAACCTCTTATGCAGCAATATATTTTATCTAGCACTTTTGACGGTGTGTGGTTGATTCTATTAACCACCGTAGAGGTTTATTTAATTAAATAGCCCTGTTAACTCTATTTCTAAGGGGGACATCGTATAGACACAAGACGGCTGGACACCTTCTATGGTGTCCAATAACATGCATCATACATGCAAGCATACAATCTATTGTGCTTCTTCTCAGTATTCTGCATCCCGTGAGGGTGTGAACTTCCTCCACACGTCGTGATCAATTTATGATCTAGAGAAATCCTTTTTGACCACCGATTGGCCAGACTGAGATTAGGTGGATACCAGGACTGGGAGAGATAGATGTCCTGAAGAAGACCGGGTGACCTTTATGGCACAGTAATTCGGTCGAAACATGTTGGCACAAGCAGTACCAGGAGGGGTGTTGTGAGAACTTAAAATTCTCCCCTAACACGGCCCATCCTTCACTTTTTTACCCTGGATGTGGAACCTACAAATAAAGGCTCATATGCTATCCACAAGCCAGTTTTAAAGCACATTTTTCATGCTGCATTTTGTTCTATCACCATACCCAGTCACAGGATGATATTCACTGGTCTATCATTGTGTTTGTCACATTTGTGTTGTGTCTTGTCATTGAGTCTTATTTTGTCTTTTTTTTCCCCTACTTTATGCTCCGCTCTGAGCGTGGCTATGCCAGGGCATTTTGTAAGCAGACCCGATGATGAAGCATGTCACACACTTGTGTGAGTGAGGGCAGTTTTCAAAACAGATTTGTTTTGTCTGTCTCGTGTTGTCTATGTACACGTGTATATTTATTTTTTGTCCTCCCCGCCCGCTCTTGTGTTCACACTACCAGTCGATGCACATGTAATTAAACCAGAAAAGCAGGGGCAGTGTGAGCCACACTGACGAGGCAAGTGACACTGCATGACCGATAGCATGGCAGCAGCCCAAATAAATGAACTCATGCACAAATCAAAATGGAGGTGTCCCAGTGTGGATCACATCCCTAAAGGAGCAGTTCACACTCTGACACATCCATATGTACCTACAACCCATGCCGTCCAATACACGCAGCAGACATACAATGCACAAGGCCACCAATTCTGTGCAAGAGCACAAATGACCCAAGTCGCAAACATCCCAGACCCCGAAAAGCACACAATTCAAAGGCACACCACCTCAAAGGGTGTTGGTTGTTTTTGGCTTCTGCACACTTTACCCTGTGTCCCAGTGTAAAGTGCGTGTGCACTCTGAGTGCGTGTGGCGAGATTGGCCTGCCCTCTCATAGGAATGCATGGGGGATATGAGTGTCCATGGTAGTTCCTGATGTGTGGGGAGTGCAGGGGCGAGTTTGGTACGTGCAAACTCGTGAGATTAAATGTTGCGCGATGATGTGCGCAGATTTAATGTGTCTGGTGTGGAAGTGCCACTTCTAGAAGTTGGGATGGCTGTGTAGTAAATGTGAATTCACTGCCTGGCTGGTGATTGGCTGGGGCTGGCTGGTGTGCCTGGCTCCATGAGTCAGGATGGGTCTGCCCGGTGGTGAATGGGGAGATCTGCATGTTGATGGCAGAGAGGAGTGCACCTGCGAACTGAATAGGCTGGGCCTTCCCTACACAATGCTGGCTCCGCCCCCTGTGGTGCGACTGATGTCCCTAGCCTGTCGTCTGAATGCGGAGAGGGGCTGAGCACAACAAAGTGCTCCAGAACCAACTGCGTCTGGTTTTCCCCACCCTGCACCTTTGGGACAAAGGAAAGATGTGTACAAAAAGGGGCTGTGACCCCATGAAAAATGTACTTCTCTGTTCCTGAGTAAAGGGGGGCCTGCTGCTGCTGGGTGCCAGGAGAAACCGCCACTGGGTGCTGCCTTCCTGTTGGAGGGCCCTGTGAGCTGGCCCCTGGGCCCAGCCTTTGCCCCCCTGCCTTCCTAAAGGACTTTCCCTGGACTTTGGAACTGCAGCGCCTGGAAGCGCTCTCTCTTTCATCCAGAAAGTGCTTTACTTTCCTAAAGAAGCAGCCCTGCTGTTTTCCACTGCTGCACCGAGCTACGAGCGCGTTCCAGAGGGATTCCCTGGAGTGGGGATCCCCTTTTTCCTTATTTTTAGGGCGGGTGCTCACCCTGTAGATTTGCCATACTTTTGGGATCTTTGGCAGATGCCCACCCTGCATGGTGTGCCTAGCGGGTGCCTACCCCGCTTTATATTATAACTTATCCCAGGAGCCTACCCCGTATTTTGCCTGAGAAATTCACCGCTATCGGCACGGGCTGCTGTCGACACCAGGTAAGCCGCGCCGTCGTTGGCTAGCTGCAGGAGGCTTGTCGCCCGGGGCCGCGCTGCTATAGGCTGCTCCAGGAGAGGTGAACAGGAAGCGGACGGGAGCCCACCCCGCGCTCCTGTGCCCGGAAGCAGCTTGCTGTGTCCTGACCGGGGCTCCCGAGTGCGAGGGGGGGAGTGACTGGAGGTGCGGGTGGGACTCCGGTGCTAGAGGAGAGCCCTGCGTGCAGCCAGAGTCCGCCCAGGAAGCCGCCAGAAGATTCGCTGAGAGGGAGAAGAGACCGCGAGGGAGGCCCAGGTGTTGAGACATTGCCCCCCCCATCGCCGGTCCCTGTTCTTCCCGAGCAGTCCCGCAGTGTAGCGGACCGCTCCAACGCTGAAGGGGCCTCCATAGTTTTAGGAGCCCATGTGCTTCATTGGAGGCATTTCCTGGTGATTTAGAGCCCACATAGATCCCACGCACACGGAGGCATTGTTGAAGTTAGAGCCCACGAGGCTCCAACGATTCTGGGGGCATTCTGTATCTAGAGCCCGAGAGACTCCAACGTTGTGTGGCCGCATACTTGTTCTCTAGCCCACGAGGCTCCCATGTGTTTGGGGCACAGTTGTTTCAGAGCCCACGGGGCTCCCACATTGTTTTGGGCACTGTTGCTGCTCTAAGAGCCCAGAGGAGAGCCAGGAGGCATGCTGGTGCCAGGCTCACTTTCCCCAGCTGCCCAGCACTTAGTGGGCAGCTGCAACGCTTAGGTGGTGCTCCGGCGCCCTGCGCCCTGCTGGGTTGGCAACTTGTAGCCCTGACTCTGCTGGACAAAGGGCGTTTGAGCCCCTGAGAGGCCAGCTTGGTCTGGGGGTCAGTAAATGTGATTCTTGCGCAAAGTGATTACCTCCTGTGTTTATGATAATTGCCTAATGTGTATTTCTGCATAATGTGCTTTGCCTTTATGCTTGTTTCCTACTTCTAAATGTGCTCATGCTTAGGAGGTTGTTTCCCTAGCATTGTTATGCTAGTAAGGTTATGATTCCCTGCGTGACCTAGGTTCATGGAAACTAGTGTTGCGTGGTGTGTATTTACCCCTTCCCAGTAGTTACTGGTTGTGTTCTACACTTGTTCTTCGGTGCTACAATCATCCTATGTTCTAAGTGCCAGTACTGCTAAGTGCTAATTCTGACAGTGGCCCACGTGGCCCTGTCCTGTGTATATAATCCCTTGTAAATATTGCCCGTGCCAGTTGGCACAATGTACATCCTGTGATTATTAATCTGATGTGTTTTAATAATACAAAGGCTATTTTTGATATAACCTTGTGTGGAGTTCCTGTTTTGGGGGGGCCTGGGATGTTGTTGCTGGTGGGTGCATGCACAAATGCTTAACTTACAACACCTCCGGGATAAGCCTTGACTGCTCTCGCCGCACTACCTAGAGGGTGAGCAGGGGTTATCTTGGCGTGTAACTCCCTTGCCCTGACTGGAGTGGTGGTTTCTGCCTGACTTTGGCGCAAGCCTCAGCCAACCAGATATCCCATTTCTAACACTGGAAGCAACAGAAGGGATTTGTACTTGTGTTTGCTCAGTACCACAGCGACAACTGGCTCCACTACAAACCTCTGCATTTTAGATAGTCACATGGAAAGGGATTCTTGTTTTTAAGTTTGTTCTAAATGTCATTTCTTTGGAAATGTGTTTCTTGTGCACTGTGAGTTAGGTGTCACTAGCTCGGGATGGGTAGATTATCTCCTAAGTGCAGTGTGAGTTTTCTGGATTCACCAGTAAGGGTGGGATCCAGTGGAAGCAACAAAAGTGTGTCCAGTGCATGTGTTACCCGTCCCGTTCCCAGAGTGTGGTACCTGGTGCTCAGTAAGAGAGGTGCAGGTTGAGATTCAGGGGCAGTAGATACTGTCTCACCGGTGTGTGTGTGGATGAATGGTGTGTTGCACTGGACAAGTGAGTGTGAGTTCTCTGAGATAGGGAGCTTACTGAATACTTTGGTGTGTACTCCTGTTTTAGCTCAGACACCTAGGTTCCTTGTGTTTAACTTTTCTTGAGAACGTCAGCCAAAATGGAGCCTGCTTTTAATTTCTGTGGTCTGTTTAGATACAGTATGTTGGAGTTGGTAAGGTTCTGTGAAGAGAGAGACATAGAGGTGGGTGAGTCAGACACCCAGTCCAAACTGAGGGACAACCTGATCCTATGGCAAAAGGATCAATGGTATCTTGAGCGCAGTGAGGAGGAAAGGGCCCGGGCCTCACGCCATGAGGGTGGTGGGTCTGTGGGCAGCCCTGAAGGGTCTGAAGAGGAGGGAGAAGATGACAGTACATGGACGCCAGTAGATTGTGAAGATCCCATAGATAGTGAGTCCCTTGCTGGGTCCAGTGTCCGAGGCAGTGCCTCATCCCTTTCCCTGTCCCTGCCCCCAGAGGACTGGGTAGATAGGAGGGAAGAAAGGGAGCACCAACTGGCTTTAGAAAAGCTCTGGTTAGAGCATGACAAGGAGATGGCGCAGCTGGGTGTTAGGTAGAAAAAGCTAGAGACTGAGAGGGTCTTAGCGCAGGAGAGGATAGCGGAGGCTGAGAAGGCCCTTGCCACAGAGAAACTTGCTTGCGAGGGTAGATTATCCCCTGAGCGCAGTTATAGGTTTCTGGATTCCCCAGGGAGGGTTGAGTCCAGTGGTGGCAGCTATATAGACGTCAGTGCAGGAAGACCCATTCCCAGTTCCCAGAGTATGGTACCTGTTTCCCAAGAAGAGGAGTATAGGTTGAAATTCAGGGGCAGTAAGAAACTGTCCCACCAGTCTTGATAGGAGTTTGTGGATGAATGTGAAGAGGCACTGGACAGTTGGATAAGGTTTAACCGGGAACAGGGTTTGTATGGACTGCTCAAAATGGTTATCAGTATTTGTTGTCCAGGGTTGTGCCAGCACTTGTTGAGGTGTCGCTCCTTTTGTACTTGGGACCTTGCAGAGGAAGCAGATCGCTGGGAAAAGGCCTGTGGTTCTGAAGAGGCATTGGTGAGGGTTGCCAAAAGTAGCGGTTCAGGTATCTTCCAGCCCAGCGTGGTGGAAGAGGTTCAGAGTAGCCCAGCTAGGTCCCAGAGTAGCGAGAGTGGTGTTGGGGCTCATGACCTGTCTCAGTGGAGTGGGAGTGAGTGTGTGACCGAGAGTCCCCAGACGCTCGAAGCCCTGTCTCAGAGCCTGGATGGTTTCTTCAGGGAACACCAGGTTGGGGACCTAGGCTGTCCTGTTAGTCCATTTGAGGAGGATCTCCTAGTGTATAGAGGACCTGGAGCATCTGTAAATAGAGCTCCAGTGATTCTGGTGTCTGGCAGTGACGCTCCAGTATGGAGGGTACAGAAGTCCAGCGAGAGAGGTGGCTTGGGGCTGTGTTCCCCAGTGGAGGAGCCAGTGGGCCAGGGACCAGCCGGGAGGGCTGTGTCTCCTAGAGGTGACCATGGTGACCACACGTCTCTCCTGGGGGATCTTCACGCACTGTCAGGTGGACAGAGTACGGGAGATCTGTGCCAGGCAGACTGTCACGCAACATATGAGTCATATGTTACCCTCGGGGGATGGTGTGTAAGTCCACAGAAGTCCTGGAGTGCCAGGCAAGTATTCCGCCAAAGGTTTTAGACCCAAGGTTGGGAGGCCAGGTTCAGGATCAGCCTGACCTGAAGGGTAGGACGTCTGTAACCAGCGTCCTGTCCGGTTCATCTTCAAGGGGTACCACTCTAGTTGGGAGGGTGCGGAACTCTGGAAGGGGGTGCAGAGGGTGGGAGTCCTCGCCTCTGACCCCGGTGCAACCTGAGGGGTTAAACCCTAGGTTGGAAGAGTGGTGTTCTATGGGTACCCCTCAAAGGAGGAGAGGGCAGAACTCTAGCAGGAGAGGTAGGGGGAGGAGAGCCTCACCCGTGACTTCTGGTCAGCCTGAGTGTGCAGCCCCTAGGCTGGAGAATCAGTGGCTGTCTAGCACTGTCCCGAGGAGAGGAATAGTGGAGAATGGCTACTATGTACCAGGGGTTACTACCCCCCGCTCTGTGAATAGGCAAGGACCAGTGGCACCTGGGTGGCCTAGGGCCTGGTCCGGGCTGTGGACAGCTTGGGAGTACCAGTGGGGTAGCCCAGTTGTTCCAGACAGTTTTTTTTAGAAGGAACCACATGGGTTCACCGTGGCGGAGAACAGGAGGGTGTCCCTGCAGTTGCGGGCCCGCGTCCGTGTTCCATCGCCCAAAGCATGGAAACCCATCACAGTGGTGATTGGTCTGCCCTGCGTTTTGGCTGGAACGGGGTTGTGTTGGACTTGGCCCTTTTTGCCGGTTCACCCCTAAACTTTTTGCTTTTATAATGTGACCTGGTGTTGGTTGTTTTTGGCTTCTGCGCACTTTACCCCTGTGTCCCAGTGTAAAGTGCGTGCGCACTCTGAGTGAGTGTGGTGAGATTGTCCTGCCCTCCCGTAGGAATGCATGGGGGATATGTGTGTCCATGGTAGTTCCTGATGTGTGGGGAGTGCAGGGGCGAGTTTGGTATGTGCGAACTCGTGAGATTAAATGCTGCGCGATGATGTGCACAGATTTAATGTGTCTGGTGTGGAAGTGCCACTTCTAGAAGTTGGCATGGCTGTGTAGTAAATGTGGATTCACTGTCTGGCTGGTGATTATATGGGGCTGGCTGGTGTGCCTGGCTCTGTGAGTCAGGATGCATCTGCCTGGTGGTGAATGGGGAGATCTGCATGTTAATGGCAGGGAGGAGTACACCTGGGACCTGAATAGAGCTGGGCCTTCCCTACACAATGCTGGCTCCGCCCCCTGTGGTGCGACTGATGTCTCTAGCCTGTCCTCTGAATGGGGAGAGGGGCTGAGCACAACAAAGTGCTCCAGAACCAACTGCGTCTGGTTTTCCCCCACCCTGCACCTTTGGGACAAAGGAAAGATGTGTATAAAAAGGGGCTGTCACCCCATGAAAAATGTTCTTCTCTGTTCCTGACTAAAGGGGGGCCTGCTGCTGCTGCTGCTGCTGGGCAACAGGAGGAACCGCCACTGGGTGCTGCCTCACTGTTGGAGGGCCCTGTGAGCTGGCCCCTGGGCCCAACCTTTGTCCCCCTGCCTTCCTAAAGGACTTTCCCTGGACTTTGGAACTGCAGCGCCTGGGAGTGCTCTCTCTTTCATCCTGAAAGCGCTTTACTTTGCTAAAGAAGCAGCGCTGCTGTTTTGCACTGCAGCACGGAGCTGCGAGTGCATTCCAGAGGGATTCTCTGGCATGGGGATCCCCTTTTTTCCTCATTTTTGGCGCGGGTGCCCACCTAGTAGATTTACCATACTTTTGGGATCTTTGGCAGGTGCCTACCCTGCATGGTGTGCCTAGCGGGTGCCTACCTCGCTTTATATTATAACTTATCCCGGGAACCTACCCCGTATTTTGCCCGAGAAATTCACCGCCATCGGCCCAGGCCGCTGTGGACATCAGGGAAGCCGCACCGTCATTGGCTAGCTGCGGGAGGCTCATCGCCCGGGGCCGCACTGCTATTGGCTGCTCCAGGAGAGGTGAACAGGAAGCAGACGGGAGCCCACCCCGCGCTCCTGTGCCCGGAAGCAGCTTGCCGCGTCCTGACCGGGGCTCCCCAGTGCGAGGGAGAGCCCCGGACCGCCTGCTGGTGCCGAGGGAGGCGGAGAGTGACTGGAGGTGCGGGCGGGGCTCCGGTGCTAGAGGAGAGCCCAGCGTGCAGCCAGAGTCTGCCCAGGACACCGCCAGAAGAGTCGCCGAGAGGGAGAGGAGACTGCTAGAGAGTTCCAGGTGAGTGGGACATTGCCCCCCCCCCCTTATCCCCGGTCCCTGTTCTCACCGAGCGGTCCCGCAGTGTAGAGGACCGCTCCAACGCTGAAGGGGCCTCCGTTGTTTTAGGAGCCCATGTGCTTCAATGGGGGCATTTCCTGGTGATTTAGAGCCCACGTGGCGCCTAATCAAACGGGGGCATTGTTGATGTAAGAGCCCACGAGGTTCCAACGATTGTGGGGGCATTCTGTAGCTAGAGCCCGAGAGGTTCCAACGTTGTGTGGCCGCATACTTGTTCTCGAGCCAAGGGGGCTCACACGTGTTTGGGGCACAGTTGTTTCAGAGCCTACAAGGCTCCCACATTGTTTTGGGCACTGTTGCAGCTCTAAGAGCCCAGAGGAGAGCCAGGAGGCACGCTGGTGCCAGGCTCAGTTTCCTTAGCTGCCCAGCACTTAGTGGGCAGCTGCAACGTTTAGGTGGTGCCCCGGCGCCCTGCTGTGTTGGCAGCTTGTAGCCCTGACTCTGCTGGACAAAGGGCGTTTGAGCCCCTGAGAGGCCAAGTTGGTCTGGGGGTCAGTAAATGTGATTCTTGCGCAAGGTGATTACCTCCTGTGTTTATGATAATTGCCTAATGTGTATTTCTGCATAATGTGCTTTGCCTTTATGCTTGTTTCCTACTTCTAAATGAGCTCATGCTTAGGAGGTTGTTTTCCCTAGTATTGTTATGCTAGTAAGGTTATGATTCCATGCGTGACCTAGGTTCATGGTAATTAGCATTGCATGGAGTGTATTTACCCCTTCCCAGTAGTTACTAGTTGTGTTCTACACTTGTTCTTTGGTGCTACAATTATCCTATGTTCTAAGTGCTAGTTCTGCTAAATGCTAATTCTGACAGTGGCCCACGTGGCCCTGTCCTGTGTATATAATCCCTTGTAAATATTGCCTGTGCCAGTTGGCACAATGTACATCCTGTGATTATTAGTCTGATGTGTTTTCATAATGTAAAGGCTATGTTTGATATAACCTTGTGTGGAGTTCCTTTTGTGGGGGGCCTGGGGGTTGTTGCTGGTGGGTGCGTGTGCAAATGCTTAACTTACAACGCCTCCGGGATAAGCCTTGACTGCTCTCGCCACACTACCTAGAGGGTGAGCAGGGGTTATCTTGGTGTGTAACTCCCTTGCCCTGACTGGAATCGTGGTTTCTGCCTAGCTTTGGCGCAAGCCTCAGCCAACCAGAAATCCCATTTCTAACACAGACACAGTACAACTTCTACATCAGAGGACACAACAGGTTCCGCTTGTTCGTAGTAACTGGCCACTCACTTCTGGCATTGCCTGATACTGTGTGATGACAATGTACGGGTACCACCACTCGTCCGTCATGTACTCGGAAAACGTACTGCCTGCCATCAAATAGCCAGCTCCACCAAAACAGTCACAATGTGCATTGTCATTCAGTCTGCATATAAACCTCTGCAAAGCGGCTACATACATGGGAACCTCTGTTAACATGCATCTCCCCTTAACATTGCAGGGGGACAAACAACACTTACCGCAGAGCAGACCACAAATCCCATCAGTGGTGATGAAGAGGACACCCTGCACCTCTGTGCAGACACCCTCTAATGACTAATGGACAGCCTCCGCACCCCAACTCCAGGAGCAGGGCAGCCCTGCTGCCTCGAGGTGACCCCACCACCTGCACAGACCACGTAGCAGGAAACATACACCCCCACGGCTGCCTCCCAGGACCCCCACAAACAACACATGGAATTCCAATACCATGTGTTAGGGTGCCAGGTGGACTTGGCTGATCCGCTGCGGGTGGGTTTCGAGCTCGTGGCAGCCAAACTCGATGCCATACATGGGTGTCTGAGTCCCATCAGGGACCACGTACAGTCCCTAACAGACACCCACTGTCCACATCATGCTCCACGACAATCCTTGGCTGACTGTAACTGTCTAGCCAGACAGGCTCTAGCGATGACAGCACAGAGTTAGCACAGCTGCGCAGGACAATGGAGACCATTGAGCAGATGCAGGCTGGAAGTATGGCTGCCTCGGCTGAACACCAGCGAGATGTAGGTGGGATCTTCCATGCCTTGCAGTTCATCGTCCTGCCATTGCTGCCACTGAGCTGGGCCCAGATGACTGGAGTAGGAACTACGACACACACCTCTCCGACCCCTGATATGTCAGTGGCACACAGTGATGCAGCCCTATCCCCATCGCACCCTGATGTGTCAGTGACACACCGTGATGCAGCCTTTACGCTGCCAGACACCCCAGACACTGAGGAAGTATCAGAGGGCTAAGATGTGGCTGGTAATTAGTATGTTAGGAAGGAGGTGGTAGCCTCCATCACCGCCATATTGTGGTACCGAGTCTCAGCAAGGCCTAATTGTGCTGCTTTAAGTCCCCAAACCATAGAACTGAAGTTGGCACGGAAACTGGAATAGAAAAGACAAGCTTATTAAGACCTCATGAGGTGGAACTACAGTCATACAGTACCCTTCGGCAATGCATGAAGTAGCACAATGGATGGAAGGCACATGGTCCTTTTATACCCGCACAGGGGCTCAAAAGAAGGCGGTACACATACAAGAATGAGTTTTATGTACATATAAGGACATTTTGAGAGCACACATTCAACAAGTGGGAGGAGCTAACAGTTGGCTAGTTGGGGTAAACACTTTCTCGACGGAGATGGATCAGAAACACATGTGGCTCGGCTGAGCATGTGTGTAATTGGCAGAAGCTAAATATAACTTGTTTCTAGGCAGAATACACAAGCAGTTAACAGAGAGGTAGGACAAAGCACATGGTGAACACGAGGTAGCACATGGCATACAAAATGGCTGACAGAAATACAAAATGGCTTCCGAGAAACGGGCAAGATAACATCGGAAACTGACTGGCTTCAGCGAATGCTAACCTACTCTCTGTCAATTTACGACAATATGACCTATCCCTGCCTGGTTCAGCCCTATGCATCATGCCCTGGGACAACACCTTCCACTGACCCCCATAACACTCAGCGACATACACCTGGAGTCCAACATGGCCTGGCATATTCTCACTGGTGGACAATAACACAGAACTCCTACAGCGGACTACACTCTCCCTCTCCCAAATCACTTACCAATCCCCAACGGACTCTAGTTGGCCCTCCACTGGGCTCCCATGTAATGCGGGCTTGGCATGGCCATGTACAGCTCCAGCTCCTGAATGCACCAGAATGTGAATAAAACATTTGAAACCACACAGATGTGTCATGACTATGTTCATTCAAGTGTGAAAGTATGTATGTACAACGCTGTGCTGCTCCGCCCAATGAACTGCCTCAACTTGCACAGGTGTGTGTGTACACACGCGTAGTTCCTCGCACATGCATTCTGAGTCACGACGAAGGCAGACATGTCCACTGTTGTGGTGGGATATGTGAGCATTCCCCACAATGCAACAAGGTATTTGGACCTGTGCTGTGGGTGACAATCTGATGTGGCTGCAGGAACATAGTTACTCGTCCATAAATGTGAGCGCAGCTTCATGGGCAATGTGTTCCAATAGTACGTCGTTGTCTGATTCAAGGGACACCAGGGTGACCCAATCCATTAACTAGTTCAGGCAGCTGTGCTTAGTCCAAGCCGTTTCCCCAATCTGCAGCACAGCCCAATAGGGTAGCTCCTCGATGTGGTCACTGCACATGAGGAGTTGTGCAATCTCCCATACACAACTGCCGGCACATATTCCAAAGATCAGTGCATCCCATGCTCGGGAATGCCGGTGACACTCATGTTTGTGGGCCAACAGGGGGTGCACTGTCAGGTCATAATCCAATTCAGCTACCGTTGCGTTGGCCAGGCAGACCTCCATGGGGCACTCTAATGTGCATGTTCGACAGTGGAACAAGGGCTGGACGCAGGTGACGTTGGCAAGGCGGAAACTCAGACGATAACTGATTTGCAACACTGCCATTGGCAGGGATCCGAACAGATTACGCATTCGTGCACTGTACAGTTCCACGTAACAGGGGTTGGGCATGTCCCGGGAATGCCTGCCATTGTGTTTGTTGATCTCGTAGCACAGGCACTCCTTAGACCAGCGGAAGTTCTGTGGACGATATTCCCTGATTCAGGGCAATGAGTCATATGTGTGTGCAACGTTTGGTCATATGGGTAGTTTTTGACCAATGTGTCAAGGCCAGCCCTTGCAGGTGAAGGTCGTGCAGGGACATGTGTGTGTGTGTTGTGGGCACGTTCTTTTTTTATTAGCGCTGTTCGTGGTGTGGGAGTTGTCAGAGGTTGGTTTGGTATCTCACGCAGTGTGTGCCAGCCTCATTCAGGACCAAGGTCGGGATTTCGGTTGGCCTTCCGCAGTGTGTGTATGGGCAATGGAGCTTTCATTCCTAATTTTAGTTTGACTACTGCTTGCATTTCTGAGATGTGATGTGGCCTTTGTGCTGACTTTGATGCCAGGCCTGTGATTTGGGGTGCACGAATTTTGGGACACATGCAGCTGTTTGCATGGGCCAATGGCACGATTGGCATTGCACTGCTTGTTCAGTCTCTCTCTTTCTCTCTCTCCCTGTCCTTTGATGTGTGCCTGACACACCTTCTATCTTGGATATTGTCTTGCAGGCTGTGACTCACAGATTGTCTAGGGATGCCCCGCCATGACTCTTCACAATAGTTGTTTGGAGACAAATTATTATGTGGCATTTTGTTTGGTTTTTCAATGGTGCATGAATGACTCAGGATTTCTGTGCTCACGTGTGTTGATTGCTGCAATTGTGCGACATCATGCAAGTGCTTTTTTCATATTTTCAGCCCGTTGATGTGCAGTGTCTTGGTCCGGTGGTAGTGGGGTGTGCCCGGGGTAGGGCCCGGGGGTTGGTCCTGGGTGTGGTGGGGGTGGGTGTTGTGACCCTCTTGGGAGTCCAGCCTGCATGATCAGTGGCTCCATGGCATCTGTTGTTCTTCAGGTGTGGCTCTGGGCTGGGCTCCCATTTGTGGTCCGACTTTACACCAGGTCAGAGTAGGTGTTAGTTTCCTGCTGCTAACGCACCTTATCGCATGATTTGTGGTCTTATCGCCGATCTGGCTGGTCATTGTGAATGTTGTATAGTGGTGTTGTCGCAACTTTTTGCTTGGGAATGCCTACTCTGTATCTCAGTAGCAATAGTTGCGGGGGTCATCTGTGGTAATGTCTTTTGCGGCTGCTATCGCAGGTAAACTGGTGCAATGGGATGTTCGCAACAGCTTGTGAATGGGGCGATAAATGTATTGTGACTTTGGCTGCGATAAAGTGGTGTTAATTCGGCGATGGCTCCTTGAGAATATGCCTCTGTGTTTCTTAAAGTGAGCGATTTCCCATTTCCCATGCACCCCAGTTTTGTCTTTGATGGTGGCCTTGCAGCATTGGTTGTGCCACCCACAGAAGCAGCCTGTAAAGTGTGTCTCAGGCCTGCCTTTGCACAGCTTGTGTGCAGCCAGGGGCTGCCATGTCGACTTTGCAAGTGCACACACTTGACAGTCCCTAAACCTTCCCTTTTCTACATGTTGGGCACCCCTAAAAAAGGCCCAGGGTACCCCCATGGGTAGAGTGTTTTGTATGTGAAAGGTAGGACATGCTCTGATGTTTGTGGCATATCCTGATAGTGAATTACAGCCAATTTTTTTATAACATCATATGTTTCTAACTGACCCAGACAACATGGTGGAAATTCAAGTTTAGTATACCTGAACTCAGAATGTTAAAATACATCTTTTAGTGTGGGTGATTTTTACATTCGGTGTATGAAAATACCACTTTTAGAAAGTAGTTATTTTTTTGCCTAACCATCCTGCTCTGCTAGGTTTGTGTTTTCCATGTCTGTTTTGTGAGTGACAGGGGGGAGATGGCTTTGGCTCCAGAAGTCTGATGGGTCAAGGCTGGGCTGAATAGGACCTGCATTGTGTAGAGAGTGGGAGCGGGGATTTCCTTTCACTGACCTTAGCCCTCATTGAATAGAGAGTAGGGGGAGGAGATTTCCTTTCAGCTACCTGGGCCAGGTCTGCTTTCAACAAAGCTGTCTCCACCTCCTGCCAGGAAGCTGCACAGAACTGGTTTTGGCTAGGCACGGGCTCCCTCTGCCTTCAGAGGACAAAGGATTTACTGGTATAAATATTGGGGCCCAGACCCCAGAACTTTAAATCACTTCTGGGAATCAAGACAATGATGTGCCAAGGAGAAGAACCAAGGAAGCTGAAGGAGGAGACTGCCCATGTGCTGTTTGCTATTTCTGGGGTTGCCTGCAGTGGTTACTTTATTTGCCAAGGAAAGGGGAAAAGGACTTTTGGGAACTTTTCATAATCTTGAAGAAGAATCTCCAAGGGCTTGAAGTGTGCTTGCCTCCTGACTGAAGACTCGGGAATACAAGACTTCACCAACAGCGCCCCTGAACTGCCTTGCTGGGAATTCTGCCTGCAGACAGGCGACTACTGTTGTTTGGGCCCTCGGAGAGGGCTGCGTGTCACTGGGAGCTAGAAGCACGACTCAACGAGGAGAAGCGTGTTGCTGTTGAATCGCTGAGGAAGCGTGCCGCAGCTGTTTGCCGTCACATTACCGATGAAGCATGTCGCATCACCCGAGCAGCTTGTCACTGCCACAGACGTCAAGCTGCATCACCGGAGAAGCGTGTCGATGTTACCGAGTTCGCCGCACAGCCGTCAGGCGTGCATGCATCGCACCACACAGTAAGGAAGCAAGCCTCAACTTCCCTGCGCAGCAGTATGGAACAGACGCATATACTCCCCTGAGTGTAAGGAACCGTGCATCACCTTCCCTGCGACCCTTTTGTTTGCATTGCGTGACGCATCTAAGAAACTTTGATAGTAAAGTCTTGCATTTACCATCTTCATTGAACTAAGCTAGTTTCTACTATTTTAAAGTCTTATTTTTGATTACAGTATTGTGAATTTTTGTCGTTTGATCTTGTGTTAAGTCTAGTAACAATTACTTATTTTTCTAAACTGGTGTGGTGTCTATTAGTGGTTTTTTCACTGTATTACTGTATGTGTTCACAAATGCTTTACACACTGCCTCTGAGATAAGCCTGTCTGCTCATGCCAAGCTGCCAAGGGGGTGAGCAGGGGTTATCCAGGAGTGTACCCCCCCCTTATCCTGACTAGAAGCAAGGGTCCCTATTTGGACAAAGATACCTACCTCTGCCAACTAGAGACCCCCCATTTCTAACAGTTAAGTTTCCTTTTATTTGCTTTAAGTTTAGACTGTGTAAGGGGGAGAAGTTGTGACGTCCTGTGTCATGATATTCTGGAATGTGGGGATGGTTGCTAGGCGGTGGGCTGGAATAGAGACATATGTCAGTCCGTCTTATCTTGATGATGGATGGGGTCTCTGTAGCTGTGATACTTAAATAAACCTTTCTTGACCCCCGTATGATCTACTCTGCTTTTTGGAGGGGCACACTTTCACAGACGTCCATGTTAAATCTAGCAGCGCACAACCCACTGAGCATTCCTGCAGGTGTGGTACTTGATGGCAAAGGTTTATTGTCTGCGGTTTATGCTTTATCGCCTAAAACATTGATATTTACAGCACGTAATACAACAATCACAATTCTTGTTCACTTCAAACAACTTAAGCACAGTTCATATCAATACTACACTTTGCGCATAATCCATGATCTGATGTAATATGCAAGTGCAAACGGATGACGCACATCACTATTAAAACCAATCAATTCGAGAGAGCGGTCATTAGATCTTACAAAGCGTACCAGCTAACAAGCACGTACCTATGTGCAGATACCGGCGTCTCCGTCTGCTTGTTGCCTACTCAGAGCAAGTAAACCCCTAGGAAGCCTGACAGCTGTCTTATATACAACAGAAATAAAAGAAGGGCACAAACCTGCTGCACAGACGTTACCTAGTATGTTAAAAACGAGGATTGACCAAATAATGACAGTTTTGCTGACAGCCCAATGGAAATCAACCCTCAGATATGTGTCAATAGATGGCCAACACCTAATCGAGCATTTTATAAAGTGCAGGTACAAGTAGAAATGTGCAACAATACCTCTCGTTGCTCTGTCCAGTCAATAAGGGGCTCCAGGTCGTCCATTTTGCCCTAGTGCCTTTGATACCGGAGTCGAGCCACACTCCAGTTTATGAGGGCAGATATATCAAAGGACGAGCACAGCCCCCAGAGACAAACGGAAAATGGCAAAACCATCACTACAGTTGGTTTATCGTTTGTACCCACTTCCTTCGCTGCTGTCTATAGCAGGTCTGCATATACGAATCAACTGCCTGGCAAATCTCCATACGATCCGTTCTATAACATAATAAAAGTGCTGCACAGCAGCATCTCAGATAATGTTTAAGAAAAAGAGAACGTAGGTAGTACCTTTGGATTTTAAGTGACATATCACAAAGCAGCATAACACACATAAATGACTCAGGGCCCCCTTATGTACTGGGACACATGTCTGATCCGCCTCCAGGGCTTTACCCATGATTTAGTAAAGGCCGCACCGGAAGAGTCCCTAATCTGAATATGAGACAGCCTTTTTCTCAGGAGGGAACAGCAAGTCCAATAACGGCCCCAGCGCGATTTACATTCTTCTTTTTGGTAATTAGTCGGAAGGATGCCTTTCCTGGCTTCTCACTTGCTCCACATGGATGCCCAATATTTATTTTTAACCAGTTCTAGAGTTTTTGTATTCATCAGTTGCGGGTTATTCTATTGCTCGACCCTACAAGTGGATTTTAGAATGTTCTTAACGTGGTTGAAACAGGGTAAACTATTGTAATTCCTGCATCATCTCAGTTCCTGCGAGACCATTATATATGAGGTAAGAGCTGGAGTCGACCACACTTGCACCAGGTGTCTTACGGGATGAGATCCTCCGGTGAACCTCAGCTCAGCTGTTAATACTGTCATTGGGGTACCAGCACCCAGGTTAAGTATAGGTCAAAAAAAAGATGTTTCCCAGTTTATGAAGAGCCTGAACTTTCGTAGAATCCCACAGTTCAGCGCCATAAGAGCATGCCACCCGTGCATTTGTCTTCAATGCGTCAGTGCTAGTTTTATTGGTCTCTTGCTGCTTGAGTTAGCAAAATGTAGAATTGTGGCGTCAAGTTTGTTTCCGACTTCTCCACATGAGCTTTCTAACATAAATAGTCATCCTTTCGTATGCCGAGTCATGTTTTAACTGGCTTGGTTTACCATAAATCCTAAATATCAACAATAACTTTGATTTAAGATTAATAATCATATATTTTCCTCTGTATTGATTTTTAACTCCGTTCCTTACAGAATATCTCGAAGCCTCCCAAAAGTCGAGGCATTGATTTTTCAGTGCACACTAATATTACTGCATCATCTGCAACCAGGGGGATCGGAAAATGCTCCTTCTCCAATATCGGAACATCAATCACCTTACTGCCTCCAATTGCACCCCGCTCATCATAGATTCAGCCACACCTGAATATGAAGATTCATATTAGCAAAGTGTGTAAGGGAGCTAATCACTTGATGAGGACCCTCAGAAACATCAAACCATTCCTTCCACAAAAGGACTTGAAGCAGGTGGCACAAGCTCTGGTCCTGCTGAGGCTGGACTATGGCAGCGCGACGCTCTGCGGCCTGCCCAAATGCACCCTGGCACCACTAAGGGCATAACTGAACGCTGCGGCCAGACTGGTCACAGGTACCAAACTAAGTGAGCAAATATCCCCAATCCTAAAATCTCTTAAATGGTTGCCTTATGAATCTCGAATTCAGTTAAAGATTGCCGTTCTAGCGCACAAAGCCCTGCATTTCAAAACTCCCAGGTGCCTTGCTCAAAAGCTTGAATTATCCTGTGGTGGGAGAGCATCAAGAAGCGCTATCACTCTCCTCCTTAAACCACCCATCCTTAAGAAAAAGAGAACCGCTCTCCGAGACTTCTCTGGCCACTGCTCCAAGTTTATGGAACTCCTTCCAACGGAAGTACACAGAATCTCCTCAACGACTGCTTTCAAACTTGAAGCCAAAAGATTCCTAATGAATGTATGTATGTATGTATGTATTGGCATTTATATAGCGCACTACTTACCCGTAGGGTCCCAAGGCGCTTCGACCGCTGCGAAACACTTCCTGGCTTCCCTGAGAGATGGTCCCTTAATGGGTATCTCCAGGGTGAGACCAGGCATCCCCGGCGGTCTGGTGGGGCCGTTAGTGAAGATGAGGCAAGCTAATGCCCAGAGTTGCCGAGTGTGATCGCTGATCAGAGTGGGCACCGAGGCGAGAGAATTATCGAGTCCGCTGACCCTGGTCCAGAAACCTGCCGCGCCGGGAATCGAACCCTGGTCCCGGGCCGTCCTCTGCTCTCGGGTCTGCCGCCTCTAACCAGTGAGCCACACTACTTCACCTATCTTTACCTTACTTTGGGCTTACTACTACACTATCTTTACCTTAATTTGGGCTTGGATTACTTGTTCAAAATCACTGTTCTGACCACCATTGTACCCTCATGTAATGCTCTCATCTTTACTGCATTCTGTGTTGTTGGACTTGGCCCGCAGGGCAGGTTCACCCCTAGACTTTTTGCCTTATGTGTGACCCTGGGTCAGTGATTTTTGGGTCTCTGCGCACTTTCCCCTGAGTCCCAGAGTGAAAGTGCGTGCGTGTAGTATGGCTGGCCTGCCCTCCCATAGGAATGCATGGGGAATGTGTGTGTCCCTGGTAGTTCCTGATGCATGGGGAGTGCAGGCTCGAGTTTAGTATGTATAAACTCGTGAGAGTGAATGCTGCGAGATGGTGTCTGCGGCATGTTTGTGTCTAGAAGGGAAGTGCTACTTCTGGACATTGAGATATGTGTGCATTTGCTGTGAGGGTGCTGGAGCGTGATTGGCTGGAGCTGGCTGGCATGCCAGGCTCCAGGAAGTCTAGATGGGTTTGCCCGGTGGTGAGTGGGAGATTAGCATGAGTGATGTGTGGGAGGAGTGTACCTGTGTCCTGGATGGGCTGGGTTTTCCACACACAATGCTGGTTCCGCCCCCCTGTGGTGTGTCTAACGACCCTAGCCTCCCCAGTGAATGAAATGGGTGGTTGGGCCATCAAGAGTGCTCCAGAACCAGCTGCGACTGGTTTTCCCCCCACCCTGCACATTGTAACAAAGGATTTACTTTATAAAAAGGGGCTGTGTCCCCTTGGAAAATGTTCTACCTTTGGATCCTGCCAGAGGGGGCTGTGGCTGCTGCTGGGGCCAGAGGACCGCCACTTGAGGAGTCTCCCTGCCTGGAGACCCAGTGTGCTGGCTCTTGGCCCAGCCTTGCCCCCCTGCCCCTTGAAAGGACTTTTGCTGGGCTTGTTGGCCCCTAGCGCCTGGGAGCGCTTTGGATTGCTTTTTAGCGCTTAAGAGCGCTTTATTTTGCTTACAGCGCCTGGGAGCGCTGTGGTCACCACTCTAGCGCTGGGAGCGCTTTGTCTGCAGAGGCCGGTGCCCACCCGGCATTGTCCGCCCCAAGCGAGTGCCACCTCGCTTACTTTTGATTAATTTGCCCCCTGGCAGGTGCCCACCCTGCCAGGGACCTTGCCGCCCGTTTTCGCTTCTTCCTCGAGGGAGCCCACTCCTCGGTAAATTGCTCCCCGCCTACGAGTGCCTGGACCGGGCCGCCGCGCTGCCCGCGACGACCCGGAAGTGTTCCGGCCGGCCGGCCAATCACAGCGCGGCCCCGGGAGAAGCAACCGGAAGTCCCGCCTCGCCGCCGGGAGAGAAGAGCCCAGCAGCGAGGAGAGCCGGGAAAAGGTGCAGGCAAGGCTCCATTGCGGTGAGGAGAGCCCCGCCGCCCAAGGAGAGCCCCGGAGGAGAGAAGCCCCGCCCGAGGCACCAGTGCGACCGACGCCAGCCCCCACCTCACCCGAGGAAGGCTGAGAGGAGCAGAGGAGTCCCCAGAGCAGCCCGGTGAGTGTGAAGGGCTGGGGGGAGCTCCACGAGTGCGGGAGGCACAGAATACAGGTCAGAGCGGCCCCGGTTGGCAGCGGGCCGCTCCAACGGTGCATAGAGCCCAGAGAGGCTCGGGGGCATTGCGGGTAGAGAGCCCAGCGAGGCTCCAACGATAGGCGCATTTCTTGTTTGGCGAGCCAGAGAGGCTCAGAGCGCCCTAAGTGTTCCCGGGTCCCCAGAGAGAGGGACCCCACAGCCCAGCGAGGCTGCACCTTTGTTGCTGGGGCCCTGAGAGGCTCAGCAGTACCCTTATTTGTCTGAGAGGCGTGCGTGCCCATTCAAAGTGAAGAGCCTGAGAGAGGCTCAGGGCGCCATTTCTTGTTTAAGAGCCTGAGAGAGGCTCACCAGTGCCACAGTGGTGGTTCTTTGAGCCCAGAGAGGCTCCAACGTTGCCCTAACTTTCCCTGCTCCAGTTGCCCAGCACTTTGTGGGCAACTGCCACGTTTAGGCCCTGACATTGGGACACCGGGACAGTCACAGGTGGTGACTTGTGAGTTTGGCGCAATGGTATTTTCTCTGCACCTCTGAATGTATTGTTTATGCGTCATGTGCCTTTACACCTCTGAATGAATGTCCTGCATTGCATCATGTGTTTTGCTTTTACACCCCTACAGGTAGTGTGACATGTAGGTGGTTGTTTTCTCCCTAGTACAGGTGGTGCTAGAGAGGTCCTGTTACCAGTGGTTACTGGTTGTATGCTCTACTTTTATATTGTGTGCTACACTGATTTTACTTTCTGAAAGTATTATTTCTAAAAGTGCTGATACCCTTGACAGTGGTCCAAGTGGCCCTGTCCTATACAAATATCCCTTGTAAATTCCGCCCGTGCCTGTTGGCACAGTGTAACAAGATGTGTGTTTATCTGATGTATATTTATTATAATACAAAGGCTATTTTTACATAACCTTGTGTGGAGTGTTTCTTGGTGATGGGCCTTGGGTGTTGTTGCTGGGGTGCGTGCGCAAATACTTAACTTACATCGCCTCCAAGTTTAGCCTTGACTGCTCGCGCCACGTTACCTAGAGGGCGAGTGAGGGGTTATCTTGGCGTGTAACTCCCTTGCCCTGACTTTGGGAATGGTGATCCCTGACTGACCTCGACGCGAGTCTTGG
Source organism: Lissotriton vulgaris (assembly GCF_964263255.1). Lineage (NCBI taxonomy): Eukaryota > Metazoa > Chordata > Amphibia > Caudata > Salamandridae > Lissotriton > Lissotriton vulgaris. The sequence continues at coordinate 5,024,050 of NC_141685.1, forward strand.
CCGGCCAGGGTCCCGTTTCCAACATGTGTCCTCCTTTGTTGCCTGTTATATTCAGATTTATCATATTACTCTCCGTGGTCCACTTGTCTGGGAAACATGTGCATATTCCTGTTATGTATTCATACCTGATGTCCATATGGGATATATGCTCTTTTTTCCGCATTATATACTCCCTTTTTTAGACTGTTACATCCTCGTTTATTGTACTATTCTCCTTGTTTCATTTGTCTGTGATATATGTGATTATTCCTGTTGTATTTTCTTACTTGTTGTCAATACTGGATTTATGTCCTTCCTTCCTTACTTTGTAAAGCACTCTGATATCCCTTGGGATCTTGTTCGCGACATATAAAACTTTATAAATAACAAATAAAATACATAAATCAAGACGAAGATTCCTGAGAGAATCAGTTCCATTGATGTGAATGTTAAATAAAGCATTCTCCTTTTACACCAAATCTTACTCTGGAATGATTGCCTCCTCTCTTCTGAATCCATGCAATAATGCCTCGCGAAGGTGTGGAAGGAAGCCCATGTCACCGCACAGTAAATCTCAGCCACAGGAACACCCCTGACACGTGCTGATGCAGAGGACTCTGCTCTGGGGGACAGAGCGCAGATTCCCTCAGTCAGTTCCTTGGTGATGCTCAAGATGATGCAATGAGATAAGGTCCTCTTCTGGGCAGAGGTGCCCTTCTTGAAGCCTCTACAGTCCGCACCTAGGGTCAGTATTAAAATAGACTTCATTTTGGAGTTCTTACTGATGTGATCGTGCCTCCTCTGGGGGTAGAAGGTGGGAAGGGTGACAGATCGCCTCAGATGGAAGGAGTTCACCACCTTGGGAAGGAGAGGCGATGTAGTTCTGAGGAATAATTCCTCCAGGAAGAAGCATGTGAAGGGCGGCCGCATGCTCAGTGCATGTAACTCACTGATGTCCCGCAACGAAGTGATGCTGTCAAGAGTACAAAGGTATGCCCAAACTACTAGACCAGGAACCTGGGGGAACAGCAGATAACAAGTAACAATGCTTCACTTTAAACTGATTTCTGAAAAATACCAACTCGATGACTGTGTGGATGCCGCCGCTCTCCACGAGCGGTTCATTACCCGAAATGTACAGTTTTAACATTTGCTGACACGACTTCGACAATTTGGAAAATACCATTGAAAAGCAACAATAGAACAATCCCACTTGATTCCATTTATTCACAGTGTTTAGCAGATTACCTCACCCGTAAAATCATGAGACCACCATGAGCCAGACCAGATTACCCCCACCCGTAAAATCATGAGACCACCATGAGCCAGACCAGATTACCCCACCCGTAGGATCATGAGACCACTGTGAGCCAGACCAGATTACCACACCCGTAGGATCATGAGACCACCATGAGCCAGACCAGATTACCCCCCTCACCCGTAGGATCATGAGACCCCCATGAGCCAGACCAGATTACCCCCTCCCATAGGATCGTGAGACCACCATAGCGTTTGAGCAAGAAGCAACAGATAAGACGCAGACATTCGCTGTATCAGAAGTCCACAGTGACGGGTCGAGGAGATGTGGTCATGGAATGACTTGTGTGTATTCTCTTCCTCAGCATTCTCTTTTTTTTAATGTTTTCATTCTTCTCCTTCCTGTCTGTTTTTCTTCCCCTCACACCGCCCGATGGCCCTAAATTCTTTGATTTGTCAACCAAGGGGTAAGATGTTGATTAGAGCTTAATTTCAGCCGGTGGTCATAGGTGGGGCCCATCAGCACTCTCTTTTCGGGGCCAGCACTTATTTTCCCTCATCAGACTTTAACCCATAACGAGGGAGTGAAAAACACACGAGCGGGAAAAAAGAGGAAGAGAAAGATGAAAAAAGTGCAGGAGAAAGCAGGGACCTACAGGAGTGAGATAAAGGAGCCGAGAGTTTCTGGGGTGGGTTAAAGAGCCATGAGGTGGAATCAAGAGTGAGATAAAGGAGCTGAGAGTTTCTTGGGTGGATTAAAGAGCCATGAGGTGGAATCAAGAGTGAGATAAAGGAGCAGAGAGTGTCTGGGGGTGGATTAAAGATCCATGAGGAGGAATCAAAAGTGAGATAAAGGAGCTGAGAGTGTCTGGGGAGGATTAAAGAGTTATGAGGTGGAATCAAGAGTCAGATAAAGGAGCGAATGTCTGGGGTGGATTAAAGAGCCATGAGGTGGAATCAAGAGTGAGATAAAGGAGCAGAGAGTGTCTGGGGGTGGATTAAAGAGCCGCGAGGTGGAATCAAGAGTGGGATAAAGGAGCTGGGAGTGTGTCTGGGTGTGGATTAAAGAGCCACGAGGTGGAATCAAAAGTGAGATAAAGGAGCTGAGAGTGTCTATTGGTGGATTAAAGAGCCATGAGGTGAAATCAAGAGTGAGATAAAGGAGCTGATAGTGTCTGGGGTGGATTAAAGAGCCACGTGGTGGAATCAAGAGTGAGATAAAGGAGCCAAGAGTGTCTGGGGGTTAATTAAAGAGCCACAAGGTGGAATCAAGAGGGAGATAAAGGAGCCGGAAGTGTCTGGGGGTGGATTAAAGAGGCACGAGGTGGAATCAAGAGCGAGATAAAGGAGCCGGGAGTGTCTGGGGGTGGATTAAAGAGCCACGAGGTGGAATCAAGAATGAGGTAAAGGAACAGAGAGTGTTTGCGGGTGGATTAAAGAGCCACGAGGTGGAATCGAGTGAGATAAAGGAATAGAGAGTGTCTGGGGGTGGATTAAAGAGCCACGAGCTGGAATCAAGAGTGAGATAAAGGAGCCAAGAGTGTCTGGGGGTGGATTAAAGAGCCACGAGGTGGAATCAAGAGTGAGATAAAGTGTCTGGGGGTGGATTAAAGAGACATGAGGTGGAATCAAGAGTGAGATAAAGGAGCCGAGAGTGCCTGGGGTGTATTAAGGAGTCAGAAGGTGGAATCAAGAGTGAGATAAAGGAGCCGAGAGTGTCTGGGGTGGATTAAAGAGCCACGAGGTGGAATCAAGAGTGAGACAAAGGAGCCGGGAGTGTCGGGTGGATTAAAGAGCCACGAGGTGGAATCAAGATGGCGCAGCCTTGGTTTTTAGCACCCGACACTCAATAGCGCCGGCTGTGGGCTTCTAAGAACAACTTCTGGCCCGGCTCTCATTCTTTTACAAATTAAGTACCGGATGTGGTGTACAGCGCAGGACAGCAGGACGCTGCAGTAACAGAGAGTTGCCCCTCCCTGGACACCTGTACATTACTTCTGCTGAGGGGGTCCTTCCTTCCTTACTTTGTAAAGCACTCTGATATCCCTTGGGATCTTGTTCGCGACATATAAAACTTTATAAATAACAAATAAAATACATAAATCAAGACGAAGATTCCTGAGAGAATCAGTTCCATTGATGTGAATGTTAAATAAAGCATTCTCCTTTTACACCAAATCTTATTCTGGAATGATTGCCTCCTCTCTTCTGAATCCATGCAATAATGCCTCGCGAAGATGTGGAAGGAAGCCCATGTCACCGCACAGTAAATCTCAGCCACAGGAACCCCCCTGACACGTGCTGATGCAGAGGACTCTGCTCTGGGGGACAGAGCGCAGATTCCCTCAGTCAGTTCCTTGGTGATGCTCAAGATGATGCAATGAGATAAGGTCCTCTTCTGGGCAGAGGTGCCCTTCTTGAAGCCTCTACAGTCCGCACCTAGGGTCAGTATTAAAATAGACTTCATTTTGGGGTTCTTACTGATGTGATCGTGCCTCCTCTGGGGGTAGAAGGTGGGAAGGGTGACAGATCGCCTCAGATGGAAGGAGTTCACCACCTTGGGAAGGAGAGGCGATGTAGTTCTGAGGAATAATTCCTCCAGGAAGAAGCATGTGAAGGGCGGCCGCATGCTCAGTGCATGTAACTCACTGATGTCCCGCAACGAAGTGATGCTGTCAAGAGTACAAAGGTATGCCCAAACTACTAGACCAGGAACCTGGGGGAACAGCAGATAACAAGTAACAATGCTTCACTTTAAACTGATTTCTGAAAAATACCAACTCGATGACTGTGTGGATGCCGCCGCTCTCCACGAGCGGTTCATTACCCGAAATGTACAGTTTTAACATTTGCTGACACGACTTCGACAATTTGGAAAATACCATTGAAAAGCAACAATAGAACAATCCCACTTGATTCCATTTATTCACAGTGTTTAGCAGATTACCTCACCCGTAGGATCATGAGACCACCATGAGCCAGACCAGATTACCCCCACCCGTAAAATCATGAGACCACCATGAGCCAGACCAGATTACCCTCCCACCCGTAGGATCATGAGACCACCATGAGCCAGACCAGATTACCCCAACCCGTAGGATCATGAGACCACCATGAGCCAGACCAGATTACCCTCCCACCCGTAGGATCATGAGACCACCATGAGCCAGACCAGATTACCCCACCCGTAGGATCATGAGACCACCATGAGCCAGACCAGATTACCCCACCCGTAGGATCATGAGACCACCATGAGCCAGACCAGATTACCCCCACCCGTAAAATCATGAGACCACCATGAGCCAGACCAGATTACCCCCACCCGTAAAATCATGAGACCACCATGAGCCAGACCAGATTACCCCACCCGTAGGATCATGAGACCACTGTGAGCCAGACCAGATTACCACACCCGTAGGATCATGAGACCACCATGAGCCAGACCAGATTACCCCCCTCACCCGTAGGATCATGAGACCCCCATGAGCCAGACCAGATTACCCCCTCCCATAGGATCGTGAGACCACCATAGCGTTTGAGCAAGAAGCAACAGATAAGACGCAGACATTCGCTGTATCAGAAGTCCACAGTGACGGGTCGAGGAGATGTGGTCATGGAATGACTTGTGTGTATTCTCTTCCTCAGCATTCTCTTTTTTTTAATGTTTTCATTCTTCTCCTTCCTGTCTGTTTTTCTTCCCCTCACACCGCCCGATGGCCCTAAATTCTTTGATTTGTCAACCAAGGGGTAAGATGTTGATTAGAGCTTAATTTCAGCCGGTGGTCATAGGTGGGGCCCATCAGCACTCTCTTTTCGGGGCCAGCACTTATTTTCCCTCATCAGACTTTAACCCATAACGAGGGAGTGAAAAACACACGAGCGGGAAAAAAGAGGAAGAGAAAGATGAAAAAAGTGCAGGAGAAAGCAGGGACCTACAGGAGTGAGATAAAGGAGCCGAGAGTTTCTGGGGTGGGTTAAAGAGCCATGAGGTGGAATCAAGAGTGAGATAAAGGAGCTGAGAGTTTCTTGGGTGGATTAAAGAGCCATGAGGTGGAATCAAGAGTGAGATAAAGGAGCAGAGAGTGTCTGGGGGTGGATTAAAGATCCATGAGGAGGAATCAAAAGTGAGATAAAGGAGCTGAGAGTGTCTGGGGAGGATTAAAGAGTTATGAGGTGGAATCAAGAGTCAGATAAAGGAGCGAATGTCTGGGGTGGATTAAAGAGCCATGAGGTGGAATCAAGAGTCAGATAAAGGAGCAGAGAGTGTCTGGGGGTGGATTAAAGAGCCGCGAGGTGGAATCAAGAGTGGGATAAAGGAGCTGGGAGTGTGTCTGGGTGTGGATTAAAGAGCCACGAGGTGGAATCAAAAGTGAGATAAAGGAGCTGAGAGTGTCTATTGGTGGATTAAAGAGCCATGAGGTGAAATCAAGAGTGAGATAAAGGAGCTGATAGTGTCTGGGGTGGATTAAAGAGCCACGAGGTGGAATCAAGAGTGAGATAAAGGAGCCAAGAGTGTCTGGGGGTTAATTAAAGAGCCACAAGGTGGAATCAAGAGGGAGATAAAGGAGCCGGAAGTGTCTGGGGGTGGATTAAAGAGGCACGAGGTGGAATCAAGAGCGAGATAAAGGAGCCGGGAGTGTCTGGGGGTGGATTAAAGAGCCACGAGGTGGAATCAAGAATGAGGTAAAGGAACAGAGAGTGTTTGCGGGTGGATTAAAGAGCCACGAGGTGGAATCGAGTGAGATAAAGGAATAGAGAGTGTCTGGGGGTGGATTAAAGAGCCACGAGCTGAAATCAAGAGTGAGATAAAGGAGCCAAGAGTGTCTGGGGGTGGATTAAAGAGCCACGAGGTGGAATCAAGAGTGAGATAAAGTGTCTGGGGGTGGATTAAAGAGACATGAGGTGGAATCAAGAGTGAGATAAAGGAGCCGAGAGTGCCTGGGGTGTATTAAGGAGTCAGAAGGTGGAATCAAGAGTGAGATAAAGGAGCCGAGAGTGTCTGGGGTGGATTAAAGAGCCACGAGGTGGAATCAAGAGTGAGACAAAGGAGCCGGGAGTGTCGGGTGGATTAAAGAGCCACGAGGTGGAATCAAGATGGCGCAGCCTTGGTTTTTAGCACCCGACACTCAATAGCGCCGGCTGTGGGCTTCTAAGAACAACTTCTGGCCCGGCTCTCATTCTTTTACAAATTAAGTACCGGATGTGGTGTACAGCGCAGGACAGCAGGACGCTGCAGTAACAGAGAGTTGCCCCTCCCTGGACACCTGTACATTACTTCTGCTGAGGGGGGACAGAAAGGAGGGGGTTTATTAGGACAAGGAGAAGTGACACCCCCGCTCCAGTGGTAGTGATATAGGACTTGCTACCCGGGCGGGACTGGGAACCAGCAGCTACCCTGACAAAATTGCTCTCTGTAGCATCTTGTGCAATCTCTCTCTCTCTTTCCACCCACCCACTCATTCATTCATCCATCCATTCCTCCACCTACCCATCAATCCATCCACACATCCATCGAGCCACCCACCCATTCATTCATTTATCCATCCATCCTCTACCCATCCATTCATTCCTCCATCCACCCACCCATCTATCCACCCACCCATCTATCCACCCACCCATCCATCCACCCACCCATCCATCCACCCACACATCCATCCACCCACCTATCCATTCACCCACCCATGCATCCATCCATTCACCCGGCCATCCATCTACCCATCCATCAAACCATGCATCCATCTACCCATCCATCCATCCCTCCATCTATCCACCCATCTACCCATCCATCCATCCATCTACCCATCAATCCACTCACCCATCTATCCATACATTCATTCACCCATCCATCCATCCACCAACCCATCCACTATCCATCCATTCATCTACCCATCCATCCACCCACCCACCCATCCATTCACACACACACACATCCATCCACCCACCTGTCCATCCACCCACCCATCCATCCACCCACCCACCTATCCATCCATCCACCCACCCACCTATCCATCCATCCACACACACATCCATCCACCCACCTATCCATTCATCCATCCATCCACCATCCATCCACACATCCACACACAGGGGCCCATCCCACAAGGTGAAGCAAAGGGGCCCCTTATGCAAAAGCAGAGGGGCCCCTCCCTCATACAGAAGCAGAGGACTCCTCCCTCATACAGAAGCAGAGGGGCCCTCCCTCAAGCAGAGGGGCCCCTCCCTCATACAGAAGCATAGGGGCCCCTCCCTCATACAGAAGCAGACGGGCCCTCCCTAATACAGAAGCAGTGGTTCCCCTCCCAGAAGCAGAGGGGCCCTCCCTCATACAGAAGCAGAGGGGCCCCTTCCTCATACAGAAGCAGCAGGGCCCCTCCCTCAAGTAGAAGCAGAGGGGCCCCTCCCTCAAGCAGAAGCAGGGGGCCCCTCCCTCATACAGAAGCAGGGGGTGCCTCCTAGCCTCCTGCAGGGGCCCCAGGGAGAGGCACTTTATAAAGTGGGGAGGATGCCGGGGGGAGTCAAGGCACCTCAGATTAAACATTTATTATCACAAGTTGTGACAAGAAGAGACACACACAGTGTGACCCCCTAGAGGACAGACACCAGGAGTGGGGTACAAGGGGGGCAGTGTCACCTGCACAGGACACGATCATCAGCAGTCCTGCCCCCGGGTGGGGCCTCTGGGCAGGTCCAGGGGAACAGAGGAGGTGAGGCCTGTCCAGGGGAGCAGTGTCTCTCTTTGGGGCCTGTGCATAGCGCCCCGAGGCTCAGGGCGGAGTCAGAGGCGCTGGATGGGGTGGAATGAGCTCGGGGCTCCTCTTACCTTAATGAGAATCCTTCACTGAGAGACCTGTCCAGGGGTCAGAGGAGGTGAGGCCTGTCATGGGGTCAGAGGAGTAGAGGCCTGTACAGGGGGTGCAGAGGAGATGAGGCCTCTCCAGGGGTCAGAAGAGGAGAGGCCTGTCCAGGGGTCAGAGGAGGAGAGGCCTGTCCAGGGGTCAGAGGAGGAGAGGCCTATCCAGGGGACAGAGGAGAGGCCTGTCCAGGGGACAGAGGAGAGGCCTGTCCAGGGGTCAGAGGAGGAGAGGCCTGTCCAGGGGTGCAGAGGAAGATAGGCCTGCCAGGGGTCAGAGGAGGTGAGGCCTGTACAGGGGTTCTGAGGAGGAGAGGCCTGTCCAGGGGGTGCAGAGGAGATGAGGCCAGTCCAGGGGGGGGGCATAGGAGGGGAGGCCTCTCCTTGGGGTACAGAGCAGGTGAGACCTGTCCGGGGGTGTAGAGGAGGTGAGGTCTCTCCAGGGGAGCAGAGGAGGAGAGGCCTGTCCAGGGGTGCAGAGGAGGTGAGGCCTGTCCTGTGGGTTGCAGAGGTGGTGAGGTCTGTCCAGGGCGTTAGGCGGAGAGGCCTGTCCTGGCTTGTCCTCTGGGCAGGAGGAGTTTGGACTACCTCACCTGCTGCTCTCGCCACCCAGAGATGCTCCTTTCCAAACATATAATTTTATTTTAAGAGCTCATAATACGAGTTTTTGAAAAGTATCCAGAGTTACCATAGAGCCTCAGATGGCTCCTGACAAAGGCACACATCTCCTCTGCAGTCATGGAGTTTATTTTTACAAACCACTGTTTACAATACCTTGAGTCCCACCAACTTCTGTACAAAGTCTGCCCAGGGCTCCAACAGAGCTCTCTGCAGAGACCGTGCTGGCTAACGCCACGTGGGATATTGGAGACATTATGTATGGGGGTGGGGAGGTGGGGGCCCTGATTTGATTAGATCTGTCAGCAGCCTTTGACACCATCTCCCAATTCACTTTACTACCGAGATTGCAGATGGTGGGTCTTAGAGGAAAGTGCTTGCTTTGTTGTTATCCTTTTTGAAAGATCTGACCCCAGGGGTGGCATCAGCTAACTTCAGCCCCTCAGACGATCACCACAGGAGCCCCCCAGCGACTTCTTTTGAGCCACAACCTTTTCAGTCTTTACATGGCCCACTTGGCCAGCCTGATCGAGTCATTCAATATCACCTCCACTCGAATATACACAAATCATTAGATTAGAATTAAATACAGATAAGATGCCCAGTAATTTCAAGAGCTGCCACCAGGAAGTCGCTGATTGGATGAGCTCAAATCCCTGGCGCTGAACAGTGGAAAAAAACTGAAATAGTGGTATTTGGGTCCGGAGCCTCATGGCACAAGTGTGGTGGCCGGTGTAGTTGGGAGCTCTGTCTACCACATTCCATCAGGTCAGCAACCTAGGAGTTTGGGTGGACTTGCATCTGTACTTTAAAGGATAATTTAAAATCACCTGCTCTTCAGGCTTCTGACTGCTGAAAGTTGTCAGAAAAATACTTCTGTTCATCCCTGCTTCAACTAGGAGGGACATGGCTCTAGTCCTGATCCTATCGAGAATGAATTTCTGCATCTCTTTATATGTAGGCATATCTAAATATCACCTACATAGGTTGCAGCCACTACAAACACAGCAGCTGGGCTGGTTCTGGGCTTAAAGAAAACAACGTTGATCTTCAACAAACTGTTCAAATTGCACCGGCTTCATGTCCTGAAAAGATGTCAATAAGAAGCACTGTATGTCATAAACCCTCTACAATCAGGGCGTTCATTCATATATGTCTTCACTCTTTGCCTGGTATCAGCTGGCCGAGGGGTGAGATCCCACCGTGCTTTGCTGTGTAAAGTGTCTACGTTCAGGAAGATCAGAATAGATGGCTGCTCTCTGCCTGTGGTGACTGCAGGTACCTGGAGTGGAATGCCCTCCCACCTGCCCTGTGCGCCCAAGAAAACATGAGTTCTTTCAGGAAACAACTCAAAAACTTTCTGCTTGTGTTCAGGGGCTGTGTGATTTTGATACTTATGTGCTCAAATTAGCGCCAGGACACTTCTTTCCCGAACTAGCTGTGCAGCGCTATATAAATTGGCTCTCACATCCTGTCATAAGCCATCAATCTCTGGGCAACAGATCGTTGCAGCTATAGACGCCCTAGGAGGAGGAAAGGCTTCGGGATCTGAAGGTCTGGTGTAGAGTTTTAAAAAGCTTAGAAACAAATACCGGACACATATCTGCTAGAGGTGTATGCCGAGGGATTAAAGGGTGGTGTGTCGATGCCGTCACTAAGTGAAGCAATCATATCAGCGCCCCCCCAAGACTGGTAAAGACCCTGCTAAGTGGACCTCTTATCGCCCTCTGTCACTGCTTCACTGTGATTGTAAATTCATTCCTGAGGTGATCGGACTCGGCTATCCCTCCTACTAGAGAAAATAGTCTCCTCGGTACAGTCGGGATTTGTCCCACACAAATCCACAGCGTTTCATCTACGGACAGTATACGCAGTGCTGTATCGGGAAAACACACACATGAAGGCTGGGGATGCTGATAAGGCGTTTGACTCTCTGGAATAGCCTTTTATGATCGAGACGTTTAGGCGCCTTGGTATTTCCAGCAGTTTGAGATCACGTATGAAGCTGCTGGACACACAGCCTATGGCCTGAGTTTATGTAAATGGGCTCAACTCCGACGCCATTTAGATCGCCTGGGGCACTGGGCTGGGACGCCCTCTGTCACCCGTTCTTTATACCAGGAACGCACCCTTTGACCCGTGAACTCCAAGTGAGGCATACCATAATCATACTGGGCTGACACCTTTTAAACACTGAAACCAAGAAGAAAACACATCTTTATAAACTGACAGGTTTATAGTCACTGTGGCGAGGCCTGGAGGTGGATTGAGAGTTGAGAAGGTCGAGCGACGAAACTTCAGAGTTCAGTCAAGTGACCTTTCAGTGCTAACCGAAGATCGGTAAATCACTGGGTAGCTCTTATCTGAGTGGAGCGAGTGTTCCAAACCAGAGATCTAAGTGTAGAAAGCTGGCTTGGTATACACTATAGCAAATTAAGGCATACTGTGCACAGAGCCCAGTGAATCCCCTGAGGTTTACAGAGGGTAAAGTAGATCATACTAAAAGCTCTATTTTTGGTAGTGTGGTTGAGCAATAAGGCTTTACCAGAGGGTAGTGATTTATTGTACACACTCAGGCAAGAAATGATTGTACACACTCAAAGACTAAATCCAGACCAATTGTTTTGTATAAAAAGTTACTGTTTGGTTCTTTTATTTCTAGAACCAAAAAATTCCTCAGTTGCAGGTAGGTAACAGTTTTCAAAGTAGTAACACTTAAAATTGCAGTAAGAATTTGTTTTGCATGGCGGAAGAAATGCTTTACAGTCTTAGGAATACTTTGGTATTTGTCAATCAGAAACAGTAGCACTTAGCAATCTGAAAGATAGTCAGTTGTATGCAATAGATTGAATGTAGGGCGTAGGGCGGAAAACAGTGTTATGCATTAGCAGGTAAGTACTCAACTTACAATCCCAGTCTTTGTGGGTTTGGACCAACACTAGGCAAGGTTCAGTTCCAGGTCGGTACTGCACCACCAGCGGCACTGGGGCAGCCAGGTGCAGAGGTCACTGGGCCCATTGTAAATCAATGGACACCGGGGCACCTCGAAGAGGCACGGTTTGCATGTAAGTTCCTGCGGTTTCAAGGCACAGACCCCAGGGGTTAAGATTAGCACGGCGGGCCACAAGGCAGCACCAAAGCTCCACCTCTAGCTGCACAGGGACAGCCGGGTACAAGGTGCAAAATCAGTATCCGGCACCCAATGCGTTTCAATGGTGTATCTCTGTTGCACAAGGAGGCCGCAGGCTCGGATCAGGAGGTTGGCTGAAGGTGACCACCGGCTGCGCAGGTACGTTGGAGGACTAAGGGAGGTCAAGGCACCGTCGGTTGGGATCCCTAAGGCCGGAGGGTTGAGGATGCAGGGGTGCCTTTTGGTGTCAGGTTTTTGTGGTTGGAGCCTCTCGCGGTCAGGGAGTCCCTTTGTGTAGAGGCTGCAGGAGACTTTGTGGGGTCCATGAGAGGTCAGCCTCTGATGGATACAAGGTCAGGATTGCTGGGGAGACTTCACAGGACAGGTGATACACTCAAACTCGGGCTGCGTGCATCGGGTGCAGAGTGGGCAGGGGTCGCGGATCTGCCTGGATCCGGAATCCTTGAAGTTAGAGGTTTTCTGGACAGGTCTGCTATCCTCTGGAGATCTGGTCTTTATTGAAGAGTAGAAATTAAAATATCCTCTTGGATTCAAAAGTATCACCAAATAGGTATAGCCACCATTCAATCCACTCTACTCAATCACATCTACACAAGATCATTTAATTATACATATATACCACCAAGAAAGGAATTCCACATAATAACTTTAATATAATAAAATACAACTTATGTTATTTCCTTTGTACGTAAAAACGAGATTATATATGTGACTCTTTATAAACAGTACTAATTTTAACCCCCCCTTGTACAACATACAATTTGGCACACTAAAACACTTCAGATAAAATATATGAGGTACAAAATGGACCCCCAACTGACAAACAGGAGGAGCCTAACGTTGTCAGGATGCCTTTTCAGCCCACTTGCATAGAGACAGAGCGACGTAGGTCCAAACACCCTTCTAACCCTTCGCCGCCACCAGTATATTAACCTGGTACTACTAACAACCCTCAGGGGGGAAAGGGGTAGGGTACAGAGAAGAGACTGCCAAGTCTTCACCAGGTCTTCTTTCTTCCCGAACACTTATGGTTGTGGTAACTTCTTGCTGCTACTCGTGGTGAATCTGTATTAATTTTCATAAGACAACATGTGATCTTTAAACTCCTCTACTTAACTATAACTCGTACTATACGTATACTATACTTAATTTACATACGTGTATGTTCGTGGCCTTTGCCTCTCTTCTGTTTTTGGAAGATTAGAAAACTATTCTACTCATTCTTCTTATTCTTTTCTGAAACATACAATAGTACTATTAATATTCTTTATTACTCTTGTAACTTCTTATGTACTAAATATTATAATTTTCCTTACCTATAGTCTTCTTATCTTATTCTTAATCTATTCCTTATGTGTTCTTCCTTTTCTTTTTAAAAAAATGTCTAATATTCCTTGTCTTGCTTTCTTCTAGGAGATGATTTCTTCACAACTTTATACTGAGGTGAATAAATCTTCTTAGGTAAGTATATTTTCTGTATGTCTTAGCCTATTATAATGTAGTAAGTATTTTTCTGTTTTGAAACCTTTCCAACTATGCACACTGTGACTCAACCCTCAAGTTGTCTTAAGTCTTTACTGGAACTAACCAATGCTCTTATTAATGTATCTCATATATAGCTCACAATCCTTTCACAACTATCACTAAGGTAAGTATAGTCTTAACTAATGATTTCAACTAACTATGACTTCCAAAACTCTAATTGTTCGACCCAGATTCAAACTGTTATTTCTCACAGTCTTTTTTTTCTCTTCGCAATGACTCTAAACGCTATTTTAATCTTCAAGTCTTCCTCTCTAGTTGCCTGTGAAACTCTGAAAATGCAATAGTCAACTGCGCAGGCTCATTGACTCAAACACTGCTCTCCAAGAAATGTGCAGACTCCTCACAATATGGAACAACCTTACTTGGAATTCACACTGCCGACTCTTCCCGGGTAAGCTTCTTGTCGTAACTAGAAACGTTGAATTTAAACGCCGGCACTACCCTAACTTTCACGCCTCTTCAATACCACAACCGTTTCCTCTGGAATCTCAGGTGAAGTGTGATATACCAGAGGGAGCGCCTCATGAAGTTCTAACGAACACCTGGTGCTGTGTTTACTAGAATGCTGACCTTGTCTTCTCTCTCCGTGGCCATATTAAAATTCTACCAAATTCTAATTAACTTGTTTTGAACCCTTTGCTGACAATAACAGTGAACTTTCCAAAGAATGGCATTGACTGTTCTCTTAACTCGCCTTGGTTTTCTACGGACTCTGACAGTACCCCCTCGCAAAGCAGATTCCTCAGGCCTGGATTTGTAAGGCTACTTCTTGTGGAAGGCTCTTACTAATCGTGGAGCAGGACCCTCAGAAGTCAATTCCCAAGATCTCTCTTCTGGACCATACCTCTTCCAGGCAACGAAGTAATACACTTGGCCTTTCATTTCTTTTGAATCTGATATTTGCTTAACCTCAAACTCAACTCCCTGTTCAGTTTGTACTGGAGGAGGTGGTGCACTCTCTCTAAGCCCTATTGCTGTTGTCTTAAGTAAAGAAATGTGAAATACTGGATGTATTTGTAAACTATCTGGAAGCTTCAGCTTATATGATACTGCATTAATCTTTTTCTCAATCTCAAATGACCCTACAAATCTTGGTTGAAACTTACTGTTTCCTCTCAATCTCATGTTTTTGGTTCTTAACCAAACCTTATCTCCATTTTGAAACTCATTTCCCTGTCTTCTCTTCCTATCTGCATAGAATGTGTATCTCTTCTTAGCCTTAGTTAGATTGGTCATTGCTGAAGTATGAATCTTAGTATTGTGCTGAACTAGATCTTTCACTGCTGGGACATCTGCCTCTTGAAAACTTAAGGATAAGTTTGGATGTTTACCAATGTTCCGAAAGAAAGAAGAATGGCCAGTGGAAGAATTCTTTGCATTATTAAAAGCAACCTCAGCTGTCCATAGATGCTCAGGCCAATCCCCCTCTTGATCCTATAAATATAGCCTAAGGTACTTCTCTAGCTCTTAGTTAGCCCTCTCCGTCTGACAATCTATCTCTGGATGGAAACTGGTGGAGTATCTAGTTTCTATTCCTAACTTTTTTGCTAAAGCCCTCCAAAATTGGGAAAGGAATTGTGAATCCCGATCGGAAATTAGAACCTTGGACATGCCATGGGCTCTCACGATCTGCTGACTAAACACCCGTGCAAATCTTTTTGCAGTAGGAATTCCTTTTAAAGGAATAAACCTAGCCATTTTACTGTAAGCATCCACACAAACTAAAATGGTATCATATCCCTGACTGGATGGCAAATCTACAATTAAATCGAATCTAACTGTATGCCAAGGTGAGGTTCCGTGAGGTTCCGTGACGGTTCCGTGACGACTTGAACCCGTGTTTTCAAGTTTGTCGGAAATACATAATATTGGTATCAGTGAACCGCAAATGATCCATTTAGTATATCCTAGTGTTTTCGCTACGCTACGAGCAAGAGCACTCCTTCCATTGACATATTTCTGATATACCCACGGCATCCATCTTAGATCATGGCCGCCATTTTGTGTTTCCTTGCCCTCACATATGCAATAGCCTCTGATCATTTCATTCACTCCACTTTGATTAAGGACACGTAGCCTTAGCCGGAGATTCACCTCTTACATGACACGTGCACCTTAAACCAGATCACGCTGTAGCTGCATGACTCGACAAAGGCTGCCTCCTCTGCCCGAGGCCAGTCTTGCCAAACTGGTCCTCGTGTCCATTGTATCTGATCATGATTAGGCGGCCGAAGCCGGTAGCCTTGCCCATTTACAACCCACAAACATCCCTTATCCCACTTTTCTATCTTCCACACCTGGCTCTGTTTCTTTCTTTCTGAATCTTTATTAGGGGGAGGTAACGAACTTTACGATGAGGCGGTCCGGGTCCTGAAAGCAATATTGACAGGGGATTGTGATGAACTAGTGGGAACCCCTCTTCGTAGATGTTTGGTATCAGATTTTATCGACGGTTCCTGTGTAACGTCAAATATTTATTGTTTAGAGACACAAAGGTTTGGGAATGTACCGACATGTGAAATATTTGCCTAGAGCACAATTTTTAGTATATAAGGAGCAACCCACTTTGTACAAATCGAACAGGCTCCTAGATTCTGCCCGTGCGTAGATTCTGTGACTTCTGTGTCCCTGCAGTAATAAACCTTTGGTCTTTGACGCCACCATCGAGAAGCCCGTGTTTCTGTTCATTTGTGCACCAAGGCAGGTGGAACTCCGGGGTCTTTGGGTGTTGTACCCTGACACCTCTGGACGGAACCAAAAAGTCCAGAACTCCAATTGGCGCCCAACGTGGGGCGACGTCATTCGGTACCGGTCCAAAAGCCTGAAGAGTTCGAGAGGCTTCGTGTGAAGATTCCTGAGGGAGGCGCCCCACTTCATCGATCCCGGCATATCGCAAAAGTGGCCCGAAGTTCTCTTCCACGAGGGTTTCCCGTTCAGGACGGCTGCAGTGGGCCGTTGCCTTGACCGTCGCCCTGTCTTGGACCCGAAGTGGTGCAGTCCTTAGTACGGCGAAACGTGACGGGTTTCTCCTTGGTGACGTCTTCAGTGACTCAGTTAAGTATTTAGTGATAGCTAGCTGGTTACTTTGTGAGGATTGTTAAAAATCCTTGATCGGTTCTTGGTTTGGTTTGGTTTTGTTAGATTATCATTGGTTGTTCTAGTTACGATAATCTATTTGGTTTAGTTTTGGGTATCGATACATCAGTTCGTTTTGGTAGGCCTAAGTTCTTGGTTCGAGTGCACATATTTGTTCCGTGTTTTGTTTGTTTTGTGTTCCGGACTGAAAATGGTAAGTCGGAAAATGTTGTCTTGTTTTAGTTGCAACAGTGACTCGCGATTGGAGGACTCTTGTCTGGTTCCTCCGATTGGGACTCCCCTATATGATTTATATTGTAAGTATGGCGTGGGTCCTATAACTTATAATGAGATATGGGTCCGCTATTGTAAGAAGGATGGTGTCCTTAGTTGGCCACTGCATGGTAGTTTTGAACAAGAGATTCTCGACAATTTAGAAGCGAAATTGTTCAAGAAGAAAGCCCGGCCGGCAATGTTTGATTCCTTCCGTTATTGGCGGAAAGAATCCAAACAGAGAGAAATGAAAAGGTTGAAGAAAGAACAGAAAGAACAAGAAGAGTTAACTCTAGAGCAAGCGACTAAACAGTTGCAAGCTAACGAGTGTGAGAAGGTCATAGATGTAGCCATTAGAGAGCATAACCTAGCGATTGACAAGTGCTATCCTGCCTTGCCATCGAAAATGGCTAAGATACTGGAGGACTCCGAAAACGATCCTCTGCTATCTTATCTGTTACGGTCACCTCCACCGTATGCACAAGGTGCTACGGCTCCGCTCGTCCCGAATGTTCAATTGCCGGTTGCTGGACAACCTGGTGCTCCTGCTCCTGTCCCTCAGAACCAAGTTCCTGTACTTCCAGTGGTGAATGTAAATGTTCCTACAGCTCCTCCTCTTCCTACACTGCCAACTCTTATACCTACCTCTGTACCTATTGTGACAGAAGCTATTTTCCTCGATACTCCTACTGCTTCCTCATCTATTCCTACCTCCACTGCATTCTCTATGTCTGCGAGTGTACTAACTCCACTTTCTGTTCGTCGAAGAATCACTGATTCGGTTACTAATATGCTGTCTCCTATTTATAAAACTTTGATTAAGACTCCTACTCCTGACTCTGTACAGAGACGGAGTCAGCTTCCGAGTACTGAAGAACGAGGAGTTTTAGACTCCACGGCTCTCAGATGGATTTCGAAGGGTAGAAGATATAGTACGAGAGATGTGTTAGACACATTTATGCAGTGGGGAGAACCAACGCAGCGATACGTCTTTGATGAGATGTGCTCGTTGTTACGTGAAGAAATAGAAGAAGACGATGTCGAATCAGATTTGGAAGATTTAATTAGGGTTCAAAAGGAGTTTGCTGCTGGAATGATAGTGGGTGAGAAAATAAAGCAAGCGATGGAACTCATTTTAAGTTTTAGGAATGATCCATCTCTTCGTTCTCCAAGAGATTTAGAGAAAGGTAAAATGAAGCTAAGTCGCCAATATCCTATGAGGGAAGTTCCTCCAATCTGGCGCGAAGCAGTGCCACGTGATGATAATGCTGGTATTGCAGGTGCTCCAGCGCAGTTCCAACGAGTGTGGATACACATTCCATGGAAGCGAGCTGAAGTGTTAGCAGTGAAGCAGGCCTTGCCAGATCCGCGTAAGAATCCAGCCGGATATTACAAGGAATTAACACAGACAGTTGAGGCTTGTATAATGAACTTAGCCGACATTGATATGTTATTTGGTAACGTAGTTCCGCAACCAGTGTGGGCTAAAATTCGTAGAGAGGATCATCAGGCTGCTTTAGGTGGTGATTGGGCAGCTATCACTGCAGCAGATGGTCAACAAATAGGTGGTGCGAAACCTGAACCTTTGATCGCTAATCTGCCAGGTAGAATAATTGATCTAATGAAGACTCTGATGCCAGCATTGCGTGTTAATTGGGACAAGTTGTCAGCATGTAGGCAAAAGAAAGACGAAAGTGTCTCGGACTTCTTCACGAGGTTCGAAGAGACTTTTGTGGATCATAGTGGTCAGGACATGAGTACAGAAGGAGGGCAAAGACTGTTTGTCGATAAATTTGTGCATAATTTGTTACCTGAATTATGCAATAAATTAAAAGACTCAGAAAGTGCGTGGGCTGTATCTACGACAGCGCAAATACTTGCAACTGCACAGTACTACGAAAATAGAAATAAAGAGGAAAAGGAAAAATCAGAAAAGAAAACGAAAGATTTAAAAACTAAAGTTCTTTTGCAGCAGGCGTATCCGCCTCGCGCGAACCAGACTAATACGCAGCAGAACTCATACCAAAGGACAGATTATAGTACATCAAGACCTCAATATCAATGGAATCAATGCGCGTACTGCAAGAAAGAGGGTCACTATAAAAATGAATGTCCAATCTTAGCGCAAAATAATGCAGCAGCAGCTCAGAGAGGTCGTGGTGGTTTTGTGCAGAATTCTAGAGGACGAGGACGAGGTGCTATGCCTCCACAAACTAATGATCGTCCATCCAATCACTTTGATCAACGAAATGGACAATCTGTTCAGCAAAATAGATCTCAGCAATATCTTGTTGAAGATTATTGTGAAGTAGAAGAGGGTTTTCAACAAAATGGGTACTAGGACAGCCATGGACAGAGAGAGGGAGTAGTATCAGTTCCAGTGGATCAGAGTGGGCCTTATGTCGCAGTAGCAACATCAGGTGTAGTCGAACCGTTTCTGTTGGATACTGGTGCCGCAAAAAGTTCTATCATGCATGCGAAACTCCCTGGCGCACCTTTGTCTGGCTCAACAAATGTTTCCGTAGGTTTTTCAGGCGCCCCTGTGTACAATCCGATATCTGGTCCTTTGTCTATTTCTGTTGGACCGTGCCAATTGAAAGCACCCCTGATTTTGACGACAGGTTGTAATGAAAATCTGCTTGGTTTAGATTTGTTAAAACGACTATATGCGACATTGTACTGCTCTCCAGAAGGAGTACAGCTTACACTGGGTAAAAACATCACCTCTCCGATGTACTTGTCAATGGACGCACTCCCGCCGGAGCTCCGTTCACTCCCTGATTCTCTTTGGGCGACTGGTCCTAATGATGTAGGTCTCCTAGAAATTCCACCGTATGTAGTAACTTTGAAAGCAAATGTGAAATTTCCAAGAATTCCCCAGTATAAAATATCGAGTGAAGGTGAGCGTGCACTTTTATTGATTGTGCAAGACTTGATTAAGAAGGGTGTAGTTGAAGAAACTAGAGGAAATGTCTGTAACAGTCCTGTATTACCGATTCTGAAGCGAACTGACCCTACAAAACCTCCAGTTTATAGGTTTGTCATAGACCTTAGAGAAGTTAATAAGATTGTAATTCCGCAGTTTCCTGTAGTGCCAGACATTACTGCCTTGTTAACATTGATACCTGCTACAGCTACATGGTTCTCAGTTATAGACCTAAAGAATGCTTTCTTTAGCATTCCGATAGCCGAAGAAAGTAGGGATATTTTTGGCTTCTGTTTAGGAGGTCGCAGTTTCAGATTTAAACGCGCTCCACAAGGCTATTGTGAAAGTCCATCCATTTATAGTCAAGCTTTAAAAAGTCAGTTAGATTCTTTTG
Source organism: Lissotriton vulgaris (assembly GCF_964263255.1). Lineage (NCBI taxonomy): Eukaryota > Metazoa > Chordata > Amphibia > Caudata > Salamandridae > Lissotriton > Lissotriton vulgaris. The sequence goes on from NC_141685.1 coordinate 5,044,118, forward strand.
TCCTTCCTCCAGGTTCGGCTCTAGTGCAGTACGTAGACGATCTTCTAGTGGCTGCCGATGACAAGGAAACTTGCAAAGCAGCTACGATTTCGTTATTGCATCATTTGTCTAATTTAAATCATAAGGTGTCTCCTTCCAAGATGCAATACTGCTGCCAAGAAGTAACCTACCTAGGTCACCTCTTATCAAAGGAGGGAAGGAAGTTGACCCCAGAAAGAATAAAAGCAATTACGCAGATGAGTGTTCCACGCACACAGAGAGAAGTACGTGCCTTCCTAGGTATTACCTCTTACTGTAGGCAGTGGATCCCAAATTTTTCTCTTTTAGCGAAACCATTGGTAGCCTTGACTGGGAAAAATGTTCCGAGTCCGGTGCCATGGTCTGATGAATGCCAAGAGAGTTTTACTGAATTACGAAAAGCATTGTGTTCAGCTCCTGTATTAGGTACACCTGATTACAGCAAGCCATTCACGCTCTACGTTCACGAAAGAGAAGGTTGCGCGTTGAGTGTTCTGACACAGAAATTTGGTGATGAACAATATGCTAGTGGTCATGGTTCCTCATGCAGTGGACACACTCATGAACCGAACGAAGACTCAACACCTTACTAGTGCGAGATTATCCGGTTACGAGCTGACATTATTAGCGAGTCATATTCAGATCAAAAGATGCAATGTATTGAATCCAGCAACATTGTTGCCGACTGATCAAGAATCGAGTGATTCTGAGCCACATGACTGTTATTTCAAAACGGAGGAAGAGACAAAAGGACGTATCGATTTAAAAGATACTCCCCTGTCCGACCCAGATGGTACGCTGTATGTGGACGGGTCATGTTTTAAATTGGAGAATGGTGATGTGACTGCTGCCTATGCGGTAACGACTTTGAAGACGATTGTGGAGACTGCAAGAGTGAGTCAGAATTCTGCCCAAGCTGCAGAATTAATAGCTCTAACGAGAGCGTGTGTTTTAGCTAAGGGAAAGAGAGTGAATGTGTTTACAGATAGTCAGTACGCATTTGGCGTGGCCCATAGTTTTGGCCGGTTGTGGAGAGAAAGAGGTTTCATTACGTCCCATGGGACTAAGATCCAACATGGTCAGCTAGTTAACGACTTGTTGGAATCTCTAACCTTGCCGACTGAAGTTGCGATTGTGAAGTGCAGTGCTCATAAAGCAATCACGGATGATGTTGGTCGTGGGAATGCCTTTGCTGATGAAACTGCTAAACAGACAGCTAGAGACACGATGAGTAGAATGTACGTTGCTACGTCTGCAAGATGGATTGCTGAGTCTGGAATGTGTGAGGACACTATGGAAAGTGTGAAAGAGATTCAGAAAGAAGCGACTGAGGAAGAGAAACGTGTATGGAGAGAAAGTACGGGCAAGTTGGACTCGAATGGATGTTGGATTGATTTGACAGAACAGCAGCGTTGGATGTTGCCTAATGCATATGTGCTTGCAGTAGTGACGATGGCGCATGGAGTGGCGCATATAAGTTCTAAAGGGATATGTAAGATGTTAGCTCCGGTTTGGAAGAATGAGGGAATCAGTAAGTGTGCAGAGAGAGTGGTGAAAAATTGTATGGTGTGCTTGATGCATAATCCTGGCAAGGGAACTCCAACTCCAGCTGGTCATTTCGCTCCTCCTTCCTGCCCCTTTGAAGTGATTCAGTTAGACTTCATTCACATGGAACGCTGCAACAATTTAAAATACGTCCTGGTGGTAGTTTGTGCTTTTTCCAGGTGGATAGAAGCATACCCACTAAAGGACAACACTGCCCTATCAACTGCCAAAATTCTTCTCAAGGAATTTTTTCCTAGGTTTGGAATGCCACGGATTGTATGGTCAGATAACGGAAGTGAGTTTATAGGGAAAGTTATGCAGAGTGTGTGTGCTGGTCTAGGAGTGAAACAAAAATTCCACAGTGCAAACCATCCCCAATCTGCTGGTTTAGTCGAGGGTTACAATGGCACTCTGAAGCTTAAGATAGCCAAAATACAAGCATCCACAGGTTTAGCCTGGCCAGACGCACTTCCTTTGGCCTTGTTATCAACGAGAGCAACGGTGCATTCTAGAATAGGGCTTTCTCCCTATGAGATTGTGTTTGGCCGCCCGGCAAATATCTGGGGTGTGCCAAGGCCTAAACAATTGTGCTCCATTGAATATCCTATGTTGATAGACTACCTTTACGACTTGACTGCTAAATTGAGTCTTATTCATCAACAGGTCTTCGATGCTTTGCCAAAACCTCCGGAGAGTCCAGGGCATCAGCTGAAACCCGGCGACCACGTGGTGGTCAGAAATTTTGCGAGGACAAAGAATCTTCAGCCTCGCTACATCGGCCCCTTCCAGGTCCTACTGGCAACAAGGACAGCCGTACGTGTCGCTGGCCGTAAACATTGGATTCACGCCTCTCATGTAAAGCGTGTTCCTTTGCCGCTGCCTTACGACGACTGGGTGAAGAAGGGAATTGGTGCCTCCGAAGCTGAAACAACTCCGAAATTTGTCCCTTTCAGCGATGCCGATTTGATTACTGACACTTTGAAACCTGACTCTCCTCCTGAAAGGACTCCTTTGAACACTGAACATTTGTCTCCAGCATCAGAAGAAACTTTGCTATCTGCGAACTTAAACTCTGCAACAGCTGCTAGTAATACACTATTTTCCGATCAGACAGTACCAGCGAAGAAGAGATACAACCTTAGAAGCCATAAAAAGGACTAATAAAGCAGGCAACTGCATATTGTGATTTTGATATATATATATATTGAACTTTTGCCTTCAGCCAGGAAGTTTGCTATTGTTTTATTGTTTTTAAAATTGCCTTGCCGTCTGGGTAGCCGTAGGGTCGTGGCTGTGTGCCTAGTTTGAATTTGCAGGGGTCTGACACAAGGTCGATCTTTCTGTTGGTTCTGGGAACTCCCAGGGCTGATAGAGGCATTTTCATCTACGTACACATCATCAGTGGTCGCGAGCGGATTGTAGAAGATGGAGCTTCCTGCGCTGCAACGAAAGAATGTGATTTACGTTCGCAGAAACAGACTTAATAGAATTCTTCACAGCAAATGTTTCTTGATGCAATGTGCCGTTACATTTTTGATTGTTTTAGCAACATTGGTGGGTGGAATCGTCTTTAGCATAAATTTGATTTTTGTGCCAGTTTCTACAGTACCTCCCCTTGATCCTGCTATTTCTACTGTTTCCTCTATACACTCTTTTCACTCGTTTCCGGAACATGAGCAAGCCAGACGCTCAGAATTCACCAACAACACTTTTGTACAGCTCTTGCACCAACACCAACTGGTAGTTAACACTACAGACTGCTGGGTATGTGGCTTGATACCTCACACTATGGATAAAGGTATTCCATATCTGGTTTTGCCTTACAGCTATAATGGATCATTTCAGGCCTTCCAAACCATCTTTGCTTATGCCCTAGAAACTTATCCTCCACGTCCCCCACGTTCCACTAAATACAACTCTGCTAACAAAGCTTTAGTCCAGGGAATTATTGACATGGTCAAGGACGTCAATAATACTCCATCATACCCTAGAGACGAATTGCGAGTATATTTAAGTTGGAACACTTCAGAGTATCGCCTTAGTTTAGGAGAAAGCAAGCGTAAAAGCTCAACTCCAATCTGGGTCGTACCTCACCGAGGTCAGGTCTGTTTGCAAGGTACGTTATACTTGCAGATCGGGGTGGGGTATGCAGAATGATCCAATCAAGCTGCTGTGTCTTTATTCCTAATAATGCTCCAACAGTCTACGAGGCGATCTCTAAGTTGCACAAGATTTCGGACTCCATACATGTAGACAAGGGAAACTGGTCCTTCATGGAGTGGTTTTGGACTCTGATCTCAGCGTGGGGATGGAAAGTTCTAATGGTCATTGGTGTCATCCTAGTATTCCTATTCTCATGTTGTCTGATTATCCAGTGTGGTCCTGCTCTGTGTAGTCTTTGTGCTACGACTTGTCTCAGAAAACCACCTGCGTTTGGAGAAAAGACATGAGAAAGGATGATGATACAACAACATGTCACTGATCTGATGAGCATAGAACTAGATTCTGACATAGACTGAGTAATTGCCTATGTAAGGGCAAAAGGAGGGTCTGAGGTTCCGTGAGGTTCCGTGACGGTTCCGTGACGACTTGAACCCGTGTTTTCAAGTTTGTCGGAAATACATAATATTGGTATCAGTGAACCGCAAATGATCCATTTAGTATATCCTAGTGTTTTCGCTACGCTACGAGCAAGAGCACTCCTTCCATTGACATATTTCTGATATACCCACGGCATCCATCTTAGATCATGGCCGCCATTTTGTGTTTCCTTGCCCTCACATATGCAATAGCCTCTGATCATTTCATTCACTCCACTTTGATTAAGGACACGTAGCCTTAGCCGGAGATTCACCTCTTACATGACACGTGCACCTTAAACCAGATCACGCTGTAGCTGCATGACTCGACAAAGGCTGCCTCCTCTGCCCGAGGCCAGTCTTGCCAAACTGGTCCTCGTGTCCATTGTATCTGATCATGATTAGGCGGCCGAAGCCGGTAGCCTTGCCCATTTACAACCCACAAACATCCCTTATCCCACTTTTCTATCTTCCACACCTGGCTCTGTTTCTTTCTTTCTGAATCTTTATTAGGGGGAGGTAACGAACTTTACGATGAGGCGGTCCGGGTCCTGAAAGCAATATTGACAGGGGATTGTGATGAACTAGTGGGAACCCCTCTTCGTAGATGTTTGGTATCAGATTTTATCGACGGTTCCTGTGTAACGTCAAATATTTATTGTTTAGAGACACAAAGGTTTGGGAATGTACCGACATGTGAAATATTTGCCTAGAGCACAATTTTTAGTATATAAGGAGCAACCCACTTTGTACAAATCGAACAGGCTCCTAGATTCTGCCCGTGCGTAGATTCTGTGACTTCTGTGTCCCTGCAGTAATAAACCTTTGGTCTTTGACGCCACCATCGAGAAGCCCGTGTTTCTGTTCATTTGTGCACCAAGGCAGGTGGAACTCCGGGGTCTTTGGGTGTTGTACCCTGACACCTCTGGACGGAACCAAAAAGTCCAGAACTCCAATGGGTGTGGTGGGTTTGGTAATGGCTGCCGTAACCCAGTTGGAGAATGCCTATCTGGTTTTCCTTGAGCGCACAACTCACAAGTGGCTACATACTGTTAAATATCTCTGGTCCTTTGTGGCCACCAAAATAGCCTCTTGATTAGTTCTTCTGTCTTGCGTACTCCCTTATGCCCTGACTATTGATGATCATGACATTTCTTCAACGCCTTACCCTAAAGTTCTGGATTTGGCAAATATAAGGCTCCATCATGATACTGCAATTGATTTCTGATATATCTTCTTGGATCTTGAGCGACCCACTCTTCCATCTCATGAGAATCTATGGCTTGTTGAATGGGATGCTCACCGGTCTCACATAAGGTTGCACTAATCACCCATTCCTTGGGAATGATGGTTTGTTCCTCAATTTTCTCTGCTATTCCTTCTGTGTCTAACCTCGATAAGGCATCGGCCTTACCATTCTTAGAACCAGGGCGATAAATTATAACAAAGTCAAACTCTGAGAAATAAAGTGACCAACGTAACTGTTGTGGTGTTGAAGTTATGGAGGACTTCGGAAACTTCAAATTTCAATGATCAGTAAGAACTGTAATGGTATGTCTAGCACCCATGAGATAATTGCCTCCATTCTTTAAAGGCATCCTTAATCGCTAACAACTCTTTTTCAGTAATTGTATAGTTTATCTCTGCTGGTGATAGCTTCCGAGATCGAAAAGCCACTGTGTGCACTTGTCCAGTTCTCCTGTTTCTCCGTGATAACACTCCCCCTAATGGTAAGTTGGAAGCATCATTCTCCACATAAAATGGCTCCATTGGATCAGCATGCAGCAACACCGGAGCAGTAGTGAAGTCATGCTTCAAAGCATTGAAAGCATTTTCAGCACACGTTAACCATTCAAAATAAGTACCCTTATTAACAAGTCGAGTAAGTGGAATCAGCTTCTGCGAGAAATTCGGGAAGAACCTTGAATAAAAATTCACAAATCCAATAAAACTTTAGACTTCCTTTACTGTCTTAGGTGATTTCCAGTCGGTTACTGCTTTCACCTTCTGCTGGTCCACTGTGATGCCCGTGGATGATAATACGAAACCCAAAAACTCCACTGTCGACACACTAAAAGCACACTTCTCCAAAGTTACAAATATTGTTCTCTCTTAACTTTTGCAGTACTCTTCTCACTTGTTCTTCATGATCTTCATCAGTGTTTGAGTAGATGAGAATATCATCTATGTAGACGATGGCACATTGATCTATGAAATCCTTCAGCACATCGTTTATAAAGTGTTGATAATCTGCTGGGGCTTTTTACAAACCGTAGGGCATTACTTGGTATTCGTATAGCCCCTACTTAGTCCTAAAAGCTGTCTTCCGGGCTTCCATTCGTCGCCCTCACGAATTCGTACCAGATGATATGCTCCCCTTAGGTCAAGCTTGGTATAGACCTTAGCTTCTTTGACTTGATCTAACAACACAGAGATCAACGGCAACAGATATCTATTCTTGACAGTGAATCGAATGATTGCTCTGTAGCTGATGCAAGTTCTTAGCTCGCCTTCTTTCTCCGGAATAAAGGAAAGCGGGGAGGAAACCGGGGATTGGGATGGGCGGATGAAACCATTCTCCAAATACTTTTGAATATATTCTTTTAAATGCTCATTCTCTTTTTCTGTGAGCGCATAGACCCTACTACAAGGGAAGTTTGCTCCAGGTTCCAGTTCAATCTTACAATCAAAGGGTCTATGTGGAGGTAACTATTTTGCCTCTATTTCACTGAAAACATCCTCAAACTCTGCATAATGATGAGGGATTTCTGTATGGATTACACAGATCGTAGACCCACCTTCACACAGGTGTAAAGCGGGTGTTAGTGGTACTTGAGATTCATCTTGCTGATAACAATTCTCCTTAAAGAAAACAGAATCCGGTGCTTTACTGCGAGCAGTTCAATCAATTGTGGGGTTATGTTCTGTCAGCCAGGGTAACCCCAAAATCAATTGAAACTGGGGAGCATCGGTCAAATTGAACTGTAAGATCTCCACATGCCCATCTGCTTTCTCATCTTAACTGGTTCTGTATGATTCTAAGGGTCAGAAAAAAGGTTTTTATCCTAGGTCTGGGGCGCACTGCTATACATTAACGCTTTTTCTCAAGAAGAGTAACGATTGTCAGTGGAGTTTGAGGTGCAAAAAGGGTGAGGGGATGAACCCTATAACCCCCCAATGTAGTGTCAACCTTGGCTAACACTGTATCAACACAAAAAACAGATACCCATGCACACTCCAAGATAAGTAAAGAAACGAAGTCTTGTAGACTCAAACAATGATGTGGAGACAAAGGCATGGAAAACAAAATTACAATAGTAATATTTATGAAACAAAATCGGCGTTGTTGTGAAGTGTCTTTTAATGTTCAGACACGGAAAGGACCAGCCGACACGTGTTTTGTCGCTTTGGGCACCATCTGCCCGCGACTCTTCAGGGCTGTACAATATAGAATAGAAGCCAAAAGGTCGCTCAGTCTGTGATAATTCCAACCCGACAGGGCTCAGGACCGAATAAAATCATCTGTTTCGAAGGAGCATTTCCCGCACGAATTGTCCTTATTATGTAAATGGATAAATATGATGGTGGTGTACTTCAGTTCTTGTGGTCAAATAATGTTCAAATGCATATCGTGTGTTCATGCTCAGGCAATTCCCGTCGGTATGGAATTATCACCGACTGAGCGACCTTTCGGCTTCTATTCTATATTGTACAGCCCTGAAAAGCCGCGGGCAGATTGTGCCGCATGCGACAAAACACGGGCCGGCTGGTCCTTTCCGTGTCTGAACATTAAAAGAGACTTCACAACAACGCCGATTTTGTTTCATAAATATTACTATTGTAATTTTGTTTTCCATGCCTTTGTCTCCACATCTTTCTTTGAGTCTACACTGACTTAGTTTCTTTACTTATCTTGGAGTGTGCATGGGTATATGTTTTTTGGTTCTGTATGATTGCTTATGGGCCCGGATGATACATTGGTGCCATCAACAGCTCGAACAGCTTCACTCTTTTCTTTCTTGAGAAACTGCAATCCAGACTTACTTGAGAACTTTTGTTCACAAAAATTTCCAGTGGTTCCTGAATCCACCATCACTGAAATATTCTCTAAGTGTTGGTTTTGGAACTCAAGTGACACTGTAATCACCAAATGTGGAGAAGACGCCTGTAAAGTGTTGGCTAATAGATGATTATGTGGAGTTGGCTTTGAATCTGCACACATTAATTGAACTCCGCAGACTGGTGGTGCTGGGAGTTTTCCTTCACCGATTGCTTTGGCTTTCTTGGACAATTTCTCACAAAATGCCCTCCATTCCCACAATATAAACACAACATCTTCTGTCTTCTCTTTTCTTTTCCTTTTCTTCTTTGGATAATGGCCCACGGATGGTTCCAATTAGAATCGGCTCAGATCCTAATGAAGCTTCTCCTGTTCTTAAGCCTTCTGTCCTTATTCGATCAAATCTGGGAATGCTGGAGCGATAATCTCGTTTTCTCTTTCCTTTCCCCTCATTTTGCCCAATCTGTCCCTATGATTAACTTATTGTACTGGGACAAATAAGCTATCAACTCTCGATTCCCTAGTCGTAAGTCCAAGAGTTCATTATCGGTAGCTTGGGATGCTCTTCGTCGATCAAAATTTTGTAAGAATTCTTTTTTGAACTCTTTTAAGTCATAAAGAATGGGGTCATTTCAGGAGACTATTGCATTGACCAAGAAGCTGCATCCCCACTAAGGTATGATAGTATGAAAGCCACTCATAACTGGGCATCGGGGAAAACTGCGGGTCTACACATGAAATGTAGTGTACACTTTGTCAGGAATATTTGGGCTTTTTGTGGATTTCCTGCAAAACGCTCAGGTGCAGCTAATGAAATCACTGGTGACAAGGAATGAATGACTTGTGTACTTAACTTGGGTTGCGTGCCGGGATCCGTTACCTTACTAAAAACTTCATCGTGTAAAACAAAAGATTTATAACTGGGACCAGCCCTGCCTCATTAAATTTTATTGCCAAATCTGGGGTTTCTCTTCTGGCCATTAAAATATCTTGCCTTAAATCCCTATTCTCATACCGAACTGCCACTAACTTTTTTTGTATTCCCTCTAGAATTTCATTTAGTCTCTTTAAATCTAGACCTTCCGTCATTCTGTCCAGGTGCATGCCTTAACTTGGGCACTTCACTCGGTCAGGATGCCTTTTCAGCCCACTTGCATAGAGACAGAGGGACGTAGGTCCCAACACCCCTCTAAGGCTTCTCAGCTGCCAGTAAATTAACCTGCTACGTCAAATTGTTTGGTCGGCCCCAGGGTCAAACAAAGTAGTCATGCTCACTCCACCGTTTTTGTCTATGTAAGCTGCAAGCAGCCTACATACAGAAAATGGCCCTGCCGGGGCGCTCTCCGCTGCGCCTAACCAATCACAAAGCGTTGTGATTGGATTAGGGGATCAGGAAGAGGGAGGCTGCTGAATGGGCGCCAGGACTCCTGAGCAAGCAGGCTGAGGCGGCGGCACGTGATGCGGTCCCGGAGGAAGCAGGTACATTTTTTATTTTATATAGATAAGATACTGATTACCCCCCCGGCGTGAATTCACCCACTTTGCCGGCCGTGACTGTTTATATGACACCATGGGATTCGATTAAACGTTCCCACCATAAATGCTTTTTCTTCCTAAATTTATGGAACCCAATCATTGAAAACAATTGGGCTATATATCAACAGCAGGGATCCTCTTTGATTGGCAGTGCATGGAAGCCCTGTTTGCATGAGTTTGCGTATTAATATGCCAAGGTTTTTACGTATAGTGTGAACTGATCACCATTGTTTCTCAAGCTGAGAAAACCAAAAGCGTTCTCTGTTAACAAGCAAGATGCTATCATGGTTTTCCAATGTACCTTATCCTCCGACCTCTGACGCATTTTGTAGAGAAGGCTTGTGCAGTGGTGTAACGAAAGTTGAAGGGGCAAGGTACACAGAGGGGCAATCGCTCTGGATTTAATCTGGAGCTCTCCGGCGTGAGCACAGTGCTGAGGAGGCCCCCCGTACTGCGGGGGACATGGGGGCTTGTGTTACGCCCCTGGGCTTGTGTCATTGCTAACTACTCAGGAACTTTCTTTTCATAACTGCATAGCCACATAACAGTTGAGCTGAAAAAGAAACCAGAATAAAAAGAAGATGGCGTTTTCCCAAGTGCAGTATGGGTTAATAAAGATAGTCTGTGAGACTCAAACATGGTGCACATAAAGCCGCCCAACCAGGGTAGACGATATGGTTGTATCAACATCTAGTGCAGGTCTCTGCATCAACAACGTTCTTTACTAATCTCTCAACTGTGGATTACTGTTAGCATCCAAAATCCCGGAGTCTCTGCACTGTAAAACCAAACAAAACAAATCAAACTTGAATACAATATACATCGCATGTGCATATTTACTGATCTGTTGTCTCTTGCAAGCGCTATTCCATTCTGATTCAAGTGCCTGGCCTGGCCTGCAAGAACTCCCTGCCTGTTTTCTGCCTCCCGCTGAGGTGCTAGTTTCCTGCTTGGGAATCAGCATCTCGTCTGATAAACCATATTATCTGCCGTTTTAAAGAGCCTGCCGTGTTTTATGTTGATATTATCTTAATAGCCTCCCCTGCTTCGGAATAAGATCTTAATAACCCATCCTCCAATCCACCCTGCCAGGGACGTATCTGTGCACTAGGGATTGTCTTCCCTGCAGTGTCTCTAGACCAGATGCCAGACAAGCAGGAGGCATCTCACACTCTCACTGCCTGTTATGTGTGGCTCAGTCCTTAATCTTTATGAATGTGAACTTTGTTATTAATTTCCTGCTAACAAGCTGTGTGGCTAGACTCTCAATCACTGAGGCTGCAGAGGCACCAGAAGTCCTCTGGTGGGTGTGGTCTGTCCGTGTTTTGTGCAAGGCATCAGTAGTATTGACGAATATGAGTCAGGAATTTGAATAGTGGGATTACACTCTCAAATTCGCTTGAAAATGCACTGTTTGCTCCCCCGTAGGTTGTTCCATCTCGCTCGCTACGCTCGCTTGCCACAGTGAAGTACAACAATAGTTTTACGCCTCACCACTTTCAAATGTCAACAGCTGCCACTGAGAGAAAGCCCAGGTACCTCTAGTTTTCAAAAGCTTCCTGCACTCTGCTGGTGCAGGCAGGATGTTTATTCTCTAGTTGGCATTTGCCAGGGGATGTTCAGATCCAGTGGTTGAATTAAACCTTGGAGCAGCACTTGTAGCGTTGACTCTTGGAGTCTTGTAGTGTGTGCTGGATGAGGTAGAACTGTCTTAATGTTCCACGGAGCTCGGAAAATTCAGACTCGCCATCCTCTCAGAGCACGAGGTCTGTGGCTTGACCAGTAGATCTGCAATAAAGAAGATGACCTAGACCAGTTCTACCTCACCCGACCATTGAACTGATCATTGAGGAAAGAAGCCCTTGTCTGGGAAACAGATCTACACAAGGTTCAGCTGACAGAAGTCCTGCCCCGAAGGAAGCTCTGCGCAAGGCACAGCTGACAGAAGTCCTGTCTGGAAAGAAGATTGCACAAGAGGAAGCTGACAGAAGCCCTGCCTGAAGGAAGATTCACACAAGGTGCAGCTGACAGAAGTCCTGCCTGGAAGCAAGATCTGCACAAGGCAGAGCTGACAGACGTCCTGCTTGGAAGGAAGATTCACACAAGGTGCAGCTGACAGAAGTCCTGCCTGGAAGGAAGATCTGCACAAGGCACAGCTGACAGACGTCCTGCTTGGAAGGAAGATCTGCACAAGGGGCAGCTGACAGACGTCCTGCTTGGAAGGAAGATTCACACAAGGTGCAGCTGACAGAAGTCCTGCCTGGAAGGAAGATCTGCACAAGGCACAGCTGACAGACGTCCTGCTTGGAAGGAAGATCTGCACAAGGGGCAGCTGAAAGAAGTCCTGCCTGGAAGGAAGATCTGCACAAGGGGCAGCTGACAGAAGTCCTGCCTGGAAGGAAGATCTGCACAAGAGGAAGCTGACAGAAGTCCTGCCTGGGAGGAAGATCTGCACAAGGTGCAGCTGACAGAAGTCCTGCCTGGAAGGAAGATCTGCACAAGGGGCAGCTGACAGAGGTCCTGCCTGGAAGGAAGATCTGCACAAGGCACAGCTGATAGATGTCCTGTCTGGATGGAAGATCTGCACAAGGGGCAGCTGACAGAAGTCCTGCCTGGGAGGAAGATCTGCACAAGGCACAGCTGACAGAAGTCCTGCCTGGGAGGAAGATCTGCACAAGGGGCAGCTGAAAGAAGTCCTGTCTGGAAAGAAGATTGCACAAGAGGAAGCTGACAGAAGCCCTGCCTGAAGGAAGATTCACACAAGGTGCAGCTGACAGAAGTCCTGCCTGGAAGGAAGATCTGCACAAGGCACAGCTGACAGACGTCCTGCTTGGAAGGAAGATCTGCACAAGGCACAGCTGACAGAAGTCCTGCCTGGGAGGAAGATCTGCACAAGGCACAGCTGACAGACGTCCTGCTTGGAAGGAAGATCTGCACAGGGCACAGCTGACAGACATCCTGCCTGGAAGGAAGATCTGCACTAGGCGTAGCTGACAGAAGTCCTGCCTGGAAGGAAGATCTGCCCATGGCACAGCTAACAGAAGTCCTGCCTGATAGGAAGATCTGCACTAGGCGTAGCTGACAGAAGTCCTGCCTGGAAGGAAGATCTGCACAAGGCGCAGCCGACTGAAGTCCGGCCTGGGAGGAAGATCTGCACAAGGGGCAGCTGACAGAAGTCCTGCCTGGAAGGAAGATCTGCACAAGGTGCAGCTGTCTGAAGTCTGGCCTGGGAGGAAGATCTGCACAAGGGGCAGCTGACAGAAGTCCTGCCTGGAAGGAAGATCTGCACAAGGTGCAGCTGACAGAAGTCCTGCCTAGAAGGAAGATCTGCACAAGGGGCAGCTGACTGACGTCCTGCCTGGAAGGAAGACCTACACTAGGCGTAGCTGACAGAAGTCCTGCCTGGAAGGAAGATCTGCACAAGGCACATGTTAGAATTGGGGGTCTCTAGTTGACACAGGTAGGTACTTGTGACAAATAGGGAACCTCTCCTCTAGTCAGGGTAAGAGGTAACCTCCTAAAATAACCCCTGCTCACCCCTTGGTAGCTTGGCACAAGCAGACAGGCTTATCTCAGAGGCAGTGTGTAAAGCATTTGTGAACACATACAGTAATCAAGTGACAACACTACAAATGGACACCACACAGGTTGTATATTTATAAATGTAAGTATCTTTTGTATAGATTTACCACAAGACCAAATACGATAAGAATAATCCACAGTACTATTAAAATCCAAGAGTTCTTGTTAAAAATGCTTAAATCAGGGTTCTGTGTTAGACGGTAGCCCTGTCCGGCTACAACGGTGATGAAATAACACAGAGTCTAACAATTCCAATTCGGTGACGGCGTCAGGACAGAGTCGGTGAGCTCAGAGCTTACGTTGCAAGATGCTGGCGTTGTTCGATGCAGTGCCTACAGGACACCGGGCCAGTTGTGAGAGTCGGTCACAGCTCCCTGCCTCTGTAGCCACTGAAACAGCGTTTCCAGCAGCAATCCACAAAGGCTGGTGAAGTCTACTGGTCCTGAGACATTGGTGAAGGGGCAAGCTCTGTTTCAAGCCCTTAAAGATCCTTCACAAGTCGAATAAAGTGCACAAAAAGTCTCCTTTCTTTGGCAGTCAGGCAACCACTGCAGGCCAATACCCCAAGCAGCACTTCAGCTTAGGGATAGTCTCCCCTCAGTTTCTTCAGGATCCTCGCCTCAGCAAAGGTTTCTTCGTGTAGCCCAAAAGTAATCTACTTTCCTGGGATCAGGGTCCCAATACTTATACACCAAAATCCTTTGTCCTCTGGGGCAGAGGGGCCTTTGCCCAGTCCAAACCAGTTCTGTAGCACTCTGGTTACATGACTCCTTCTTTCCTTGCACAGTGCAGAGCAGAAACATCGGACGCCCCGCAGGAGGTGGAGCCAGCATTGTGGAGGGAAAGCACAGCCCTGGAGCACTTTGTTGACATGATTCCTTCTCTTTTTTCATGGTTCAGGGCAGAAATATCAGACGCACCACGGGAGGTGGAGCAGGCGTTGTGGAAGGCAGGCACAGCCTTATTCAGGTCCCAGGTGCAACTCCTCCCTCCCATCTATATGCAGATATCGCTATTCACCACTTGGCTAACTCATTCTGTCTCCTGGAATCCCCCAGCCCTGTCACTCAACAACTCCAGACAAGGAATACTCAACCTAGCAGAGGCAGGCTTGGAAAGTTAGACAAGAAAATACCTACTTTCTAGAAGTGGTATTTTCAAACACAGAATGTTAAAACCAACTTCACTAAAAGATGTATTTTATCATTCTGAGTTCCGGCAAACTAAACTCGAATTTCAACCACGTTCCCTGAGTCAGTTAGGATTATAAGATGTAATAATCTAACGGCCCATTCTGGCCTATGGAGAACCGGTAGCCTTGCAATAGTGAAAAACGAAAATTGCTGTAATTCACTATTAAGACATGCCACACACATCAGGGTTTGTCCTACCTTATACTTACAATGCACCCTGCCCTTGGGCGTACGATTGGGGTGTCTGACATGAAGGAAAGGGAAGGTTTGAGGACTGGCAAGTAGGTACACGTACTCAGTCAACATGGCAGTACCGGCCTGCACACATGCTCTGCTATGGCAGGCCTTATACACATTTTACAAGGCTGCTTCTGTGGGTGGCACAACCAGTGCTGCAAGCTCACCAGCAGCATTTGGTTTACAAGCCCTGGGCACTCCTGGTGCACTGTACTAGAGTCTGACAAGTAAACCAAACCAGCCAATCATGGAATCACAAATTAATACATTAATTTACAATAGGGAGAGCATATGCACTTTAGCTCTGATCAGCAGTGGTGACGTGCCCAGAGTCATAAAACCAACAAAAACAGGTCAGACAAAATACAGGAGGAAGGCAAAACGTTCAGGGATGACCCTGCAAAAAGGGCCAAGTCCAACAACACAGCTGACAGAAGTCCTGGCTAGAAAGGAAAATATGCACAAGGTGCAGCTGACAGAAGTCCTGCCTGCAAGGAAGATCTGCACGAGGCGCAGCTGACAGAAGTCCTACCTGGAAGGAAGATCCGCGCAAGGCGCTGCTGACAGAAGTCCTGCCTGGCGGTGACCTCAAAGCAGCGAGAGACCCACAAACCACAAGATCCTACAAGCCCAGCTAGCCACACTGGACGCAATGTACATCAAAAGCCTAATTTAGATTTCAGCGGATGGTTTATTCCATCACAAATGTGACAGGCAATCCTGCCGCCCCATTAAAAATGCATTACATCCTGTGCAATTATAATAAGGCAGACAGGATATCTGTCACATTTTGATTAGGCCTTGGTGTAGTTCACGGAGTTTTACTCTGCGGAACTCCACAAAACTCTGACGCACTCTGTGGACTTCCGCAAGTGGCAGAGTTTAAGTTGCGCTGCTCTCACTGATTTTTAGTGCCAGGAGTCTGTCCTGCATTGTAAAATCCACATGAATAGCAGTATGCGTCAAGCCAGAGGGCTCTGCTGCTTTCTTCCGCTCGAATTGACATTCTAAATGAGTGGCAGCTTTATCAACGAGAATGGCAGATTTCTACACTCGCAATGAGAAATCGTGCCAGGAGGAGGTCTAGTGCGTTATATTTTCTCACAAGTGCTCGCCACCTTACTGTTGGCGAACCGCTTGAGAAAAAAAACTCTGTTCTGCGTCACTTCGTGGAGTTTTAATTGCGGAGTGGGCAAAACTTCGCAAGCTCCCCCGGCAGAGCGGAATTCTTCACCCACCCCTAGTTTTAAGGCAATAATCTGCTGGACAAACTCCTAACTAGGCCCTATGTCTGCAATAAGTGTTGTAGAAATGAGATCTATGGCCTTGTGACTATCAGGCCGTTATCTTACTTCTGATGAACCCCACAGAGTGAGTGGGCAGCCACAGGCGAGTAGGGGGGCCGAGGGACAGGAAATTAGTAAACTTGAAGATGAGAAATATGGAAAGGTAGAAATTCCCCATCACCTGTGGATAACTGACACCCCCTCCCGCTCTAACAAATGCCCATCCAGTCACAAAGTGGCACCCAGAGCCCCAAACTGATAATATCATGCCAGATGCCATGTATTGGTGGAAAAGGGGGAAAAAGAGTAATATGCCCTCATCTGCTGCGGGGATATGTCAGGTAAATTATTGGTTGTGATGGATTCTCTGTAAGTACTAAATGACTGATATTGTTGAATATTAAATTATATGAATCAACGTTTGTTTGCCTTATCTGCGCTTATAATGTAAAGGACGGGCCTTACAGTGAACCCCTTGTACTGTTTTACACAAAAGCCCCGGAAGGAGCTTCATCTTATAGAACTTTATCTACTTTAGGAAGAACTAAAGACTTGCTTTTTAAACTTGTCTTTCAGGCCAGAACCGGGTGCTGTAAGCTACACTAGTTTCAGGGAGATGGACAGATGTTATGGCGATAGGAAACCCCCCTCAACTCACAATAATGTTCCAGTCTTCCAGGTTAGAAGAAACCAGAAATGCTTGAACCAAGGGAGATGTTGAAAGTGTCAAAGGTGACTTATGACCAGCGAGTAAAGACAGGAGTTGGTATTTGAGATGATCTTAAGTGAATCGGAAAGGAACGAGAAGAAGTGTGTGAATGGAGTTACTTTTGTTGTATACTTCTTGAAGAGTTACTGGAAATTTTACAGCCCTGCCTGGTCTATCTCTTTTTCTAAAATCTATTGTTGTTTAAACGAAATCTTGACCATATGCGTCTATCTTACGCTATACCTCTAGCACTTGGGTGCCCCGTAAGCGTCCTTACTCTGTAAACCCTGGTAAATCACCTCCTGTTCAGACATTAATAAGATGTCACCTGATCAACAGAACTTTTAGTTAAATATCTGTGTATGAAAAAATATTCCTTGCTAAGTTTCAAAGGCGGTAAAGAAGAAGGAGGACACTAAGATTTTGCACTGTGTTTGCGTCACAAAAGTGGCAAAAAATGGCGCAAAATCTTTTTTTCCTAATTTACTTTCCAGCGCTAAACTTGTTTAGCACTGGAAATAACGTAAAAGTAATATGACACTGCGCATAGCATTGTTTCGCATTACTTTGTGCCATGGTGGCCTGCCAAGGGGGGTGCATGGGCATTCCCATGCAACAACTCAAGGTATCTCATGCTAAACCCAATTTACCAAATACAGTAGATTGGGTTTAGTGTGAGAAAACTGCACCCTTTTAAACTAGGTGCAAGGAAGAAGAAATGCTTTCATTTTTCGTTCCTTTTCTGACTTTGCATGCATGCCTAACTGTGCAACACGCATTCAAAGTGGAAAACGCTTTTCCTCATGTCTATCATAAACAAAATGGAATCCACTAGGTGGAAGGCGGTTGTTACCACAATGGTGGGGAGCAACCAGTGTTGTTAAAATACCCCTCACACACCAACAGGCCCCTTGGTGTCATGCTTCATCATCGGGGTCTTCGCAAACCTCTACGGGATGCGGCGTGCTACGACTTCACGACTACGTAGGAGCACTTTACGAGTGAACTATGTGTTTGGTGTGTGTGAGTACAAGAATGTGAGTGGTGAGGTGAAAGTGAATAAATAAAAAATACCTGGCACGTGAGTACCGAAATTTTTTTTATTTAGTCTCCGGCTCGTATTATTAAAAAGAGTGCTAGAGTGGTTGTGGTTTACTGATTAGGGTAACCCAACCAAATTAGTGCGTCGACATGTTTCGGAGTTATGGAACTCCTTCTTCAGGACGGGAATATGCACTACTTATCCCCACCTTACTCACATGTGTGTAGATTTTAAAGTGTGCTCTACAAAAATAAGATAAGGGTGAAAATGTACCTATCTATGTTGAATGCAAGGTCTGTTGCGCCCAATTGGCGATTCAGGACACCTGTAAACAGAAAAATCAAATAAAACAGGATAATACATGTTTTTGTTTCATACTGTGTAAATACACAGAAGGGTAACAAGGAACAAAAGTGAAGGTCCAGGAACCCAACAAAGAAAAAACCGGAAAAAAACGAACAACATATAGACTGAAACACACAATGATTCAAAGTATCTGATAAGCCTTTGAGGGTATAATTTCTGACCCAGATGTATTGCTTACTTATGAAGGGAGGTCAAATGGCCACATGAGCCACAGCGTGTTGGGGGGTCCGTTCTACCCGGTATGGCAACCTGTGAGGTATTCAAGGGAATGGATCAAAAGGTTGTAATCCCTCGAGATTGAAAGATCACACACCATTTAGCATATTCATACACTCATACACACTCACGGTTATCCCAGGACTGTCTGGCTTGCTACCCCTCCACGCGGCTCCGACGAGTACATTGATTCAGTGTCTGCCGCCTCGCGCGAAAACGGAGATATGGGGATAAGTAGTGCATATTCCCGTCCTGAAGAAGGAGTTCCATAACTCCGAAACATGTCGACGCACTAATTTGGTTGGGTTACCCTAATCAGTAAACCACAACCACTCTAGCACTCTTTTTAATAATACCAGCCGGAGACTAAATAAAAAAAATTTCGGTACTCACGTGCCAGGTATTTTTTAATTATTCACTTTCACCTCACCACTCACATTCTTGTACTCACACACACCAAACACATAGTTCACTCGTAAAGTGCTCCTACGTAGTCGTGAAGTCCTAGCACGCCGCATCCCGTAGAGGTTTGCGAAGACCCCGATGATGAAGCATGACACCAAGGGGCCTGTTGGTGTGTGAGGGGTATTTTAACAACACTGGTTGCTCCCCACCATTGTGGTAACAACCGCCTTCCACCTAGTGGATTCCATTTTGTTTATGATAATTGCTAGGGGAGACAGAATCCACTATTCCCTCTCCTTCCCTCTTTTGTTAACGATTATTTCCTCATGTCTAGGCATAGTATTTTGTACAGGAAGGGTCTCCTTCCTGTACAAAACCTATGCTGGACTCACACACACCCTAGCGCTCTATTGCTAAGGTGTTTGCATGGTGCACGGCTGCAGTAATCAGTGCCGGCGCAAGGGAAAGGGAAGGTGAGAGCCATATCTTTGAAAATATGGTGCTCTCCTGCTCCCTCCCTGTCACGCCACGCAGTGCAGCCTCGGGGCAGGGGGGACTGCGCTGCATTGCATGGAGATTTGGTAAATCTCCCCCAAAATGTCTTTTACAACCAGTTAAACATTGTGAATTCTCATTCCATTATGTTTAAATTTAGTAATTTTAAATATCTTTACATCCAACAGAAGACAAGCCTTGAATGTGTGAAATGACCATCAATAATGAAGCGAATGCTGTAAATCTTCAATAATAGCAGAAATAATGAGCTACAGTATTCAGGAAAACATCAGCGCAGTCGGCGACAGAGGAACCTGCACACAAACTGACAGATCCCGGATGAAGCATCAAGGGCAGTTCAGTAATTGTAAGACTCTGAGCTGTGCACCTCCACGCCACAAGACAAAGAAATGACCTTAGGAAAATTAAGGCAACAACAATAACACACCGCCTCCTGTATAAACAAGTGTCCAACACCAAATTTGATCATGGGGGCGGTATGATGTGATTACAGCAGTGCTCTGTTTTCTAAAATGATGACAATTCATCATTCTGTGCTCTAGGTGAATTGTAAACTCTTTGTGGCCAAATCACAGTAACCAGAGTAGAGCACAACAGAGCAGAGCCAGATAATTGATGGGTAAAGGAAAGATGAGTTCTTATATCTACAATACAACAGACTGTCCAGATTTGCATCGGCCAGAAGAAAGATACATCTTAACCTGCAAGCGTGCATAGCCATAATCCAATCTAAAGGCACAATCGCCTACAAAGACACCTTCTACGTATTAGGAGTGTGGCAAATATTTGGCGGCTATTGCATTTTATTGTTAAAACAGAAATCAAACGTGCAAAATACTGCACACATATGAAGTGGGTGAGAAAAAAACAAGTTCTTTATCAGCCATGTTGGCCCATCAGGAAATACAGTCATGGGATGTAGACCAATATATACCCGACCCACAGACACTAACCAGGAAAGAAGAATCTTACACATGCAGCAAGCGCTTTAGTTTGACATCACTTCTCAAGCTTCATCAGCACACGTACACAGGACAAAAACCATTCAAGTGCAATGAATGTGGGAAGAGCTTTAGTCGATTATCAGACCTACAAAGACATCAGCGAACACACACAGGAGAAAAACCATTTGAGTGCAATGAATGTGGGATGAGCTTTAGTCAGTTATCACATCTACGAAGACATCAGCGAACACACACAGGGGAAAAACCATTTAAGTGCTGTGAATGTGTGAAGAGCTTTAGTCAATTATCGCACCTTCAAAGTCATCAGCGAACACACACAGGGGAAAAACCTTTTAAATGCAGTGAATGTGTGAAGCGCTTTAGTCAATTTTCAGACCTACAAAGTCATCAGCGAACACACACAGGGGAAAAACCCTATCATTGTAGTGAATGTGACAGTAGTTTTTGCTTCTCTTCAGCATTAAGGCATCATCAGCAAACTCACACAGGATTCAAGTGCAGTGAATGTGCAAAGTGCTTTAGTCAGTTATCAAACCTTCAAAGACATAATCAAACACACACAGGGGAAAAGCCATTCAACTGCAGTGAATGTGGGAAGAGCTTTAGTCAGTTATCATACCTTCAAATTCATCAGCGAACACACACAGGGGAAAAACCATTCAAGTGCATTGAATGTGCAAAGTGCTTTAGTCAGTTATCACACCTTCAGGCACATAATCGAACACACACAGGGGAAAAACCATTCAAGTGCACTGAATGTACAATGTGCTTTAGTCAATTATCAACCCTTCAAAGACATAATCAAACACACACAGGGGAAAAACCATTCAACTGCAGTGAATGTGGGAAGAGCTTTAGTCAGTTATCATACCTTCAAAATCATCAGCGAACACACACAGGGGAAAAACCATTCAACTGCAGTGAATGTGGGAAGAGCTTTAGTCGATTATCAAACCTACAAAATCATCAGCGAACACACACGGGGGAAAAACCATTCAAGTGTACTGAATGTGCAAAGTGCTTTAGTGAGTTATTATACCTTCGAAGACATCAGCAAACACACACAGGAGAAAAGCCATTCAAGTGCAGTGAATGTGCAAAGTGCTTTAGTCAGTTATCACACCTTCAGATACATAATCGAACACACACAGGGGAAAAACCATTCAAGTGCACTGAATGTACAATGTGCTTTAGTCACTTATCAAGCCTTCAAAGACATAATCGAACACACACAGGGGAAAAACCATTCAACTGCAGTGAATGTGGGAAGAGCTTTAGTCAGTTATCATACCTTCAAAATCATCAGCGAACACACACGGGGGAAAACCAATTCAAGTGCAGTGAATGTGCAAAGAGCTTTAGTCAATTATCAAGCCTTCAAAGACATCAGCGAACACACACAGGGGAAAAGCCATTTAAATGCAGTGAATGTGTGAAGAGCTTTAGTCGATTCTCATATCTACAAAGTCATCAGCAAACACACACGGGGGAAAAACCCTATCATTGTAGTGAATGTGACAGTATTTTCGTGACTCTTCAGCATTAAGGTATCATCAGCGAACTCAAACAGGAGAAAAACCATTCAAGCGCAATCAATGTGGGAAGAGCTTTAGTCGATTATCAAAGCTGCAAAGTCATGAGCGAACACACACAGGAGAAACACTATTCAAGTGCTGTTAATGTGCAAAGTGCTTTAGTCAGTTATCACACCTTCAAAGTCATAAGCGAACACACGGGGAAAAACCATTCAAGTGCACTGAATGTGCAAAGTGCTTTAGTGAGTTATCAAGCCTTCATAGACATAAGCGAACACACACAGGAGAAAAGCCATTCAAGTGCAGTAAATGTGCAGAGTGCTTTAGTCAGTTATCACACCTTCAAAGTCATCAGCGAACGCACACGGGGAAAAACAATTCAAGTGCAGTGAATGTGCAAAGTGCTTTAGACATTTATCAAGCCTTCAGAGACATCAGCAAACACACACAGGGTAAAAGCCATTTAAATGCAGTGAATGTGTGAAGAGCTTTAGTCAATTATCAGACCTACAAAGTCATCAGCGAAAACACACGGGGGGAAAACCCTATCATTGTAGTGAATGTGACAGTAGTTTTCATGGCTCTTCAGCATTAAGGTATCATCAGCGAACTCACACAGGCGAAAAACCATTCAAGTGCAATGAATGTGGGAAGAGCTTTAGTCGAATATCAGAGCTACAAAGTCATCAGCGAACACACAGGGGGAAAGCATAGAAGGGCACTGAAAGTGTGAAGGGCTGTTGTCAATTTTCAATCCCACACAGTCCTCAGTGAATACACTTCTTCCTTTTACTCACATGGAAATAATCCTAGAGATTCAGAGACTCTGGAATGAACTTAAGAGCATCAAAAACAATATTGACCCATCTGAGGACATAGGCAATAGCAGAACAGTGCAGTAATTGTGAGAGGAATGAATTACGGAAAAAGATAAAAATCAAATTATATGGGACAATGAAATACCAGATGATAGAAGACCCGACTAGCAGTAAAGAAGAAAAACAGATAACAGTATTTGCAGAATTATAAAAGGGTTTGTTTCCAGTGATTGTTCACTTCTGTACACATAGCAAAGTGACATGATGTACCAGGATACACAGTGGGAGACAAGCACAATGTGGATTAAAAGAAAAGAAACATTGATGATTTTTATTTGCTGAAGAAGAGATACAAAGAAAATGTATTACTATTAACAAATGCCACTGCAGTATATGTAATGAACTAAAGCGAAGCACAGGTGTTCAATAAATAACCTATTTTTAGATATAAAAGAGCATATACCTTGTTTTTAAGTAAAGTTTGCTACATCTTTTACACACTGTTATCAGTTGATGGATCAGCTCGTGCCTTGGGCCTAATAACTAAGTGTGACCCGTAGCTCCTCTCCGACTTGGCTCTCCCTATTCATTTTGTGACTATCCAAACTCTACTTTTTACCAGAATTGAGCCTTTGTAAGCAGTAGACTCTGTTTGAAGAATGTGGTGAAATAGTGAAAACCAATATCAAAAGCATATATGTGCCAGGACAATCCGTTGCACTCCTAGCAACTCATTTTCCACACTTGATTGTCCCTTGGTCTCAAATGTTCTGAAGAATTTGTGGTATGAATGCCAGAAATGGCTGTGACAGTCATGAATCTAACGCTAACAGGAGTGTGTGGAAGATAGAGAGGGGAAAGATAAAGAGAGCAAGAGAGACAGAGAAAGGGGGAGAAAAAGAGAGAAATGGAAGGAGGGAAACGGCACGTTATTTGTACTCACCTAAAAATAGAAGAAACAGCCAAATACATGTCAATGTGTGACATCACCAGAGAAACGGGATGAACACCTGTGAATTTATATGTTTATTTTTAATACCCATAGACCCATGTCATGCCAATAAACAGGGCACAAGTAAGGAAAATAGTGAAGGAGCCCATTATCGTATGCAAATCACAATGACGTCAAATGTAGTGACGTCACAAGAAGTGATGTCAGGCCCTTATAATAATTTTCACGTGAAAGGTTG
Organism: Lissotriton vulgaris; assembly: GCF_964263255.1. Classification (NCBI taxonomy): domain Eukaryota; kingdom Metazoa; phylum Chordata; class Amphibia; order Caudata; family Salamandridae; genus Lissotriton; species Lissotriton vulgaris. Next base: position 5,067,916 of record NC_141685.1, read on the forward strand.
ACAGCCTGTTTTAAAAACAAGAAACATGAAATAATGTAAAAATAAGTTTTTGGTTTCAGTTTTTATACATCATGGGTTTTTTCCACTATCAGTTTGTAACGAAACTCAGAAATGACTGAAAGTGTTAATATTTTTAAACAGATATGTGGAACTTGGAAATTACATTTTTAAACAGTTTTCAGCGAATAAATAAAATGTGCTTTTAATTTGCGTTTGTTTCCTGATGTTATTCTTTATCCAGCCCCTAAGCCCCAAAGTGTTTCACATTTGCAGTGTATTAAGCAATAAAAGGGCTAATTTTGTCTAGTTCTCTGTTGTGCCACTCACACAAACAAACACTCAGAGGCCTATGTCTGCAGTGCTGGGGCACAACGTAACAATTACCAGTCGCAGGCTAAGGAGCTAGGTGGAATTGAGTCCCGTTTCTAGATAATAGTAAGGGGGACCCCTTCAAACTGTAGATACCCCCAACTTGTGCCGTGCTGGTAAAGCAATAGTGAATGTGAGTAATTTACTATGAATTGAAATGAGAGAAAGAGAAGAAGAGAGCGGGGTGCAGGATATATTAAAGAAAATGAAAAAAAGAGACACAAGACTTTACCCTGTTCAGTGTACAAGCATTGTACGTAAACAAGTTGTGCTGTGCGTTGTGAACAAGCTGTCACCCCCTTTGTATGTAAATGAGCTTCTGTGAGTAGACACCCCAGGCTCCCATCTCTTCTAGCGCGGATGATAATGTGAACACTGTAAGGTAATCACAAACAAGGGCTATATTGAGAAATAATCGCCTTCCAGGTCACACAGCTGTGGTTATGTAGTTCGTTATTACTTTTTTAAATTTACTTGAATTTGCAGCAATTCTCCAGGTTATTTTTTCTCAGTATATTGCTTTATATCGCTCTTTGCACTCCATCAGTTAAACGTAAAGTTTGATGTAGGATTTGTTGTTAGTGTCCCTAAACATGTCCCAATCCATTTGTCCTTGATTTGTCAGCATGTGTTTTGTCCAGACACTGGTCTAGGACGGGCCTTCTCAAGGTAGAAGGCACTGTAATAGGAATAATAAATCAGACATATATGAAATTGTATGTAAACAAATATATGCCTTTCAGTTATCAGGCACCACCAGACTCACATCTATACATGTAATTGAGCACCAGACTAAAGTGACTCCTCCCTGTATAAATATGTGTAATCAGTAATTGGGCTGATGGTTCCGCTGATGCACACTGCAAATAAAGTTTCTGGGCCTAAATTTTAATTCCTGAAGTTTCACGCAGTTTCGCTGATGCGGGGTCATCCGAACCGCACCCACTCAATAATATGCCCGCACCATGGCAAAATTCACGCTGTGTTCAACATGTTAAAGACGAATGTCTGACTAAATATCGAAATCAAAAATATCGATATACAAAAATATCGGGACAAAAATATCGAAGTCAAAAATATCGGAATCCTATCCCTAACAAGGTAAGTACAAAAATATCGAAAAAATAATATCGTAGTACAAAAATATCGAAATTAAAAATATCGTTTTTTTAAATGTATTAATAATAATGTTAAAATATTTATAAAATACATATAATGTTACAAATATTAAATACAAATATTAAAACATAATTAAAAAATTAAAACTAATACATATACATTTAAAATAAATTAAAAACGTAATAATTTAATGTAATTTTATATTTTGTAATTTCATTTAATTGATTTAATTTAAATTTATTTAATTTTTACCCTGTACGACTGTACCCCAAAAACCCAAAACTGACCCAGAACCCTAAAAATACCCCTTTACCCAAATACTGAAAACTGACACTGAACCCTAAAAATACCCCTTTACCCATGAACTGAAAACTGACCCAGAACCCTAAAAATACCCCTTTACCCATGAACTGAAAACTGACCCTGAACCCTAAAAATACCCCTTTACCCACAAACTGAAAACTGACCCTGAACCCTAAAAATACCCCTTTACCCATGAACTGAAAACTGACCCAGAACCCTAAAAATACCCCTTTACCCAAAAACTGAAAACTGACCCTGAACCCTAAAAATACCCCTTTACCCAAAAACTGAAAACTGACCCTGAACCCTAAAAATACCCCTTTACCCATGAACTGAAAACTGACCCTGAACCCTAAAAATACCCCTTTACCCAAAAACTGAAAACTGACCCTGAACCCTAAAAATACCCCTTTACCCATGAACTGAAAACTGACCCTGAACCCTAAAAATACCCCTTTACCCATGAACTGAAAACTGACCCTGAACCCTAAAAATACCCCTGTACCCATGAACTGAAAACTGACCCTGAACCCTAAAAATACCCCTGTACCCAAAATTAATTAATATTATTTAATTACCAATTAATTATTAATTAACAATAACAATAAAGTAAATATATTAGCACATTTGCTGCAATTAATTTAATTTAATAATTAATATTATTTTGCACAATTAATTAATTAAGAATAACAATAAATAATATATATAAAAATTACTTTAATTAATTTAATTAAATAATTAATAATAATTAATTACCAACTAATTAATAATTATAAATATGAAAAAAAATTATAATCATTAATTAACTAATTAATAGAAATTAATTACCAATTAATTATTTAAAATATGTACAAACATATATCAATTAATTAATTATTATTAAATTACTTCCCACCCTATTCCCCTATAAACCCATAACCTGCTACAGAACATATTTATCAATTAATAAATTAATTAAAAATTATTTAAAATAATTCTCAATTAATTAATTAATAATTCCTACTAATTAATAATTAATTTAACATAATTAAATTACTTCCCACCCTATTCCCCTATAAACCCACAACCCGCTACAGTAGTAAAAGACAATATTTAATAAAATAACATTAAAAATAAATAATAAAACATTATAAATACAATATAATATACACTAAATGTATTTAAAAATTGATATTAGTAACATCAAAGTTATTAATTTCGATAATATTAACATCGATATTTACAACTTCGATATTACTGATATCATACCAATATCGATATTTAGACTGTCGATATTACTTACCTTCGATATTTTTGTATATCGATATTTAAACTTCGATATTTTTGCATATCGATATTTAAAAATCGATATTTTGTCTGTGTACCGTTAAAGACTGTCCAGGCTGGAAGGCCGTGTGCAAAACTTGTGAGAGAAAAGTTCACGTCTCAAAGAGCTGCAGAACGAGCAACCAGCATAAAAAATCAGGAAAGTTGATCTTTATGAAGAAGATTTGGAAGGAATCAATACTCTTCCAGTCACAGGGAATGCTAGTGATGGCCCCAGGAGCTAGTTTTGATTAATGATGCTCCAGTGAGCATGCTCTTCCACTCTGAGGCAAAGATAACTCTAGTCCCAAAAACATTTTATGAGCGTAATCTGCTGGGCAAAGTCACCCTGTTGAAGCCATACAGAGACAGCATCGCATGTAGCTTTCTTAATTTGGGCACAGTTTGTTTTACATATCCCAAAATTCCCAATTCTGGGGACGGGAGATCAGCTCTCTCCACAATTTGATTTATGGACTCAAAAATCGAAGACCAATAGTCCCCCAGCTTTTCGCACGACCATGCCATGTGCAAAAACGTTGCAGGGGAATGCCTACACCTCCAGCAACTATCCTCCTCCCTGAGCCCCATTCTGTGTAGGCTGACCAGCGTCCTATAGAACCTGTGCAAATATTTAAAATGGATTAAACGCAGCCTGTAGTTGGGGGATAGCTCAGTAAGTTGCCCACAGCAAACGTCCCATTGCTCCTTAGTGAGTGGGGTAGAAAGCTCATCATCCCATTTTTGCAGGGCCATGAGTTGCACTATGGGAGCGCCCTTCTGCATTTGCCTATATATTCTAGTTACCAATATTCTGGGAGAGGGGGAGCTCACTATTGTTTCTAGCGCTTGAAAGGTTGGGGGAGCCAGCGGAAATTCACTGCTCAAAGCATGGCAAGCCGACTTCTGTCTCTGGTACAAAATCAGTTCTGAAAAGGGCACCTCCAGTCCCTCAGCGGCCACAGGGGGGGCATGAATTCATTGTTAGGGAACAGATCAGCAAATGTGTGCAGGCCTATTTTTCGCTGTATAGATGCACCAATACCTCCCTCAATGCAGGGAAGCAGGGGATTCTGTGTCAGAGATAATGATGGGGCATACATCACCCGCCCTGTTTCTCAGCTCGTCCCACACCCATCTCAATGTCTCAGCCGTATCAACCCCACCTCTAAGACGTCTCGCCTTCGCGCATATAGCCACCTGTAGTGGTATCGGTGCCATAGTGTCGTGTTCTACAGCGACGTGTGGCTGGAACGGGGTTGGGTGTACCCAAAAGTGTAAATATTGAGCTTGAGCGCATAACGCATAGAGGTGCATGTCTGGAGCTCCCAATCCACCCTGTTGCAAAGGCAGCGTCAGCACGTCCCAGGCCGCCATGGCTTGTCCACCCGCCCACGCCAAAGTGACAAGCTGTGACTTTAGTGCAGCGAAGAAGTGTGAATGTCAGTGGAATTGGGACATTAACGAATAGATACAAAAATGTGGGTAATATGATCATCTTTACCAAAGCACTCTGCCCAGTAAGGGATAGAGGTAACTTTGCCCATAACTTTACCTTACCCTCCAGCCATGTCATAGCGCGTCCATAGTTCAAATTCCAGATTTCCTGTAGATCTCTACTTATCCAAATTCCCAAATATTTAACCTCGTCTGCCTCCCATCTCAGAGGGAACTCAGATACGACCTCTGGAGTGCTGTCTGTTAAGGGTAACACGACTGACTTTGCCCAATTTATACAAACACCTGCTAGACCCCCAAACCGGATAAACTCAAGCAAAACTGGGTCTAGATCGACTTCTGGATCAATAAGGTATAGGGTCACATCATCTGCATATAAGGATATTAACAGACATCTGGAGCTAAACCCTATTCCCCGAGCAGTGTGATGTTGTCTTATTCGGGCTGCCAACGGTGCCATTGCTATGGCAAAGAGCAGCGGGGACAAAGGGCAACCCTGCCACGTACCCCGCGAGATGGGAAAGGGATCAAGGATCAAGCCATTTACTTGTATTCTAGCACTCGGGGCAGTGTATAGTAAACGGATCCTACTGATAAAGAGCGGGCTGAATCCCATTCTGGTCAAAATAGCAAATAAATACGGCCATTCCAGGGTGTCAAACGCTTTCGTGGCGTCCAAAAAAAACACAGCAGCGTGGACACTAGGGTGCAGATAACGTAGTGTACAAAAAATAATACGTAAATTGTGCGATGTTGATCTCCCTGGGATGAACCCCGACTGGTCAGGGAGAGCTATTAGGGGCAACAAGGGCTGCAGCCGGTTAGGCAATAACTTGGCAAACATTTTCACATCCACATTGATTCATGAGAGGGGCCTATAAGAGTCCAACTCATCCTCAGCTTTGCCCGGCTTCAGCTACGTAACTATTAAAGCCTCTTTCATTGTGTCAGGTAGTTTGCCCACCTCCAAAGCCTCCTGGTACACCGCCAGCAGCCTGGGCACCAGCACCTCTGCATATGTCTTGTAAAATGCGGTCATGGGGCCATCAGGGCCCGGTGCTTTGTTTAGAGGCATACTTTTGATAACTAGTTCAACGTCCGCTGTAGTTATCGGAAGGTCCATGTACTTCCTATATGTGTCATTGAACCATGCCAACGCAATGGACTCGAGAAAGGACCCCATCCCCTCCGGGCATTCACTTTGGGTGGCTGTGTATAGATCGGAGTAAAAGCCCATAAACGTCCTCAATATCTCCTCCTGCCCTCTTACCACACTGCCAGATGTGTCTTTTATCTCATGGATGTGTGTCGCTGTTCTGGAGGGCCTGATCATATTTGCCAACGTGCACCCCGGTCTATCCCCCTCCCCATATCTCCTCGCCTCTGCATATTTCCCGAGGAATTTCACCTTGCGTTGTGCTTCCTCCGCATAATCCAACAGTTTAGCTTTCAGCAGCCTGGAAGCGTCACAATTTCCTACAGCATAGTATTGCGTTTCAAGTTTTTTAATGTCAGCCTCCAAGGAAGCTAGGGAACCCCTTATGGCTTTGAGCACCCCTGCTTACCTTGCAATGCATTGCCCCCTTATAACCACCATAAAGGCCTCCCAAAGTGCTCCTTCTGTGTCGACTGACCTAGTGTTATTCTGAAAATAGTCTGCGATATCATTTCCGAGTTCTGCTTTAAAGGCCTCATCAAGTAGGGCGTGTGGTGGGAGCCTCCAAGTGAACGCACGCCTAGGCATAGAAGGTAGGGACAGCTGTAGCAGGCACGGGGCATGATCAGACAGGGAACGGGGCAAGTGCTCGACCTCAACCGCACAGGCAGCCATATCTCGGGATAATAGCCAATAATCTAGGCGGGACCATGCTTTGTGGTGTTCTGAAATACAAGTGCCCTCCTTCAGCACTCCGTGTCTACTCCTCCATATGTCTATCAGGTCACCTTCCGCTATTATCTCCTGAAGGGCCACGCTGGCTGCCGGGTGCAGGCATCTAGCTGTGCCCCTTCTGTCTAAGCTCTCATTAAGTATTGCGTTAAAATCACCTCCCCACAAAATCGTGTTACACCAATCGATTTGATTTTTGACCATAGTGTATTAAAAAAGTCAGGAGAATCAGTGTTCGGGCCGTATATGACCGCTATAAGGATGGACACACCACATAGGAGCCCCTGCACCGGGAGATAACGACCCTCCGGATCTACTTGCGCCAACCCCTCTCTCCAGTCCAGCCCTCGTTGTATCAAAACCGCCACCCCCTTGGCGTTATTAGAATATATCGCCGAGTATACATGCCCCCATCTATTGTGGCAAAGTCTTCGGGACGGCACAGTGTTTAGGTGTGTTTCCTGTAAAAGGCATAAATCAACTTTGTGACGAGCCAGATAAGCATGCACCAACCTCGATTTCCTGCCATCGTTCAGACCACGAACATTCCAAGTAATACAATTCAATGTGTTGTCAGGAGCCACGCGCAACTACACTGAGGCGACTCATGACATATCACACCACATGACACAACATGAATATTCGAAGCACCATCTATGCACCACCTTAAATGACCGGCATTGCACAACATAACAACCCCTCCCAGCCACCCCCCACCCACTCCAACCCCCCAATCAGGTTGCAGAGTATCCCACCCCACAATGAACTTCAAACAAGGCAGTAACTGAAAAAAAATGGGAACCTTCCCTTGGAGGCGCATCTACACCGGCATATAACCTTGCATTATACAAGGTGGTCGGGAAAACTGTGGTTGTCCCAGCTCGCCCAGGAACCCACAGCATAAAAGATAAAGAAAAAACTGTGCGGTGCAGCCACCCCAAAACTCCACAGTCCAAACCAGGCAGTCAGACGTGGCCTCCCCTCCGAGCGCCAACACAATAAGCAACATCTGTTCATACGATACCCCAGTTAATCATTGTCACTTAAAACTCCTCTCGACGCCTCCTCTGCAGCTTGTTTAGACGTCTTTCCTCCCACATGTTTTGCAAATTTAAGCGCCGACTTTGCATCCGTAAAGAAGTGCGGTGTTCCATCCACTGAGACCTTCAATTTCGCAGGGTAGAGCAGAGAGTAGGGTATTTGTGCCAGTAATAGGATGTGCTTAGCAGGGAGGAATTCCCTTCTTGCCGCTTGCACTGCAGGCGTGAAGTCTGGGTAGAACGAGATGACATTGCCCTTATGAGTGATCTTGCCTTTTTCTCTGGCCATCAGAAGCACTAGATCCCTGTCCTGGTAGTTCATCAGTCTCACAATTATGGGCCTAGGCGTCGCTCCAACAGATGGTCTTGGTCCCAGTGACCTATGCGCTCTCTCTACTGCAAATACACCAGAGAGATGTGGGTCGAACAGTTCTCGAAGTAAGTCCGTCACGTACGTCTCCATTTTAGTGATGGCGGTCGTCTCCGGTATCCCAGTAATGCGTAGATTATTACGCCTTGACCTCGCCTCCAAATCTTCATTCTGAGCCCTGATTATCCCCCGCCGCTTATCCATTTGGAGCAGTTGTTCTTTCGTTTCTACTTGAAATTCGTGACATTCTGTGTGTCCTTTTTAAAGGGCGTCCTGACGAGTCTCGTGTGTCCCAACTTGAGATTTTACTGCATCCAGCTGCAATGTTAAGTTGTCAAGTTTAGCATCTATATTGCATAGGCTGGAACGCATGTCCAGCATCAGGGTTCTAAGATCCGGAATCTGGTCATCCCCATCTGCGTCCCGGGAGCTTTCCGCCAGTGTGTCCGGGTCTGGCTTGGCTTGTTTGGTGGACTTTTTGTTCTTGAATGTTAGTTTGGGCTGCCTGGCGTCTTGTCTCCCCATGTTTGCAGGTGTGCAGGCCAGTCAGGAGTAGCACACAGATGCAACAAGATCGCCTCCTATTAAAGTGCAGGTTGGCAAACGGCAGGCCACTGCAGAACGCCCGCTTCCCCACAATCACCTCTGATCAGCGCTTCACTTCGGGAGACAGGGTATTTCCATTAAGGGCATCTGCCTTCCCAACCCAGCAGAACGCCACTGACCTCTACGATTCTTCTAGTGCATCCGCCGTCCCACTGCGCGTCTCCTACAGCGAGGACGATAGCAATGGAGGACAGGTGTCCAGCGAGCATCGCAATTGTGGTCTAAATGTCAATCGCCCCACCAGAGACTCAGTCAGGGTCTTCGCATCCAGTTCCGCTTTCAAGGGGCAGCAAGTGTCCTTGGGTTAAAACACTCTTTCGCTCTCTCTGGAGCCTGGCGCTGCCGAGCGTTCCCCCTCAAAATGGCCACCTCCTCGCTGTACTGCCGATATTTAGCTCTGTGCCCCGCCAATGCCTAATGAGCAGCACATATGTTGCAATAGCCCCGTGTGTCTTGATTTTCCGCACAGCAGGCTCTTCAGGCAGACCCGGTTAGTCTCAACTCCCATCGGCCTCTGATCCTCGTGTTTCACCTCCCGATAACACTGCTGTTGAAGTTGGCCCCCCCCCGCGGGACCCACCCAGGCGAGCTCGGACTATTTAGATGCGCAGACACATCCAGGCGCCTGAAGGACTGGGCTATTCTAAGGCACAGCGGTGCCAGGGAACAACACCTGAAACCTTCGTGGGTTACCTATTCCGGCGTACATTTACAGAGACACGGGACACTTCCTTCGGCGTCAAAGATCAGCGTTTATTTACTGCAGGGATACAGAAATCGCAAGAAGTACACAACTTGTAGGTTCTGAGAGACTGCTTCAATTTGCAACAAGTGGATCGCTCCTTTTATACACCTTTTCGTCATTGCACAACATGGCGAACAAAAGGTTACAACTCAGTTCCCACAGTAAACTTCAAAAGGGTCGCATTCATGTTTTCAGAAGCCCGGAAATATAATTACAGTGGCATTGCCGGTTCCCAACTGTAAAAGCACGTTATCTCCACATTAAGTACATTCCATTCTGGCTGTAAACGAATTGAGAGAAGGGACAGAAACAGGTGCAAAGAACAGACAACAGATAAAAAAAGTGTGGGGGCAATATCGGAAGCGTGATCGCAGGATCAAAGGATTCGTGCCTAATGCATGCACGGCTGAAACAATAGACCGGGACGGCAAGATGAGCCTCGAGAGGGGCCATCTGCCTTTGCAGTGTCATCCCCTTCGTCATAAAGACACCCTCAAAGGAACACGTGTCTTCTACAAGAGTTTGGGAATCCTAGGGTCACAAAGCGGACATCGTCCGTTCGCTGGCTACGTGAGGGCAAGAAACAAAATGGATGCCGTATCTAAAATGGAACCCGTGGGTTCAGATGGAGAAACCCACGAATAAGACGAACGGTGCAACGCAAAGTAGCGAAAACGCGTACACCCACTAAACTCGTCATTTGCGGTTCGTAGATACCATACTCGTCCATATTCAAACAAGCCCAAAAACGTCATTACGATTCTCACGGAACCTCAGACGCTCCTTTTGCCCTCATGTAGGCAAGCACTAGTCGAGATCAAAATCGATTTTGATATTCATCAGATCGTTCAGATGTTGCTGAAACATTATCTTATCCATCAATGTTTCTCTGGTAACAGATGGCCGTCTTATACACGTTGTAGCACAGAGGCCACATAAGGCTGGACCACACTGTACACAAAGACAACAAGTGAACAGAAACGTTACAACGACCCCTACAATCATCAGAATTTTCCAACCCCAAGTCGACATTAGACCCCAAAACCATCCTAGAAGCGTCCAATCACCTTCGTCCACGTGTATGGACTCGGAGATTTTATGCAACTTCGAGATGGCTTAATATACGGTCGGAGCATTATCAGGAATGAAAATGCAGCAGCTCGAATGGATCACCTTGCACACACCACCTCTATCTGCGAGAACAACGTCTAGAACCATACGGTTCTGCAACGTCATAAGCCTATCCGCCTGAAGTTCTGACGTCAAATTACCAAGTCACTTGCAGTTATGTTAGCAGTCGATTCTACCACACGAGTCAACTGTCTCAGGTTCCTACTATTGACCATAGGTCCCCAAAACAGCAGGAAACCCTTAAAGAAATCTCCTGCCTCTTGACCGGCAGTGTCCTTTTCACTAATAACGCCTCTCACAACTCTAGTCTTGTGATAGTCTGAGGCAACTGTAAAAGTCGGTGGCAAAAGATTCGCAATATAACAGGTGCCCGAGAAGTCACGGGGCAACCATGTATATGCGCGATCATAACATACAAAGTTGGTACCCTTGGCAGTCAGGAAGACAGGGGAAGAGAGCATCGGTAAAACGTACGTTTCAGTACAAGCACTCTTCCCAAGCTGAGCTCGCGGATTTCGACCAAGACCTTGCAAGCAGAAATTACCGAGGTGGGGTACGATCCAAATCGGAGACGAGCTCTTAAGCTGTCTATCACCCACTGACATGCTATACTCAGCCTCACTCAGATCCTTGTATGCTCGCACTTCTTCCTTCGGAATAAGCAATGCATCAAAAATATCTCTATCTAAATCAGCAATCGCTATTGCCAATGTCTTGTGGTACGGGCCGGGACCAAGATCTGCAGAGCGTGGCTCTCGACGGGGGGTAGGAATCTAGTGCACTACGGAACATAGTTTGGAATGCTCGAGCTGACCCCTGGGAGCTGTAAGGAAGAACCAAATACGGAATACCCCTATCCATGGTATGTGGCATTAACCCACACACCGAACAGTTAGTAGTATTCATCACCAACTGGTGTTGATGTAGGAGTTGGACAAAGGAGTTGTTCATAAATTCCGCACGTCTAACCTGTTCATGTTGGGGCATGGGATGAAAGGAATGTGGAGAGACAGTGGGAATAGAATCCAGCTCATGAGAAGAAGAAGAAGGTGAAGTGGAAGGTAATAACGACTGTATTCCAAAATACACTCCACCCACCAGTAGCATAGAAACAGTTAGAAACAACAGAAAGACCTGAAACATAAAACATTTTGTTTGCAAAACCATACGCAGTTTAGATCTTGACGCCGACATCCTCTCTACTTCTGACAGCTTAGAGAACTCCATACTCTGAAAACCGTCCGTAACGTTCTTGACGCACTTCGTTCTGAGTAGCGATTATCAATTCCCAGGAGTTCCCAGGAATCGACAAAAGTAACCGACTTAGTGTCAGGAACCTGCTAAACAGAAGGAAGTACCCGCACGGCCCTACGGTCAACCCGGATGATAGGTTTTCTTAATCAAACATTCAATTTTAATACAAAATCTCCTAGCTGTAGAAAAAAGGAACACAAGTGAAGAAGAACTCAAAAATTAATAGAGGATGCAATTGTTCATAATGTTCGTGGCAACAGTAAGGGGGTAATATGAATTCAAAAAAGAAAAAAAACAAAAAGGATTTTTATTAGTCTTTGTCACGTGAACGAAGAAAGTATCGGCTTCTTCCAGGTCGAGTTTGCTCTTCAAATAATTGTTCAGATGGGAAAACAGTATTTGATCGTTCTGATGACAGTTCAGACCTTGAATTCTCCAATGCTGACGATTCAACAGATGTATCTGGCTGCAATGAATTGTTTCCTACAGGTTGAGCATCACTAAACGGCACAAAACGTAGAGGGGTCTCTGTTTCCGTTGCGGCAATACCAGTTCGGACCCAGTTATCTGCTGGCAAAGGGATCGGGACTTTCTTGGTGTGGGTGGCATGCACCCAGTTCTTTCTACCTTCCAACCGAACTGCAGTCCTTGCCGCCAGCAGGACTTGGAAGGGATCCACAAATCTTGGCTCCAAACTACGTTTTCTTCCAAAGTTACGGGTGACCACCCAGTCACCCGGTTGGAGCCGATGTCCAGGACCCTCTGTCTGTGCCGGTAGAGCTTCAAAGACCTGTTGATGAATTAACCTCAGTTTAGCAGTCAGATCATAAAGATAATCAATCAACATTGGATATTCGAGACTATCAAAATGTTTAGGCCTCGGGACTCCCCATATGTTCGCAGGACGGCCGAACACAATCTCATATGGGCTAAGCCCTACTCGAGAGTGTACAGTCGCCCTGGTCGATAAGAGAGCCAGAGGCAGTGCATCAGGCCATGACAAACCAGTCGTGGCCTGAATTTTGGCAAGTTTCAGCTTCAGGGTACCATTGTACCCTTCCACTAAACCCGCCGATTGAGGATGATTGGCACTATGGAATTTTTGACATATTCCAAGGCCCTTACACACACTCCTCATCACACTTCCCACAAACTCACTTCCGTTGTCTGACCATACAATCCGTGGCATTCCATACCGAGGAAAGTATTCCTTCAGTAGGACTTTCGCAGTGGACAGGGCAGTATTATCCTTAAGAGGGTAGGCCTCAATCCATCTGGAGAACGCGCAACCCACAACTAAAACATATTTTAAGTTATTGCATCTCTCCATATGGATGAAGTCCAACTGGATAACTTCAAAGGGGCATGTAGGAGGAGCAAAATGGCCAGGTGGAGTAGGGGTGCCCTTGCCAGGATTATACATCAAGCACACCATACAGTTCTTAACCACTCTCTCAGCACACTTGGCAATTCCATCATTCTTCCATACAGGAGACAACAACTTGCATATACCTTTCGCACTAATATGTGACAAGCCGTGAGCCATAGTCACAACGGCAAGCACATACGCATCCGGTAACATCCATCTCCGACATTCTGACAAATCAATCCAACATCCATGCGTGTCTAACTTTCCCGTGCTTTCTTTCCACTTAGTCTTTTCAGTTTCGGTAGCCTCATTCTGAATCGCTTTCACGCTCTCAACAGTGTCCTCACACATACCAGTCTCTGCCGGCCATCTCACTGAACTCGTAATGTACATTCGAGTTGTCAAATTCTTAGCCGTTTCCTTAGCAATCTCATCTGCAAACGCATTACCACGACCAACATCATCCGTAATCTTTCGATGCGCGCTACATTTAATGATTGCCACCTGCTTGGGCAATGTAAGTGCGTCCAAAAGATCATTCACGAGCTGTCCGTGTTGAATCTTCGTACCGTGCGATGTCATAAATCCTCTTTCTCTCCACAATCGACCAAAGCTATGTGCAACGCCAAACGCATATTGACTATCAGTGAACACATTCACTCGCTTCCCTTTAGACAAAACACACGCTCTCATTAACGCAATCAGTTCTGCCGCTTGCGCTGAATTCTGACTCAATCTCGCAGTTTCCACAACCGTACTCAGCGTCACTACAGCATACGCGGTCGTCACATCACCATTCGGCAACTTAAAACATGAACCATCAACATACAAATTACCATCGGGGTCTACCAATGGAGTATTTTTCAGGTCAATACGGCCCTTCGTTTCTTCCTCAGTTCTTAAATAACAGTCATGTGGTGCTACATCATCTGATTCCATATTAATCGGCAGCAATGTCGCTGGGTTCAGCACATTACAACGCTTGATCTGTATATGACTTGCCAAAAGTGTCAACTCATAACCGGACAACCTTGCGCTCGTCAGATGTTGAGTCTTCGTCCGATTCAAAAGAGTGTCAACTGCATGCGGAACCATCACTGTGAGCATATTATCCATGACCAGACCTGCGGATTGTCGAATAGACACCACAGCTGCCGCTGTCGCTCTTAAACAACTCGGCAATGCTCTACCTACTGGGTCTAAGGTCGAGGAAAAATATGCACATGGACGCTGCTTACCACCAAATTGTTGCGTCAAAACACTCAACGCACAACCTTCCCTCTCGTGAACGTATAGTGTAAACGGCTTACTGTAGTCGGGAGTACCTAACACAGGAGCCGAACACAACGCATCACGTAGTTCAGAAAAACTTTTCTGACACTCTTCCGTCCATCGCAAAGGAGTGGAAACATCCTTACACGTAAGAGCTACCAATGGCTTCGCTAACAATGGAAAGTTCAGAATCCATTGTCTGCAGTATGATGTAATACCTAGAAAGGCACGTACATCTCTCTGAGTTGTTGGCACAGTCATCCGAGCAATAGCTGCAATTCTCTCTGGGGTCAACCTTCTTCCCTCCTTTGACAATAAGTGACCTAGATAGGTTACTTCTTGACAACAATATTGTAACTTAGAAGGTGATACCTTGTGATGTAAATCACATAAATGCTGCAACAGCAATACTGTAGCAGTTTTGCAGATCTGCTCAGTGTCAGCAGCTACCAACAGATCGACGTACTGAATCAAGGCCGCTCCAGCCGGAAGCACAAACGCATCAAGTTGACTCTTAAGGGCTTGACTGTAGATCGATGGACTCTCACAGTAGCCCTGAGGTGCGCGTTTAAACCTGAAGCTGCGACCACCTAATGAGAAGCCGAATAGATCTCTGCTTTCCTCAGCAATCGGAATGCTAAAGAAGGCATTCTTCAGATCGATCACCGAGAACCAAGAAGCAGAGGCTGGAATCATAGTCAATAAAGCTGTAATGTCAGGCACCACAGGAAATTGTGGAATCACAATTTTATTTACCTCTCTTAAATCAATGACAAAATGGTACACAGGAGGCTTAGATAGGTCAGTTTGTTTCAAAATAGGTAACACCGGACTATTACACACATTTCCCCGTGTTTCCTCGATAACATCTTTTTCGATCAAATCATAAATGATCGCTAATAACGCACGCTCTCCATCAAGGGAGATGCGATACTGGGGAATGCGTGGAAATCGCACATTTGATTTCAATTGGACAACATAGGGTGGTATATCCAAGAGACCCACATCATTGGGACCTGTGGCCCACAAAGACTCAGGAAGAGAACTCAATTCCGGTGGGAGCTTATCAGTTGACAAATACATAGGAGAGATCACTCTCTGACCTAATGTAAGCTCCACTCCCGCAGGAGAGCAGTTCAAAGTCGCATATAACCGCTTCAGCAAATCCAGACCCAAAAGATTCTCACCACAACCAGTAGTCAAAATCAATGGAGCCTCTAGCTCACGTGGCCCAATTGTAAGGGGCAAAGGGCTAGAAACTGGATTGCTAACCGGGGCGCCAGAGAATCCAACGGAAACATTTGTTAAGCCAGACAAAGGTGCGCCAGGGAGTTTCGAATGCATGATGGAACTTTTCGCTGCACCAGTGTCCAACAGAAAAGGCTCAACTACGCCTGATGTAACAACTGCGACGTAAGGCCCTCTCTGATCAACCGGAACTGATACTACTCCCTCTCTTTGTCTGTGGCTGTCCTAGTAATTACCGTCTGCGTCAATATCATGCTCAACATAATAGTCATCCACATGATACTGTGTAGATCTACCAGACGATGTATTTCGCTGATCAAAACAATTGTTCGAATCTGATGAAGGAGTAGAACGCTCATTTTGATTTCGAGAAGTGCCGCGACCTCTACCTCGAGAGGCCTGATGAGAACCACCACGACCTCCTCGAACCGGAACACCATCCGTTCGGTCGCGTAAAACAGGGCAATTAAACTTTAAATGGCCCTCACCCCTACAGTATGCACATTGATTATACCCTAGCATAGATCTGGGTGTAGAGAAGTCGGGACGCGACTGCGACCTAGAAGACTGTGATTGTGATCGATTTTGCTGTTGTGAGTCATTTTGATTCGAGCGTGGAGGATATGCTTGCTGCAACAAAACCTTAGTTTTAAGCTCCTTCGTTTTCTTATCTGCACGATCATTTTCTTCTTTTTCTCTATTTTCATAATATTGAGCTGTCGCTAATATTTGAGCAGTGGTTGAAACAGCCCATGAGCTTTCAGAATTTTTCAATTTGTTGCATAACTCAGGCAACAGATTTAACACAAATTTATCAACAAACAACCTCTGACCTCCCTCAGTGCTCATATCCTGACCACTATGATCGATAAATGCCTCCTCAAATCTAGTAAAGAAATCGGAAACACTCTTGTCTTTCTTTTGCTTGCACGCAGACAGTTTATCCCAGTTAATTGAACACAGAAGGGGGTTCCCCGTGGGTTGCTTAATGATATGGCAGGAGATAGGGGGGAAAAACCAATGAAAAGAAAAGGAGAGAACCCTGCCTTACGATATACAGGCCCTAGTTAGAGGGTCCAGGAATTATACATAAAGGGGTGATTAACCTAGGGCTTGACACTGAACATCACAACTACATGGTCAAATCAAAACAGGCTAAACAGTTCATATTGAAAAATATATATTTATTATTTTTTGTTTTCCGATCACATAGATATAAAAAAAGTTTTTTCTTCTTTTAGTATGTCAATAGTGCATATATACCATAAATAAAACAGACATGTACATAGAAACAAAAAACATATAGGGGAAATTTGTCCTACCCAGTAACGGCCAATATTTCATAAACACCATGTCATTTACACTCATTCCTCACTCAAGCTAAACAAGTACCATTCATCATTCATTCATTCTTTCAATCAATTTTTCTACTCCTTGCGAATACAGCACACTGATAGTTCCTTTTTGTACCATTGTCAGTATTCGTTTTTTCAAGGCGTTTTCGGGGTTCCTCATAATCCGAGTGTAGTGTCCAGAGGAGGATAATAGTTCATTCATTCTCCTCTTGTAGTCATTCGTATCTAACAATGTTATCCCTCCACCTTTATCACAGGGTTTGATCGTGATATTTTTGTTGGTTTCCAAGTCCTTTAAGGCCTTCTTTTCTTTGGCTGATAGATTGTCCTTGGGTAGGGGCACATATTTGGTCATTTTAGTAATCTTATTCATGACGGTTTTTTCAAATACATTGACTTCCGGTCCTACCATCTCCAGGGAGGGTGTAAAGGAGGATGGTGGTTTACAACCAGATCTATTATTCTCATTGGTGGAAGGGGGAGCTTCCAAGAAGAATTTCTGAAGACGTATCTTCCTGAAAAATAGTTGTAAATCTTTATTTAGTTCAAATTTGTTGAAGTTGGATGAGGGTACGAATGAGAGGCCCCTGGATAGGAGTTGAATGTGCTCTTTGGTCCATACAGTCAAGGCTATCATGATGCCTCTTTAGATTCCACCTGTTGGGGAATCTCCCCTAGGGAGTGTTTCTAGAAGGTTTGACACTGCATGACAGTATACGGTCAGGAATAGGAGCTTTGCTCCAATGTTTATCAAATGTACATACAAATAGGCTAAAGTCTCTGTAAATACCTGAAATTTAATATAAACCTTTCTTAGAAAGATGAATGTTGAATATTAAACTTGAACTGTAATATGAAGAATATGTATACATATTTGAAAGTTAAATGTATGTTTTACTCATTATTTTGCAGAATTTTATCATTGTGCCCGCCCCAGTATACTGCCCCTTGCCCTGACGAAGGTGCTGCCTCATTGGCTTGTCACCGAAACGCGCGTCGGCGTATGTCTCCAGAAATACGACTATTGTCCACACTACACCAGGACCTGTAGTCAAAACCACCTATCTGGATTAACATCTTGACATATTCAGCACAGGAACTATCAGTGTGCTGTATTCGCAAGGAGTAGAAAAATTGATTGAAAGAATGAATGAATGATGAATGGTACTTGTTTAGCTTGAGTGAGGAATGAGTGTAAATGACATGGTGTTTATGAAATATTGGCCGTTACTGGGTAGGACAAATTTCCCCTATATGTTTTTTGTTTCTATGTACATGTCTGTTTTATTTATGGTATATATGCACTATTGACATACTAAAAGAAGAAAAAACTTTTTTTATATCTATGTGATCGGAAAACAAAAAATAATAAATATATATTTTTCAATATGAACTGTTTAGCCTGTTTTGATTTGACCATGTAGTTGTGATGTTCAGTGTCAAGCCCTAGGTTAATCACCCCTTTATGTATAATTCCTGGACCCTCTAACTAGGGCCTGTATATCGTAAGGCAGGGTTCTCTCCTTTTCTTTTCATTAGTTTATCCCAGTTAACCTTCATTGCTGGCATTAGTGTTTTCATGAGCGTAATGATTCTTTGGGGAAGATCCGTGATTAACTGGTCAGGCTTAGCTCCACCAACTTGTCGTCCATCAGCTGCTACAAGAGCAGCCCAATCACCGCCTAACTCAGCTGCGTGATTCTCTTGACGGATTTTCGCCCAAATCGGTTGAGGGACTACGTTACCGAACAACATGTCGATGTCGGCAAGGTTCATAATAGCAGCATCCACGAGTTGGGATAACTCTTTATAATAGCCTGCCGGATTTTTCCGGGGGTCAGGCAAAGATTGTTTCACCTGTAAAACTTCCGATCGCTTCCATGGGAGGTGTATCCAAACTCTCTGGAAGTGTGGCAAAATGGGGGGAGCGGCTTGAGGATTACCAGGCATCCACACTGGAGGAACTTCTCGCATAGGATACTGACCAGCTTGTACTTTAGAATCATCAGAGTCATCGTCAAACAATACTCGAGGATGCACTGTAGATCTAAAAGCTAACAGACGCTCTAAGGCACGTCGTACATCGCCACCTACAATCATACCATTCGAAAACTGACTCTGAAGTTCAGTCATATCGGGCGGTACATTATCTACCTCATCATTATCCCACTCTTCTCTCAAGGATTTACACATTTCCTCGAACACGAATCTTTGTGTGGGCTCATTGAACTGAGAGAACGTATCGAAAACTATGCGCGAAGTATACTTAGCAGGATGTCTAATCCACCTGCGCCATAGTGACTAACGTCTCACTCTCCCTACCTCCAGGCATTTGGCTTCGTCTCTGAGAGATATCAGAGACATCGGACCCAAGTATCGATCCGAAAAGTGGAGAATAGAGATTAGCAACAGCATTAGGTATACGACTACGAACAGAAGGGGAAGAGGAGAAAAGTACAGGAGCAACAATATTAGGAGTAAACGTAGGAACAGTAGGAGTAGTCAAGACAGCAGAAGTAGTAGTAGACTGAGGAGGTACAGGCAAAGGAGCAGTAGGAAGAAGAGCGGGTAAAGGAGCAGGACCCGCTTGAGTAACAAGGGGATTCGGAGGAACGGGACCAACAACAGGCTGACCAGCAGCCGCCGGAACAACAGGTGGAGGAACAGGAGGCACTACGGGGGCTATAGTACCCTGAACATAAGGTGGTGGCGATTTTAATAAATAGGATAACAAAGGATCCTCTAACGATTCCTCTCCCTTCTTATCAGAACTCGACGGTAAAACCGGATAACATTTATCCACCGCCATACGATGTAATCTAGTAGAAACTTCCTTTTCCTTTTTTGCTTTATCTCGCAGGTGCTGTTCTGCACCTTGCATCATCGTAATGATACCGTCTCTCTTATTCTTCTTAATCTGTTTGATTTCTTTCTGTTTGGCCTCTTTACGCCATAACCGAAAAGAATCAAACATGGCCGGCCTAGCTTTCTTTTTGAACAATTTTGCTTCGAGATTATCTAAAATCTCAGTCTCAAAACTACCATGCGGTGGCCAACTAAGGACACCATCGTTTTTAGTGTAACGGATCCAATATTCATTATATACGATAGGGCCCACTCTATGTCGACTATAAAGTTCATAAATCGGAGTTCCAACTGGAGGTATCGGACATGAGTCCTCCAACCGGGAATCCGTGCTGCAACATTTGAGAAAACCAAACAAAGTACTGCGGCCAGGCATCGTGCACACTAACCGAGTTTACAAACTTCAAGGGTTATCGAATTACGATGTCCTCGCAAAAATACGAGAGCCACGGTTTTTGGCAATTGCAATCGTCAAATAAAACCCAACAACTAAGAACCAACAACTAAGAACCACTCTTGCAATGGAACCATGCAAACAACTAAGAACCAGAATACGAAGCAACAAATGTCCCAATAAGGAACCAAAGATTTAAACTAAGGACTGGGAGCGAACCACAAATACTTAACTGAAAGAACAACATCTATCGTCTCGCCGTACAAAGGACTACGCCAGGCGCCAAAACAGGTCGACAGTCAGGGCATCAGTCCGTCGCAGCCGTCAGGAGGCGGGAATCTTCGCGGGAAAAGTCTTCGGACCACTTATTTCGACAACTGGATCGATGAAGCGGGGTGCACCTTCCCTCGGAGATTTCACACGAAGTTCCTCATGATCGTCGGGCATTGGACCGGTACCACTGATGTCGCCCCACGTTGGGCGCCAACTGAAGGACTGGGCTATTCTAAGGCCCAGCGGTGCCAGGGAACAACACCTGAAACCTTCGTGGGTTACCTGTTCCGGCGTACAAATTACAGAGACACGGGACACTTCCTTCGGTGTCAAAGATCAGCGTTTATTTACTGCAGGGATACAGAAATCGCAAGAAGTACACAACGTGTAGGTTCTGAGAGACTGCTTCAATTTGCAACAAGTGGATCGCTCCTTTTATACACCTTTTCGTCATTGCACAACATGGCGAACAAAAGGTTAAAACTCAGTTCCCACAGTAAATTTCAAAAGGGTCGCATTCATGTTTTCAGAAGCCCGGAACATAATTACAGTGGCATTGCCGGTTCCCAACTGTAAAAGCACGTTATCTCCACATTAAGTACATTCCATTCTGGCTGTAAACGAATTGAGAGAAGGGACAGAAACAGGTGCAAAGAACAGACAACAGATAAAAAAAGTGTGGGGGCAATATCGGAAGCGTGATCGCAGGATCAAAGGATTTGTGCCTAATGCATGCACGGCTGAAACAATAGACCGGGACGGCAAGATGAGCCTCGAGCGGGGCCATCTGCCTTTGCAGTGTCATCCCCTTCGTCATAAAGACACCCTCAAAGGAACACGTGTCTTCTACAAGAGTTTGGGAATCCTAGGGTCACAAAGCGGACATCGTCCATTCGCTGGCTATGTGAGGGCAAGAAACAAAATGGATGCCGTATCTAAAATGGAACCCGTGGGTTCAGATGGAGAAACCCACGAATAAGACGAACGGTGCAACGCAGAGTAGCGAAAACGCGTACACCCACTAAACTCGTCATTTGCGGTTCGTAGATACCATACTCGTCCATATTCAAACAAGCCCAAAAACGTCATTACGATTCTCACGGAACCTCACGCCCCGCAGCTACCCACGGGGCCTCCGTATCCTCTCTCCCGGCCTTCACAGCTCCTTCCCAGCCGACATATGGGCGCCACCACGAGTCGAGGCCGGTCAGGTCCGCCACCTCTTTGTGCGCCTGGTATAACTTTCACGCACTGCCTCACAATACGGGGGTGTTGCGGTGCTCATAAAATGAATGTAGTCAGCCCCCGAGGTTCAAACGCTGCACACTCCACAAGTCTGCACCCCTCACAGCATGCTCATGGATGTGACCAGGCTCTGCCGCACAGCCCCCGTCCAGGCCTCCGGAGCTGAGGTCTCAATATCACGCTCCTCCCACCTGCCGGTCTCCACGTCCTCCTGCGGCTGCCTCAGCGAGAACTACGTGTCGCTCGTGTTCGGCCCCAGTCTGTCCAGGTGTCTCAGGATTTTGGGCAGCACATCACCGCACAGTCCGATGCATTTGTAGATGTTCCTGGCGACATGAGATCACACCATAGTGCAGGATAGTTGAAGGATTTTGTCCCGACCTGCGGAGTGCACTCAAAGAGCGGCCATTCCGCTGCTCAGCAGGCCACGCCCCCGGGGCACGACTGACTTCAAAGGGATAGTCATGCCTGTTAAAATCTATGTCTTGATGAAAGGGGATTTGCTCATTAGTTGGTTCCATCAGCATGATCTACATATCTGCCTTGATCCCAATGAGATCTGGTTTGTCTCAAAAACTATGTACATTGGATAAAGGTCAAATCTAACGCTGTTCCAAAAACAGTTAAAGTCAGGAATACACCTCTGTAAGTAATGGAGGGCATCATTCAAGAAGTTGAAGCAACGGCGTGGGTCTCTCCTGTTGTTATGGCCCGCAAAGCCAATAGGGAGTCCAGGCTCTGTGTCAGCTCGTGGGAGCTCATCAAAGCAGTTATTGTTGATCATTACCCTTTTCCCAACATAACTAAAATGCTGTGTTCTCTTGAGGGGAAAATCATTTTTCTTCCTTGAACCTGACCTCTGCCTATCACCAGGCCCGCCTTCACTCCTCTTCAGAACATTCAGAATATTCACTTCTCTTCCCAGGACCTTACCTCCTGTGTAACACCCTTTGGTACCTTTAGATTTCTAAGAATGCCTTTTGAGTTCTGCAGCCTCATTTTTTCAGAGGGCGATGAAGGGCATTCTTGCAGGCCTTCAGGATGTCAAGGTGTACCCAGATGATGTGCTCATCTTTGGTGTGGATTTTGAGGAGCTAAATGGGAGGCTGAGGTCAGTATTGAAGAAGTTACGCGATGCTGACCTCACCCTTAGGGATGACCAGTGCAAATTTGGTATCAAAGAAATAGAGTACTTAGGGCATTTTGTGTCCAATGCAGGCATCAAACCCAAAGGCTCATTGCTAAACACCCTTTGAAATTTGTGAACCGCTTCGAACAAAGAAGCGGTTGTAAAGTTTCTGGGCATAGCTGAATTTTATCACAAGTTCGTTCTGAACTGTGCAGGGAAAATCTCTTGTTTGAGGTCTCTCCTCCAGAAGGGAAGTACATTTGTTTGGTACAAGTGCTGTGAGGAAGAGTTTGAGTGCATTAAGAAACATCTGAATGAAACACCTTGTCGAGGAGGTTTTGACCCCACAAAGGTATCTTATCTCATGACTAATGCCAGTTAGAAGGGGTTAGGAGCAGTTCTTTTGCAGAAGGTTGATGTGGAGGTTAAAACGATTCTTTTCTTTTCTAGGCCCTTGAGGGCCTAGAGAAATTGCTGAGTTTCTGAATGCAAATGTTCAGTTCAGTTCAGTTTTAATCTTTATTTCGTTGACTTGCAACATAAAAGATACAATAAAAATATGACAAAACATGATAAAATTCACCACATATAAAGCTTACAATTCATTATGGTTGAGCACCCCGTTGTAGGAGCAACATTTCATCATATTTGGACACACAAGATTACAATTTTATATTTGGCGCAAGAAATGAATAAATATGTTAAAATGTTTAAAAATCACATTAAAAAGAACATTAAATTAAATTAAATTAAACATGTAAAAACCTGGTTAATCAAGCTCGGATTAACGCACTTCTGGAATGAGCCAGGATCTTTAAACTCAGTTTCTAAGAAAGGAGGTCTTCTCAAAGAAAGTCATTGACTTTGTCTCCCATGGGATACGTAAGTGGGTTGTGGCTCTACAGTTCTGGCAGACTGTCTGTCAAGACTCAGGGTGTGGAGTGTGAAACAGATGATGTTGAGTGGTTTGGAGGTGAAGAACTGGAGGAAGAAATTAATGTGTGTGATTAGTGGGGTTGATTTCCTAGAGAGAGTGGAGGGATCATCACATGATCGATTTAGACTTGCGGAAAGTCCTAACCATGGTCACAGGTGGTTGGTGTGAGAAGAAGGACTCTGAAGAGGTCCTCAAAGGCTTTTGGCGAGTGAGGGAAGATCTGGTGGTGGAGGATGGTCTCCTCATGTGTGGTAGTAAGTTGGTTGAACCCCTTGAAGTAAGGGATAAGCTAGTAAACAGTGCTCACACCTCGCACATGGGCTTTGTCATGACAAAGGAAAGGATCAGGTAAGAATATTGGTGGTCTGCCATGGATGTACATGTAGAGAGATTGGTGCGTCAATGTGCTGAATGTGTGTGTTGTGACACGATATTGAAGTGCAGGATGCAACCCATGGTTATTACGGAACAGGCTACTGGTCCTTGGTGGACATTTCTATAGATATTTTGGACCATCTGAAGTTGAAGACTCTGAAACACTATTTGAACGTGTGTATTGATATGTTTTCCCATTGGCCTGATATCAAGGTGGTTCATTCCGTTGAGTCTGGTGAAGTGATTGAGTTTCTAGAAGAGTTATTTGAACGTGAGGTTTTCTAGTTAACACTCTGGTCAGACAATAGTGTTCAGTTCACGACCTTAGTCATGTAAGAGTTTCGGAGTTCCAGGGGGATCAAGCATAAGAAGGCGTCCCTGTACCATCCCCAAAGCAATGGTGTGGTGGATGTGAGAAGTTAGCCTGGCATATGATGTCCACTATTCTAGTGGACACCTTGCACCAGTCTAAATGACCCTTATTGATGGTGGTTGTAAAGTCAACCTTACAGACAAGCTATCATAGTGGTAGCATGGACCAGCAGTCTTAGGCTAAACTCCAAAGAGCATGTGAAGCTGTTTGTTTCACAAATTATAATACCTTGAATACCAAATGAAAGGACACCACACAAGGTATATATCAAATATATATGTATTTATTTCTAACACAACCCCTCTGCACTCTTTATGAGGTCAGAGGTAAAAGTACAATACAAGTTACTCAATTAGCATACTGTAAGTTTCACAAATACAGTTTTGTCCTAGGAACCTCACAAACCATATACTAAAATAGTGGTATAAGAGCCACTACAGAAACAGTGAATAGGCCTAGAGCCTGGAGAACCGCTGGGGCTACACTAGACAACCTTAGGTTAGGAAGTAGGAGACCCACGGGAGACGCGTGCAGTGTCTAAACACAGATGCGAGTTACCATTGACTTATAATGGGAATGTAAAAGTTACAAAGTTATAGATTTAGGGCACTTCCGGATGGACTACAACAAAACCACTTTAGACTAGGACACTTCGAGAGTCAAGATCCACGGGAGCACCGGAGTATTCGTGTTACCTCACCCAGGGAAGCCGGGTGCATAGGTGCCTTTTGGTGTCGGGTTTCATCGATCGTTTCAATGGAGATCTGCAAAGAAGTGCTGCAGGCGACCAGGAGAAAAGTGTCCGGGTGGATCCAAGGGTGGTTCGAGGAACTGAAGAACCTGAAAGCAGAGGGGACAGAGTCTGGGTCACTAGCCAGTGACCAGGAAGGAACCAGGAAGGGACCAGGCGATGTCGAGATTTCAGGTGAAGAGGTGAAGCTTGCCTTTGCAGCCACGAGGACCAGGAGGCATCTATGATGACCAGGAGCTGGATTCGAGCTGGACCACAAAGGATCTAGTTGACTGCAGCATCGGTATCCGGATTGGACCCAACACGCCTTGGCAAACGTTACCCATGCAGGAAGTGAAGATTGGCTTCGAGTCAGACCAGCAAGGTCTGGGGAGCTTTTCCTTTGGAGGGAAGCTGGAGCAAGCCTGGACCAACCAGGCCGGTGGTATAAATTCAAAAATAAGTCCTCAGAGGGGTAACTAGCCAGCGGGCTAGCAACCGGGAAGACTCATTGAGCTGAAATGCAGGAGCAGGCCCCACCTGGCACTCGTGGAGTGTGGAGGGCTGAGCTTCGGTGCAAAAGGCGCTCGGGTCTGGGGCTTCTCATACCCCAATGCTCAACTGCGAGGGTACCTCGGGAGTCGAGCAGTTAGCAAAATGCAGGAAGTCCAGGGTGTCCGGTCCCACGTCTCTCATATCTGTCACGGGTCTCAGCTTTGCTGTGGGTGTGGATCAGAGTCAGAGTCAGAGAAGTCTGGAAGTCCAGTTCCTGAGTCGCTGAGTCTTCGGGTTCTGGCAGGAGCATCGACAAAGCAAACCGGCAAGTTATGTTATGTTATGTTATTTTATTTTTATATAGCGCAAATTACCACTGGTCTCTAAGCGCTTAAAAGAAGGAGCAGGGCACTGCGTGACTGCAGGGCGGAGGATTACACAGATGTCAATGTTTCTCTAAACAGGTGGGTTTTTAGCAGCTTTCTAAAGGGGAGCAGGGCTGATTCCTTGCGCAAGGACTCTGGTAGATCATTCCAGATCCGAGGCAAGAGGACCGAGAACGCTCTGCCCCCTTTGGTCTTAAGGTTGTATCTGGAGGAGGCTAGACTGCAGGTCTCTGAGGAACGGAGAGCCCGAACCAGCACATACTTTTGTACTCTGTCTTTTATATATTTTGGCGCATCTCCATGTAGGGCCTCATGGGCTATACACAGGCTCTTGAAGTGCACCCACTGTTCAATAGGCAGCCAGTGCAGTTTATGCAGCAGGGGGTGGCTCTCGTGCGCCTAGGGAGGCTAAAAATTAACCTAGCAACATCATTTTGTACAACCTGCAGTCTCCTCAGTAGCTTCTGTGGGATGCCTAAATAAAGGGCATTCCCATAGTCGCCGGGAGATGACCGTAGCTGATACAATTGATTGTAGGACAGAGGTAGAGAGAAGGGGAACAAGTTTCCTTAATTACCTGAGTAGGCCCATACAGATACCCACCACTGCCGATACCTGGCTAGACATTGACAGATCAGAATCAATCTTCAAGCCCAGGCTCTTTACTACTGGCACTGGAGATGGTTCCACTCCTAATTCTGAGGGCCAGAACAGTTCACACCAAGGGCTATTTTGAGCAGGAACAATAAGCACCTCGGTTTTGTCCGGGTTGATTTTTAGAGAATTGGCTGCCATCAAGTTAACAGTGAACCTGAGAACATTTCTCATTGATTCTTGTGCCTGGCTGGTATGATCAAGACGGACCAGGAGTTGGGTGTCATCAGCGTAGTTAAAGACCTGGCAATCCCTGCCTGTGAGCGCCACCACCAAGGGCTGCAAATAGATGTTAAAGAGGAGTGGAGACAAAGCAGAGCCCTGGGGGACTCCACAGGTCAGGGAGCCCAAAGTCGACACCTGGTCCCCCATTTGGACTCTCTGGGTACGGTTGGTCAGGAAGGATCTTAGCCACTGAAGTGCTAGTCCCTTTATCCCCAGATTCGACAAACGACTCAGCAAGATGTCATAGCTGACTGTGTCGAATGCTGCTGACAGATCTAATAGAATCAGAGCACTCGGATGTTTATTATCGGCTCTGACTCTAAGCTCGTCCAAAACCGACACCATCACCAGCTCAGTGCTATGATGTGTCCTGAAACCCGCTTGTCTAGAGTGGAGTTACTGGTGGTGCCTGTTTGCACAGGGTGGTCACTCCTTGACCACAAGGGAGATGTCTTCAGTCTTCTAGTCGGTATAGAACGTCGAAGGTCCAACAGTTTCATATCAGAGTTTCATTCAAGGATAATCTAAAGTCCTGGGGACACAGCTCCTATCTTTATACTGATTTTAGGGGCTGGATTACCTGCCAGGTCCCTCCTATGGGTGGACCTGGGAAGGGGGTGGTTACACCCCTTTCCCTTTATCCAGTTTCGCACCAGAGTGGGGATGGAGTGCCCCAACAACTGGTTTGAACCAGGCTATGCATGGAGCACCTGGTGTGCCCCAGGCAGTGTCTGGAAAAGCATCTGTTCGAGGCATATGGGCTGCAGATGGTACATTATAAATAGATCGCCATCTGGTGTTGGGCTCGGATGATTGCACTTTGTTTTTCTCTTGGAGAGTCTTTTGTATGTTGGTGACTCCTCCCTTAGTTGGTAGTGCGCATGGGCATCGGCTCCATCCTTAGATTGTTTTTTTCCGCCATCGGGTTCGGATGAAGATCGAGACGCTCCAGATCAACTTCAGAAGAAAGTGATTTTTCGGCGCGTATTCCCTTTCCAATTCGACGGTATTGTTAGCGAACGCGTTCTTTTCCATTCCGACGCGTTACAAATTCAAAATAGAAGAGAAAAACTTGGATCTACGTCGAAGAACAGGAGACCTTTCTCGACGCAGTCAAGCCCGGAGTCCATGGAAAGGACTCCATTCAAGAAATGTCCATCGTGTGGTGCTAAGTTCCCACACAAGGACCTACACGAGGTGTGCAACCTCTGTCTATCGCCTGAACACGAATCCAGGGACTGCGAAGCCTGCGCAGCATTCTCCTCCAAGCTAACGATTAGAAATCGTCAAGCTCGAAGACACGAGGCTTCCAGAATGCAGGCGGAGGCAATCCCGGAGCTGTTCGGAGACGAACAAATCGAGGAAGAAGAGGACCAGTCGGGGTCGGAAGGGGACCAGTCGGAGGTTGAAGAACTCTTCGAGCAACAAACCGTGAGTGACGACGTCCCCTTACCGAAAAACCGACCCCGTGCGGTAACGACCCCGCCCTCGGGCCCGGTCAAACCGCTGAAAAAAGTTTCCGACGCCCCGCCTTCGGGCCCGGCAACGAAACCGAAACTGAAACCGAAACACTCGGAATCCCACCACGTCGGATCCGAGAAAAGGGCGTCATCGACTTCGACACCGAGGCTGCATACAAAGGAGAGCTCGGTATCGAAACACTCCATGTCGAAAAAGAAATATGATGTATCGCCCAAAAGACACTCGATACCCAAAAAGTCGGAATCGAGCAGACATTCGGTGTCGAAAGAAGATAGAAAACAAAAACAGCTCTCGGAACCAGGACCCTCGGTACCGATTCAAGAGCAACAAACAGATCCCAAACAAAAGATCTTGTTTATTGACCCACAGACTGGGAAAGTGGTCACGAAGAAGAGAAAGAGTGAACAGTCAGAAGATAAACCTCTTCCTTCAAAAAAGAGAAAAATGGGGACGAACATAACTCCTCCTGCTTCTCCTCGTCCTAGAGACACACCCTCTTCTCCTATTCCTCACAATAGGCCACATATTCCTACACCCTCCACACCAAGACCATCTACACCTCAGTCAGATGTAGACAGTGATATAGGGGAGGGAGAACCTCAAGGGGATGACGAATCTATCCAAGAGGAGGAAGATCCATGGGAAAATTACGATGTAGGGTCAGATGAGGACAATGACCCAGAGCTATACCCCTCAAAGCCTTCACCACCTGATGATAACACAGGTTTTGTGCAGCTCTTTAATAGGGCAGCAAAATATCACAAACTAGATATGCACACAGAACCTCAGATAGAGGATTTCTTGTTAGAGACTCTACCTAGTGCACAGAGAACATCAGGTACTCTTCCTATGCTAAAGGGTCTTCTCACTCACACAGAAGAGATATTCGAAAACCCAGTGAGAGCCAGGGTGTTAAACCCAAGAATCGATAAGAAATGCAAAGCGGCTCCAAAGGACCCAATATTTATTAGAGGGCATGTACCTCTAGACTCGCTGGTGGTCTCAAACGCTCGTAAAAGAGCAAATTCATTATCTACAGGAGAGGCTCCTCCACCAGATAAAGAGTCAAAGTTAATAGATGCATCAGGCAAAAGAGTAGCATCACAGGCAGCGAATAGCTGGCGTATAGCTAATACACAAGCACTACTCGCACGTTACGACAGGGCACATTATGATGAGTTAGAAAAACTTCTCACACATCTTCCAAAAGAACATCAGAAGAAGGCAGACCAATTAATACAGGAAGGGAAAATAATAACAAATACTTCCATTAAGTGTGCATTAGACGCAGCAGACACTGCAGCAAGGTCTATTAACACTAGTGTCATGCTAAGAAGGCACGCGTGGCTTAGAATCTCAGGATTCAAACAAGAAGTTCAAACAGCCCTACTGAACAGACCATTTGATCAGAAGACATTGTTTGGTTCAAGTACAGACGAGACATTAGAAAAGATGAAGAAAGATACAGAAACGGCTAAGTCAATGGGAGCATTGCAACAGCCAACGCACAGAGGTTCCTTTCGTAGATCCACCTATAGAGGGGGCTCAAAAAACACAGGAACAAATCAGCAATCCACATCTTTCACACCAACATCACCCAGAGGTAATTCAAGAGGTAATTACAGAGGTAACAACAATAAGGGTAGAGGCCGCGGAAATAATAACAACCGCAACGCCTCAACACCAAAACAGTGACTTCATAGATCTCCCCCCAGACCACATAACACCGGTCGGGGGACGTCTATCACAGTTCCTACCTGTCTGGGAAAACATCACGTCAGACAAGTGGGTGAGACAAATTATCCAACATGGTTATTGCCTAGAACTCACAGCTACCCCACCAAACATCCCCCCCAAACAGCGTCCAATGAGTCAAGATCATCTGACATTGTTAAGAGAAGAAGTGCTAGCACTTCTACAAAAGCATGCAATAGAGAAGGTCCCAAAGGATCAACAAGGAACAGGAGTATACTCTCTATACTTCCTGATCCCCAAAAAGGACGGGTCCCTACGACCAATATTAGACCTCAGACCTCTTAATGTTACATAAATTCGGAACACTTCCACATGGTCACGCTCCAACAAGTACTCCCTTTACTGAAGAAAGGGGACTTTCTTTCTACACTGGATCTAAAAGACGCTTACTTTCATATCCCAATTCACAAAGCCCACAGAAAATACCTAAGGTTTGTGTTAGAAGGACAACACTACCAGTTCAAGGTCCTTCCGTTCGGTGTCACAACAGCACCGAGAGTTTTCACAAAATGCCTAGCTGTGGTGGCAGCACACCTAAGAAGACAACAAATACATGTCTTCCCATACTTGGACGATTGGCTAATAAAGGCCAAATCAAAGGAGGAATGTCTTCACAACACACAGAAGACAATTCAACTGCTGCACCACCTAGGGTTTACGGTGAACTACAAAAAATCACACCTGCAACCAAACCAGATCCAGCAATACCTGGGGGCTACAGTAGACACAGAAAAGGCAATAGCATACCCCAACCCAATCAGAGTACAGACAATGGTCGGGTTAATACAAAGATTTCAACCACAACACTCACTACCAGCACGAGTGTTTATGCAACTATTAGGCATGATGTCCTCTTGCATACTGCTAATACCACATGCCAGACTACAAATGCGCCCACTACAAGAGTGTCTAGCGACACAGTGGAATCAGGCTCAAGGTCAGATTACAGATCTGGTGTTGGTAAACGACCGGACGTATCGCTCTCTGAAGTGGTGGAACACAGAAAACATTTCCAAGGGACGGTCGTTCCTAGAGCCAGTTCCACAAGTAATAATAACAGCGGACGCATCGCTCTCCGGATGGGGAGCGCATATGGACAAATACACAGTACAGGGGAAGTGGAGTGCGCAGCAAAAGAAACTGCACATCAACTACCTGGAACTATTGGCAATATTTCTAGCACTAAAAGCTTTCCAAATGCAAATAACAAACAAGGCAGTCCTGATCAGAACAGACAACATGACTGCAATGTATTATATTCAAAAACAGGGGGGGACACACTCTCTCCAACTGTCCAAACTAGCACAGGACATATGGAGATGGGCCATTCCTCAAAAAATCTACCTGTTAGCGGAACACCTACCAGGAATTCAAAATCAAATAGCAGACATCCTAAGCAGACAGTCAGAACAAGTTCACGAATGGGAACTGCACGACCAAATACTACAGCCATTCTTCCAAAAATGGGGGCAACCAGAGATAGATCTGTTTGCAAATCATCAGAACGCAAAATGCAAACAATTCGCATCCAGGTACCCACACCAAAGGTCCCAGGGCAATGCACTGTGGATAAATTGGTCCAACAAATTTGCTTACGCGTTCCCTCCTCTACCACTAATTCCATTACTGGTGAGGAAACTGCAGCAACACTCAATGACAATGATACTAGTGGCACCCACGTGGGCAAGACAGCCGTGGTTCACCACGCTGCTACAACTCTCACAAGTACCACATCAAAAGCTAAGGTTATTACCCATGCATCTTACACAGAACCATGGAGAAATAATGCACCCAGATCCCAAACAACTGAACCTAGCGATCTGGCTCCTGAGGTCATAGAGTTTGGGTATTTAGATTTACCACCAGAATGCATGGAAATCATTAAACAGGCAAGACGTCCTACCACGAGAGCATGCTATGCAGCAAAATGGAAGAGGTTTGCTATACACTGTAACAGTAAGCACATCAACCCTCTGGACGCATCCACTAAACAAATCATTTGCTATTTATTACACTTACAGCAATGTAATCTAGCATATACCTCTATTAGGGTTCATCTAGCAGCCATAGCGGCATACCTACAAAACAGGCAACACCTGTCACTGTTTAAAGTACCAGCAATTAAAGCTTTCATGGAAGGACTCAAAAGAGTCATTCCACCAAGAAGACCACCTTCCCCAGTCTGGAATCTCAACATAGTGCTTACCAGACTAATGGGGCCACCCTTTGAACCTATGCATAGGTGTGAAATACAATTCCTCACATGGAAGGTGGCCTTCCTCATAGCTATCACGTCACTTAGAAGAGTAAGTGAACTGCAGGCTTTTACGATTCAAGAACCATTTATGCAGCTACACCAAAATAAAGTGGTTCTTAGAACAAACCCAAAATTCTTACCAAAGGTTATCTCAGCATTCCACATCAATCAGTCAGTGGAATTACCGGTTTTCTTTCCAAAACCACAAACAGTAGCGGAAAGAGCCCTACATACACTGGATGTTAGGAGGGCCATATTGTACTATATAGAGAGAACACAAACTTTCAGAAAGACAAAACAGCTCTTTGTTGCGTTTTCTCCCACACATAAAGGCAATCCCATCTCCAAAGCGGGCATTGCCAGATGGATTGTAAAATGCATTCAAATATGCTACTTAAAGGCAAAGAGAACATTAACTGTTCCTCCTAGAGCTCACTCTACACGTAAACTAGGAGCATCTATGGCATTTCTGGGAAACATTCCACTAGATGACATATGCAAAGCGGCTACCTGGGTTACACCGCACACTTTCACAAAACACTATTGTGTTGATGTGCATGCAACACAACAAGCTAGAGTGGGACAAGCAGTATTAAAAACATTGTTTCAGACAGTTGCAACAGACACGGGCGACCACCGCTAGGGAGAGAACTGCTGTATAGTCTATTCATAATGTACCATCTGCAGCCCATATGCCTCGAACGGAATATGCTACTTACCAGTATGCATCTGTTCTTGGCATAGAGGGCTGCAGAGTGGTACATGCCCTCCCAGCCTCCCCGGAAACCTGTGTCTGTTCCAACATTATCTTATTTAGATACACTTACATGGGCACTCTTATCTGTATTCTACTATACTACTCCATCTAACCCTACTATGGCAAAACAATCTAAGGATGGAGCCGATGCCCATGCGCACTACCAACTAAGGGAGGAGTCACCAACATACAAAAGACTCTCCAAGAGAAAAACAAAGTGCAATCATCCGAGCCCAACACCAGATGGCGATCTATTCATAATGTACCACTCTGCAGCCCTCTATGCCAAGAACAGATGCATACTGGTAAGTAGCATATTCCTTCCATTCAACCCACCCTGCCCCATTACACTACAGGCTGTCTGGGGAGTTGCTGGCACCTCCCTCGACAGGAAACCTATTGTCCAAGCCTCCCTTGCTGGAGTTTCCCCAAGCTGCAGGAGGTCAGACTCGTGTCTGTGGCAGCAGCATCCATTTTGTGATGCTGAGGCTCTGTTTAACTTTAACCGGGTAAAGCAGTAACTACATGCCTTCTCCCTCTAGAAGGGTGGAATGCTACCCCCGCCACCAGAACTGATGGGGGGTAGTATTCCAAAGTGTTTGGCACCTTACACAACATGTGGAGAAGTGTGGCTCACTGGTTAGAGGAGGCAGACCTGGAAGCAGAGGTCAGCCCGGGACCAGGGTTCAATTCCCGTCTCGGCGGGGTCTTGAGTCCTAAAAATGTCCATGGACTCGACAATTCTCGCTCCGGTGCCTACTCGATTCACGGGTTCACACTCTGCGACTCTGGGCAATAGCTTGCTTAATCTCCACAACGGCCCCTCGCGGCGGGATGCCTGGCTTTCACCTTGCGGATACCCTGCCGGGGTTATCTCACAGGGGAATACCAGGACGGGTTCCCTAAGCAAGCGCTTAGAAACCGCTCGGTGATTTGCGCTATATAAATTCCTGTACATTTACATTTACATTTACATGTTTTGATAAAGCCAAACCAAAGTTAGCAATAACCGCGAGGATTATAATGCACTTAAGAGTATATGGTATGGCTATATCATAAAACAGCTATAAGGAGATGGTTCCGAAAGCTGCAGAGCGGCTCAGCTCATGCTAGAGCACCCTCTCACATAAAACCAAGCACTCTGCCTCCAGGATTGTTAAGGCCTGCAATAGGAGTGACTTATAGGTTACTATGTGACTATTGGCCTGACATCAAGGTGGTTCATTCCGTTGAGTCTGGTGAAGTGATTGAGTTTCTAGAAGACTTATTTGAACGTGAGGGTTTCCCTTTAACACTCTTGTCAGACAATAGTGTTCAGTTCACGACCTTAGTCATGTAAGAGTTATAAAGATATAGATATACTATATCTAAGTAAGGGGTGATTACACCACCTTACCCAAGCTGAGTGATCAGCCTGCGGTATCAGTTTAGATGGCCAGCCAGGGGTGGCATAATACCTGCTGCAGCCCCTGGTAGGCCTTGGATACACCTATGCCCTGGGTACCTAGAGTACACTATACAGGGGCTCACAAAGGTGACCCAGTAACCAATCTGGTATATACCTAAAGTACATGGTATCAATTTAGAGAGAGAACAGCTGGGCTGTGGGTCTGATTAGCAGGCCCACAGCCACACTAAAGTCGAAAAACCAGAATATCACAGCAAAAAGTGGGGGTGACCCTAGGAAGCAGACCCTACTCTCCTACAGTGGAAAGGTTTGTCAAGGTTGTTAAAGAGACTCTGCAACAAGCTGTTGCCTGTGGTGAAAGCTGGGAGTTGGCCATGAGGAAGAAGGTTAGTGAGTATAGGTTCACTTCTTGTTCGTCCACTGGTGAAACTCCCTTTCGTTTATTTGAAGGAAGGGTCCCCACCATGGAAGTCACTCCTTTGTGGGTAATGACCAAAAGAAAGAAAAGGTGGGTTTTAGAACTGGGGGTCTCTAGTTGGCAATGGCTTGCACCTTTGTCCAAATAGGGACCCTTGCTTCTAGTCAGAATATGGTGGCTAGACTCCTAAAATAACCCCTGCTCAACCCTGTGGTAGCTTGGCACAAAATGAAATGAAATACCACTATTTGTAAAGCGCACAGCTACCTCCGAAGTGGTGTCCCGGCGCTGGGGGCCCTTGGGAAGATTAAGCGAGCTATTGCCCAGAGTCACATGGTGCTGGGCTAACCGGGGATCGAACCTTGAACCCGGTAGTCCTGAGTTAGGCACCCTGGCCTCTGCGCCACACCTCTTCCACAGCAGGAAGGTGCATCACAGAGGGAGTGTGTAAAGCATTTGTGAACAAATACAGTAATACAGTGAAAACACTACAGATGGACACCACACAGGTTTTATCAAAATAAGTATTCTTTATGAGAAGTGTGATTGCTTCTCCAGCGGCTGATCACTTTCAGGGTGAAGTGTACTATTCAGAGGTGAGGAGGTTAGCGGGAGGGTCCTGTGGAGTGTTGGAGCAGTCTGGATCGGCAAGGGTGCAAAGTGTGGAAAGAGCGCTGTAATAGGCATCGGCTGATTGAAGCAGACACTCCAGGAAAGTTTCTTAAGTAAGAGATGTTTCCTCTTCAGCCTCTAGTTTGAAGTGATGATGCAGAAGAATCCCGCAGAAGGATTCTGCAAAATGAAAGCATCATAAGAATTCCTGACTGCCTGGTATTCATCAGCGGTGACGGCAGGCGTGCGTGACAAAGACGTCATCACAACATCGTGTCTGCGCAGAGAACCGTGTTTGGATTTCTCAACGAACGACAAGGGAAACTGACATCGTGTCTGCGCAGAGAGCCCTCTGTGAATTTATTACTGAACGCTGAAAGGAAACTGACTAGAGGCCTGTTCCTTAGTATGTGTATTTTTCACAGCTGAGCAGTTCCTGAAGCTTCACTGAAGGCTCCTGTTCTCCCTGCTCAGCGGCCGGGCTTGGCTCCGCCATTTGACACCAGCAACCGACCGGCCGGGCTTGGCTCCGCCGGCCGGACCACATCCCCCAGCATCCTTTGGGGCAAGCGACGACGCCTGTAACCAGCGCGCCAGGAGGCGCATAAAGCACCGGCAGGGGCTGAGTCCCCTGTCTTTCTTTTTCTTACGCTCGCAGCTTCACTGAAGGCTCCTGTTCTCCCTGCTCAGCGGCCGGGCTTGGCTCCGCCATTTGACACCAGCAACCGACCGGCCGGGCTTGGCTCCGCCGGCCGGACCACATCCCCCAGCATCCTTTGGGGCAAGCGACAACACTGTCCCCAGCGCGCCAGGAGGCGCATAAAGCACCGGCAGGGGCTGAGTCCCCTGTCTTTCTTTTTCTTACGCTCGCAGCTTCACTGAAGGCTCCTGTTCTCCCTGCTCAGCGGCCGGGCTTGGCTCCACCATTTGGCACCAGCAACCGACCGGCCGGGCTTGGCTCCGCCCGCCGGACCACATCCCCCAGCATCCTTTGGGGCAAGCGACGACGCCTGTAACCAGCGCGCCAGGAGGCGCATAAAGCACCGGCAGGGGCTGAGTCCCCTGTCTTTCTTTTTCTTACGCTCGCAGCTTCACTGAAGGCTCCTGTTCTCCCTGCTCAGCGGCCGGGCTTGGCTCCGCCATTTGACACCAGCAACCGACCGGCCGGGCTTGGCTCCGCCGGCCGGACCACATCCCCCAGCATCCTTTGGGGCAAGCGACAACACTGTCCCCAGCGCGCCAGGAGGCGCATAAAGCACCGGCAGGGGCTGAGTCCCCTGTCTTTCTTTTTCTTACGCTCGCAGCTTCACTGAAGGCTCCTGTTCTCCCTGCTCAGCGGCCGGGCTTGGCTCCACCATTTGGCACCAGCAACCGACCGGCCGGGCTTGGCTCCGCCCGCCGGACCACATCCCCCAGCATCCTTTGGGGCAAGCGACGACGCCTGTAACCAGCGCGCCAGGAGGCGCATAAAGCACCGGCAGGGGCTGAGTCCCCTGTCTTTCTTTTTCTTACGCTCGCAGCTTCACTGAAGGCTCCTGTTCTCCCTGCTCAGCGGCCGGGCTTGGCTCCGCCATTTGACACCAGCAACCGACCGGCCGGGCTTGGCTCCGCCGGCCGGACCACATCCCCCAGCATCCTTTGGGGCAAGCGACGACGCTGTAACCAGCGCGCCAGGAGGCGCATAAAGCACCGGCAGGGGCTGAGTCCCCTGTCTTTCTTTTTCTTACGCTCGCAGCTTCACTGAAGGCTCCTGTTCTCCCTGCTCAGCGGCCGGGCTTGGCTCCGCCATTTGACACCAGCAACCGACCGGCCGGGCTTGGCTCCGCCGGCCGGACCACATCCCCCAGCATCCTTTGGGGCAAGCGACGACGCCTGTAACCAGCGCGCCAGGAGGCGCATAAAGCACCGGCAGGGGCTGAGTCCCCTGTCTTTCTTTTTCTTACGCTCGCAGCTTCACTGAAGGCTCCTGTTCTCCCTGCTCAGCGGCCGGGCTTGGCTCCACCATTTGGCACCAGCAACCGACCGGCCGGGCTTGGCTCCGCCGGCCGGACCACATCCCCCAGCATCCTTTGGGGCAAGCGACGACGCTGTAACCAGCGCGCCAGGAGGCGCATAAAGCACCGGCAGGGGCTGAGTCCCCTGTCTTTCTTTTTCTTACGCTCGCAGCTTCACTGAAGGCTCTTGTTCTCCCTGCTCAGCGGCCGGGCTTGGCTCCGCCATTTGACACCAGCAACCGACCGGCCGGGCTTGGCTCCGCCGGCCGGACCACATCCCCCAGCATCTTTTGGGGCAAGCGACGACGCCTGTAACCAGCGCGCCAGGAGGCGCATAAAGCACCGGCAGGGGCTGAGTCCCCTGTCTTTCTTTTTCCTACGCTCGCAGCTTCACTGAAGGCTCCTGTTCTCCCTGCTCAGCGGCCGGGCTTGGCTCCACCATTTGGCACCAGCAACCGACCGGCCGGGCTTGGCTCCGCCGGCCGGACCACATCCCCCAGCATCCTTTGGGGCAAGCGACGACGCTGTAACCAGCGCGCCAGGAGGCGCATAAAGCACCGGCAGGGGCTGAGTCCCCTGTCTTTCTTTTTCTTACGCTCGCAGCTTCACTGAAGGCTCCTTTTCTCCCTGCTCAGCGGCCGGGCTTGGATCCGCCATTTGACACCAGCAACCGACCGGCCGGGCTTGGCTCCGCCGGCCGGACCACATCCCCCAGCATCCTATGGGGCAAGCGACGACGCCTGTAACCAGCGCGCCAGGAGGCGCATAAAGCACCGGCAGGGGCTGAGTCCCCTGTCTTTCTTTTTCTTACGCTTGCAGCTTCACTGAAGGCTCCTGTTCTCCTTGCTCAGCGGCTGGGCTTGGCTCCGCCATTTGACACCAGCAACCGACCGGCCGGGCTTGGCTCCGCCGGCCGGACCACATCCCCCAGCATTCTTTGGGGCAAGCGACGACGCCTGTAACCAGCGCGCCAGGAGGCGCATAAAGCACCGGCAGGGGCTGAGTCCCCTGTCTTTCTTTTTCTTACAGTCGCAGCTTCACTGAAGGCTCCTGTTCTCCCTGCTCAGCGGCCGGGCTTGGCTCTGCCATTTGACACCAGCAACCGACCGGCCGGGCTTGGCTCCGCCGGCCGGACCACATCCCCCAGCATCCTTTGGGGCAAGCGACGACGCCTGTAACCAGCGCGCCAGGAGGCGCATAAAGCACCGGCAGGGGCTGAGTCCCCTGTCTTTCTTTTTCTTACGCTCGCAGCTTCACTGAAGGCTCCTGTTCTCCCTGCTCAGCGGCCGGGCTTGGCTCCGCCATTTGACACCAGCAACCGACCGGCCGGGCTTGGCTCCGCCGGCCGGACCACATCCCCCAGCATCCTTTGGGGCAAGCGACGACGCCTGTAACCAGTGCGCCAGGAGGCGCATAAAGCACCGGCAGGGGCTGAGTCCCCTGTCTTTCTTTTTCTTACGCTCGCAGCTTCACTGAAGGCTCCTGTTCTCCCTGCTCAGCCGCCGGGCTTGGCTCCGCCATTTGACACCAGCAACCGACCGGCCGGGCTTGGCTCCGCCGGCCGGACCACATCCCCCAGCATCCTTTGGGGCAAGTGACGACCCCTGTAACCAGCGCGCCAGGAGGCGCATAAAGCACCAGCAGGGGCTGAGTCCCCTGTCTTTCTTTTTCTTACACTCGCAGCTTCACTGAAGGCTCCTGTTCTCCCTGCCCAGCGGCCGGGCTTGGCTCCGCCATTTGACACCAGCAACCGACCGGCCGGGCTTGGCTCCGCCGGCCGGACCACATCCCCCAGCATCCTTTGGGGCAAGCGACGACGCTGTAACCAGCGCGCCAGGAGGCGCATAAAGCACCGGCAGGGGCTGAGTCCCCTGTCTTTCTTTTTCTTACGCTCGCAGCTTCACTGAAGGCTCCTTTTCTCCCTGCTCAGCGGCCGGGCTTGGATCCGCCATTTGACACCAGCAACCGACCGGCCGGGCTTGGCTCCGCCGGCCGGACCACATCCCCCAGCATCCTTTGGGGCAAGCGACGACGCCTGTAACCAGCGCGCCAGGAGGCGCATAAAGCACCGGCAGGGGCTGAGTCCCCTGTCTTTCTTTTTCTTACGCTCGCAGCTTCACTGAAGGCTCCTGTTCTCCCTGCTCAGCGGCCGGGCTTGGCTCTGCCATTTGACACCAGCAACCGACCGGCCGGGCTTGGCTCCGCCGGCCGGACCACATCCCCCAGCATCCTTTGGGGCAAGCGACGACGCCTGTAACCAGCGCGCCAGGAGGCGCATAAAGCACCGGCAGGGGCTGAGTCCCCTGTCTTTCTTTTTCTTACGCTCGCAGCTTCACTGAAGGCTCCTGTTCTCCCTGCTCAGCGGCCGGGCTTGGCTCCGCCATTTGACACCAGCAACCGACCGGCCGGGCTTGGCTCCGCCGGCCGGACCACATCCCCCAGCATCCTTTGGGGCAAGCGACGACGCTGTAACCAGCGCGCCAGGAGGCGCATAAAGCACCGGCAGGGGCTGAGTCCCCTGTCTTTCTTTTTCTTACGCTCGCAGCTTCACTGAAGGCTCCTGTTCTCCCTGCTCAGCGGCCGGGCTTGGCTCCGCCATTTGACACCAGCAACCGACCGGCCGGGCTTGGCTCCGCCGGCCGGACCACATCCCCCAGCATCCTTTGGGGCAAGCGACGACGCCTGTAACCAGCGCGCCAGGAGGCGCATAAAGCACCGGCAGGGGCTGAGTCCCCTGTCTTTCTTTTTCTTACGCTCGCAGCTTCACTGAAGGCTCCTGTTCTCCCTGCTCAGCGGCCGGGCTTGGCTCCACCATTTGGCACCAGCAACCGACCGGCCGGGCTTGGCTCCGCCGGCCGGACCACATCCCCCAGCATCCTTTGGGGCAAGCGACGACGCTGTAACCAGCGCGCCAGGAGGCGCATAAAGCACCGGCAGGGGCTGAGTCCCCTGTCTTTCTTTTTCCTACGCTCGCAGCTTCACTGAAGGCTCCTGTTCTCCCTGCTCAGCGGCCGGGCTTGGCTCCGCCATTTGACACCAGCAACCGACCGGCCGGG
The DNA here is from genome assembly GCF_964263255.1 of Lissotriton vulgaris. Lineage (NCBI taxonomy): Eukaryota > Metazoa > Chordata > Amphibia > Caudata > Salamandridae > Lissotriton > Lissotriton vulgaris. Next base: position 5,108,568 of record NC_141685.1, read on the forward strand.
CTTGGCTCCGCCGGCCGGACCACATCCCCCAGCATCCTTTGGGGCAAGCGACGACGCCTGTAACCAGTGCGCCAGGAGACCCATAAAGCACCGGCAGGGGCTGAGTCCCCTGTCTTTCTTTTTCTTACGCTCGCAGCTTCACTGAAGGCTCCTGTTCTCCCTGCTCAGCGGCCGGGCTTGGCTCCACCATTTGGCACCAGCAACCGACCGGCCGGGCTTGGCTCTGCCGGCCGGACCACATCCCCCAGCATCCTTTGGGGCAAGCGACGACGCTGTAACCAGCGCGCCAGGAGGCGCATAAAGCACCGGCAGGGGCTGAGTCCCCTGTCTTTCTTTTTCTTACGCTCGCAGCTTCACTGAAGGCTCCTTTTCTCCCTGCTCAGCGGCCGGGCTTGGATCCGCCATTTGACACCAGCAACCGACCGGCCGGGCTTGGCTCCGCCGGCCGGACCACATCCCCCAGCATCCTTTGGGGCAAGCGACGACGCCTGTAACCAGCGCGCCAGGAGGCGCATAAAGCACCGGCAGGGGCTGAGTCCCCTGTCTTTCTTTTTCTTACGCTCGCAGCTTCACTGAAGGCTCCTGTTCTCCCTGCTCAGCCGCCGGGCTTGGCTCCGCCATTTGACACCAGCAACCGACCGGCCGGGCTTGGCTCCGCCGGCCGGACCACATCCCCCAGCATCCTTTGGGGCAAGCGACGACGCTGTAACCAGCGCGCCAGGAGGCGCATAAAGCACCGGCAGGGGCTGAGTCCCCTGTCTTTCTTTTTCTTACGCTCGCAGCTTCACTGAAGGCTCCTGTTCTCCCTGCTCAGCCGCCGGGCTTGGCTCCGCCATTTGACACCAGCAACCGACCGGCCGGGCTTGGCTCCGCCGGCCGAACCACATCCCCCAGCATCCTTTGGGGCAAGTGACGACCCCTGTAACCAGCGCGCCAGGAGGTGCATAAAGCACCGGCAGGGGCTGAGTCCCCTGTCTTTCTTTTTCTTACGCTCGCAGCTTCACTGAAGGCTCCTGTTCTCCCTGCTCAGCGGCCGGGCTTGGCTCCGCCATTTGACACCAGCAACCGACCGGCCGGGCTTGGCTCCGCCGGCCGGACCACATCCCCCAGCATCCTTTGGGGCAAGCGACGACGCTGTAACCAGCGCGCCAGGAGGCGCATAAAGCACCGGCAGGGGCTGAGTCCCCTGTCTTTCTTTTTCTTACGCTCGCAGCTTCACTGAAGGCTCCTTTTCTCCCTGCTCAGCGGCCGGGCTTGGATCCGCCATTTGACACCAGCAACCGACCGGCCGGGCTTGGCTCCGCCGGCCGGACCACATCCCCCAGCATCCTTTGGGGCAAGCGACGACGCCTGTAACCAGCGCGCCAGGAGGCGCATAAAGCACCGGTAGGGGCTGAGTCCCCTTGTAGGAGAGTAGGGTCTGCAATCCTATGATCACCCAGATTTTTTGCTTTTGTTCCACTGGTTTACGACTTTCTCTGGCTGTGGGCCTGCCAATCAGACCCACAGCCTGGCTGTTCTCTTTCTAAATTACAACATGTACCCTAGGTGCATTTACCAATTGGTACTGGGCCACCTTATCAGACCCTGTAACTCAGGGCATAGGTGTACCCAGGGCCGCCAGGGGCTGCAGCATGTATTATGCCACCCCTGGCTGGCCTCCTAAATTTGACACAACTGGCTGCATGACAGCTGGGGCGAAGTCGTGTAATCACCCTTTGCTTTAGATATAGTAGCTCTATATCTAACCATACAATGGACCCCCGAGTTCCTATCAGTCACTCCTATGGCAGGCCTTGACAATCCTGAAGGCAGAGTGCATGGGCTCATGTGAACTGTGTTCGGGCACGAGCCGAGCCGGTTGCAGCTTGCGGAGACAAGACCCAATGGCTGTTCCATGATAACGCGTACCACATCGGTAACTTCGGTGTCGCGTTATCAAGACATGTCGAGTAAGGTGTCATACCAATCGGGATGCTGCCCTCTCACCAACTCTGGCGACGAGGTTAGCATTCCGCCCTTCTAGAGGGACACGACATGTACGTAACTGTGACCCCCGGTTAAAGTTAACGAAAGCCTCAGCTCCACAAAATGGACGCTGCCACCACAGACACGAGTCTGACCTCCTGCTGCTGGGAGTCCTTCCAGCGAGGAGCACTTGGACAAAGGGTTTCCTGTCGAGGGCGGTGTTCGCACCGTCCCAGACAGGGTTTGTGTATTCTGGGTAGGTAGGGCTTTTGCGAGAAGGTGACTGCGGAGTGGCACCCCGGTGCTCACTACGCATCTGCCGGTTAGAACCAGTTCCAGGGGCGACAGCCCTGGCCTGGGGAAAGTCCGGCAGGGGAGAGGGGTGTAACTACCCCCCTTCCTGGTCCCACCCTTAGGGCAGGACCTAGTCATGTACCCACCCCTTTCTTTAGGATAAAGGCCGGAGCGGGGACCCTTCCAAATTAGATCATCTTTGAATCAAGAATACTTTCTACGAAAGGACTTCAAGACTCTTCTCAAGATTTCTCCCTTGTGGCTAAGGAGTAGTCACCCTGCATCAGCGGGCACCATCTAAGAACTCTGCGGTTTGCTGTAAGTCCTTCCTCAAGGAATCCGACGGCCCAGCTCGACGAGAACCGGCTTCCCTGGCACCTCTGACCTCTACCCACGTCATCAGCTCAGCTGTGATCTGTGGGTGCGACGAGACCTCGAGGGACCGGCCATCATCAGAACCTGCACGCTCTTAAACCCAGCACGACCATCGAGGTAACTCTCTGGTGAGTGCTCTGGGGTCCGAGAAGCCCCGACCCTGAGCCGCTCCAGCTCCGAAGTGCAGTCCCCCAGCATCTCCACGATCTGCGTGGGGCCCTTCTGCTCGCAGCTCAGCACGTCGCCTGGTCACTAGCCGCTGGCTTGTGCCCTTCTGTGACGACATCCGAGAATCATCACTGCCGGTCTGGTTGCTCCAGACTGGCCCTTGCTTCCACCTTTTCGAGAAGCACCCCGGACCCTCCTGGTCCACTCAAGACGCCGACAGCGACATCCGTCGTGGGACAGCTCGCACCTCCACCGTGGTCGCCGACAACGCCTCCTGGTCCGTGAGACTGCAGAGCCTAGCGTCGCCCACTCACCTGGTCGAGGTGACGGCCAACCGGTGCCTTCCTGGTACCCTCTGACTACTGGCTAGTAGTACGAACTTGGTCCCCTCTGCTTTCAGGTTTCTTCAATCTTCGATCCAGGCTTGGATCTCTGCGAACTATTCAGCACTGGTCGCCGGCCAGCAACTCCTTTTCTTCCGGCTCCTGGCTCGTCAGCGAAGACCCCGACGCCTGTAAGACTTGTGCAGCCGCAGCCCTCGTGGCTAGGTAACTCGGCATTTCAGTGCCTGCATAGCCTCCTTACTCTAGGGTCCCGAGTCCCTCGCTTCCGACTTGCCTTAACCTTTCCGTGTCCTCGGACACTTGTTTTAACTGTGCACTTAAAGTATTTGCTAAAGAGATTTGGTTTGTGCTAAGTACCCTGTCCTCATAAAGAGTACAGGGCTGTTGTGATTCTTAATAAATATACTGTTTATTTTCATAACACTTGTGTGGTGTCCTTTCACTGGGTGTTCAAGGGGTACATGTGTGGTAAACAGCTGGCTTAACACGCCCTCTCGAGTCTTTAGCCTTAGACTGCTCGTATCCACGCTACTAGGATAGCTGGTCTATAGGTTGACTTACAACCAAACACCATAAGGGTCGTTGGAACGATACATAGCGGTCGCTAGAATAGCGAACGTTGCATATCGGGCCAACTTCTCACATTGGTGAGCAGCGGTTGGGATTTGAGCTTGCTGTTGTTTTACCACACGTATCCTAAGAATATCTTGTTGAAAGATCGCGCAAGTACTGTTAGTACATATAACTAAAGCTTAGAATACTCTGAGTTCTACTGAACCAGCTGTTGTAGCTCCTCAAGGCTTAGCACACCTTGGCTACAACTCTTAGCAAGGGATCAGTAGGAAAACACATAGTGTAGGTAGGTGCATCACTTACACCACACTAGAAACAGTATGTCGGGCCAAGGAGGAAACTCTGAGTCTCCCCTTGTGGCAGTTGACCCTCCACAGGTCATCCCTTCAGGATATACTGTGCTGAGCTTCAAGGAGTTAAGACGACTGTGTCACTCCCGGAAGATTCAGCAGGGGTCTAACCCCACAACGTCCTTTCTGATTGGTCTCTTGGAGACTTATGATGCCAGGAGAGCTGAGAAACTTCGTAGCTCTTCTAATCCAGAAGGAGACATGCCTCCCCTCGAGGGAACCCGGGACGATCCTGACCTCATTCACCTCGCAACCGAGAACGAGGATGTGGAGGAGGATGAGGATGAGGATCTCTCTGGGGACGAGGCAGATAAGGGACAGGTAGAAGTCGTCAGACTAACACGGTCCAACTTAAGCAGACACGATAGTGGTACTGGGGGAACCCCGGCGCTGCTGTCGGTTCCGCTTAACCTGGGGAATGGACGAGCCCGATCTCTGTCAAGAGACTCTGGCAGATCCCTTCATACCAACGGCTCTCGCAACTCTTCTCAAAGAGGGATGACGTCCCCTCAGAGGAGAGTGTACGAAGCGAAAGAAAGGGCAGCTAATCTAAGGATCGAAAGGGAAGAACTTGCCCTGGCCAAGGAAAAGCTTGCTTTCGCTAGAGAGCAACAGTTAAGTGGGGCAATCCCCACTGGTGGCAGCAATGTACCTAGTAATAGGGAAAAGAGTTTCGATACGAAACACCTTGGGAAGATAGTGCCCCCCTTTAAACAAGGGGACGACATCCACAAATGGATTACTGCTTTGGAGAGGGCCTGCACTGTGCAAGGCGTTCCCCAGAGTCAGTGGGCAGCTATCGTGTGGCTCTCCTTTGAAGGAAAAGGAAGAGACAAGCTCCTCACCACAAGGGTAGAGGACGCTAATAATTACCAAGTCTTGAAGAATACACTCGTTGAAGGGTTCGGCCTAACCACTGAACAGTACAGGGTGCTGTTCAGGGATACCCAGAAAACGCAGTCTCAAGATTGGTCTGATTTTGTCGATTGTGCCACTAAGGCTTTTGAGGGCTGGTTGCTGGGCAGTAAGGTTACTGATTACAAAGGATTGTATAATTTGATGATGAGAGAACAAATTTTAAACAATTGTCAGAACCAGTTGTTGCATCAGCATCTTGTCGACTCGGATCTGACCTCTCCCCAAGAATTGGGGCAGAAGGCAGACAAATGGGTTCGGACGAGAGTTAAACAGAACCAGGGCCAGAATCAAGGTGGTCAGAAGAAAGCAGACCAGAAGGGTAAAGATTCTAAGGGGGAACAAAATGACCAGAAGTCTTCGACAGGTCCCCAACAACCCAAAGAGGGTGGGGGTCAGGCTTCCCAAAAGAAGAAAGAAGGCCAATCCAAAAGATGGTGCCAGTACTGTAAAAGTAATTCTCACTGGTTTAGTGAGTGCACCAAGAAAGGAGGAGGGCAGACTCCTGCCACTGCAGCCCCTAAGGCACCTGTGCCCCCTAGTACAGTCAGCAGTGGTAGTGCGCCTCCCAAGGGTTTAGTAGGGTTAACCCTGGGTTCTGAGGGGCGTGACAACTTAGTTGGCACACTCACTCAGGCTGTCCTTGTCAGTACGGGGGACGCGGACGTGTCCCCTGACATAAGTCCCAATACGCTGGGCAAATACCGACAGACGCCTTTCATAAATGGAAAGATGGCTCAGGCCTATAGGGACACTTGTGCCAGCGTCACCATGGTGACGCCTAACTTTGTGGACCCTAGACAGATCATGCCAGGTACAGAATTCCTGGTGACCAATGCAAGCAATGTCACTACCAATCACAGTATGGCAATTGTAGCTTTCTCCTGGGGAGGGGTAACTGGCCAAAAGAAGGTTGTAGTTAGTCCAGACCTCCCAGTGGATTGTTTGTTGGGCTATGATTTGGAGTCGTCACAATGGTCAGAAGTGGAGCACCGGACTCACATGGAAATGTTAGGTTTGCCAGCACATGTGTTCGCTGTGACTAGGTCACAGGTCAGGAAATGCCCCACTGAACAGGTGCTGGATCCTGGGACAACGGACCAGACACCTCCCAAGAAAAAGAGCAGTAGGGTTAAGGCTGCGCCTTCCCCCTTGCCCCAGGTCGAGGATCAAGTCTCAGAGGAGGCTGACCTACAGGAATTGAGGGAAACTGAGCCTCGGGAGTTCGAACTTGATCAAGTTGAATTCTTGGGCTCAGGGGGACCCTCAAGAGAAGACCTGGGGAAGGACCAGTTAGACTGCCCTTCTCTTGAACCCCTCAGACAGCAGGCTGCAGCTGAGGCTGCTGGGAACGCCACAGGTACCCACAAGGTATACTGGGAAGATGGACTCCTGTACACTGAGTCAAGAGACCCCAAGCCTGGCATGACCAGGAGGCTGGTCGTCCCCTTGTCTCAGCGTGGTTTCCTACTTACCTTGGCCCACGAGATTCCCTTAGCAGGTCACTTAGGCCAGACGAAAACGTGGGACAGGCTTGTCTCGCACTTTCACTGGCCTCACATGAATGAAGATACCAAGGAGTTTGGCCGCTCCTGTGTCACTTGCCAAGCCAGTGGTAAGTCAGGTGGCACGACAAAGGCCCCCCTTATACCAATGCCTGTGGTGGGGGTGCCCTTTGAACGGGTGGGGATCGACATCGTCGGTCCCATGGAACCACCAACAGCATCAGGGCACCAGTTTATACTGGTGGTAGTGGATCATGCCACCAGGTACCCTGAAGCTATTCCCCTTAGGACCACTACAGCACCTGTTGTGGCAAGAGCCCTGGTTGGAGTATTCTCCAGAGTGGGCTTCCCTAAGGAGGTCGTCTCCGACAGAGGTGCAAACTTTATGTCGAGCTACTTAACTGCTATGTGGAAGGAATGTGGTGTCAACTACAAGTTCACTACACCCTATCATCCACAATGCAATGGGCTTGTTGAGAGATTCAACAGGACCCTAAAAGGGATGATTCATGGACTACCGGAAAAGCTTCGGCGTAGATGGGACGTCCTGATCCCCTGCCTCTTGTTCGCCTACAGAGAAGTCCCACAGAAGGGGGTTGGCTACAGCCCTTTTGAACTTTTGTACGGGCATCCTGTAAGGGGACCCCTGTGTTTGGTGAAGGAAGGATGGGAGAGACCTCTCAAAAAGCCGGCAACCAACATAGTGGACTATGTGCTCGGCCTCCGCTCGCGGATGGCTGAATACATGGAGAAGGCATCCGAAAACCTTAAGGCCAGCCAAGAACTCCAAAAAACTTGGCATGACCAAAAGGCTGTCTTGACTGTTTACCAGCCCGGACAGAAGGTGTGGGTGTTGGAGCCAGTGGCCCCAGCAGCACTCAAGGACAAATGGTCCGGGCCCCACACCATCCTGGAGAAAAAGGGAGAGGTCACCTACCTGGTCGACCTGGGAACTCCCCGGAGCCCCCACAGGGTGCTTCATGTCAACAGGCTAAAAGCATATGTCGACAGGAAGGACATGAGTTTGCTCATGGCCCTAGATGAGGGACAGGAAGAGGAGAGTGACCCTCTCCCCGACCTGCTCACTCAGAATCCTGACGATGGCTCGGTAGACGGTGTTGTCTTTTGTGGCAGCCTCTCCGAACATCAACAGAGCGACTGTAAACAGGTTCTTCAGTCGTTCCGACATCTGTTTTCTCTGACACCCAGTCAGACCGATTGGTGTACCCATGAGGTCGACACTGGTGACAGCTTGCCCGTAAAGAGTAAAATCTACAGGCAGCCTGATCACGTTAGAGACTGCATCAAAAGTGAAGTGCAGAAAATGTTGGAGCTGGGAGTCATTGAACCCTCGGATAGCCCTTGGGCTAGTCCCGTAGTTCTAGTGCCGAAACCTCACACCCAGGGTGGTAAGAGAGAGATGAGGTTCTGCGTAGACTACAGGGGTCTCAATGCAGTCACTAAGACTGACGCCCACCCAATACCAAGGGCAGACGAGCTTATTGATAGGCTGGCTTCGGCCAACTACTTAAGTACGTTTGACCTGACAGCTGGGTATTGGCAAATCAGGTTAGCTGAGGATGCCAAGCCTAAAACAGCATTTTCAACCCCTGGTGGGCATTATCAGTTCGTGGTGATGCCCTTTGGTCTGAAAAATGCACCTGCCACCTTCCAACGGTTGGTGAATCACGTCCTTACTGGGCTGGATGACTTCTGTGCGGCGTATCTTGACGATATTGCTGTCTTTAGCTCCACCTGGGAGGATCACCTGGTCCACCTGCGGAAGACATCGGAGGCGCTGCAAGCAGCAGGCCTCACTATCAAGGCCACCAAGTGCCAGATAGGGCAGACACAGGTTGTATACCTGGGCCACCTTGTAGGTGGAGGTCAGGTTCAGCCACTGGAGAGCAAGATACAGTCAATCAGGGACTGGGCTCCTCCAACAACCCAGACTCAGGTTCGAGCTTTCTTGGGCCTGACTGGTTACTATAGGAAGTTTGTCAGGAACTATGGTTCCATCGTGACACCATTAAATGAACTGACAAGTAAGAAAATGCCAAAAAAGGTTCAGTGGACAGCGAGCTGTCAAAAAGCATTCGATGACCTAAAGCAGGCCATGTGCACGGCGCCTATCCTCAAGAGTCCGGACTACTCCAAACCATTCATTGTCCAAACAGATGCTTCTGAGTTGGGTGTGGGAGCTGTTCTTTCTCAACTGAATTTTGATGGTCAAGACCAGCCCATTGCTTTTATAAGCAGAAGGCTGACCCCTAGAGAGAAGAATTGGTCAGCTATTGAGAGGGAGGCCTTTGCTGTGGTTTGGGCCCTGAAGAAGCTGAGGCCATACTTGTTTGGCACTCACTTCAAGATTCAGACCGACCATAAGCCCCTCTTGTGGCTAAATCAGATGAAGGGTGAAAACCCCAAACTGCTTAGGTGGTCCATTTCCCTACAGGGGATGGACTTCACAGTGGAACATAGACCTGGTACTGATCATGGCAATGCCGATGGGCTCTCCAGATATTTCCACTTAGAACAAGAAGACTTACCTGGTCAAGGTTAGCTAGTTGTTCCGACGTTTGGGGGGGGGTCATGTAGGAGAGTAGGGTCTGCAATCCTATGATCACCCAGATTTTTTGCTTTTGTTCCACTGGTTTACGACTTTCTCTGGCTGTGGGCCTGCCAATCAGACCCACAGCCTGGCTGTTCTCTTTCTAAATTACAACATGTACCCTAGGTGCATTTACCAATTGGTACTGGGCCACCTTATCAGACCCTGTAACTCAGGGCATAGGTGTACCCAGGGCCGCCAGGGGCTGCAGCATGTATTATGCCACCCCTGGCTGGCCTCCTAAATTTGACACAACTGGCTGCATGACAGCTGGGGCGAAGTCGTGTAATCACCCTTTGCTTTAGATATAGTAGCTCTATATCTAACCATACAATGGACCCCCGAGTTCCTATCAGTCACTCCTATGGCAGGCCTTGACAATCCTGAAGGCAGAGTGCATGGGCTCATGTGAACTGTGTTCGGGCACGAGCCGAGCCGGTTGCAGCTTGCGGAGACAAGACCCAATGGCTGTTCCATGATAACGCGTACCACATCGGTAACTTCGGTGTCGCGTTATCAAGACATGTCGAGTAAGGTGTCATACGAATCGGGATGCTGCCCTCTCACCAACTCTGGCGACGAGGTTAGCATTCCGCCCTTCTAGAGGGACACGACATGTACGTAACTGTGACCCCCGGTTAAAGTTAACGAAAGCCTCAGCTCCACAAAATGGACGCTGCCACCACAGACACGAGTCTGACCTCCTGCTGCTGGGAGTCCTTCCAGCGAGGAGCACTTGGACAAAGGGTTTCCTGTCGAGGGCGGTGTTCGCACCGTCCCAGACAGGGTTTGTGTATTCTGGGTAGGTAGGGCTTTTGCGAGAAGGTGACTGCGGAGTGGCACCCCGGTGCTCACTACGCATCTGCCGGTTAGAACCAGTTCCAGGGGCGACAGCCCTGGCCTGGGGAAAGTCCGGCAGGGGAGAGGGGTGTAACTACCCCCCTTCCTGGTCCCACCCTTAGGGCAGGACCTAGTCATGTACCCACCCCTTTCTTTAGGATAAAGGCCGGAGCGGGGACCCTTCCAAATTAGATCATCTTTGAATCAAGAATACTTTCTACGAAAGGACTTCAAGACTCTTCTCAAGATTTCTCCCTTGTGGCTAAGGAGTAGTCACCCTGCATCAGCGGGCACCATCTAAGAACTCTGCGGTTTGCTGTAAGTCCTTCCTCAAGGAATCCGACGGCCCAGCTCGACGAGAACCGGCTTCCCTGGCACCTCTGACCTCTACCCACGTCATCAGCTCAGCTGTGATCTGTGGGTGCGACGAGACCTCGAGGGACCGGCCATCATCAGAACCTGCACGCTCTTAAACCCAGCACGACCATCGAGGTAACTCTCTGGTGAGTGCTCTGGGGTCCGAGAAGCCCCGACCCTGAGCCGCTCCAGCTCCGAAGTGCAGTCCCCCAGCATCTCCACGATCTGCGTGGGGCCCTTCTGCTCGCAGCTCAGCACGTCGCCTGGTCACTAGCCGCTGGCTTGTGCCCTTCTGTGACGACATCCGAGAATCATCACTGCCGGTCTGGTTGCTCCAGACTGGCCCTTGCTTCCACCTTTTCGAGAAGCACCCCGGACCCTCCTGGTCCACTCAAGACGCCGACAGCGACATCCGTCGTGGGACAGCTCGCACCTCCACCGTGGTCGCCGACAACGCCTCCTGGTCCGTGAGACTGCAGAGCCTAGCGTCGCCCACTCACCTGGTCGAGGTGACGGCCAACCGGTGCCTTCCTGGTACCCTCTGACTACTGGCTAGTAGTACGAACTTGGTCCCCTCTGCTTTCAGGTTTCTTCAATCTTCGATCCAGGCTTGGATCTCTGCGAACTATTCAGCACTGGTCGCCGGCCAGCAACTCCTTTTCTTCCGGCTCCTGGCTCGTCAGCGAAGACCCCGACGCCTGTAAGACTTGTGCAGCCGCAGCCCTCGTGGCTAGGTAACTCGGCATTTCAGTGCCTGCATAGCCTCCTTACTCTAGGGTCCCGAGTCCCTCGCTTCCGACTTGCCTTAACCTTTCCGTGTCCTCGGACACTTGTTTTAACTGTGCACTTAAAGTATTTGCTAAAGAGATTTGGTTTGTGCTAAGTACCCTGTCCTCATAAAGAGTACAGGGCTGTTGTGATTCTTAATAAATATACTGTTTATTTTCATAACACTTGTGTGGTGTCCTTTCACTGGGTGTTCAAGGGGTACATGTGTGGTAAACAGCTGGCTTAACACGCCCTCTCGAGTCTTTAGCCTTAGACTGCTCGTATCCACGCTACTAGGATAGCTGGTCTATAGGTTGACTTACAACCAAACACCATAAGGGTCGTTGGAACGATACATAGCGGTCGCTAGAATAGCGAACGTTGCATATCGGGCCAACTTCTCACACCCCTGTCTTTCTTTTTCTTACGCTTGCAGCTTCACTGAAGGCTCCTGTTCTCCTTGCTCAGCGGCCGGGCTTGGCTCCGCCATTTGACACCAGCAACCAACCGGCCGGGCTTGGCTCCGCCGGCCGGACCACATCCCCAAGCATCCTTTGGGGCAAGCGACGAAGCCTGTAACCAGCGCGCCAGGAGGCGCATAAAGCACCGGCAGGGGCTGAGTCCCCTGTCTTTCTTTTTCTTACGCTCGCAGCTTCACTGAAGGCTCCTGTTCTCCCTGCTCAGCGGCTGGGCTTGGCTCCGCCATTTGACACCAGCAACCGACCGGCCGGGCTTGGCTCCGCCGGCCGGACCACATCCCCCAGCATCCTTTGGGGCAAGCGACGACGCCTGTAACCAGTGCGCCAGGAGGCGCATAAAGCACCGGCAGGGGCTGAGTCCCCTGTCTTTCTTTTTCTTACGCTTGCAGCTTCACTGAAGGCTGCTGTTCTCCCTGCTCAGCGGCCGGGCTTGGCTCCGCCATTTGACACCAGCAACCGACCGGCCGGGCTTGGCTCCGCCGGCCGGACCACATCCCCCAGCATCCTTTGGGGCAAGCGACGACGCCTGTAACCAGCGCGCCAGGAGGCGCATAAAGCCCCGGCAGGGGCTGAGTCCCATGTCTTTCTTTTTCTTACGCTCGCAGCTTCACTGAAGGCTCCTGTTCTCCCTGCTCAGCGGCCGGGCTTGGCTCCGCCATTTGACACCAGCAACCGACCGGCCGGGCTTGGCTCCGCCGGCCGGACCACATCCCCCAGCATCCTTTGGGGCAAGCGACGACGCCTGTAACCAGCGCGCCAGGAGGCGCATAAAGCACCGGCAGGGGCTGAGTCCCCTGTCTTTCTTTTTCTTACGCTCGCAGCTTCACTGAAGGCTCCTGTTCTCCCTGCTCAACGGCCGGGCTTGGCTCCGCCATTTGACACCAGCAACCGACCGGCCGGGCTTGGCTCCGCCGGCCGGACCACATCCCCCAGCATCCTTTGGGGCAAGCGACGACACCTGTAACCAGCGCGCCAGGAGGCGCATAAAGCACCGGCAGGGGCTGAGTCCCCTGTCTTTCTTTTTCTTACGCTCGCAGCTTCACTGAAGGCTCCTGTTCTCCCTGCTCAGCGGCCGGGCTTGGCTCCGCCATTTGACACCAGCAACCGACCGGCCGGGCTTGGCTCCGCCGGCCGGACCACATCCCCCAGCATCCTTTGGGGCAAGCGACGACGCCTGTAACCAGCGCGCCAGGAGGCGCATAAAGCACCGGCAGGGGCTGAGTCCCCTGTCTTTCTTTTTCTTACGCTCGCAGCTTCACTGAAGGCTCCTGTTCTCCCTGCTCAGCGGCCGGGCTTGGCTCCGCCATTTGACACCAGCAACCGACCGGCCGGGCTTGGCTCCGCCGGCCGGACCACATCCCCCAGCATCCTTTGGGGCAAGCGACGACGCTGTAACCAGCGCGCCAGGAGGCGCATAAAGCACCGGCAGGGGCTGAGTCCCCTGTCTTTCTTTTTCTTACGCTCGCAGCTTCACTGAAGGCTCCTGTTCTCCCTGCTCAGCGGCCGGGCTTGGCTCCGCCATTTGACACCAGCAACCGACCGGCCGGGCTTGGCTCCGCCGGCCGGACCACATCCCCCAGCATCCTTTGGGGCAAGCGACGACGCCTGTAACCAGCGCGCCAGGAGGCGCATAAAGCACCGGCAGGGGCTGAGTCCCCTGTCTTTCTTTTTCTTACGCTCGCAGCTTCACTGAAGGCTCCTGTTCTCCCTGCTCAGCGGCCGGGCTTGGCTCCGCCATTTGACACCAGCAACCGACCGGCCGGGCTTGGCTCCGCCGGCCGGACCACATCCCCCAGCATCCTTTGGGGCAAGCGACGACGCCTGTAACCAGCGCGCCAGGAGGCGCATAAAGCACCGGCAGGGGCTGAGTCCCCTGTCTTTCTTTTTCTTACGCTCGCAGCTTCACTGAAGGCTCCTGTTCTCCCTGCTCAGCGGCCGGGCTTGGCTCCGCCATTTGACACCAGCAACCGACCGGCCGGGCTTGGCTCCGCCGGCCGGACCACATCCCCCAGCATTCTTTGGGGCAAGCGACGACGCCTGTAACCAGCGCGCCAGGAGGCGCATAAAGCACCGGCAGGGGCTGAGTCCCCTGTCTTTCTTTTTCTTACAGTCGCAGCTTCACTGAAGGCTCCTGTTCTCCCTGCTCAGCGGCCGGGCTTGGCTCCGCCATTTGACACCAGCAACCGACCGGCCGGGCTTGGCTCCGCCGGCCGGACCACATCCCCCAGCATCCTTTGGGGCAAGCGACGACGCCTGTAACCAGCGCGCCAGGAGGTGCATAAAGCACCGGCAGGGGCTGAGTCCCCTGTCTTTCTTTTTCTTACGCTCGCAGCTTCACTGAAGGCTCCTGTTCTCCCTGCTCAGCGGCCGGGCTTGGCTCCGCCATTTGACACCAGCAACCGACCGGCCGGGCTTGGCTCCGCCGGCCGGACCACATCCCCCAGCATCCTTTGGGGCAAGCGACGACGCCTGTAACCAGCGCGCCAGGAGGCGCATAAAGCACCGGCAGGGGCTGAGTCCCCTGTCTTTCTTTTTCTTACAGTCGCAGCTTCACTGAAGGCTCCTGTTCTCCCTGCTCAGCGGCCGGGCTTGGCTCTGCCATTTGACACCAGCAACCGACCGGCCGGGCTTGGCTCCGCCGGCCGGACCACATCCCCCAGCATCCTTTGGGGCAAGCGACGACGCCTGTAACCAGCGCGCCAGGAGGCGCATAAAGCACTGGCAGGGGCTGAGTCCCCTGTCTTTCTTTTTCTTATGCTTGCAGCTTCACTGAAGGCTCCTGTTCTCCCTGCTCAGCGGCCGGGCTTGGCTCCGCCATTTGACACCAGCAACCGACCGGCCGGGCTTGGCTCCGCCGGCCGGACCACATCCCCCAGCATCCTTTGGGGCAAGCGACGACGCCTGTAACCAGCGCGCCAGGAGGCGCATAAAGCACCGGCAGGGGCTGAGTCCCCTGTCTTTCTTTTTCTTACGCTCGCAGCGTCACTGAAGGCTCCTGTTCTCCCTGCTCAGCGGCCGGGCTTGGCTCCGCCATTTGACACCAGCAACCGACCGGCCAGGCTTGGCTCCGCCGGCCGGACCAAATCCCCCAGCATCCTTTGGGGCAAGCGACGACACCTGTAACCAGCGCGCCAGGAGGCGCATAAAGCACCGGCAGGGGCTGAGTCCCCTGTCTTTCTTTTTCTTACGCTCGCAGCTTCACTGAAGGCTCCTGTTCTCCCTGCTCAACGGCCGGGCTTGGCTCCGCCATTTGACACCAGCAACCGACCGGCCGGGCTTGGCTCCGCCGGCCGGACCACATCCCCCAACATCCTTTGGGGCAAGCGACGACACCTGTAACCAGCGCGCCAGGAGGCGCATAAAGCACCGGCAGGGGCTGAGTCCCCTGTCTTTCTTTTTCTTACACTCGCAGCTTCACTGAAGGCTCCTGTTCTCACTGCCCAGCGGCCGGGCTTGGCTCTGCCATTTGACACCAGCAACCGACCGGCCGGGCTTGGCTCCGCCGGCCGGACCACATCCCCCAGCATCCTTTGGGGCAAGTGACGACCCCTGTAACCAGCGCGCCAGGAGGCGCATAAAGCACCAGCAGGGGCTGAGTCCCCTGTCTTTCTTTTTCTTACGCTCGCAGCTTCACTGAAGGCTCCTGTTCTCCCTGCTCAGCGGCCGGGCTTGGCTCCGCCATTTGACACCAGCAACCGACCGGCCGGGCTTGGCTCCGCCGGCCGGACCACATCCCCCAGCATCCTTTGGGGCAAGCGACGACGCCTGTAACCAGCGCGCCAGGAGGCGCATAAAGCACCGGCAGGGGCTGAGTCCCCTGTCTTTCTTTTTCTTACGCTCGCAGCTTCACTGAAGGCTCCTGTTCTCACTGCTCAGCGGCCGGGCTTGGCTCCGCCATTTGACACCAGCAACCGAACGGCCGGGCTTGGCTCCGCCGGCCGGACCACATCCCCCAGCATCCTTTGGGGCAAGCGACGACGCCTGTAACCAGCGCGCCAGGAGGCGCATAAAGCACCGGCAGGGGCTGAGTCCCCTGTCTTTCTTTTTCTTATGCTCGCAGCTTCACTGAAGGCTCCTGTTCTCCCTGCTCAGCGGCCGGGCTTGGCTCCGCCATTTGACACCAGCAACCGACCGGCCGGGCTTGGCTCCGCCGGCCGGACCACATCCCCCAGCATCCTTTGGGGCAAGCGACGACGCTGTAACCAGCGCGCCAGGTGGCGCATAAAGCACCGGCAGGGGCTGAGTCCCCTGTCTTTCTTTTACTCACGCTCGCAGCTTCACTGAAGGCTCCTGTTCTCCCTGCTCAGCGGCCGGGCTTGGCTCTGCCATTTGACACCAGCAACCGACCGGCCGGGCTTGGCTCCGCCGGCCGGACCACATCCCCCAGCATTCTTTGGGGCAAGTGACGACCCCTGTAACCAGCGCGCCAGGAGGCGCATAAAGCACCGGCAGGGGCTGAGTCCCCTGTCTTTCTTTTTCTTACGCTCGCAGCTTCACTGAAGGCTCCTGTTCTCCCTGCTCAGCGGCCGGGCTTGGCTCCGCCATTTGGCACCAGCAACCGACCGGCCGGGCTTGGCTCCGCCGGCCGGACCACATCCCCCAGCATCCTTTGGGGCAAGCGACGACGCTGTAACCAGCGCGCCAGGAGGCGCATAAAGCACCGGCAGGGGCTGAGTCCCCTGTCTTTCTTTTTCTTATGCTTGCAGCTTCACTGAAGGCTCCTGTTCTCCCTGCTCAGCGGCCGGGCTTGGCTCCGCCATTTGACACCAGCAACCGACCGGCCGGGCTTGGCTCCGCCGGCCGGACCACATCCCCCAGCATCCTTTGGGGCAAGCGACGACGCCTGTAACCAGCGCGCCAGGAGGCGCATAAAGCACCGGCAGGGGCTGAGTCCCCTGTCTTTCTTTTACTCACGCTCGCAGCTTCACTGAAGGCTCCTGTTCTCCCTGCTCAGCGGCCGGGCTTGGCTCCGCCATTTGACACCAGCAACCGACCGGCCGGGCTTGGCTCCGCCGGCCGGACCACATCCCCCAGCATCCTTTGGGGCAAGCGACGACGCTGTAACCAGCGCGCCAGGAGGCGCATAAAGCACCGGCAGGGGCTGAGTCCCCTGTCTTTCTTTTTCTTACGCTCGCAGCTTCACTGAAGGCTCCTGTTCTCCCTGCTCAGCGGCCGGGCTTGGCTCCGCCATTTGACACCAGCAACCGACCGGCCGGGCTTGGCTCCGCCCGCCGGACCACATCCCCCAGCATCCTTTGGGGCAAGCGACGACGCCTGTGACCAGTGCGCCAGGAGACGCATAAAGCCCCGGCAGGGGCTGAGTCCCCTGTCTTTCTTTTTCTTACGCTCGCAGCTTCACTGAAGGCTCCTGTTCTCCCTGCTCAGCGGCCGGGCTTGGATCCGCCATTTGACACCAGCAACCGACCGGCCGGGCTTGGCTCCGCCGGCCGGACCACATCCCCCAGCATCCTTTGGGGCAAGCGACGACGCCTGTAACCAGCGCGCCAGGAGGCGCATAAAGCACCGGCAGGGGCTGAGTCCCCTGTCTTTCTTTTTCTTACAGTCGCAGCTTCACTGAAGGCTCCTGTTCTCCCTGCTCAGCGGCCGGGCTTGGCTCCGCCATTTGACACCAGCAACCGACCGGCCGGGCTTGGCTCCGCCGGCCGGACCACATCCCCCAGCATCCTTTGGGGCAAGCGACGACGCCTGTAACCAGCGCGCCAGGAGGTGCATAAAGCACCGGCAGGGGCTGAGTCCCCTGTCTTTCTTTTTCTTACGCTCGCAGCTTCACTGAAGGCTCCTGTTCTCCCTGCTCAGCGGCCGGGCTTGGCTCCGCCATTTGACACCAGCAACCGACCGGCCGGGCTTGGCTCCGCCGGCCGGACCACATCCCCCAGCATCCTTTGGGGCAAGCGACGACGCCTGTAACCAGCGCGCCAGGAGGCGCATAAAGCACCGGCAGGGGCTGAGTCCCCTGTCTTTCTTTTTCTTACAGTCGCAGCTTCACTGAAGGCTCCTGTTCTCCCTGCTCAGCGGCCGGGCTTGGCTCTGCCATTTGACACCAGCAACCGACCGGCCGGGCTTGGCTCCGCCGGCCGGACCACATCCCCCAGCATCCTTTGGGGCAAGCGACGACGCCTGTAACCAGCGCGCCAGGAGGCGCATAAAGCACCGGCAGGGGCTGAGTCCCCTGTCTTTCTTTTTCTTATGCTTGCAGCTTCACTGAAGGCTCCTGTTCTCCCTGCTCAGCGGCCGGGCTTGGCTCCGCCATTTGACACCAGCAACCGACCGGCCGGGCTTGGCTCCGCCGGCCGGACCACATCCCCCAGCATCCTTTGGGGCAAGCGACGACGCCTGTAACCAGCGCGCCAGGAGGCGCATAAAGCACCGGCAGGGGCTGAGTCCCCTGTCTTTCTTTTTCTTACGCTCGCAGCGTCACTGAAGGCTCCTGTTCTCCCTGCTCAGCGGCCGGGCTTGGCTCCGCCATTTGACACCAGCAACCGACCGGCCAGGCTTGGCTCCGCCGGCCGGACCAAATCCCCCAGCATCCTTTGGGGCAAGCGACGACACCTGTAACCAGCGCGCCAGGAGGCGCATAAAGCACCGGCAGGGGCTGAGTCCCCTGTCTTTCTTTTTCTTACGCTCGCAGCTTCACTGAAGGCTCCTGTTCTCCCTGCTCAACGGCCGGGCTTGGCTCCGCCATTTGACACCAGCAACCGACCGGCCGGGCTTGGCTCCGCCGGCCGGACCACATCCCCCAACATCCTTTGGGGCAAGCGACGACACCTGTAACCAGCGCGCCAGGAGGCGCATAAAGCACCGGCAGGGGCTGAGTCCCCTGTCTTTCTTTTTCTTACACTCGCAGCTTCACTGAAGGCTCCTGTTCTCCCTGCCCAGCGGCCGGGCTTGGCTCTGCCATTTGACACCAGCAACCGACCGGCCGGGCTTGGCTCCGCCGGCCGGACCACATCCCCCAGCATCCTTTGGGGCAAGTGACGACCCCTGTAACCAGCGCGCCAGGAGGCGCATAAAGCACCAGCAGGGGCTGAGTCCCCTGTCTTTCTTTTTCTTACGCTCGCAGCTTCACTGAAGGCTCCTGTTCTCCCTGCTCAGCGGCCGGGCTTGGCTCCGCCATTTGACACCAGCAACCGACCGGCCGGGCTTGGCTCTGCCGGCCGGACCACATCCCCCAGCATCCTTTGGGGCAAGCGACGACGCCTGTAACCAGCGCGCCAGGAGGCGCATAAAGCACCGGCAGGGGCTGAGTCCCCTGTCTTTCTTTTTCTTACGCTCGCAGCTTCACTGAAGGCTCCTGTTCTCACTGCTCAGCGGCCGGGCTTGGCTCCGCCATTTGACACCAGCAACCGAACGGCCGGGCTTGGCTCCGCCGGCCGGACCACATCCCCCAGCATCCTTTGGGGCAAGCGACGACGCCTGTAACCAGCGCGCCAGGAGGCGCATAAAGCACCGGCAGGGGCTGAGTCCCCTGTCTTTCTTTTTCTTATGCTCGCAGCTTCACTGAAGGCTCCTGTTCTCCCTGCTCAGCGGCCGGGCTTGGCTCCGCCATTTGACACCAGCAACCGACCGGCCGGGCTTGGCTCCGCCGGCCGGACCACATCCCCCAGCATCCTTTGGGGCAAGCGACGACGCTGTAACCAGCGCGCCAGGTGGCGCATAAAGCACCGGCAGGGGCTGAGTCCCCTGTCTTTCTTTTACTCACGCTCGCAGCTTCACTGAAGGCTCCTGTTCTCCCTGCTCAGCGGCCGGGCTTGGCTCTGCCATTTGACACCAGCAACCGACCGGCCGGGCTTGGCTCCGCCGGCCGGACCACATCCCCCAGCATTCTTTGGGGCAAGTGACGACCCCTGTAACCAGCGCGCCAGGAGGCGCATAAAGCACCGGCAGGGGCTGAGTCCCCTGTCTTTCTTTTTCTTACGCTCGCAGCTTCACTGAAGGCTCCTGTTCTCCCTGCTCAGCGGCCGGGCTTGGCTCCGCCATTTGGCACCAGCAACCGACCGGCCGGGCTTGGCTCCGCCGGCCGGACCACATCCCCCAGCATCCTTTGGGGCAAGCGACGACGCTGTAACCAGCGCGCCAGGAGGCGCATAAAGCACCGGCAGGGGCTGAGTCCCCTGTCTTTCTTTTTCTTACGCTTGCAGCTTCACTGAAGGCTCCTGTTCTCCCTGCTCAGCGGCCGGGCTTGGCTCCGCCATTTGACACCAGCAACCGACCGGCCGGGCTTGGCTCCGCCGGCCGGACCACATCCCCCAGCATCCTTTGGGGCAAGCGACGACGCCTGTAACCAGCGCGCCAGGAGGCGCATAAAGCACCGGCAGGGGCTGAGTCCCCTGTCTTTCTTTTACTCACGCTCGCAGCTTCACTGAAGGCTCCTGTTCTCCCTGCTCAGCGGCCGGGCTTGGCTCCGCCATTTGACACCAGCAACCGACCGGCCGGGCTTGGCTCCGCCGGCCGGACCACATCCCCCAGCATCCTTTGGGGCAAGCGACGACGCTGTAACCAGCGCGCCAGGAGGCGCATAAAGCACCGGCAGGGGCTGAGTCCCCTGTCTTTCTTTTTCTTACGCTCGCAGCTTCACTGAAGGCTCCTGTTCTCCCTGCTCAGCGGCCGGGCTTGGCTCCGCCATTTGACACCAGCAACCGACCGGCCGGGCTTGGCTCCGCCCGCCGGACCACATCCCCCAGCATCCTTTGGGGCAAGCGACGACGCCTGTGACCAGTGCGCCAGGAGACGCATAAAGCCCCGGCAGGGGCTGAGTCCCCTGTCTTTCTTTTTCTTACGCTCGCAGCTTCACTGAAGGCTCCTGTTCTCCCTGCTCAGCGGCCGGGCTTGGCTCCGCCATTTGACACCAGCAACCGACCGGCCGGGCTTGGCTCCGCCGGCCGGACCACATCCCCCAGCATCCTTTGGGGCAAGCGACGACGCCTGTAACCAGCGCGCCAGGAGGCGCATAAAGCACCGGCAGGGGCTGAGTCCCCTGTCTTTCTTTTTCTTACGCTCGCAGCTTCACTGAAGGCTCCTTTTCTCCCTGCTCAGCGGCCGGGCTTGGATCCGCCATTTGACACCAGCAACCGACCGGCCGGGCTTGGCTCCGCCGGCCGGACCACATCCCCCAGCATCCTTTGGGGCAAGCGACGACGCCTGTAACCAGCGCGCCAGGAGGCGCATAAAGCACCGGCAGGGGCTGAGTCCCCTGTCTTTCTTTTTCTTACGCTTGCAGCTTGACTGAAGGCTCCTGTTCTCCCTGCTCAGCGGCCGGGCTTGGCTCCGCCATTTGACACCAGCAACCGACCGGCCGGGCTTGGCTCCGCCGGCCGGACCACATCCCCCAGCATCCTTTGGGGCAAGAGACGACGCTGTAACCAGCGCGCCAGGAGGCGCATAAAGCACCGGCAGGGGCTGAGTCCCCTGTCTTTCTTTTTCTTACAGTCGCAGCTTCACTGAAGGCTCCTGTTCTCCTTGCTCAACGGCCGGGCTTGGCTCCGCCATTTGACACCAGCAACCGACCGGCCGGGCTTGGCTCCGCCGGCCGGACCACATCCCCCAGCATTCTTTGGGGCAAGCGACGACGCCTGTAACCAGCGCGCCAGGAGGCGCATAAAGCACCGGCAGGGGCTGAGTCCCCTGTCTTTCTTTTTCTTACGCTCGCAGCTTCACTGAAGGCTCCTGTTCTCCCTGCTCAGCGGCCGGGCTTGGCTCCGCCATTTGACACCAGCAACCGACCGGCCGGGCTTGGCTCCGCCGGCCGGACCACATCCCCCAGCATCCTTTGGGGGCAAGCGACGACGCCTGTAACCAGCGCGCCAGGAGGCGCATAAAGCACCGGCAGGGGCTGAGTCCCCTGTCTTTCTTTTTCTTACAGTCGCAGCTTCACTGAAGGCTCCTGTTCTCCTTGCTCAACGGCCGGGCTTGGCTCCGCCATTTGACACCAGCAACCGACCGGCCGGGCTTGGCTCCGCCGGCCGGACCACATCCCCCAGCATTCTTTGGGGCAAGCGACGACGCCTGTAACCAGCGCGCCAGGAGGCGCATAAAGCACCGGCAGGGGCTGAGTCCCCTGTCTTTCTTTTTCTTACGCTCGCAGCTTCACTGAAGGCTCCTGTTCTCCCTGCTCAGCGGCCGGGCTTGGCTCCGCCATTTGACACCAGCAACCGACCGGCCGGGCTTGGCTCCGCCGGCCGGACCACATCCCCCAGCATCCTTTGGGGGCAAGCGACGACGCCTGTAACCAGCGCGCCAGGAGGCGCATAAAGCACCGGCAGGGGCTGAGTCCCCTGTCTTTCTTTTTCTTACGCTCGCAGCTTCACTGAAGGCTCTTGTTCTCCCTGCTCAGCGGCCGGGCTTGGCTCCGCCATTTGACACCAGCAACCGACCGGCCGGGCTTGGCTCCGCCGGCCGGACCACATCCCCCAGCATCCTTTGGGGCAAGCGACGACGCCTGTAACCAGCGCGCCAGGAGGCGCATAAAGCACCGGCAGGGGCTGAGTCCCCTGTCTTTCTTTTTCTTACGCTCGCAGCTTCACTGAAGGCTCCTGTTCTCCCTGCTCAGCGGCCGGGCTTGGCTCCGCCATTTGACACCAGCAACCGACCGGCCGGGCTTGGCTCCGCCGGCCGGACCACATCCCCCAGCATCCTTTGGGGCAAGCGACGACGCCTGTAACCAGCGCGCCAGGAGGCGCATAAAGCACCGGCAGGGGCTCAGTCCCCTGTCTTTCTTTTTCTTACGCTCGCAGCTTCACTGAAGGCTCCTGTTCTCCCTGCTCAGCGGCCGGGCTTGGATCCGCCATTTGACACCAGCAACCGACTGGCCGGGCTCGGCTCCGCCGGCCGGACCACATCCCCCGGCATCCTTTGGGGCAAGCGACGACGCCTGTAACCAGCGCGCCAGGAGGCGCATAAAGCACCGGCAGGGGCTCAGTCCCCTGTCTTTCTTTTTCTTACGCTCGCAGCTTCACTGAAGGCTCCTGTTCTCCCTGCTCAGCGGCCGGGCTTGGCTCCGCCATTTGACACCAGCAACCGACCGGCCGGGCTTGGCTCCGCCGGTCGGACCACATCCCCCGGCATCCTTTGGGGCAAGCGACGACGCCTGTAACCAGCGCGCCAGGAGGCGCATAAAGCACCGGCAGGGGCTGAGTCCCCTGTCTTTCTTTTTCTTACGCTCGCAGCTTCACTGAAGGCTCCTGTTCTCCCTGCTCAGCGGCCGAGCTTGGCTCCGCCATTTGACACCAGCAACCGACCGGCCGGGCTTGGCTCCGCCGGCCGGACCACATCCCCCAGCATCCTTTGGGGCAAGCGACGACGCCTGTGGCCAGTGCGCCAGGAGACGCATAAAGCCCCGGCAGGGGCTGAGTCCCCTGTCTTTCTTTTACTCACGCTCGCAGCTTCACTGAAGGCTCCTGTTCTCCCTGCTCAGCGGCCGGGCTTGGCTCCGCCATTTGACACCAGCAACCGACCGGCCGGGCTTGGCTCCGCCGGCCGGACCACATCCCCCAGCATCCTTTGGGGCAAGCGACGACGCCTGTAACCAGCGCGCCAGGAGGCGCATAAAGCACTGGCAGGGGCTGAGTCCCCTGTCTTTCTTTTTCTTACGCTCGCAGCTTCACTGAAGGCTCCTGTTCTCCCTGCTCAGCGGCCGGGCTTGGCTCCGCCATTTGACACCAGCAACCGACCGGCCGGGCTTGGCTCCGCCGACCGGACCACATCCCCCAGCATCCTTTGGGGCAAGCAACGACGCCTGTAACCAGCGCGCCAGGAGGCGCATAAAGCACCGGCAGGGGCTGAGTCCCCTGTCTTTCTTTTTCTTACGCTCGCAGCTTCACTGAAGGCTCCTGTTCTCCCTGCTCAGCGGCCGGGCTTGGCTCCGCCATTTGACACCAGCAACCGACCGGCCGGGCTTGGCTCCGCCGGCCGGACCACATCCCCCAGCATCCTTTGGGGCAAGCGACGACGCTTGTAACCAGCGCGCCAGGAGGCGCATAAAGCACCAGCAGGTCCTTTGTCCCGCGAGGACGCGCATGGGACGCGCCAGACGAAGCCCGGACTAAGGGCGGATAGTCTAAGACAGTCTAAGACAGTCCGAGACAGGCAGAGACTGGACTGGGCCAGTTACTCTGCCCGTAACAGTAAGGTGAGACCTTCACATTCCTCGAAGCCAAACCTGGACTTTTGTAGGCACTGACTTTATAAGCATTGTGGTCAAACTGATCTGAGGGCTTGAGGTACCCATTAACAGCATATCTTCACTGAGCTATTGGGAGGGTAATTGCTTATTGGTGTATTATGCCTAGTAAAAAGTTATCCCCCGCAAAAAATACTATGGACTATTTAGTGCAGGTTGTTGCTAAAATCAATAGTGAGAGGAGCTCCTCACTTGGGTTGGGTGTATCTCCTAAGTCTCCTACATTTATCCTTTCGGTACCTGACCCTGTTCAGCGGCCGGGCTTGGCTCCGCCATTTGACACCAGCAACCGACCGGCCGGGCTTGGCTCCGCCGGCCGGACCACATCCCCCAGCATCCTTTGGGGCAAGCGACGACGCCTGTAACCAGCGCGCCAGGAGGCGCATAAAGCACCGGCAGGGGCTGAGTCCCCTGTCTTTCTTTTTCTTACGCTCGCAGCTTCACCTAAGGCTTCTGTTCTCCCTGCTCAGCGGCCGGGCTTGGCTCCGCCATTTGACACCAGCAACCGACCGGCCGGGCTTGGCTCCACCGGCCGGACCACATCCCCCAGCATCCTTTGGGGCAAGCGACGACGCCTGTAACCAGCGCGCCAGGAGGCGCATAAAGCACCGGCAGGGGCTGAGTCCCCTGTCTTTCTTTTTCTTACGCTTGCAGCTTCACTGAAGGCTCCTGTTCTCCCTGCTCAGCGGCCGGGCTTGGCTCCGCCATTTGACACCAGCAACCGACCGGCCGGGCTTGGCTCCGCCGGCCGGACCACATCCCCCAGCATCCTTTGGGGCAAGCGACGATGCCTGTAACCAGCGCGCCAGGAGGCGCATAAAGCACCGGCAGGGGCCGAGTCCCCTGTCTTTCTTTTTCTTACGCTCGCAGCTTCACTGAAGGCTCCTGTTCTCCCTGCTCAGCGGCCGGGCTTGGCTCCGCCATTTGACACCAGCAACCGACCGGCCGGGCTTGGCTCCGCCGGCCGGACCACATCCCCCAGCATCCTTTGGGGCAAGCGACGACACCTGTAACCAGCGCGCCAGGAGGCGCATAAAGCACCAGCAGGTCCTTCGTCCCGCGAGGACGCGCACGGGACGCGCCGGACGAAGCCCGGACTAAGGGCGGATAGTCTAAGACAGTCTAAGACAGTCCGAGACAGGCAGAGACTGGACTGGGCCAGTTACTCTGCCCGTAACAGTAAGGTGAGACCTTCACATTCCTCGAAGCCAAACCTGGACTTTTGTAGGCACTGACTTTATAAGCATTGTGGTCAAACTGATCTGAGGGCTTGAGGTACCCATTAACAGCATATCTTCACTGAGCTATTGGGAGGGTAATTGCTTATTGGTGTATTATGCCTAGTAAAAAGTTATCCCCCGCAAAAAATACTATGGACAACTATTTAGTGCAGGTTGTTGCTAAAATCAATAGTGAGAGGAGCTCCTCACTTGGGTTGGGTGTATCTCCTAAGTCTCCTACATTTATCCTTTCGGTACCTGACCCTGTTCAATCCCCTGACCTGGCTAATAGTAATTGTCCGGTTGTAATACCTGATTTTGACGACATTGCTCCCCTGGATCAGACTAATTGTGCACTTGAGGTTAGTGATAGTGAAAATGAGGCTGAATCACACCCACAAGAGGTAAAAGACCCTACCCCAGTACCTGCGCCACGCACTACCTGAGGAGTAAGAAAGGGTCAGCCAAAGTGTGGAGGGCTTCGTTCAAGTCGTAAGAAGCCTGCCTCCCCACCAAGTAACATCGTGGTGGAGGAAGAAGGGTTACTTGACGAAGTCGGCATGTCTTTAACCAATGAGCAGTTTGGGAAGCTGCTGGCCATGATAGACTCTAAGATCCAGGGAATTGTAAAGCCATTGGTGGGAAAGATAGATAAGCTCACTAACGAGGTTAAACGATTAGGGGGCCTTTTGAGTAAAACTTTGGAGGAAGTAGAAAAATTGCCTGCAGAAATGACAAACAAGATTGAGTCAAAGAATGGAACATCTAGTTCTGAGGGCGATGGAGGAGCATTCCCCCTGTCTAATCATCCTGTGGTTTCACAAGTAGTGTTAGGGGAGGGTGTGCAAGGGGTTGTTGTCCCTCCTGTTGTACTTCCAGCTTCGGAACATGTGAAAGGCTCGGTTGAGCTTATAGTTGAAGCTTTCCCCTTAGTCCTTGTTCTAGCTAACGTACCAAAACTGGCTCCAGGACAGGATGAAACTACCTCATCATTGCTGTCTAAAGCCTTACACTGGCTAACCAATAATATGGTGATAACCCCCTGGGGTAAGCAACAACTGGCAGAGGAACTAGTTATGGCTAGGAGGGTGGAGTGGATAGGTAGCAGCCCAAAAAGATTCAAGGGAGACTGTGTCGTTTTGAATCTTTCAGATCCGGAGGTATTAACCAACATTTTACCCAATCTTTTACCGCCACAGCGAAGGTCCACCGACATCATCCCTCTTACCTTAGACTTTTTCTACTACCGGAAAGGTGGGGGTCCTAATCGGTGTACACTAAGAACAAAATGGAATGTGGTTTCTGCAAAGGGGAGGAGTGCTGCTAAACCCTCTGAGTGGGCATTAAATCTTGAGAACAGGTTCTCAGCCCTCTCCAACTTGAATGATTGTGATTGACTCCCAGGAGGTAAAAGTTTATTACCATCAGCTGTAAAAGAACAGACATCATGCTCCCTGAATGTACACAAAGGTAATGTGGTTGCCCAATTGGATCCTACAAGCACTCTAGCCTAGTCAAGTTCAGTAGTAACAGTAGCGGGAGTGCCCTCTTCTTTGATTACAACTTCTGATGTTCAACTTGATTGTCAAACCGGGATGGGGAATTTAATCTCATGGAACTTGGCTGGGCTATGCTCCAAACTACATTGTGGGGACTGGCTTGGCTTTGTTAATCCATATGATGTATGTACGTTTCAAGAGACTTGGGCATGTGAACCTGTATTTGCGCTAGGATATCTAAATGTTTCAGTGCCAGCTGTTAAGGGTCCGAAAGGGAGACCGATGGGGGGTCTTACAATTTGAGTTCGTCAGACCCTCAAACTTACCATAAAAAACATAGAGACTAGCCATAATGACATCCAGTTGATTAGGGTAACCAGTGATGCAACAGGGCCACTAGATATATATAACATATATGCTAGGAGCGGTAAGGGTGGTAGATCTGATGTTCTAATCGCATTGGGTTATCTTCTTGATAAATTCTCCCCTGATAATAATGTGGTGCTAGCAGGCGATTTTAATCAGACTTTTGAGCCCCTGGTCTTGTGCGAGGTCTCCATTGGAGCAGAAGAGGACTCCCATTGGGGTATTCCTGCGTTAGATCTGAAGCCAGTTACTCGTTGGACCGAGGACATCATAGATCTGAATGCGATGTGCTTAGAAAAAGATCTGAGAGCTTTGAACGGACGTACAGTTTTGGATAGAAAAGGCTCCATGACCTTTGCTAATGGAAGACACAAAAGTAGGATAGATTATGTCATTTGCAGCTTATCGCTGTGGTCATCTGTCCGGGATATGGAGGTCGTCATGAGACCCGAGAGCGATCACAATCCTTTATGTGTGGAGCACAAATGGTGGCCCGTTGGGACAAATCCTAATTGTTTAAATGCTCCTGTTCCGCCTTTGCTCATCCCAGAAAATAACATGCGTAGGCTTAAATGGGCTAGTGTTGTGACCAACCAACAGGCTATAGATAATATCAATTATGAAACCGATAAAGCTATAGCTGCTTTGGAAACAACCAGTGTTTCCCCCTCTGGCCTGAAGGAAGTGGTTAATATTCGTGATACCCTGTTCGCCAAGAATAAAAAACATTTCCTGAAACCCGTTAGGCGAAATGGGGCCAGAGCTAGTAAAGATGCAAAATGGTATAATGCCGAATGTAGGGCTGCACGACTGGCTCTGGGTCATGCAATCAAAAAGAGGGTGGCCGAAAACACCCGCCTAGCCAGAAAGAATGATAAAGCCAGCATAGTGAAAGCTAAAAGAGCCTGGGATGAGCTGCACTGGTGTAAATTGAAAAAAGCAAGTGACAGAAAGGATTCAAGAGCGTTTAGGAATATTGTTAAATGGGGTAGTGAGAGGGTAGAAGAATCTCCTAGTAATAATGTACCTCAGGAAGCTTGGGTAGAATTTTTTAGCTCGCAGTATGCTCTTAATACACAGATTACAGGTGAGGACAGTATCACTATGTCTTTTTCTCACGGTAATCTTTTTAATGATAAAGAGATTTTGATTGCTATAAATGCTGTGAATAGAGGACGCGCTCCTGGATCAGACGGCGTTCCCGCAGATATTTTTTTAAACGATAAAGTGCGGTGGTGTAAATATATTCATTTACTTATCAATTTCATTGCCAAGGGCGCTGAGGTCCCGGCCTCTTGGAGAGGAGCTGTGATTATCCCTGTTTTTAAAAAGGGTGACCGTGCACAGCCGGGTAATTATAGGCCAATAAGCCTTATCGACACTGTACAAAAAATAGTCGGTCGAGTGGTTGTAAACAGGCTCTTAGATTGGGCAGAGGACAATAATATTCTATCACCGTAGCAAGCAGGATTTCGAAGGGCAACTAGCACGGTGGATCAAGTGTTCCGGTTCCAATTGCTTCAGTGGAAGACTGTGGTGCTGGGAGGAGGCAGCCTATATGCGGCATTTGTCGATTTGAGGGCTGCCTTCGACCTGGTGCCACGGGCAAAATTGTGGCAAGTTTTACAGAGTTTGGGGGTTCCTGAGGAACTATTGACCTTGGTAATGCGATTACACGAGCTCACTTTTGCTAAAATACAGTGGGGTGGCCACGACATGGTCACAGATGAATTTCCAGTTGAAAGGGGGGTACGACAAGGGTGTTCAATGGCCCCAACCTTGTTCACCCTGTACATAAATGGTGTTGTCCCTTGTATGGTAATAGCCCCTGTAGATGCCCCATCTCTCTCAGGGTTAAAAGTCCCTATACTAATGTTTGCGGACGATACGCTTATTATGTCAAAAACGCCTAGTGGCTTGCAGCGTGCTCTGTGCATTTTTGAGAATTTCTGTGGGGAGCATGGGTTAGAGGTGAACGCCAATAAAACTAAACTCATGGCTTTTAAACCACACCGTAGCTGTAAGTCTAATATTGTCATGAGTGGGCGGCCTCTTGAGGTGGTAAACTCATTCACATACCTAGGAATTCTCATTGCAAATAACAATAGATGGAGCCAGCAAATTAATATTGCCACTCTGCGACATAAGCAATTGTCGGGTGCCATTAATATATAACATAGGAAGTCTTTGGCCAAACCTGTCAAGCCAGCTTTGCTGGTTTATGAAGCAAAGGCTATAGGGTCCGCACTTTATGGTGCGGAGATGTGGGGCTTTGAATATTTGAACTCTTTGCAAGGGTCGGAGAATACATTCTTAAGATTACTCACAGGCACCCCGAAAAGTACTCCCCTCCTGCCCTTAAGATATGAGCTTGGTAGGAAGCAAATCAAGGATCTAGCCAGACTACGACCAATCTTATATTGGCGAAGACTTTGGACTACTCCCGAGCTTGCGCATTATGCCGAAGGTTTTATTGATGTCATAAAGGCGGACTGTTTCCATAGAATTAGTTGGCTCAATTCACTGACAGCAACACTGTTCGAGCTTGGGTTAAGTTCTATATGGCTTGATCCAACAGGTGCATCATTCCCTACCAAGACTGCCTTAAAAAATATATTTTGGGAACATGTTGCTAATAAGAGTTTGAGTAATCCGAGTAATGGGTCTATGTCCGCGGGATTCCTTGAGGTAAAACTGTACCCGGTTTTGGAGTCGTACTGGGATATCATCTCAAAGCCGGGTGACAGGAAGCTCCTATTCCAACTGAGAGCTGGAGCCCTCCCTATAAAATCATTGACAGCCAAATGGGGCTCAGGGGGGTGTGATATCTGCCCAGCCTGTGGAACGGGGAAGGAAACTCTTGGACATTTTTTGTTATCTTGTAAAGCATATTGTGTCCCAAGGGGCGCTTGGCTAGCACCTATGTGTAGGAACCTTGGTACCACCTGCAGTTCTGTTGCTCTCCGCATTATATGTACAAGCCCACTAACATGGATATTAATAGCGACAGCTAAATATATTGGCTGGGCATGGGCGATCCGGCAGAGACTGCTAGTCAATTAACTATTCTCTGGGAGATCAGTCAGAGACTGCTGGTAAATTAACTATTCTCTGTCTGTAAAATCTGTTTTTGTAAAATCTGTTTTTATGAACTATCCTTTAGTTTTCAGACTAATTATGAACTTGACAGCTATTCAGAGACTGCTAGTTATTTGACTATTCTCTGTATGTAAAATGTGTTCCTATGAGGTTCCGTGACGGTTCCGTGACGATTTGAACCCGTGTTTTCAAGTTTGTCGGAAATACACAATATTGGTATCAGTGAACCGCAAATGATCCATTTAGCATACCCTGGTGTTTTCGCTACGCTACAAGCAAGAGCACTCTTTTTATTAACACATTTCTGATCTACCCACGGCATCCATCTTAGATCATGGCAGCCATTTTGTGTTTCTTGCCCTCACATACGCAATAACCTCTGATCACTTCATTTCGATTAAGGACACGTAGCCTTAGCCGGAGATTCACCTCTTTCATGACACGTGCACCTTAAACCAGATCACGCTGTAGCTGCATGACTCGACAAAGGCTGCCTCCTCTGCCCGAGGCCAGTCTTGCTAAACTGGTCTCTGTGTCCATTGTCCTGATCATGATTAGGCGGCCGAAGCCGGTAGCCTTGCCCATTTACAACCCACAAGCATCTCTTATCCCGCTTTTCTATCTTCCACACCTGGCTCCGTTCCTTTCTTTCTGAATCTTTATTAGGGGGAGGTAACGAAATTTACGATGAGGTGGTCCGGCTCTTGAATGCAATATTGACAAGGGATTGTGATGAACTAGTGGGAACCCCTCTTCGTAGATGTTTCGTATCAGATTTTATCTACGATTCCTGTGTACGCCAAATATTTATTGTTTATGACACAAAGGTTTTGGGAATGTACCAACATGTGAAGAATTCGCCTGAAGGCCAAAAACTAGTATATAAGGAGCAACCCACTTTGTACAATTTGAACAGGCTCCTAGATTCTGCCCGTGTGTAGTATCTGTGACTTCTGTGTCCCTGCAGTAATAAACCTTTGGTCTTTGACGCCACCATCGAGAAGCCCGTGTTTCTGTTCATTTGTGCACCAAGGCAGGTGGAACTCCGGGGTCTTTGGGTGTTGTTCCCTGACACCTCTGGACGGAACCAAAAAGTCCAGAACTCTAATTGGCGCCCAACGTGGTGCGACGTCATTCGGTACCGGTCCAAAAGCCTGAAGAGTTCGAGAAGCTTCGTGTGAAGATTCCCGAGGGAGGCGCCCCACTTCATCGATCCCGGCATATCGCAAAAGTGGCCCGAAGTTCTCTTCCACGAGGGTTCCCGTTCAAGACGGCTGCAGTGGGCCGTTGCCTTGACCGTCGCCCTGTCTTGGACCCGAGGTGCAGTCCTTAGTACGGCGAAACGTGACGGGTTTCTCCTTGGTGACGTCTTCAGTGACTCAGTTAAGTATTTAGTGATAGCTAGCTGGTTACTTTGTGAGGATTGTTAAAATCCTTGATTGGTTTGGTTTGGTTTGGTTCTTAGTAGGATTATCACCGGTTGTTCTGGTTACGATAATCTATTTGGTTTAGTTTGGGTATCGATACAACAGTTCGTTTTGGTAGGCCTAAATTCTTGGTTTAAGTGCACATATCTGTTTTGTGTTCCGGACTGAAAAATGGTAAGTCGGAAAATGTTGTCTTGCTTTGGTTGCAACCGTGACTCACGATTGGAGGACTCCTGTCTGGTTCCTCCGATTGGGACTCCCCTATATGATTTATATTGTAAATTTGGTGTGGGTCCTATATCTTATAATGAGGTATGGGTCCGTTACACTGCGAAGGATGGTGTCCTTAGTTGGCCACTGCATGGTAGTTTTGAACCCGAGATTCTCGACAACTTAGAAGCGAAATTGTTTAGGAAGAAAGCCCGGCCGGCAATGTTTGATTCTTTCCGTTACTGGCGAAAAGAATCCAAACAGAGAGAAATGAAAAGGTTGAAGAAAGAACAAAAAGAACAAGAAGAGTTGACTCTAGAGCAAGCGGCTAAACAGTTGCAGGCTAACGAGTGTGAGAAAGCCATAGATGTGGCCATTAGAGAGCATAATTTAGCGATTGACAAGTGCTATCCTGCCTTGCCATCAAAAATGGCTAAGATACTGGAGGATTCCGAAAACGATCCTCTGTTGTCTTATCTGTTACGGTCACCTCCACCGTATGCACAAGGTGCTACGGCTCCACTTGTCCCGAATGTTCAATTGCCGGTTGCTGGACAACCTGGTGTTCTTGCTCCTGTCCCTCCGGATCAAGTTCCCGTACCTCCTGTGATCAATGTGAATGTTCCTACAGCTCCTCCTCTTCCTGAACTGCCAACTTCTATACCTATATCTGTGTCACTTGCACCTACTGTTCCACAAACTATTTTTCTCGATACTCCTACTGTTCCATTATCTATTCCTACCTCTACTGCGTTCTCTACGTCTGCGAGTGTGTTAACTCCACTTTCTGTTCGTCGAAGAATCACTGATTCTGTTACTAATATGCTGTCTCCTTTATATAAAACTTTAATTAAGACTCCTACTCCTGACTCTGTTCAGAGACGTAGTCAGCTTCCAAGTACTGAGGAACGGGGAATTTTAGATTCCACGGCTCTCAGATGGATTTCGAAGAGTAGAAGATATAGTACGAGAGATGTGCTAGATACATTTATGCAGTGGAAGGAACCAACGCAACGGTATGTCTTTGATGAGATGTGCTCGTTGTTACGTGAAGAAATAGAGGAAGATGATGTTGAATCAGATTTGGAAGATTTAATTAAAGTTCAGAAAGAGTTTGCTGCAGGAATGATAGTGGGTGATAATATAAAAGAAGCGATGGAACTTATTTTAAGTTTTAGGAATGATCCATCTCTTCGTTCGCCGAGAGATTTAGAAAGAGGAAAAACGAAGCTAAGTCGCCAATATCCTATGAGGGAGGTTCCTCCAATTTGGCGCGAAGCAGTGGCAGCTGATAATAATGCTGGTATTGCAGCTGTTCCAGCACAGTTCCAAAGAGTGTGGATACACATTCCATGGAAGCGAGCTGAAGTGCTAGCGGTGAAACAGGCCTTGCCAGATCCACGTAAGAATCCTGCTGGATATTACAAGGAATTAACACAGACAGTT
Source organism: Lissotriton vulgaris (assembly GCF_964263255.1). Lineage (NCBI taxonomy): Eukaryota > Metazoa > Chordata > Amphibia > Caudata > Salamandridae > Lissotriton > Lissotriton vulgaris. Next base: position 5,141,578 of record NC_141685.1, read on the forward strand.
GAGGCCTGTATAATGAACTTAGCGGACATTGATATGTTATTTGGCAATGTAGTTCCACAACCAATTTGGGCTAAAATTCGTAGAGAGGATCATCAAGCTGCCTTAGGTGGTGATTGGGCAGCTATCACTGCAGCAGATGGTCAGCAAATAGGTGGTGCAAAACCCGAACCCCTAATTGCTAATCTTCCAGGTAGAATAATTGATCTAATGAAGACTCTAATGCCAGCATTACGTGTTAATTGGGACAAGTTGTCAGCATGCAGGCAGAAGAAAGACGAAAGTGTCTCCGACTTCTTCACGAGGTTTGAAGAAACTTTTGTAGATCATAGTGGTCAGGACATGAGCACAGAAGGAGGACAAAGACTGTTTGTCGATAAATTTGTGCATAATTTGTTACCTGAATTATGCAATAAACTAAAAGACTCAGAAAGTGCGTGGGCTGTATCCACAACTGCGCAAATACTTGCGACTGCACAGTACTACGAAAATAGGGATAAAGAAGAAAAGGAGAAATCAGAGAAGAAAACGAAAGATTTAAAAACTAAAGTTCTCTTGCAGCAGGCGTATCCGCCTCGCACGAATCAATCTAATACGCAGCAAGGTTCGTACCAAAGGACAGATTATAGTACATCAAGGCCTCAATATCAATGGAATCAGTGCGCGTATTGTAAGAAAGAGGGTCACTATAAAAATGAATGTCCGATCTTAGCGCAAAATAATGCAGCAGCAGCTCAGAGAGGTCGTGGTGGTTTTGTGCAGAATTCTAGAGGTCGAGGACGAGGTGCTATGCCTCCACAAACGAATGATCGTCCCTCCAATCACTTTGATCAACGAAATGGACAATCTACTCAGCAAAATAGATCTCAACAATATCTTGTTGAGGACTATTGTGAAATAGATAAGGGTTTTCAGCAAAATGGGTACTAGGACAGCCATGGACAAAGAGAGGGAGTAGTATCAGTTCCAGTGGATCAGAGTGGGCCTTATGTCGCAGTAGCAACATCAGGTGTAGTCGAACCGTTTCTGTTGGATACTGGTGCCGCAAAAAGTTCTATCATTCATGCGAAACTCCCTGGCGCACCTTTGTCCGGCTCAACAAATGTTTCCGTAGGTTTTTCAGGCGCCCCTGTTTACAACCCGATATCTGGTCCTTTGTCTATTTCTGTTGGACCGTGCCAATTAAAAGCACCCCTGATTTTAACGACAGGTTGTAATGAAAATCTGCTTGGTTTAGATTTGTTAAAACGACTATATGCGACATTGTACTGTTCTCCGGAAGGAGTACAACTCACGTTGGGTAAAAATATCACCTCTCCGATGTACTTGTCAATGGACGCACTCCCGCCAGAGCTACGCTCACTCCCTGCTTCTCTTTGGGCGACTGGTCCTAATGATGTAGGTCTCTTAGAAATTCCACCGTATGTGGTAACCTTGAAAGCAAATGTAAAATTTCCAAGAATTCCCCAATATAAAATATCTAGTGAAGGAGAACGTGCACTTTTATTGATTGTGCAAGATTTGATTAAGAAAGATGTGATTGAAGAAACTAGAGGAAATGTCTGTAACAGCCCTGTACTACCGATTTTGAAACGAACTGATCCTACAAAACCTCCAGTGTACAGGTTTGTCATAGACCTTAGAGAAGTTAATAAAATTGTGGTTCCGCAGTTTCCTGTGGTTCCGGACATTACTGCCTTGCTAACATTGATTCCTGCTACAGCCACATGGTTCTCAGTTATCGACTTAAAGAATGCCTTTTTCAGCATTCCGATAGCCGAAGAAAGTAGAGATATTTTCGGCTTCTGTTTAGGAGGTCGAAGTTTCAGATTTAAACGAGCTCCACAAGGCTATTGTGAAAGTCCATCTATTTATAGTCAAGCATTAAAAAGCCAGTTAGATTCTTTTGTCCTTCCTCCAGGTTCTGCCCTAGTACAGTACGTAGACGATCTTCTAGTGGCTGCCGATGACAAGGAAACTTGCAAAGCAGCTACAATTTCCTTATTGCATCATTTGTCTAAACTAAATCACAAGGTGTCTCCTTCCAAAATGCAATATTGTTGCAAAGAAGTGACCTACCTAGGTCATCTCTTGTCAAAGGAGGGAAGGAAGTTGACCCCAGAAAGAATAAAAGCAATTACACAGATGAGTGTTCCACGCACACAGAGAGAAGTACGTGCCTTTCTAGGTATTACCTCTTACTGTAGGCAGTGGATCCCAAATTTTTCTCTTTTAGCGAAACCATTGGTAGCCTTGACTGGGAAAAATGTTCCGAGTCCGGTGCCATGGTCTGATGAATGTCAAGAGAGTTTTACTGAATTACGAAAAGCATTGTGTTCAGCTCCTGTATTGGGTACACCTGATTACAGTAAGCCATTCACGCTCTACGTTCACGAGAGAGACGGTTGCGCGTTGAGTGTTCTGACACAGAAGTTTGGTGATAAACAACGCCCTTGTGCGTATTTCTCATCAACATTAGATCCGGTAGCCAGAGCGTTGCCTAGTTGTTTGAGAGCTACAGCGGCAGCTGCGGCTTCCATTCGACAATCTGCTGGTTTGGTGATGAACAACATGCTAGTGGTCATGGTTCCTCATGCAGTGGATACACTCATGAACCGAACGAAGACACAACACCTTACCAGTGCGAGACTATCTGGTTACGAGCTGACATTACTAGCGAGTCATATTCAGATCAAAAGATGTAATGTATTGAATCCAGCAACACTGTTGCCGACTGATCAAGAGTCGAGTGATTCCGAGCCACATGATTGCTGTTTTAAAACGGAGGAAGAGACAAAAGGACGTATCGACTTGAAGGACACTCCGTTATCCGATCCGGATGGTACGCTGTATGTGGACGGGTCATGTTTTAAATTGGAGAATGGTGATGTGACTGCTGCTTATGCAGTAACTACTTTGAAGACGATTGTGGAGACTGCAAGAGTGAGTCAGAATTCTGCTCAAGCTGCAGAATTAATAGCTCTAACGAGAGCGTGTGTTTTAGCTGAGGGAAAGAGAGTGAATGTGTTTACAGACAGTCAGTACGCATTTGGCGTGGCCCATAGTTTTGGCCGGTTGTGGAGAGAAAGAGGTTTCATTACGTCCCATGGGACCAAGATCCAACATGGTCAGCTAGTTAACGACTTGTTGGAATCTCTAACCTTACCGACTGAAGTTGCGATTGTAAAGTGCAGTGCTCATAAAGCAATCACGGATGATGTTGGTCGTGGGAATGCTTTTGCTGATGAAATTGCTAAACAGACAGCTAGAGACACGATGAGCAGAATGTATGTTGCTACGTCTGCAAGATGGATTGCTGAGTCTGGAATGTGCGAGGATACTATGGAAAGTGTGAAAGAGATTCAGAAAGAAGCAACTGAGGAAGAGAAACGTGTATGGAGAGAAAGTACGGGCAAGTTGGACTCGAATGGATGTTGGATTGATTTGACAGAACAGCAGCGTTGGATGTTGCCTGATGCGTATGTGCTTGCAGTAGTGACGATGGCGCATGGAGTAGCGCATATAAGTTCTAAAGGAATCTGTAAGATGTTGGCTCCGGTCTGGAAAAATGAGGGAATCAGTAAATGTGCAGAGAGAGTGGTGAAAAATTGCATGGTGTGCTTGATGCATAATCCTGGCAAGGGAACTCCAACTCCAGCTGGTCATTTCGCTCCTCCTTCCTGCCCTTTTGAAGTGATTCAGTTAGACTTTATTCACATGGACCGCTGTAATAATTTAAAATATGTCCTAGTGGTGGTTTGTGCTTTTTCCAGGTGGATAGAAGCATACCCACTAAAGGACAACACTGCCCTATCAACTGCCAAAATTCTTCTCAAAGAATATTTCCCTAGATACGGAATGCCACGGATTGTATGGTCAGATAACGGAAGTGAGTTTATAGGGAAAGTTATGCAGAGTGTGTGTGCAGGCCTAGGGCTGAAACAGAAATTCCACAGTGCGAACCATCCCCAGTCTGCTGGTTTAGTGGAGGGTTACAATGGCACCCTCAAGCTGAAAATAGCTAAAATACTAGCATCCACAGGTTTAGCCTGGCCAGACGCACTTCCTTTGGCCTTTTTATCAACGAGAGCAACTGTACATTCTAGAGTAGGGCTTAGCCCTTATGAAATTGTTTTTGGCCGTCCGGCAAATATCTGGGGTGTGCCGAGGCCTAAAAAGTTTTGTTCCATAGAATATCCTATGTTGATAGACTACCTTTACGACTTGACTGCTAAATTGAGTCTTATTCATCAACAGGTTTTCGATGCTTTGCCAAAACCTCCAGAGAGTCCAGGGCATCAGCTGAAACCGGGAGACCTCGTCGTCATCAAAAACTTTGCGAGGACAAAGAACCTTCAGCCGAGATTTGTCGGCCCCTTTCAAATCTTGCTCGCAACGAGAACAGCAGTCCGTGTGGCCGGACGCAAGCACTGGGTACACGCATCACATGTAAAGCGTGTACCCCTGCCACTTCCTTACGACGACTGGGTGAAGAAGGGAATTGGTTCCTCCGAATTCGAAAGTGTAGTGTAGTTCCTAGTTTCCCACTAGGCCCTGCGCATTGGAATAACATAAACAGTAGTATCGACGTGGAACTGCTTATATTCCAGGCCTCCACTGACTATGCTAAACTTAATTGGGTTGTGTTACCAACTAGCTCAGAGGTCACTGGAAACTTTCTTCTCTGCATAGGAAGTGATCAGCTTCCTTGGCACAGACAAGAAGGGATTCAGCTTTCCAACAACCGTGCAACATGACAACTTTGCTCCTCAGATCAAGAGTCGATCTCTAGGGTCGTGTGAAACAATAGACATAGATTTCACTCAGTCAGTCTAGTGCAGTTTACTTTCACAGTATGTAGAGAATAGAGAGACGGGCGTGTATCAATAAAGGTTAACATTTATTGAACAGTCTTTCTTCTCATACAAGAGAAATGTATTGCCACAATTGCAATAACTGTTATTATGAAAAGTACGTACAGTAAGATAAGTATTGCGAAATAGAACTGTAAAAGCATTGATATGGTTTCTTAGCCATACAATGGTTTAGAAGTAATAAAACATATATACAGTCATATATACATTAGGCTAACATACTCAACTGGTGCTTCTAACTACGCCTACCCCAGTGTGCCTGACCTAAGCCTAACACGTGAGAAGGGGGAGTAAGTAAGTAGCTTAAGTTAAGTTGGTTTTGCCAAGGTTTGTTTCAAGAATTCTCGTCTAAGGGTTTAGTCAACACCATACCTCTGAATAGAATGATGGAGGATTGGTATCTCCTTCAGGGGTCTCTCTCGATATCCCAGTCACCTGCGAGGGTAAACCGGAAGCGCCGGGACTGGATTTCTCTGCACGAGAAAGGCAGCGGCTTCTCTCAGCGCGTCTGGAGGAAGGAGGGGTGACAGCGTCCGCGGGCAGCTGGGCTGGATGTCTTCGCAGAGAACGGCTGCACGGCTCCTCAAGCGTACTGCACCATAGGTCGCGCTGTAGCGGCGATAATGGTAATCAGTAGCTTCACCACCACAGGATAGCAGGCTGCAGCGACAGGCAACGCTCAACAGCAGTTAGCTTCGCTCTCACAGCTCACAGCTTCGTATTGCTTAAGGCAACGTTGGTAATATTTATACCTGACAGGTGCCGGGTTTGACGCAAGTTTGCTGGACATAAGACGTCAATTAAAGATGTCACTAGGAAGTGGCAGCTATCAGTTGCTCATTAGAGTTCCATTACTAATCAAAACATAGCAAGCGGGGATTTCCAGGTTTGCTAAGTTTTTATCTTGTTGAAGAACTCGGAGTGTTATCTAGGAATATCAGATAGTGACTGCTGCTCTGTCATTGCACTAATTGGTCGCAAAGGAAGTAGCAGAGAGTCATGCTGGAATGTGGCTCTGTTCGTGTGAGGCCAGAGATGACTTTTCAGAAAATCGTACTTGAACGGTTATGCCAATATAGGGAATAAATGGATTTATAGCCGAATAGGGGCATAAGGTCACAGTATCGATCAGGAACCTAGATAAGCACGCAACACCCACTCCACGTATACATGTCCATCAAAATTACTAAAACTAAGCAATTAGATGTATGTGTAACATTGCCCACCCCAAAATACATAAATGCATTCGAAATAGGCGTACTTGTAATACATGGAATTTAGATACTGTACGTTTTTTAAAGCATAGTAATCATTCAAAAGGTATTGCATATGAAATCAATGAACGATTATGCAAAAAGAATTACACATGAAGTATCTCTGACAGAAGAAATGCAAGATAAATCATCACATAAAAATGCATTGTAATAACATGTGTGCTAGAGGCTGGTGTTATGTTGTTATGTCTCTAGATGTGCTTAGAAATAGAAGTGTGAAGCTTCTGTTCTCTAAGAATAGTTTTTACGTTAAGCAAAGAATTGTTCGTGCCAAAAAAGGGTCAATATTAGAAAAAAATTGTCCAATTCAAAGAAAAATAGATTTCCAAAGCACTTGGCAGTTTTTGTTGATCAAAACTGAAGGCCGAATTCAGAGTTCATGGGAACGCTGTGTGTCGGAAAGCTTCTCAAAAGTTATTGTTTCTCTATGGGTGAGAACATCGTATCAGACAGGCTCGCAAAGAATTGGTCTACAAAATCAGGTGATAGTTCAACCAAATTAGATAGCGCTGTAACTTGGCAGGTGTGAGAATGATTGCTGTCATCGAAGGCAGGATCAGCAATGCTCACAGAACGTTGTACCTGGATGATGTTGCTTTTGTCACTCGCTCCACTGTTACCACTTGGCTGTAGTACAGGAGTCTCCACGAATGCCGTCATCAGGATTGGTAGCCGCTGGGGACAACACAATGCGTGAGCCGTTATTGGACTGAGCAAAGTATCGACGTCCATTGGTACTGCTGATGGAAGTGAAAGACAGATGTCCAACACGCATTCATCGCCGCAAAGCATACACCGTAGCACAGGTAAAATGCAATTTTGCCATATTGGTCTGAATGAAAGGAACCAGGTCATGTTTAGATCTCTCAGCCTGGCCAATCCGAGGACGTTAGTTATCCTGTCCCTGTAGCGCATTGCTAGGATTGTTTCTTCCATTCCCATGGGAGCTATGTCTGAGCCGAGGCTTGCCATAACGTAGCAGAAGGGTCAAAAATAGAATCCCTGCGATGAGTCCAAAAAATAGTGGAATACCACCAAAGATGGAGTGCACAAATTTAGGAAAGATTCCTAAAATTGCCTGGAAGGGTGTTAGCAGTCCCGTAAAGACTGTCTTAAATATGCCTGGGATGCTTGTTGCACTAGACATGTTAAGGAGTTGGCTAAACATTTCTACGAAATGCACGGGGCAATTTGTTGATAAAAGGTCATGGACCTCAGTAGCCGTCCTTGCGACTAGAAGATCATACGTCTCTTTAGATGACGTTATAGGCACTGTTGTCTGTAAAAGCACAGATTTCATTTTGCTTAATGTATCAATTCGTATAGAATAGAGATTCAGACGAGGCCAGAGGGGAGTCACTATGTCTGGAGGCCCGCTCGGAAACAATGCTTGCATACAACATTTGACCATGGACGTTACTTGTACTAGATAACTTATTCCGGGCGCGAGGCCACAGCACCTGTGATCCGTTCTAAGAATGTAACTCCCGTTTGCGAGTTGCATAAAGAAGGGCTCTATCTGAGTTGCAGGTGTGACTAGCTGGTGGCATGAGAGGTTGTTTGAATTTCCATCACATGCTCCGTGTAAATTAATACCCTGACACAAAAGTATACCGCTTAGTGAGTGTTTACAGTTGTCACCACTAAGAAATATATTTTTGTCACTGTCACTATAGCAAGAATGAGTGTATGGTAATTTCCATTCGGATTTTACATATCCCTTACCCAGTTGTTCATATTGGCCAGCAGGTATGTACTCAAGGCATTTATGAAATCGGAAAGTTGTAATCGGAATTGTGATAATTCCGTGTATTATCCATTCAATGACAGGACTCTCTGACATTGTCAATGGTAATCTCTCAAGTTTCTCGATGCTCAAGATTGTATAGTCTGCTCCTTTCTGTGCCAAACTGATCTGTTTATCAGTAAGGTTAAAAATGGAAAATAATGACGTTGTGTTGATTAAACGCCAAGGCACATAGCCTGAACGAAGATTTTGCAGCGTCCAGCCTAATTCTATAATAGAGCGTAATTGAGACTGGCCATGTTGTAACATTAGCAAATCTCTGTCTATCACATCAAAGGCAGAGGATACAATATTGTCCAAAGAATATATTCTGGAAGACAGAGTCATTAACCCATTGTCTACCACAGAAAGTGATTTTTCCAAATTAATACGATCAATTTCTCGTATCTTTTCAGCAGTTTCAATTTGCTTTACTTTCCAAGCCTCGTTGTAAGCAGCATAGATGCTGGTCGCTATGAAACGCTTTTGACGCTGTTTGCGTGGTCCAAGAATGAAATCGCGCAAATCAGCACCATCTTTTAACAAAGACAAGTGTTGCTTAATTTCAGCCAGTGTGGATGAAGTTAGCCATTCTAGGCAGAGTTTACCTACACTGTATGTGGTTATAATTCCTGGATGTTGTCTCTGGGAATATCTAGGGTCTAATCTGGTCATTTTTAAACCCTGTGTTTTGTTCAGGAATCTATCTTGACAGCTATTTGTGTCTGTAGGCCAGATTAACCACTTTTTCCAATCCGGATGTGTTCTGTTGAAATGTAAAATGTGTGACACGTCTAACTCATTATCTGCAGTTGTATTCTCAGCTATTGGCTTTGGTATAGACGGTGTTTTCATTTCTTTGTTCTTAGCTAGGCCAAGACAAGATGTTTGGTGTACAGTGTCATTTAAAAATAACATTTGTTCTGGTATCATGCAGGTTCTAAACAGTGCTTCTATGCCTTGCACCTGCCAATCTTTTGTACCCCAAATTGATTTTGTTTCAATATTATTTTTCCAATAATCAAAACCAAATGTCATCATTTTGTCATAAAATGCTTCTGAATATATCAATTTAGAATTTGTCAGCATTGTTTTCATGCCTGTTTTATCTAACAGTTTATAATAAAACGTTTCTGCATCACTGGTGTTAAACCCTGAAAAATATTTGAATTTTTCAAAAAATGCTTTAGAACTGCTTTTAGGCGGTGTAGAACAATGTTCCCATTGATTATACATAAAAACATTTCTAGGCTGTGCAGATTTATGCAAGTAATGATCCCCATAGTGGGTGTAACAGAATAACTGCTCATAACTAGATGAACCTTGTAAATAATCATGATCTGTGAATCTAGCTGACATTACTAAATCAGACATCATGTCATTAATACTGTTAAAGTCCCAATCATCAGAGAATGTACTAGGTGTAACAAAGTCACTTAAGGAAACCTTTAGTTGATGAGGATACTTCAGGATTTCAACCGGACCATAGATCTCATAGTCTGTTTTCTCCCATACTACCCCACCAGGTATTGGAATTGCTGTGACATTTACTGTTGACAGTTCTCTTTTCTTCACGTGGGATGATCTGTGTGGTTTCAGGACTAGGTTGATGTTCTGACTTGCTGTGTCCATTGTAATATATTTTCCTTCAATGAATTTTCCCAAACACAGTACCATGATGAGCCAAAGCAGGAGGAAAAATACACCTAGACCGAACCAGAACTCTAGCCAAGGGGAAATTAGGTAGATTTCCTTCAGTTGATGAAAGAGTTCCGTTGCTTTTTCTTTAAAAGACTTTTTTGTTTCTGGCATCACTTCGGGCTCATTTTCATCTTCAGAGAAGTTGTCGAAGTTGATGAAATAACCAGAGGCAGTTCTGTCAATTGATGGGATTGTTCTTTCAATCTGTCTCTCGGTAGCACTTTCTGATGCCACATTATTGTAGACTGGTGTTGTTTCTTGACGAACTGTTTCAATCTGTGTTTCAAGAGGCACGAGTTCCATGGCATTATTGCATAGTCCTTCATTGTGCACTGCAGGCTGATCGAATGTGATTAGTCTTTCAGTTTGAACCTCTTGGATTGTTGCAAGTTTGGGTATTCTGTTGTTTCTTGGGAGTCCACTGGGCCTACTGTTGATTATAGGCCACATGCTTGTGGTTTTACCAGGTCGATGGACACGACTCTGTTCTCCTTTTTACCAGCAAGGGGCGGTAGCACAACTGATCTTGTTCCGGTGACTGCTAAGACAGGTACTGCTTTTCTGTAAGAAGGCCCAAATTCCTTCTTAACCGCGATCTTTTCTCTGACTAGATCCCCAATCTTTGGAATCCAGACAGGCCTTGCTGGGGCTGTTGCGGGTGGTGCCTCGTCAGTGGTATTTGGCTGTTGCTTTAACTTTATGTTGCTTAATGATTTTCTTGTTTCATTCAGTTCCTGTAAAACAGCCAAACGGTCTTTTACTTCAAACTGCTTTGTTTCTTCTTGTACCACTGACATCTGACTATCGAGGTCCTGAACGTTCATTCTAATTCCGAACAATAGTTCGTATGGGCTGAAACCTTTTAGAGAATTTCTTGGCATGTTGTTAAGACTAGTCTGGACACTTATTAAATGTTTGACCCACCCAGCGCCTGAACCTAATACCTTCGCTGTTATAGATTGCTTTATGTCCCGGGTTTTTCTTTCTATCACACTTGTGCGACGGACAAGAATACCGCAACCCAATTCCCATGCTGGCCATGGCCTCCCCATAAGCTCGAGAGCTAAAAGCAGGACCCTGGTCAGAATGGAACGTGGTAATTGCGTATGTGCCGATAAAGACTCGCAAATCTTTTATAACCGTTCTAGCGTCAGCCGAGCGCTGGAGGCCTCATTTTTTTAAGTGTATTTCGTCTTAAACTTTGTACACTGGGACGCGCTTCTCTTCTTTGATTGCGCAGATAGACCGCCTTATGCTGTCTAGCAGGGATCCTGAAACTACACTGGCCTGTTCATTACTGCGATCTCTGTTGCAGTCTTTACAATTTTGAGCAAAACATTGAATATCTATACTCATTCCTGGCCACCAGTACTCTGATTGCAATTCTTTCAGAGAGGCTTTGATTGTTTGGTGTTTCAGACCCAACCCCATGTGTGCTTCCAGTAGGAGGAAGCCCCTCCTGCTCCTGTTTGGAATTACTCTATCCCCCACTCCAGGGATTCGAGCAAAAGGAACGGAGTTTGCATCGATTATGTATGCATAATTGAGTGGATAGTTTACGGGTAGTGCTGCACAGTCGCCTTTTACGGTCGTTTTTACTGCCAGCATGGTTTCCCCGTCTATGTACTTATCTGTACGCTTTTTTGTGGCTACGGAAGCCGGGTTAGTTGCTTCCGCGGTGGCTGTATTAGCCAATGAATTCCCTGCAACGTGAACGCCATCACGCTGAAGACTCTGTGCGTGAATCACGTGAGTCTTTTGTAGTTCTTTACTTAAAAGAGCTACCTCGTTCCAAAGCAATTTATGCTTTATTGTGGCACCTGTGTCATCTTTGTAGTCGTTTTCGATCCAACTCTGCAGTTTATTGTTGTAAGAATTGACGCAAAAATGAGAATCGCACACTATAAGTGTGGGGAATTCGCGTTCTGCATTTTCGAGCGCCATCTTTAAAGATCTGATTTCAGTTCTTTGAACCGAACAGTACTTTACTGATTCAGTTTTTGTTACTTTCGGTCTGAATTTACCGCACAGCCAACGACCTTTAATAATCGCACATGCTGCATCGTAGGATTTTCTCTCTACGTTGAAATGCTGTACAAAGCTATCTGTATAGATTATACATGCGTATTGTGGGAGAGGCAGGATTTCGATTGGCAGAGGATATTCTTCTTCATATTCTAAATCATTCAGTTCTTCGTATTGCGGGGCGAAATAGTATTTCACGTCTTCCGCTCCTAGAGAATCTATGCACTGTATCCATTTTGGATCCAGTGACACTGTAGGCAGGTTTACTGGGCTGAATAGCGCCTCGAAGGCGGATTCCGCTGTAAGGATATTAATCCGTTTGCCGTGTGCTAGTTCTCGTTCATTTGCTAATGCGATTTGCACTGCGTTCACAGTTTTTTCTGTGCGACTGAATGTTTTTTCTGCTTGTGTGTACAAGTGAGATTTAATTGAAATTGGTACCTTTTCTCCCTCATTAGAGGTCAGGTATGTGAATCCGCATCTTCCTGGGATGACTCGGATTACAAGATCACGTGTGTTGTCACGTGTATCTAATTTTGTTTTTGCTAACATGTCTGTTTGCAGTGATCTCAAAATTTCTGTGTGTTTTTGAGTCCAATTGATTTGTTTTAAATCAGGTTTTATTAGTTCGTAGAGAGGTTTAACCCTCTCTGCGTAATTTAGAATGTAAGTTCTTCCGAAATTCAGAAAACCTAGTATTAATTGTAAATTCTTCAGCGTTTTTGGAGCTTGGAGTACAGCGCACTTCTCTAAGAAGTTGTCCGCTAGGCTTTTCCCTTCACTTGATAATTCGTACCCTAAAAATAGTACTGTCAGATGGGCAATTCGGGACTTTTTAAAGTTGAATTTGTAACCCTCTGCTGCGAACCCAAGTATAATGGTGTTCACTCTTTTTAAGTGAGTATCCAAGTCGTCGTCTGTGAGATAAATATCATCTACGTAAGACAATGCTTCATCATCATAGATTTGTAGTAACTCTGTTACCCTAGCTGAGAATAGTCCTGGGCTGTTCTTGAACCCCTGTGGGAGTCGACAGAATTTTTTCTGTGACCCAAATGCGGAGAAAGCGGTCAAGTATCTGCTTTCTGGTGCAATGTTTTGACAAAAGAAACCATTAGAAATGTCTAATGTTGTTTTGTATTTTTTCCTAACTATGTTATTCATTAGGGCTGCACTATGCGAGTTTTGTACTGCAAAAGTTTTGCAACATGTATTAAGGTGTCTGTAGTCCAAAACTAGACGATATGAATTGTCTGGCTTGGAGACAGGAAACAAAGGATTGTTCATTTGAGAGGTGCATGTTTCAATCACCCCCTGGTACTCAAGTTGATCTAAGATCTCCCTGACCTGTTTTTTAGCTTCTTGCTTTATGGGATACTGCCGTTGGGCAGTTGGTTCACTTTTTAGTTGGATTTTGTGAGGTGTAGAATCCTCATCCCATCCTACATGATTTTTATACAATGCAGGTGCCTGGGCTACAGCCCATTTCCTTGCATATGTGTATTTTTTGTGAATCGGTATGTGATTCGAGAAGGCAGGCATAATCACTTCTTCGCCACGAGGGCACTCCCTGACAAACTCCGGGGGCCAATCTTTTTCAGCTAACAGAATATCATAGCCTTTTGAGAGCTTATCCCAAAATAGACCCTTAATTTTCCTAGTCTTATCACCCTCTATACGTAATGTTATTTCGTATATTTTATGGGGCTCGCTAAGTCTGGCGTCGGCAGTTTCAACCTGAATGTATTCATTCGTGTCCACTGTCTCCAGATGACTCATCAAGATCTTGCGCGCTATACTGATCTCTGCTGCACTGTCCAACATTGTTAATGCCCACTCCCCGTTTTTCAACTGTGTCCTCAGTATTCTCGGCATGGTTGATTACTCTAATACTGGCTACCTTCTTTTTCTGAAATTGAGATTTTTTACTCTGAGCAGGTTCCTTGTCTTTGGACTTGGTGTGCTCCCCTGGGTCTGACCGTCCTCTTCTTTCCGAATTCTGTGGAAGAGATCGAGAGGGACGTGTATCAATACTTTGATATCTATCAGGTTTTTTTATATTATCCCTATTTCTAAGGTTATATCTTTTCTCAGAGGGCTCCCTCTGGGGAGACTGGCGTTCTCGAGTCGGAGTTCTCTCCCTCCGTCGAGGAGACCTTCCTCTGGACTGGAAAACTTTTTCCTTGGGACTGGATTGTTTATTTCCATCCCAGCTCTTTTTAGGAGTATTTGAATTATTTTTAATAAATAATTTTTCAGGATTTTCGAGCAGTTGGGGCTTAACTGGTTTCCCACCCAAGCTGTCTCTACCTAATTCTTCATAGCATTTTTCTATGATTTTTGCAAGCTCAACAGGATCTTTTATATCTGTTTCCCTCAACTTCTGGCGAATCGCCACAGATGCTGCTTCTCCCTTTACATTGGCTAATAATATAGCCGTGACCTGCTTGAAGTCTTTCAGTAATTTCATACCTAGATTTAAAGCTGGTTCTGGACCGAATTCATTTTGAATCTGTTTTAGCACGTCTGGTATTACCGCCATAGACGGAACACCGTGTGTTTTTGTGTAAATGGAAGCAAAGACTGTACCCCAAGTGTCACAGTCCTCCACGTGTGGTGCGATTCCCATAGGAAGGCAGATGGTCAAGATTCTGTGTTTCTCAATAGGGGTAGTATCAGGAAATACTGCCTCTATTTGAGTGATTTTCTGGGCTAACCAGAAAGGAATTTGTTCCCGTTTTACGGGTGTTTTACCAAGACATGACTGTATGTTCTGTGGTGTAATTTTATTTGTGTTCCCCTGATGAGGGGTCAGCTGTGGTGTATTAACAGCTGGCTGGACTGTTGCAGTCCGTATTACATATTGGACTAATTGCCTATGTATTTTTATTAATGTGTTTAGCTGTGCTAACAGCTCTTCTCTAGACATTCTTATAATGTCAGGATGTGGTGTGTAGCTGGCTAGAACCGGCCACGTGGCTCCTGGTCTACCTAGTGGACCGAGCCTGGTTATGTGATCATTGTGTTTTAGGGCGCCATTAAACCAGAGCAGGTGCTCTTGAAATTTAAGTGGAATTTCAACCTCCTCGAAAGGAGCGTACTCTTCCGGAGGTTCCTCTATTTTGTAATAGTGAAACTCTTTTGTTCTAGCGTTTACTGCTGGAAAGTTTATCCATGAATAGAATACCTCTGTCTGCCGATACTCGTGAGCCTCTATCACGAAAATTACTGTACCACCTTGTGGTGTCAGTCCGTTCTCTATAAGTTTTAAAGTTATAGATCTTCTTAAGTGGACCGGGATGATAATAGCATCCGGGTCTGTGTATTCGGGACCTTGCTGAGTCGCATCTACTGCGGCCCCAGTGGTTCCGTTATTTTCTACTGACATTGTATAAATGCAGGTTTTGCAGAGTAGGTCTCCAAGGAGACAAAGATTAGATGCACAATATTTTGGAACACTGTATCCTTCAACGTTGAATAAACCAGAGCTTTACATAGGAATCTCTTCCTACTAAGGTCGGGCGGATTTTAACCTTTCACCCACTCCAGACGTCTATTGGAGTATTTACGGGAGAAAGGGGTCTGTGAAATATGCACGACTGAGTTACTCTACAAGTCTTACGTTAGTTTATCGCCTTACCAAACGTTAGGGCGCCATGTAGTGTAGTTCCTAGTTTCCCACTAGGCCCTGCGCATTGGAATAACATAAACAGTAGTATCGACGTGGAACTGCTTATATTCCAGGCCTCCACTGACTATGCTAAACTTAATTGGGTTGTGTTACCAACTAGCTCAGAGGTCACTGGAAACTTTCTTCTCTGCATAGGAAGTGATCAGCTTCCTTGGCACAGACAAGAAGGGATTCAGCTTTCCAACAACCGTGCAACATGACAACTTTGCTCCTCAGATCAAGAGTCGATCTCTAGGGTCGTGTGAAACAATAGACATAGATTTCACTCAGTCAGTCTAGTGCAGTTTACTTTCACAGTATGTAGAGAATAGAGAGACGGGCGTGTATCAATAAAGGTTAACATTTATTGAACAGTCTTTCTTCTCATACAAGAGAAATGTATTGCCACAATTGCAATAACTGTTATTATGAAAAGTACGTACAGTAAGATAAGTATTGCGAAATAGAACTGTAAAAGCATTGATATGGTTTCTTAGCCATACAATGGTTTAGAAGTAATAAAACATATATACAGTCATATATACATTAGGCTAACATACTCAACTGGTGCTTCTAACTACGCCTACCCCAGTGTGCCTGACCTAAGCCTAACACGTGAGAAGGGGGAGTAAGTAAGTAGCTTAAGTTAAGTTGGTTTTGCCAAGGTTTGTTTCAAGAATTCTCGTCTAAGGGTTTAGTCAACACCATACCTCTGAATAGAATGATGGAGGATTGGTATCTCCTTCAGGGGTCTCTCTCGATATCCCAGTCACCTGCGAGGGTAAACCGAAGCGCCGGGACTGGATTTCTCTGCACGAGAAAGGCAGCGGCTTCTCTCAGCGCGTCTGGAGGAAGGAGGGGTGACAGCGTCCGCGGGCAGCTGGGCTGGATGTCTTCGCAGAGAACGGCTGCACGGCTCCTCAAGCGTACTGCACCATAGGTCGCGCTGTAGCGGCGATAATGGTAATCAGTAGCTTCACCACCACAGGATAGCAGGCTGCAGCGACAGGCAACGCTCAACAGCAGTTAGCTTCGCTCTCACAGCTCACAGCTTCGTATTGCTTAAGGCAACGTTGGTAATATTTATACCTGACAGGTGCCGGGTTTGACGCAAGTTTGCTGGACATAAGACGTCAATTAAAGATGTCACTAGGAAGTGGCAGCTATCAGTTGCTCATTAGAGTTCCATTACTAATCAAAACATAGCAAGCGGGGATTTCCAGGTTTGCTAAGTTTTTATCTTGTTGAAGAACTCGGAGTGTTATCTAGGAATATCAGATAGTGACTGCTGCTCTGTCATTGCACTAATTGGTCGCAAAGGAAGTAGCAGAGAGTCATGCTGGAATGTGGCTCTGTTCGTGTGAGGCCAGAGATGACTTTTCAGAAAATCGTACTTGAACGGTTATGCCAATATAGGGAATAAATGGATTTATAGCCGAATAGGGGCATAAGGTCACAGTATCGATCAGGAACCTAGATAAGCACGCAACAAAAGTACACCGAAGTTCATCCCTTTCAGCGATGCCGAATTGATCTCTGACTCTCCTTCTAAGAAACCTCCTTTGAACACTGAACATTTGCCACTTGCATCAGAAAAGACTCTGTTATCTGCGAACCTGAACACTGCAACAGCTACCAGTGAAACGCTTTTTGCCGATCAGACAGTACCTGCAAAACAGAGATATAACTTAAGAAGCCGTAAAATGGACAAATAAAGCAGGCAACTGCATACTGTGATGTTTTGAAATATTGAACTTTTGCCCTCAGCCAGGAAGTTTGCTATTGTTTTGTTGTTTTTAAAATTGCCTTGCCGTCTGGGTAGCCGTAGGGTCGTGGCTGTGTGCCTAGTTGAATATGCGGGGGTCTGACACAAGGTCGATCTTTCTGTTAGTTCTGGGAACTCCCAGGGCTGATAGAGGCATTTTCATCTACGTACACATCATCAGTGGTCGCGAGCGGATTGTAGAAGATGGAGCTTCCTGCGCTGCAACGAAAAAATGTGATTTATGTTCGCAGAAACAGACTTCATAGAATTTTTCATAGCAAATGCTTTTTGATGCAATGTGCCATTACATTCTTGATTATTTTAGCAACATTGGTGGGTGGAATCGTCTTTAGTATAAATTTGATTTTTGTGCCAGTTACTACAGTACCTCCCCTTGATCCTGCCATTTCTACTGTTTCTTCTATACACTCTTTTCACTCGTTTCCGGAACATGAGCAAGCCCGACGCTCAGAATTCATTAACAACACTTTTGTACAGCTCTTGCACCAACACCAACTGGTAGTTAACACTACAGACTGCTGGGTGTGTGGCTTGATACCCCACACTATGGATAAAGGTATTCCCTATCTGGTTTTGCCTTACAGCTACAATGGATCATTTCAGGCCCTTCAAACCATCTTTGCTTATGCCCTTGAAACCTATCCTCCACGTCCACCACGTTCCACTAAATATAACTCTGCCAACAAAGCCTTAGTCCAGGGAATTATTGACATGGTCAAGGACGTCAATAATACTCCATCATACCCTAGAGACGAATTGCGAGTATATTTAAGTTGGAATACTTCAGAATATCGCCTTAGTTTAGGAGAAAGCAAGCGTAAAAGCTCAACTCCAATCTGGGTCGTACCTCACCGAGGTCAGGTCTGTTTGCAAGGTAATGGGAGAAATCCGAGAGCTCAGTTAGGGAGGAGTGAGTGCGTAGAGACTTATGTGTTTCCGGCTAACTCTTCCCCTGCCTTCCTCACTGCTAGGGGTACCTACTTCATTTGTCGAGACAGAGCTTATACATGGTTGCCTGCCGACTTTTCAGGATCATGTTATATTGCTCGATTGTTGCCTCCGACATACACTGCTTCATCTGATTACCACAAAACCAGAGTAGCGAGAGGTGTCTTCAGCAAGGAAGATACCGCTGGTCAGGAAGCTGGAGACTTCTTCAAAGGCTTCCTTCCGTTCTGGGGGCCTATGGCCAATAGTAGAAATATACGTCAGCTAACACGGGTAGTTGAATCTACTATTACCGAAACTGCTGGTGCCCTTAGCAATCTGACAGCTGAGCTTCAGGCGGATAGACTCATGACGTTGCAGAATCGTATGGTTCTAGACGTTATACTTGCAGATCGAGGTGGGGTATGCAGAATGATCCAATCGAGCTGCTGTGTCTTTATTCCTAATAATGCTCCAACAGTCTATGAGGCGATCTCTAAGCTACACAAGATTTCCGACTCTATTCACGTAGATAAGGGAAACTGGTCCTTCATGGAGTGGTTTTGGACTCTGATCTCAGCGTGGGGATGGAAGGTTCTAATGGTCATTGGTGTCATCTTAGTATTCCTATTCTCATGCTGCCTGATTATCCAGTGTGGTCCTGCTCTGTGTAGTCTTTGTGCTGCAACTTGTCTCAGAAAACCACCTGCGTTTGGAGAAAAGGCACGGGAAAGGATGATGATACAACAACATGTCACTGACCTGATGAGCATAGAACTAGATTCTGACATAGACTGAGTAATTGCCTATGTAAGGGCAAAAGGAGGGTCTGAGGTTCCGTGACGGTTCCGTGACGATTTGAACCCGTGTTTTCAAGTTTGTCGGAAATACACAATATTGGTATCAGTGAACCGCAAATGATCCATTTAGCATACCCTGGTGTTTTCGCTACGCTACAAGCAAGAGCACTCTTTTTATTAACACATTTCTGATCTACCCACGGCATCCATCTTAGATCATGGCAGCCATTTTGTGTTTCTTGCCCTCACATACGCAATAACCTCTGATCACTTCATTTCGATTAAGGACACATAGCCTTAGCCGGAGATTCACCTCTTTCATGACACGTGCACCTTAAACCAGATCACGCTGTAGCTGCATGACTCGACAAAGGCTGCCTCCTCTGCCCGAGGCCAGTCTTGCTAAACTGGTCTCTGTGTCCATTGTCCTGATCATGATTAGGCGGCCGAAGCCGGTAGCCTTGCCCATTTACAACCCACAAGCATCTCTTATCCCGCTTTTCTATCTTCCACACCTGGCTCCGTTCCTTTCTTTCTGAATCTTTATTAGGGGGAGGTAACGAAATTTACGATGAGGTGGTCCGGCTCTTGAATGCAATATTGACAAGGGATTGTGATGAACTAGTGGGAACCCCTCTTCGTAGATGTTTCGTATCAGATTTTATCTACGATTCCTGTGTACGCCAAATATTTATTGTTTATGACACAAAGGTTTTGGGAATGTACCAACATGTGAAGAATTCGCCTGAAGGCCAAAAACTAGTATATAAGGAGCGACCCACTTTGTACAATTTGAACAGGCTCCTAGATTCTGCCCGTGTGTAGTATCTGTGACTTCTGTGTCCCTGCAGTAATAAACCTTTGGTCTTTGACGCCACCATCGAGAAGCCCGTGTTTCTGTTCATTTGTGCACCAAGGCAGGTGGAACTCCGGGGTCTTTGGGTGTTGTTCCCTGACACCTCTGGACGGAACCAAAAAGTCCAGAACTCCACCTATGAAATTGATACTTTCGCTCTTTAAATTGTATATGCTTTTTTACAAATCAAATCTCTTATGAATTTTTCTTAAATATTTTGTAATTACTGCGAGACTTCGTTTTAACTAAGTGTATTTTATGGATCTAATAGTGCTTTGTAAACGTGTTTGATTGAAAATTTAATTCTATTTTAATATTGTCAATATTTTATGTATGTTTGCTTTTATGAGTATACACTCGAATAAAGCACTTTGAATTGAATTGTATTCTTTATTAAGACTTAACACAAGACTCAAATGACAAAAATCCACAATACCGTAATCAAAAATAAGATGGTAGAAGTAGCTCAAAAATAGGTTATTCACTAAAACGCAGTTTGTAGCAACAGATAACCCCAACTGGAGTTATCACGACGTCGAGTTCATCGAAATCCCAAAGTACGGCGTCGATCACGAGGTGCACGGCTTCAGGCGCAAAGTCAAAACAGACCCACAAAGAACAGTAGCTTGGAAAAGCAAAAACAAAGACAGCTCGTACGACGTAGATGGATTCTTGACCACCTGTAGGAAGGTGGATATCTGACTATGTTTACCCCCAAACGTTTTGCCTGGTGTTTAGCTGGTTTTTTACTTAGTTGGCCTGGGATCCTGCTATTCAGGGCCCCAGGCTAATTGCTCTCTCCTTAAAATGGACTCCATGTACCTTAGGTACATACACAATTGGAACTGGTTCACCTTATAGCCCCATGTAACAGTGTACTCCAGGTACCCAGGGCATAGGTGTAGCCAAGGCCTACCAGGGGCTGCAGCATGTATTATGCCACCCCTGGCCTGGCCTCTATATTTAGCTCTCCCTAGAGAGGGTGACTAGGGCTGCGAGCTAGTGTGTACAATATACCTCGTTTGGAAACTTCAAAAAAGCATTTTGGAGCGCTTTTTAATTCGAACCTGTTTTATATTGGGGGGCTTTTAATTTGTGAGATTTTGTGGGAATTGTATTTTTGAGGAACACTGACACCCTACCCACCTTTACTCTTTCATTCCTGCCCTGCCCAGCCGCCTTTCTGAAGCGCTACTCGGCGGCGGTGGGCGCCATCTTGGGTGAGGCTGGGGGAGCCTCTAGTCGCGCCGTCCTCCCGCCCTCCCTGTGTCACGGTCCAACGGCTCCTCAGGATCGGGGCGATGCTATATGGGGTCCACCTCCAGCTTTCTCCGTGCTCTGGGAATAAATACCACCGAGCACGATAGTAAGCAGGCGAGGGAAAAAAGGTCCGGGACGGGAAACGGTTGTAGAAGAGGTATCTGTAATGACACAAGAAACACTCTGTAAGTGGGGAGTCCTACCCTTCATCCACTAAACTAGATTCCCCTCTGATCTCCTTCCTACCTGATGAATCTCAGGCACCTCTCTCTTCTACGTGTAACAGCACATGAGATCACTTCTCTCACCTGCGGGGAGTGGTCCCTGAAATACAAGAAATAGACATGAAGTTAATCTACTTCCCTGCCAAGACTCTGACTATTGTCCCTTGTGCCTGTTCCCATACATACTCTGTATTCTCCGTCCCTTATTTATGAATCAGATCGACTTCAGCTCTTATTAGTTGCATAAGTCACTGGGTATTCATAACATAACAAATTAACGTAAATTATATAACCACACAGCTCTGGACCGTTTCTATGTTCCTTCTCTCTCCAGTAACTAAAGTTTTAGCCAACAGGGACAATACACCATAGAAACGATAGTTCTTACCAGGCGAATGGTTCAGAAGACGGAATTACTAGTCATTCCTAGAATCTCTCTTCCTTTCTTCTCAGTGGAAGTTCCCCTGGGTGTACTACCCGATGCCCACAAGGTTGAGATAGTTTACACCACTTATTCCGAACTATGAGAGGGGGCAAATCCTGCGTCTCTCACTTCGGATTACAAGGCTACCTCTTCCGCACTCGAGAGGGTGAAATCCGGCGTCTCCCCGAGTACCGAAAAGAATACCCACAAACTCCCGAACACGAGAGGGGGCAAATCCTGCGTCTCTCGTGTCGGAACCAAGCTACCAAAACAAACAAACACAGAGCCGTACTCGAGAGGGTGAAATCCGGCGTCTCTCCGAGTACGGTAATTCCTGTTTCCCAGGCGACGACCACCACCGGCGGAACTCGCCTCCGTGAACTCAAAATCCTAGGTATAAGGTAACCCCGCAGCCGCGGGTTACGGTCGGCAAATTCTCGAAGATAGTCACAGAAGAGCTTCCTCCTCTGAATCTCCAATCCAACACTCCAAAGACAAAATCACGTGCATCGTACTCCCAGTCTCGCGGAGTTTTATGTCCTCTGCCATTGCCTGGTGCACGCTAGGCTTTCTGGGATTTGTAGTTTCTGGTTCATTATTGGGTAGGCACAGGTCGGATCCTGACAGTATGCCCCCCTCCCCTGTGCCTCCTAGCACCCGGCTTCCCAGGATGCAGTCTGTAGAATTCTCGGATAGCTCTGGGAGCATGGACGGCCTCACTCGGCTCCCATGAATCGTCCTCAGGTTGGTACCCTTTCCATGAGATCAGGAACCACAGTTTCCCCTGGCGGAACCTTAAGTCCAGTATCATTCGGACCTCAAACTCCAACTGACCATCCCTCAATATTGGGGGGACCGCACCCAGCTTTGCCCTTCCTGCTGGTTTCAGCAAGCTACAATGGAATACTGGATGTATCTGCATGTGGATAGGCAGCTTTAGCTTGTATGCCACTGGGTTGATCTTCCGTATGATGGTATAGGGACCAATAAAGCGCGGATGAAAAACGCTATAATAGCGAAACCGGATGTTCCGGATGGAGAGCCACACCCTGTCTCCCACCTCATACTCTGGTCCTTCCTGACGATGTTTGTCAGCCCATGTTTTGTAGGTCACTTTGGATTGATCCAGGGTCTTCCGTATAGTTTTGTGGATTTTCAGTAGTTCCTCCACATGAGCCGCAACGGAAGGGTGGTTTTGCACTTCACCAGGTACAATGATGGGCAGAGTCTTAGCATGATATCCATTGTTTGCTCTGAATGGCGTTTCCTTGATGAAACTATGCCAGGTGTTATTGTACGATAGTTCCGCCAGCCACAGCATTGATACCCATGATTGTTCTGCTTCTCTCGCATAACACCTCAGGTATTTCTTAAGGGTCTGATTCATCCTCTCGGTCTGGCCATCCGATTGAGGGTGAAAACTTGTGGACAAGGCATCCTCCACTTGTAGAGCTTTGCACCACCCATGCCAGAATCGGGCTATGAACTGTGGTCCTCTATCTGATACTATAACATGGGGGATCCCATGCAGGCGCACCACATGTGTTAACAACAGTTGGGCAGTTTGTTTGGCCGTTGAAAGGTTGTGACAGGGGATAAAATGAGCCATTTTAGTGAGGCTATCCACTACCACCAGTATTGCATTGCATTTCTGATCACTCGGCAACCCCACTATGAAATCAATGCTAATGGTATGCCATGGATGAGTCGGCGTAGGCAGCGGTAACAATTTCCCCCTCATCCTACATTGTTCTCCCTTAGCTCGGGCACACAACTCACATTGCCTTACCCAGTCATTCACTTGCTTCGCCATCCCGTCCCACCAGAAATGTCGCTGTATCAGGATAAGTGTTTTCTTGTTACCCAGATGGCCGGCCACCACTGCGTTATGACACCAGTTAAAGGCTTGCAACCTGAGGGAGTGAGTGGGCAGATACAGCTTTCCGTTACATAAGGGTACCCCATGCTTCGATACTCTGTTCTGATCCTGACTAGCCCATGTTGTCCACTGTGTCGGACTTCTCTGTTCCACTACTTGAGCCATGAATTGGTCGACTGCACTTGCACACAGCACTTTCTCGGAGGAAATGATGGCTTGTTGGATATCTTGTGTTGATGGTTCTCTCTCTGACTGTCTCGACAGTGAGTCGGCCTTCTTATTGTCTACTCCTGGGCGGAATGTCACCACAAAGTCAAAACCAGCAAAAAACAACATCCACCTCATCTGCCTTTGTGATAAGTGACGAGCTGTCTTCATATACACGAGATTCCGGTGATCTGAATACACCGTGATGGTGTGTTGTGCTCCCCATAGATAATGCCTCCACTCCATGAAGGCCTTCTTTATGGCGAACAATTCCTTCTCCGCCACAGTATAATTGATTTCCACGGAGGACAGCTTTTTTGACAAAAAGGCCACCGGGTGCAATTGTCCCGTACCCTTATCTCTTTGAGAGAGGATCGCTCCTACCGCGATATCCGAGGCGTCCGCCTCTACCACAAATGGAACATCCATTTGAGGATGTTGTAATATGGGGGCTGTACTAAACGCAGTTTTCAACCTATTAAAAGCCTCATCTGCCTCAGCCGTCCATTCAAATGGTACCCCTTTTCTGAGCAAGCGAGTGATCAGGGATGCAACTGATGAGAACTGTGCTATGAACCTCCTATAATAGTTGGAAAACCCTAGGAAACATTGCACCTCTTTTACGCTTTTTGGGACTGGCCACTGTTGTACTGCCTCCACCTTACGATCCGCCATGCGGAACCCCAGGGGACTTAGTATGACCCCCAGAAATTCCACCTCTGTCACTCCGAACTCGCATTTGCTAAGTTTGCAGTATAAGCTGTTGTCCAAAAGCCTCTTCAAGACCAAGATGACATGCCCTGCATGTTGCGGAATAGACTTGGAATAGACCAGGATGTCATCGATGTAAACGATGACAAACTGGTCTATATAGTCTTTTAGTACGTCATTCAAAAAGTACTGGAACGCCGCCGGGGCGTTACACAGCCCAAACGGCATGACCAAGTACTCGAATAACCCGTACCTTGTCTTGAAGGCCGTTTTCCACTCATCCCCACTGCGGATCCTTACCAGATGGTATGCTCCCCGGAGGTCCAATCAGGTGTAAATGTTTGCCTCCCGTACTTGGTCCAACAATACGGGGATGAGTGGTAACGGATAACGGTTCTTGACCGTTTGCCTATTCAATAGGCGGTAGTCAATGCAGGGTCGCAGCTCACCGTTTGCCTTTACAATAAAAAACAAGGGTGAAGCTGCAGGGGACCGAGAGGGACGAATGAACCCCATGGCACAGAATTCCCTCAAGTACTCTTGCAGGTGTTTAGTCTCAGGCTCTGAAAGGGCATATACTCTACACGAGGGGATTACAGCCCCGTCCACTAGATCGATTCGACAATCGTATTCGCGATGTGGTGGCAACGATGCAGCCTTGATTTCGCTAAACACCTCACGATACTCCTCATAGACAGATGGCAAACATACATCTTTTTCCACGGCCGTGGCCACCTGAAACACCTGTGCTAAGGCAATCAAATGTTGTACGGTTTTCTTCATGCATGAAGCCTGGCATTCATCCGACTGAAAACTGATGGTTTTTGTCTCCAATCTCTGGTAGGGTTATGCAGACCTAACCAGGGCATGCCCAGGATAACCTCATATTGAGGTGCTTCGATGATATTCAGTACTATAGTCTCCACATGCTCCAATGGATTCCCCGGGAGATGCAGCTCCACCGATTCGGTATGTTCCGTAATGGGACCGGACTTCAACGGGGTGCCGTCCACTGCCAGCACCCTCTCTGGTTTCTGAATGGCCACTCTCACCAACCCTTCGTCGATGAAGTTTCCTGTAGCCCCGGAGTCCACCATACTATGCACCGGGTGTTGTTGTCCTCGCACCTGCAACATCATGGACAACACTATGTGAGCTTCCGTATCCGTGGCAGAAACCCCCGCAAGAGACGGCAACCGCCATCCCTGTTCCTCGGGCTTCTCCTCGGACAACGATGATTCTCTCTCCGAGTTCCCCAGCACCACTGGAACAGCATAATTTTTTCCCACCGGGAAAGGCCTGCCTTTCTTAGGTTTCACCATACAGTCCTTCACATAATGACCCTTTTTTCCGCAGTACATGCAGAGACCCAAGGTGCGACGGCTTTCTCTTTCAGCTCTAGACAAGGGTGCCCGGATAGCGCCTACTTCCATAAGTTCCACTCCTCCTCCCTTCTCAGCGGAAGGCCCCCCTTCAGCCCTTCCCGGACCCCCAGGAGGACGATACCCTCGTCTCCGTTCTCCAGTGCGATCCGACAGGCGATGATCTAGTCTCAGCGTCAGATTGATGAGGTCTGTACATGTAACAGGCTGCGGATCGATCTGAGCCAATACATCTTTCAGCTCATCGGAGAGACCGTGGTAATATAATGCCTTTCGTTTTTCCTCCGGCCACGCCGTCTCGGCAATCAGACGGTTAAAGGTAGTCATGAAGGTGACCAGATCTTTTCGACCTTGTTTCTACTCAAGAATGTCACGGTCTGTACTTAAGGTAGTGGCCCTCCTATCGAACACTCTCTCGAATTCTCTCCGAAAAGCACCCCAATCAGTCAATAGAGGATCGTCATTCCTCACCAGAGGACCTGCCCAATCCGCTGCATCCCCCGTCAAATATGAGATCACGAATGCTACTCTCGACAGATTAGTAGGGAATGACGCAGGGCGACATGAGAAATGTAAAGTTATTTGCGTCAAGAAATTCTGTACTGAAGTAGGACTACCGGAGTATCTCTCTGGGCTGGCCAACGGAATGGGCTGAGGGACCGTAACCTGTACCTGCTGATCACCTACTGAAGCATTGAAAGGATTCCTGGCCTGTCTATCCACCTGTTCCTTCAGAGCGGCCGTACCGCTCGTGAAGTAACCAACTCCTGTTGAACCAGTACTAAGGCAGCCAATACATCTTCCAAGGTAGCCATACCCTGAATGCCCGACCGGGAGGAGACTATTTCGTGGGCACGTGATTCTGTCACGGTCCAACGGCTCCTCAGGATCGGGGCGATGCTATATGGGGTCCACCTCCAGCTTTCTCCGTGCTCTGGGAATAAATACCACCGAGCACGATAGTAAGCAGGCGAGGGAAAAAAGGTCCGGGACGGGAAACGGTTGTAGAAGAGGTATCTGTAATGACACAAGAAACACTCTGTAAGTGGGGAGTCCTACCCTTCATCCACTAAACTAGATTCCCCTCTGATCTCCTTCCTACCTGATGAATCTCAGGCACCTCTCTCTTCTACGTGTAACAGCACATGAGATCACTTCTCTCACCTGCGGGGAGTGGTCCCTGAAATACAAGAAATAGACATGAAGTTAATCTACTTCCCTGCCAAGACTCTGACTATTGGCCCTTGTGCCTGTTCCCATACATACCCTGTATTCTCCGTCCCTTATTTATGAATCAGATCGACTTCAGCTCTTATTAGTTGCATAAGTCACTGGGTATTCATAACATAACAAATTAACGTAAATTATATAACCACACTGCTCTGGACCGTTTCTATGTTCCTTCTCTCTCCAGTAACTGAAGTTTTAGCCAACAGGGACAATACACCATAGAAACGATAGTTCTTACCAGGCGAATGGTTCAGAAGACGGAATTACTTGTCATTCCTAGAATCTCTCTTCCTTTCTTCTCAGTGGAAGTTCCCCTGGGTGTACTACCCGATGCCCACAAGGTTGAGATAGTTTACACCACTTATTCCGAACTATGAGAGGGGCAAATCCTGCGTCTCTCACTTCGGATTACAAGGCTACCTCTTCCGCACTCGAGAGGGTGAAATCCGGTGTCTCCCCGAGTACCGAAAAGAATACCCACAAACTCCCGAACACAAGAGGGGGCAAATCCTGCGTCTCTTGCGTCGGAACCAAGCTACCAAAACAAACAAACACAGAGCCGTACTCGAGAGGGTGAAATCCGGCGTCTCTCCGAGTACAGTAATTCCTGCTTCCCAGGCGACGACCACCACCGGCGGAACTCGCCTCCGTGAACTCAAAATCCTAGGTATAAGGTAACCCCGCAGCCGCGGGTAACGGTCGGCAAATTCTCGAAGATAGTCACAGAAGAGCTTCCTCCTCTGAATCTCCAATCCAACACTCCAAAGACAAAATCACGTGCATCGTACTCCCAGTCTCGCGGAGTTTTATGTCCTCTGCCATTGCCTGGTGCACGCTAGGCTTTCTGGGATTTGTAGTTTCTGGTTCATTATTGGGTAGGCACAAGTCGGATCCTGACACCCTGGGTATTTAGTCCCGTCTTTTAGCGACCGCGGTGCCTTACTTAGCTCTCCCTAGAGAGGGTGACTAGGGCTGCGAGCTAGTGTGTACAATATACCTCGTTTGGAAACTTCAAAAAAGCATTTTGGAGCGCTTTTTAATTCGAACCTGTTTTATATTGGGAAGCTTTTAATTTGTGAGATTTAGTGGGAATTGTATTTTTGAGGAACACTGACACCCTACCCACCTTTACTCTTTCATTCCTGCCCTGCCGCCTTTCTGAAGCGCTACTCGGCGGCGGTGGGCGCCATCTTGGGTGAGGCTGGGGGAGCGCTCTAGTCGCGCTGTCCTCCCGCCCTCCTATTACCCTATTTAATGTGCATTACGGCCAGACGGCGCAGCGGGCTGGCGCAGCGGGCGTGCCGGATGTGCGCCGAAGTCGCGCCTAAGCCAAGTCCGTCTGCGCCTGTCCGCGGCCGGCCGGGACCAGGGGCCACGACCCCTGCTTCTCCTTCCCACCAACTTTATCACTACAGCAGGAGTATGTTGCTGGGATTACGCCCTTCCCCTTCCTTCCTATGCAGACACTCCATGGAGGCGCTTGAGTTGCGGATGTGCCCTCATTGTTCATTTAAAGGTATGAATGTTGTGCCCGCTGTTACCGAAGAGGTGATACTCAAAGGTGGCTTGCTAAATTGTAGATCGCTAAGCAAGCATTGTGTCCAACTACGGGACCTTTTATCAGATGAGGAGTTGAATATACTGTTCCTAACGGAAACTTGGTTGGGTGAGCACTCCGACCCTGATATCCTTAGCACCGTCCCGCCGGGGTATACCCTCACTAGAATTGATAGAGGGGGAGGTAGGGGCGGGGGCATCGCCATTATTGTTAAAAACCCTGCTGAATGCTCCCTGCGCCCGATTAAGGTTGATAACTGTGAGGGGGGTGAGTTTAATATTAAAATTGGCCCTCGTGAATCTATCTCCGGCATTTTAATTTACAGGCCCCCGGGAGCCATGGGGAATTTCAGACTTAGCCTGATGGAAGGCGTCGCCCATCTTGCCATCAGACACAGTAAACTGCTGGTGTTGGAAGACCTTAATGTACATCTTGGTGATCCCCTTCAGAAAGATGCGGTTGACCTGCGACAAGTCTTGAAAGAGCTGCAACTTGATCTGCTAAGTGATGCCGCTACTCATGAGCTAGGCCATTGTTTGGATCCAGTGTTTGCCAGCTGGGATGGGGTAAAAGTGTTGAAATACCGAAAGTACCCGCCAGGGGGTGAGAGGCGCACTCTTCGTTTAAACTTTCACTTACTGTATATTCAACCTAATTAGACAAGGGTGCTACACTAAAAACATGTGTTGGCTCCACATATATATATCTACTCAGACCTGGAACAGGAAAACCTGCTCTAGTGTGCACTGTTCCTAATGAACTCAGTGTTCACAATTCTTAACCTTTAATTAATTTGAAATGATGCTCATCGTACCACAACTTCAGTTTGTTATGTACTTGTATTTACTCTTCTTCCTCCTTTTTTTCCAAAACATAGTTATATAACTAATATAAATGCATATTCATAATCATATGACATTCAAAGTGGTGTTTTCATTGATCACAATAATTATCCATATACTTTTTTACATATACAAATTTTCTCCTTGAATTCTTCTATACACATGTTATTACTACTGAACCATATTTAGTTTCTGGCCCAATGCATTTCGGAACAAAGTTCCTTCCTCAGGGGCTGTATTCTGCAAATAAAAATTGCAATTACTCTACATATATCTAAACATTAATATATACATTTCATCAATTGATAGAATCCGTGGGGTCTAACATTGCAACTACACAAAAT
The DNA here is from genome assembly GCF_964263255.1 of Lissotriton vulgaris. NCBI lineage: Eukaryota > Metazoa > Chordata > Amphibia > Caudata > Salamandridae > Lissotriton > Lissotriton vulgaris. The sequence continues at coordinate 5,171,335 of NC_141685.1, forward strand.
TATATTATTTGTACATGATAACAAATTGCTCTCTCTAACATTGCCTATATGATACATGGTTGACTTTCAGTGTATATCATCTTATTCACAGGTGAATGTGTATTGTTCTTTGTTGACTGACTACAACATCATAAGCAACCAATTAGGTGTTCTAATGAAACATTGATACTACTGTCAATACCTATCATGCAGTTATATACACACAGAAGGTGTCTCTTTAATCCTACTAATGATACCGGAATACAAAATTATATTCATGATTTCTCTTAAATAGCGTTGTATATCTAACTGACATCACATAGAAGAATGAGGTACTGCTTATACTTAATGGAGTGTAGAAAACCTGTTCTACCCTCTAAATTTACCTGTGCAACTCTCTGTGTTTTGGTGATTATAACTGTTGCTACAAAGAATGTTCAGGATACAATGTCTGCCTTCTCTGCAACTAAATGTAAAATCTCTATTAATCCATTTGCCTTTTCTGTATGTATTTATTAGGAAACGTTGTAATTATCTTTACAGACTCACCCGACACAGAAGTAAAGACGACCTTCCTCACTGTGTATGGCTATTTCAATATCACTTCTATTCGCTCGTAACTAAAAGAAAAATGAGGGACCAATGGGTCTCATCTTCTTGTAATGTTTACACAAAAAACGCAAACGTCGGACATGTTCACAATCTCAACTTACTTTTGATTGTGCTGCTAGCTCGTACCACTGTGACAGAGCAGTGTGTTCGGATCGTCAGTGTTCGTACCCCTGTACACTCTAAACGAGTAAACGGTTACTTTAGTTACTAAGTGCTCTACTCCGCACTAGCTTTATAAACTGTATGCCGCCCTCCTATCTGAATACACTTACTGGTTGAGTAGCGCTGCTCTTCCCGATCCTCGTCCATGTCTGCTGGCGTTCCCGGGAAAATATCTCGTCAATTGCTACGCGCGCCAAACGCATTCGGTGCGTACATAGTCTATTGCTGTCATGTGACCGCAAGAATGCTGGGATATGTAGTTCCTCACAAGGGCGAACCCTTTCTATTAGTTAAATTGCGTTACTAAAACTATTTATGTTTGACATATAAAGCACCCGGACAAGGTCCGTATTTACTCTGCTCATACCTACTAGTGTTAATTGTTATCCTGTCCTAACCCTGTATGATTTCTACGTAAATGTTATGCACAGTAGACGTGTATGCCTGTCAGGACCGGCAAATATAAAGACCAAGATGGAGTATTGTAACCTCTGGATATTTACTCAAGTTATGAAAATAGTGGCTATAGAATTACCAAATATACAAACATTTCTACAATCCGAATTGTCAATTAGCGATGATTGTTTCAAACCAAGAAGTTAATCAGCAAAACATGTGTAACTCTCTTCCTCTTAAGCTTTTGCAAGATGATGAGAACGAAGCTCCAATATATGCCCCCTTACATAGTGCACTGTATAGATCAACTCATGAAATGTTAAAGAAGTCTAATATTCACTATTAAACAGTATTCTTCTATATTAAACTGGTGGCAAGTTATCACATGCTTACAATTGTCTTCCATAAAGAGATGTTACAAACATTATGCCGTACAGTCTATTATATTGTTGTTACTGAACCCTATGTGGTATTCACAAACCTTCCCACCGTTCACAGAAAACAACTCATGTCTATCCTATCATTCAGACCTTTTGGCTGCATGGTTTGCAAGAACTCTATCCAAAACACCTCTCGCTGCAACAATTTTTGGGTGTTGTCTATTCCATCTCTTTTGGTAACCACTTCTACTATTTGTGCCCGAAGTTGAGCTATTGTGTGTTTCTCCTCAGCCCAATGTGTAGCAACCCCTGATGTTGAATTTTTGAGTCTTATGGTGCTTTTATGTTCTGTTAGTCTCAACTTAAATTTCCTCTCAGTTTTACCTATATATGCTTTTCCGCATGGACATTTTAAACTGTAAATTATATTGGTTGTGTTACAGTCTGAGGTATGCCGCAGTTTGATCTTAGACCCCCGTGATGGGGTGTGTAAGGATTTTACCAGTTATGATGTTGTTACAATGTATACAGTTGTAACACTTTTGGGTACCTTTATACTCGACATTTTTAACCTTACTGGATCCTATCGGTATGAGTTCCTGAAGGTTTCTTGCCCTCATGTATGCGAACGTGGGTAGTTCTCTGAAGATGCCATTAAACTCAGGTTCGTTGACCAACAACTCCCATCTTTTCTTAATGATTTTCTTAATTTGAGTTGATTTGTTGGAGAATTTTGAGACAAAGGTCGGGGTGTTTGACCCTTTCGTTCCTTTCTTCACAAATAGTTCATCCCTTTCCTTCATGTGAATTCTAGCCATATTTTTCGGTAGTATTGTTTCTGGATAACCTCTGTTGGCAAATCTCTCCTTGAATTCTCTGATTTTTTGTTCTGCAACCTCAGGATCCGAACATATTCTTTTGATCCTAGTGAACTGTGAATACGGAAGATTTTCCACAAGACTCCTAGGATGAAAGCTTGAATGCATCAGCGTACTGTTTCGGTCAGTAGGTTTTGTGAAAATTTCAGTACTCAATTTGTTCTGCTGTTTCTTGATGAGGACATCCAAATAGTTGATTTTATCTTGGCTGATAGAAAAAGTGAACTTGATCCTAGGTTCTCTGTTATTGAGTTCCTCAATGAATTGTATTAATAATTCTTTTGGGCGAGTCCAGATCAGAAAAATATCATCGATGTATCGACAATATTGTGCTATGCCTTGTGTCCATTCCTTGTTTGTTAGAATATAATCATTCTCAAATTTCGCCATATAAATGTTAGCATAGGCAGGTGCCCCTGAAAAACCCATAGATGTACCTGTGAGTTGACCAAAAAAGTCTTCCTTCCACTGAAAATCACTATTATGCAAACAGAAGAACAATAGTCACAACAAAAAGATGTTGTGTTCTTGTGTAGAGTCCATTTTAAGTAGTGCCCATTCCACAGCCTCCATCCCTTGTGAATGCGCTATAGAGGTATACAGCGCTGTCACATCAATTGTGCATAATAGCCACTCATCTTGTACCAAATATTCAATCGTTCGTAGTTTTGTGAGGAAATCTGTGGTGTCTTTCACATATGTACACCAACTTTGGACAAATTGTTGAAGGAAATAGTCTAAATATTTGCCCAATGGCTCAAAGATTGAATTGCAAGCCGATACTATTGGTCTGAAAGGCGGATCTCTTGGATTCTTGTGGATTTTGGGCGTCATATAAATTCTTGGCCTCCTAGGATTTTGTGCTGTTAAGCACATCTTGAGATTGGCAGGCTTCAAAGTTAGATCTTTATTATTGGCAATACCTTGTATTAATTGCATTTCATGTTTAGTCAAGTTGGATGTTGGTCTTGTTTTATAGTTAAGTCGTGCACAGTCGTGTTTAACCAGATTTTCAAACATATCCAATGTTTTGTGCAAGCTGGGTGCTAGGAATTTGCTTTTTGGTTTTAACCTTTCTCTCAGTTCAGATCGCTCTTCTCCAGTGTCTTGAACTATATTGGTAAAGTAGTGTTTGAGTCTTAATTTCCGCATAAACCTGAACACTGCGGTGTCTGTATCAAGTTTTGTAGTGGTGGCAAGTGTTGAAACCTCAACCTCTCCCCTGGACGGACCACTTCTTAGTGCCACTTCAATTTTGCTATCTGCCCCAGAAGACAGCTAAGAATGATAATGATAATTTCCCCCAGCGAAAATGGAAGCAGTTCTCCCAAGAGGCTTTCAATCTGCTCATACAAAGGGTGGGTCCACCTATGGCCAGGGATAGTGACACTGCAAATACCGAATTTAATGAACTAATTTTAACTGCCTTGGACTCGCTTGCTCCTCGGAGCAGCTATAAGCGGAGAGGGGGTAGACAGCGCACTGCCCCTTGGTTTACCCAGGAGCTACAGCAAATTAAATCGGAATGCAAAAAACTTGAACGGAGCTGGAGGAGGAATCCATGCGCACAGGGCAAGAGTAGCTATAGCTTAGCGCATAAAAGGTATCAATGCGCATTGCGCAGGGCGAAAGCCAAACACTATCAGGCACGCATAGAGGAAGCTGAGAGCTCGTCGAGAGAGCTCTTCAAAATTTTTAAGGAAATATCCCTGGTATCCAGTTCTAATGCCCCGAAAGTAGACTCGGTTGCAGAATGCAACAGGGTAGCTGACTTCTTTTCGGGGAAGGTTAAGAACATTTATGCCTCTTTTTCTAAACAACCCGCGAGTGGCACAGAATTCAGGGCTGCAAGGACACCTATGGATCCGTGCACTACACTACAACTGTTTACGGTTCCCCCTACTGAGAGCTTAAACAGGATCTGCCGCAGCGTCAGGTCCGGATCTCCCATTGATCCTGCGCCTCCTAGAGTGGTGTCGGGTGGTCTGTCAGTGCTGGAACCTTACATCAGGCATGTACTGCAGACGTCTTTCTCCACTCAACAGATCCCGGAGGACTGGAAGAAGGCAGTTGTGTTGCCTATTAGGAAAAAGCCCAACGTCGGTCTTGACGTGTTGGAGAACCTTAGGCCCATCTCGCTGCTTCCCTATCTGGCCAAAGTCGCAGAAAAGGTGGTGAACTCTCAATTAGTTGAACACCTTGAGAGAGCTAATATTCTTCACCCCTCCCAATCAGGCTTTCGAGCGGGCTTCTCGACGGAGACGGCCCTTCTGCGTGCAACTGAGACCCTTAGAGCTGGAGCGGATGCAGGGCACACTATGGCCTTGATAATGCTCGACCTCAGCGCAGCGTTTGACACTGTAGCCCATTCCATCTTGCTACAGTGTCTAAACGAAGCTGGGGTCGTAAGAGCCGCCCTGAACTGGCTGCAGTCGTTCCTGACGGGGCGCTGCTTTCAAGTTCAACAGGGGTCCTGCCGTTCCTCCGAGGTGCCTCTAGACCAGGGAGTGCCACAGGGCTCAGCTTTGAGCCCTACACTTTTCAATCTTTACATGGCCTCCCTGGCCAAGGTTGTCCAAGCATTTGGGGTGGAGTTGGTGTCTTAAGCCGACGACACTCAACTGCTTATCTCGCTGTCTCAAAACCCCACAGGAGCATCCTCCAATTTCAAGGCCTGCATGCAGGCCTTGGCTGTCTATATGGATGCCCATTGTTTAAAGCTCAATGGCTCCAAAACCGAGGTTTTGGTGGTGGGTGGTAAGAGCAGTAGCTGGTCAGCCGATTGGTGGCCATTCTGTCTGGGCGCCACTCCTGTACCATGTGAGGAAGCAAAAAACCTAGGAGTGTGGGTTAATCCCACACTGTCCTATGAGGGTCATATTAGACGCCTTGTGGGGAAGTGCTTTGGGGTCCTGAAGGTTCTAAATAAGACTCTGGATCTGCTACCCTTGACCGCCAGAAGGACGATGACGCAGGCTTTGGTCACCTCTCGGTTGGACTATGGGAACGTTTTGTTCCTTGGTACCACCGAGAGGAGTATGGGCCGCCTGCAGGTCATCCAGAACGCGGCTGCTCGCCTGGTGCTGAGGAGGCCGAAGTGAGCCAATTCACAGAAGGCGCTTGATGCTCTCCACTGGCTCCCCATAAAGAAACGTGTTCTGTTTAAATGCCTGCTTATGTGCCACCGGATTGTCTGGTTGAGGGCTCTGGCCTATCTTCGGGACCTAGTCTGCAGATACGAGCCACCCAGGGCCCTGCGCTCGGGAGGTACGGGGCTGCTGACGGTTCCGCGGATAAAGAGATCCAGAATGGGAGGGCGGTCGTTTACATTACTGGCCGCCCAAAAACTGGAGCAAACTCCAGCTTGCTCTAAGGCTGGAGAGCAGAGAGGCAATATTTCGGTCTCTGCTGAAGACCCACTTGTACACACTGTGAGGCTCTGGTGAGGGGGTTTCCTAGTGAGGTTTTTGTTTGCCACTTCTCCATTAGCGCGGGGACACGCCGTGATGGCGTTACTGAGCGCTCTACAAAACCCTTTATTATTATTATTATTATTATTATTTGACACAACTGGCTGAACCCTCAGCTGGGGTAAGTTGGTGTAATCACCTCTTACTTAGATATAGTATACCTATATCTAACCTAACTGGACACATGGTAACCTATAAGCCACTCCTATGGAAGGCCTCTGCAAACTTGGAGGCAGAGTGCGTGGTTTCATATGAGATGGTGCTCTAGAATGAGCTGAGCCTGTCCGCAGCTGTCGGGAACCACTCCCTTAGCTGTTCCGGGATATTGCCATACCATATACTCTTAAGTGCATTATAATCCTCGCGGTTATATGCTAACTTTGGTTTGGCTTTACCAAAACATGTCGAGTAAGGTGTCATACGATTTGGAATACTATCCCCTCGACAGTCCTGTCGACGGGGATAGCATTGTTTATGTTTATGTTTATGTTTATTAAAACTTTTATAGCGCGCTCTATTACCACGGGGTATCCTGGCGCGGTGAGTAATTAGACAACTGGAGTGCTAGATCAAAACCTAAACGAGCTGTTAAAGGGGGGCATTGAACAGATGAGTTTTGAGTTCCTTCTTAAAAACAGTGATGGTCGGCGAGGCTCTAAGGAACAGGGGGAGAGCATTCCAAGCAGAAGCTGCCTTAACTGAAATAGATTGGCCTCCCAGACGGGCATATTTGTATTTGGGAGTGGCCAGTAGGCATTGATTGGCCGATCGTAGGGCACGGTTAGGAGTATAGAATGAAAACCGTTTCTGCAAATACGTCGGTCCCTGGCCATGGACTGCTCTAAATGCCAACACAAGAATTTTAAACAAAATTCGATGTGGTACAGGTAGCCAGTGCAGACTTCGTAGGTGACTCCGCACGCTCGACCTCCTAGGGAGAGAGAAAAGCAAACGTACTGCGGCATTTTGTATCACCTGTAGGCGATGAACCCTACACGCAGGTAGGCCACTAAATAAGGCATTAGCATATTCGAGCCGAGATAATATCAGGGCTCGAAGAACAGACTCCTTGGCTACCCTGGGCAGAAGAGGGAAAAATTTCCTCAAGGCTCGCAAGGTGCCAAAGCAGGTGCATGTCAGTTTTTTAATGTGATCCGCAAACTTCAGATCCTGACCGAACCAGACCCCCAAGTTCTTAGCTGGACCTCCCGTCACACTGGGACAGGGCAGGTCCGGGGGCCAAATGTGATCCTTGAAGTTGTCAGGAAAAGAGCCGAAGAATAAAACCTCGGACTTGTCTTCGTTGCACTTAAGTTGAACTTGTGCAAGCCACCTGAATACTTCCGACAAACAATGCCGGACTGCTAATGGATCAGACACACCCTTAGGCCAGGTGAATAACAGCTGTGTGTCGTCTGCGTAAGCTGTTATCTTGGCTCCCAGCTGTTCCGCCAGATATAGTAAAGGGGTCATATAAACGTTAAACAATAAAGGGCTTAACGTAGAACCCTGCGGAACTCCAGTTGACAGTCTCTTCGGGGCCGAAGAGTAGGGGGGCATCCAGACCTGCTGAGTTCTGTCGCTCAAAAACGATGACAGCCAGTCAAGGGCCAGCCCTGAGATGCCGACGGCTCGCAGTCTAGCAATAAGCAAGGCATGAGGCACTGTATCGAAGGCTTCAGAGAGGTCCAATAAAATCAGGACCGCTCTGCCACCCCCGTCCAGGCACTCTCGAACTGCCTCCGAGACCTCGACTAATGCTGTCTCGGTACTATAAGCCGCTCTGAACCCTGACTGGGCCGGGTGTAGGGCGTGGGAGGACTCAATGAAGCCATCCAGCTGTTTGAAAGCCACCTTCTCGCACACCTTCGCCAGAGCTGGCAACAGTGAGATGGGCCGATAGCTCGATGGCATTGCTGGGTCTAGACCAGCCTTTTTTAACAAAGGGAGCAGCTTTGCCTCCTTCCAACTTTTTGGAATCGAGGCCTTGGAAAGGGAGAGGTTAATAATATGCGTCACCTCTTGATTAATAGTATCCGCTATCCCTCCCAGCACCCTGGCTGGGCAGGGGTCTGCAGGAGATCCGGACTTTAACGCTGCCAGGATTTGCCGTATGTCCGATTCTGAAGCCGGGAGGAAGGCAACAAACGGATCCTTTGGACATTGTCTATCCGGTACTAAAAGGGCAGGTGGGGTCATAGAGGACTTTTGAGCCACTTCTAAATCCAATTGAATTTTTGCAATTTTGTCAGTAAAATAACAAGACAGTTCTTCACACCATTCAGCGGAAGAAGGGAGCCGGGGTTGGGCAGCACATGGAGATAGAAAATTTTGGACAATTGAGAAGATCTCTTTACTGTTGTTTTCCGCCTTCTCGATTCTGTCCGAATAGTACCTGCTTTTAGCTGTCTTAATCGCAGCGTAATAGTCCTTTTGGGCTGCACGTAGGGATTTCTTGTCGGCTGGTAGGTAAGCTTGTCTCCAGGTTCGCTCTAGTTTCTTACAGACCAGCTTCTGTTCGCGCAGAGCATGCGTGAACCATGGTTGAGAGGGTCTCGATCGCATCCGACGAACACCCCCCGCGTTAGTGGAGGTAGCGACACCATTCGCTATCCAAAGATTGAATGCGACAACAGTCGCTTCCAGCTCCATCTTTGGAGCCGGACGGGTATCGGAAAGGGACTCAGATAGGGACATCAAACTAATCCGTGGGCGATGTACCAAAGAAGGAATTTTCCTCATATCCTCATCTAACTGCCAAGCAAACTTAATCATGTAGTGGTCGGACCACGACATAGGCATCGGGGGGGACAAACTGATGTCAAAATTAGAACATATCAAGTCAAGAACATGACCTCCCACATGAGTGGGGGCATCAACCCATTGAGAAAGGTGAGCCATGCTAAAAGTCTCACTGAGACGGGTAGCTTCAGTGGTATTCTCAGAATCCACATGAATGTTAAAATCGCCCAGCAGTAGAAAACGGGGAAACCGTAACGCTCGTGGCACGATAACCTCCTCTAGAGATCCAATAAAGTTTCCGACGTAGCCTGGCGGATGGTACACAAGCGTGCCGCCTAAGGTAAAATGCGGACTGAGCTCCAAACAAAAATGGAGAAGTTCCGCCTCTTTGATTTTATCCAGGTGTTCGCAGGTGAGAGTCCAATGGTCCCGATAGATCACAGCAACCCCCCCCCATTCCACCCTTCTAGAGGGACACACCATGTACATAAGCTGAACCCCGGTTAAAGTTAACCCGAGCCTCAGCATCACAAAATGGATGCTGCCACCACAGACACAAGTCTGACCTCCTGCTGCTGGGAGTCCTTCCAGCGAGGGAGGCTTGGACAAAGGGTTTCCTGCCTTGGGAGGTGCGAGCACCACCCCAGACAAGATTTTGTGTATTGGGTAGGACAGGGCTGAATAGATTGAGACATGCCTGGGGCACACAAGGTGTCCCTGTGCATAAGCCAGTCCAAACCGGTGCTGGGGCTTTCCATCCCCAGTCCTGGTGCCGGGCTGGACAAAGGAAATGGGGTGTAACCACCCCCCTTTCCTGGTCCCACCCAGAGGAGGGACCTAGCAGGTGATCCACCCCTCAGATTGGGAATAAGAGTGGGAGCAGTGCCATAGCACCTCAGATCATCCTGAAATCGACTTGAAACTAAGAAGACGCCTGGACTTCGACATTCTGCTGCACAGAAGACTGAAGAGCATCTCCCTTGTGGCCAAGGAGTGGCCACCCTGTGAACACAGGCACCATCCAGCAACTCAACATCTGTTTTGCCGCCGCCTCCTGCCGGAGCCCGAGCCCAGAGCCCAGAGCCCGACGAGACCCAGACTCCCAGACATCTTAGAGTCCGATCCACAGTCCCTGCAAAGAAGAGACCCGTGGAGGCACCGAGAGACGTGGGACCGGACATCTCAAAAGACACCCGAGAAGCTGACTGCGCAGCACCCGAGGCACCCTCGACGCTGTGCTTTGGGGTTTGAGAAGCCCCACAACCGAGCAGCATTTGCTCCGAAGATCAGCCCCCCAGCATCTCCACGATCTGCGTGGGGCCCTTTTGCACTTTGCCACTTGACGCGCCATCCTGGCCACTTGCCACGTGGCTATCGGCCATCTTGGCGACGAAACCTACAATCAACACTGCGGGTCTGGTTGCTCCAGACTTGCCCTCGGTTCCCTGAAAATGAGCCTTGCTGGTCCGAGTGATAAGCTTTCTTCACTTCCTGCGTGGCTTGCATTAGCCAAGGCCTGTTTGTGCCAATCAAGTTGCCGACACCGCCATCAGCTAGAGCCTTTGTGGGACAGCTCGTGATCGACTCCTGGACGTCCTCGACCTCTTCGTGTCCACGTGGCTGCAGAGATAAGCTACACCTCATCGGCTGTTTGCACCCGACATCGCCTGGTTCATTCCTGGTTCCACGGTAGTCACGGGCTAGTGACTTTAAACATTGTCCCCTCTGCTTTCAGGTCTTCACCACTTCAGATCCACCCTTGGATCCACCGTAACTCTCTTCGACGACCCGCCTGCAGCATCTTCATCTTCAGGCACCATCGACCTGTGTGACAAAACCCAACACTATATCGCACCTGTGCACCCGCTTCCTGTGGGTGAAGTAACTCAGCAACGCCGGTGTTTCTACACTGGTATACACCTCTAGTGTCTAGGTCTAAAGTTTTGTCCTTCTAGGTCAGTCAGAAGGTACCCTAAACACTAACTTTGTAACTTTTACGCACCATCGACATTGCATTGTTGTATGCGTGTGCTTTAAGCGCTGCACCCGAGTCCCGCGGGCCTTTCCCGACTTAGTCACTGCTAGTCCCGATCAGCTCCAGCGATTCCCAAGGCCCTAGGCCTACTTCCTTTTCGATTGATGGTTCTAATACCACTATTTTAGTATATGGTTTAGGTGGCCCCTAGGGCTCATCCATATTGTGCAACTTTTGTATATTTAAACTGTGTTTTGTTTTAACGCATGTGCTTCTGTGCTCATAAAGAGTATAGGGGATACTTGCAGTAAATAAATATATATATATATTTTCAATATATATCTGTGTGGTGTCCTTTCATTTGGTATTCAAGGGGGTTGTGTTTGGTAATACAGCTTGCTTCACATGCCTTTCAGAGTTTAGCCCAAGACTGCTTTGTCCACGCTACCACTAGGATAGCTGGTCTATAAGGTTGACTTACAACCAATCATCATAAGGGTTGCTTGGCATGGTACAAGGTGATCACTAGAACTAGTGAGCATCATATACCAGGCCAACTTCTCACATTGGTGAGCAGCGGTTGGGATTTGAGCTTGCTGTTGTTTTACCATTACAATCTTTGAGAGTATCATTTGAAAGATCATACAGGTACCTGCTAAGTACATATAAAACAAGACTAGTATACTTAAGTTCTACTGAACTTAGTTGTTGTAGAGGATGGGGAGTAGCACACCCTGACTACAACTACTGGATAGGTTTAGTAGGTAAACACCAGTGTAGGTAGATTGCAACATATCCACCCACACTAGAGCAATGTCTGGACTTACTCCTGTTGAGAGTGACCCTCCAAGGGCACCATCCAAATTTGCTATGCTTAACTTTAAGGAATGAAGGCAGCTTTGTGCCTTAAGAGGGATATATGATGTTACAACGCGGACTGTAACAACGCATACCGTTACAACGCGGATTTTACAACGCGGATACTGTAACAACGCATGTATTTACAACGCATTTTTTTACAACGCAGGTACCTTTACAACGCAGACCATTACAACGTAAGTATTGGTAAGTATATATTAATATTAATATTATAATAGTAAATTAATTTTTTAAAATATAATGTCATATGGATACTTCGTTACATATATTGCGTTAAGTTAGCATGAGTGCATTACATGTTTAAACAGCCTTTTTTCCTTCGGCTTCAGTTTTGCACACGACACATACTTGTTGTTGTCGCCTTCACCCTAGAAGCGGTGAGGTGGTTTATTTGAGAATAATATGTTATTTCTATGCTATCAGCTTTGCCTGGTACACTTGGTACAACTGTCTGCACACTGAGAGCTGCACACTCTAAGATTAACCTAACACAAGGTTGCTGGGAGGCTTGATCCTCGCACCACATTAGACATAACACAAATAATGTTGATGCCAACATTTTGGGCTCTACGCGGGTTTAAGATAGAGTTACACGGAATGAACGTAGACACTTGGTGCTGCGCATGAAGAGAGCTGGTAGCTGTTGATGTGAACTGCTCCTACTGACATTGAGAGGTATGGGGCCGCCCTGCTAAAGCCCAAATGAGACCTTCTTAGATATAATATAATATGCTAGATAGGGTGCGCGAAATATAGGTGATATAGATTTCTATAGAAATTGCATTATAACATGCTAGCACCTTTTGCTTACTATGGATTAGTGACTATGCTGCTGACTCTGATTTTTATAATCTGCATTTTGGTATTATACAAGATACTGCGTTTGAGAACTTTGCATTGAATAATAAATATTTCAAACTTGCACTTGTGTTCTTTGACTCTCAGTTTTGGTTTGAAATGATTATATAACGAAAGAGCGTTCATGTGTTCCACGACTCCTGAGGTATTCTAAAGATCATGTTCTGGTTTGTCTAAGACATGGATCATTCCATAATAATCCATGAGACACTGTAGCTAGCTAGGTAAGGAGATTTCTGACACTGAGATGAGTTTTTGGATCATCCTAACTCACTGAGGTTCTAGATCTCTATGCACAGGTCTGTGGGAGAACGGAAACCCTGCTACATGGCGCCCAACGGATTGGTTGGCCGTATTTCATGACACTCGAGTAGTATATCATTCAAACCTTAACACCTTCATTCCCGTTTCCGGTAAACGGTGGTGTCGGAAAAACCTACCTATTTTTGAAATAGGTCTTTTCAAGCTTGAATTTTTCTATAAACGGTTTCTTTGAATTACTACCCAGTTGTGATACAAACTGTTCTTTGTCACTTTTCACTTCCTGTGCTAACATGGCCGTGGACATTGCGCAGCATAGCCGAGTCGCGGTTCGCGACCACTTGCGGGCATATAATGTACCTGCGGAAGGCTTAGCTGTGGTTCTAGTGGTGAGTGCGGAACATGCGTACCCGTACGAATTGTTTTATTCCTGGGTAACATTTCCGGGTGTGGACGCTAATTCGGGTGTCTTCCATTCATACACTGCCACGGAGATACCGGCGGCTTATGCTCCGTACAGGGCACTGGAAGTACCTATTGACGCTTGGCAGCACGGAGTTTGGTTTGGTGGCGCCCTACCCCATTCTTTAACGGCTCCGAGGTTAGGTCCTTTGTCCATTCCGGGCACAAATTGGCCCGCTTTGGGTGGATTTACTCCTCATCCTAATCGCGCCACTTGTAACGTGGGTGACCTGCGGCGTCTTCATGAGGTCGCGGTTGGAGTGATTAGAGCGCTTGTTCATTACATTGGTCGTAATATTCATGGCGCAGCCCCCGCAGGTGCGCAGCTTCGGGCGGAACAGGCTGGTTTGAAAATCAGTCCTGTCTTGGTGAATTCCGTTATGGGCAGAAAGCCAGAGAATAAGGATGATTTTCCTTACTGGCTTGCCGAGAAATTCGACCAACTGGAGGCTGTGTTTCCTAATACGACTCCGGGAGAAAAACACCGGATTCTTACGCTTAGTTTACCGAAAGATTTAGCCCCTGAACTTGCTGACTGTGAAACATGGGGTAAGACTTTTGCAGCGGTTTACTCGAGGTGCTATGGCACCCCGTCAGTGTCAAACCTTTCTGAGGTCCTTAAACGTGTTCAGGATGATCACGGACCGGAGTCGGCGGTCGAATTGGGTATGCGCCTGAGCGGCTCATTTGAGACGGTTTGCGGTCTTATCCTTGCAAATGTCAAGGGGGATGCAGTGAACTTTCAGGTGGCCAATGCTCTGGCGTTAATTCCCGAGGCCGAGAAACCCCGTCAGCTGGCAAGAATTATTGTGGCGGCTTATAAAATGGTTGGCCGCACTTCTAAGGGTTTAAAAGCTTTTTCTGAAAAAGAGAGGAAGCAGCCCCAGGGACAGTCTTCGGAAACGGGTGGACAGCCCAAGTCCAAAAAACAAAATTGGCCTAAAAAGCAGAAGCAGGGTAAGCAACAACAACAGCAGACACAGGTTTCTGGTCCTGCACCTTCGCAGCCTGCGCAGTCAGATCGAGTTTATGATTTGCGCGATCGCGCGATGATTAAAACGCCAGAGAGATATCAGGCTTCTGACCAACGCTCTCCTCGTTCCTTTCAGGACTCATCGGCTCCGTCAACCGGTGGTGGAGGGGGCGGCAGGGGCAGGGGTGGCCAGCAAGGACGTGGCCAGCCCCGCACGCGAAGTGAAGGGGATCAGCGGGACGACTCTACGCCTAAGAGACCGCAGTTTGCCAAGAAGAAAGTCGCTGCCTTAACGGCGCATCGATATGCCCCAGATAGTGAGAACGCGGCTTCGGAATCTGACGTGGGCTCTGACCTTGCTGGACAGCGCGGCGGAGATTACCATAGTGAGAGAGGCCCTCAGTCCACTGTTGAAGGTGACAGCGACTGAGACTTTTATTGTGATTGAAACAGCTGATACACATGTTGCTCCCCCTGAAAGACTTTTTGAAATTGTCCTGTTGATTGAAGGTGACATGCAGCGAACTGTAAAAGGGGTATTTCGGGAGAATCTTTCGGATACGTATGACATTTTGCTTTCGGAGGCTGACTGGCCCCCACCTTTTGTTCTCGCAGCTCCGCGAGGGGAGGAGGTAATCCTCCCCAGTTTCGCGCACACTGTGCCGAGAGTGGAAGCGCTGCATTTTGCAGAAGAGTGGGCTCTGGCGCTTGCGCCGGCTGTGTACCGGAATCAGTGTGGCTGGGATAAATTGTCCCCTAGCCATGAGATTCCTTTACGGTCACAGCCGCAGCCACAACCCCAGTATCCCATACGGCGTGAAGCTAAAGCTTCGGTCGCGGCTATCCTTGAACAATTGGAATATCAAGGTGTGATTGAAACGTGTGTGTCACCAATGAATAATCCCCTTTTTACTGTTAACAAACCGGACGGCTCATATCGTCTGGTTTTGGATTACCGGCATTTGAACTCGCATTGCCGTAACTGTGCAGTACAGAATACTCACGGCTCTGCTCTAGTAAATAGTCTTGAGCGTAAACGGTTTAAAACCACGCTTGACATTTCCAATGGTTTTTATGCACATAGATTAGATGGTCTAAGTTCCCAATGGACCAGTTTTACGTGCGGCGGCGTACAAAAAATGTTTAAACGACTCCCAATGGGATATAAAAATAGTCCTGGAGTGTTTTCCGCCCGCATAGTCTCTCTTTTGGAGAGTTTCGATCCAGTTGCATGTTCGTATGTGGATGACATTTATCTCACAGACGACGAGCTTTGGGTGCATCTGTGTCGAGTAAACAGCATAATTTGTAACTTTGCAGACATGGGTTACAAGTTTAACTTTGCAAAATCACACATTGCGGAGTACACAGTGTTGTTTCTAGGTTATGAACTTAACCATGAAGGAAAGGGATTGGCTCCTCACTTCCTGGAGAAGTGCGCGCAGTTGCGCTCTCCGACAACGCTGAAAAAATTACAGTCTTTACTGGGTTTTTTAAATTTCGGGAGGACATACATTCCGGAATATGCCCAGCGTATCAAGCCTTTATATGCCTTGGTACAACCATCTTTTTCCAAATCATGCTGGCTGCCTGAGCATTCAGCCATTCTGCAGTCTTTGCAGGCTGATTTGCTCACTTCTGACTACTTACAGACCCGCGATAACCAGACCAACCTGGTGATAAGAATTATCCCTGGGACGGTAGGTTTCACGTACCTTACTTTTAATGAGGGGGATACTGTACCTATTGCTTACAAGTCACACTTGTACACTTCGGCTGAACTGCGTTTTTCCACTGTGGAGAAAGTTTTAACGGCAGTGCAGATGGCAATTCTTAAAGAACGTGCCCTGTCGCAGGGAAAGCGCATGTTGGTTGTTACCCCGTGTCCTGCCTTGGAGGCGGTCACGAAAGCCAGTGTACCGAATTCTAAAGCTTTGCACCCTCGGTGGATTCAGTGGGCTACATCCTTGACATCTCAGGATGTCACGTTTATTTTTGACGCCGCTTTACGGTCGCAGGAGTATTTACAGTATGAATTTGTTCATCCTGCTCCTTTAGCAATGCGGCCGTTGGAGGATTTCCATTGTATCATTTACACGGATGGTTCGGCGCAGGTTGCGCATGGCTCTAAACATGCCTACGTTTCCGCTTGCGCCATTGTGGTCGGTGCCATGGTGAACGATGAGTTCAAGTCCAGTGTCGTGCACACGCAGACGCTTGGGGACTGCACCGCACAATTAGCTGAGCTGCGTGCTCTGATGCTTGCATTGGAGTACGCTGATCCTTGTGTGACGACTTTAATCGTAAGTGATTCTTACTACTGTGTCCAGTCTTACAATGAGAACTTGTTCTTTTGGATTCAGAATGATTTTCGTGATTCCAAGGGTAGCACAATAAAACATAAAATGATCTGGGTCCGAGTGGCGGAACTTAAAGAGAAACTGCCGCTTGTGTTTGTGATTCATACTCTCGGCCACCAGCGCGTGGGGGTCCACGCTGTTGGCAACTCGCTTGCTGATGAAGCAGCGAAGACAGCGGTATCAAAATACTTAGTTGCAGCAGTCACGAGGTCCAAAAGCAAAATAGATGATGACATCTTGGCAGCTGTGGCTGCCACGGAGAAGGGAGGTAAATATCCTGCGGGGTTCCCTTCGAAGTACACATACCACTTAAGTCCCGATAAGGTTCCTTATGTGAAAATTCCTGAAGTTGGAGAGCGTCTAGTTCCCAACTCGGATCGCAGAGCGTCTCTGATTACAGCGGCTCATGAAGGTGTGGCGTCTGCGCATGCGGGCGTCTCAGCCACTGTATCTCAGCTACAACAGAGGTTCTGGTGGCGGGGACTGTACAAACAGACGCGCGATTATGTCCTTATGTGTGACATTTGTCAGCAGATTAAGCCTTCTACTGCTGCGCGTCCGCCTCAGACACAGTTGTACATCTCTAATAAACCACTTGGTTGTGTTTATTTGGATCACTGCGGTCCTTTTTCTTCTGATACTGCGTATAAATACATCTTAGTAGCAGTTGACTCATGCACACGCTTTGTATGGGTATGGCCGCATCGAAGCGCTGATTCGCGAACTGTCATTAAGGATTTGCGTGTCTTTGTGGGAATCTTTGCTTGTGGTGCTTTCCATTCGGACCAGGGTCCGGCTTTCGCCTCTAAGGCGTATAAGGATGCTATGGTTTCGTTGGGAGTACAGGTGAAGTTTTCAAGTCCTTACAGGCCTGAGGGCAATTCTGTAGTAGAAAGAATGAACCGCGACTTAAAGCAATCTTTGACAGCCCGTGTTATAGGCACTGGTAGAAACTGGCTGACCCACCTCTATGGCGTGCAGCGTGCGCTTAATAATCTCCCTAGAAGGTCTCTGGGTGGGCGGACCCCATACGAAATGCTCTTTGGTATCAAGATGTACGTCCCTGACCTTGATGGTGCAGACTGCCAGGCCCAGGCCGCGGCCTTTGACGTAGATGAACATTGCAATGTTTTACAGGATCTACAAAAGACCAGAGACAGTCTTGCAAAGGAACACTTGCCCTCCACGTCGGATGATGCGTTGCAGATCCCGGTAGTTGGCTGGCTACCCCAAGTTGGAGAACTGGTTCGAGAGAAGATCGATAACAAGAAAGAGTTTGGTCCCTCATATCGAGCGCCGGTTCGAGTCCTTGGAGTGAAGGGCACAAGAACAGTCATTTTACCACCACTTCCAGGTCGTAAAGAAAACAGATTTATTTCTATTGACAATGTCAAGACACACAGGGTGGCCGATTCTTCATAGCATGACACCGGCTGTATCCTGTCCTTCCATGGTGAGGCACTCTGTGCTGGCTATTACATCTGGTGCAGATCAGGAGGTGTCCCTCGAGATGCCTGCCATATCCAGTCCTTTATTAAATACTATTCCTGTTACTAACATTGATGAAGTGACATATGCAGATCCGGCTGATTTGTCTATGTCCGATTTACATGCTCGTTTGGCTAACCAGTCCAGATTCTCTTTTGACTCTGATTCGGAACTTTCAAAGAAACCATCGACTATTGCAAAATATGCCACGTTGTTTAAAAAACATTTTTTAGCTCCACCTTGGACATACATTTGGCTGATACTATTTTCATTTTATCTTTTTATGTCAATTGGTTTTGTGTTTTATTTTTTCCGCCTGATCGATGGCCATTATGTGAAAGAAAGAACAGGAATTCGGTACCTTAATGGAACATTGGCCCCTCTTTCCTCCTCACATTCAGCACACAGACTAAAGAGAGACTTACATTCAGTAGAGATTACTGCTTGGCCTGTCCTTGACGGGATTGTGTGGGATGCGGTTAGGTTTCAGATACATGGCCCCACAGAGGTTATTAATGTTCCTAATGTGCTTAGAGTAAACATGGGAGATGTGATTAAGCAAAATATTCGTTCTGATGATTGGGATCTTCAGGCCGTAGAAGCATTGTTCTCTGATTTGAAATATTATGCGGCCTTTGATGATGAGGATTTGTATTTAGATTCTGTCAATTATGGTGATTTGTTTTGTTACCAACATTATGGAAATCATTTCTTGCACAAGACAAGTTCCAGGAGGGTTCCTGTGAATTACACTCAGTGGGAACATTGCCCTACTCCTTTACAGGGGAGCTCAAGTACGTTTCTGGGAAAATACTCTTACTTTACAGATTTTAATCAATCAAATCCTGAGTCGTTTTATTTTAAAGTGAACCAGAAATTCATGCCCAAAGTTAGACTAACTGACACAAAATTGCTGTATTCAAAGTCCTTTCTACAAAGGTTATCTGTGGATGGCTATGAGTTATGGAAGGAGGCTATTGACCTTAAATCGGTTTGGGGTACCAAAGATTGGCAGGTACAAGGCACTGAGGCTTTGCATCGTGCATGTCTCATCCCGAATCACATGTTATTTTTAAATTCGACTATTTCCCAAACAACATGTTTTGGATTGGCTACATCTAAAAAATTAAATGCCCCTACTATCCCTGATTTGGAAGAATATTCAGGTTGGAGTAATTTCACTACATTATCCATCAGTGGGATACAAGCACTTTTGCAGAATTCCTCCTTTAATATTTCCAGTTTTGATCCGGAGGGGTGGCTTTTGTGGCAAAGAAGCTCTGATTCTTGCCAACGTCGTTTTATGGGTTTGTCTGAAGGTTTTACACAAATCAGGCCAGATCCCAGGTTTGACACAGATCACACTGTTACAACTTATTCAGTAGGCAAATTGTGTCAGAACTGGTTACAACATTCCACTTTAGCTGCAGTTAAACTGCATCTGTCCCAGTTGAATGAGAATATAGAGCTAAATGATTTTATAAAAGGCTAGACTATGGGTAGGTCTAAACGCTTTATTTATGCTGTTTATAATGAAATTTGGAAATTTTCACAAGTCGAAGCAGCTAAACGCCTGAGGGCTATTGATCAAGCCAATTTGGAAAAAGTGCTTGCAGTGGTCGATAACAGTATTAACATGCTTTCTTCCAGGATTTACACATTGGATAATATTGTTTCTTCTGTTGTTGATATTGTACATGATGAAGTGTCCACGTTATACCATGGTCAAAATCAATTGCGTTCTGTAATGCAGTTTGCCTGGACTCTACAGACAATTAAGGCTGGTCGAGTTCCCTGGACCTCATTGAACGTTTCATCCCTTTTCGCCCCTTTTAATCTTACTGAAAAACAGCGCATGCTTTCAATGTGTGATGCATCATTTTCTATGTTACATATTGAGAAGCTAGAATCCTTGCCTTTTTCTGTTGCTGAAACCACTACTGCCACGTGGCTTATTCATGGGTTAATTACATTACCATTTCCTTTATATAAATTTACTAACTGTATGCGGTATATTGCTATAGGACGATATGAACCACTAGGCAATGCATTCCTACATGAGGCATGGTCCTTACCATACACATACAGATGTCTGAAGGATGGGAAAGAAGTGAATCTTAATGGTGAGGAATGCACACAGTCACCTGACCATTCATTAATATGCAGACACATTCAGTTACACGGTTCTTGTAATCAGGACCGTCCAAATTTAGCATGTGTTTTAAAAGGCACGCCAGTTCCAGCAGTGGTTGCCACATTCACATTATTAGCTAATGGTAGTTATTTGCTTTTAAACAACGAATTATGTTGTGGTTTATTAATTGGTGTGGCTTATGTGGTAACTGTATCAGAGCGTGTGGTGTGCTGCAAGAATGTTCTATACCCACCCACGCATGGGTCTTTAGATGTCTCCATCTGGCCACGGATTCCAACCTTGGAAGCAAAATTCAATGGTTTAAGCAGAATAAGGGCCCTTTTGTCTCAAAAACAAGTGACCCTGAGTTCGGCCCGGGAAACTTATGTCCTTCACATAGCCAACACCCGCACAGAGGTGCAGGCGCTTTTAAATACTGATTTGCCGTTTCATTTCTGCGAGCTGGTACACCAGATTTTTAATGCTTCTTCAACGACTGGGCTTGCACATTTTTTCAAGTTAGTGAGCAGTGGCCTCGTGACTACGTTTGAAAAAGTTTTTGGTATCATTCCCACGTTTTTCCACACTATTTTTTCGAGTTTGTTTGGTGGACTACCTGTGTTGCTGGCTGTAGCCGCAGGCATTCTGTTGGTGTTTTTCTTCATAAAACATGGATGCCCATCCTGCGCAAGACGCCGTTCAACGCCTCCTGACACTGTGCCGTAATCGGATGCTCAATTACTATGGAACATTGCCGCTTGCAGCATTAAGCACGGCCTATAGATTGTCATTTCGGTTCACCGACTTCACGTGTGTCCAACCTGTGTTTCACTGCCTGAGCTGCGAGTTCGATTGGGCCATTGATTTGTGCCTATGCTTGAGGACTGCTCCTGACGTCGATTTTGATCAACTAATGCGTCCCGTGGTGGCTCATGAGCTGATCTGTTCTGGCGAAAGAGTTATGGCCTTGGCAGCGATAAATGGAGTTCTGGGCCAATGGGAGATCTCTGCAGCGGCGGATGCCTTTCTGACACACAGCGATCTGGTGAACCCACCAAGTTGTCCTCTGACGTTACAGGAGGATCCGATGCTGGAGGAGCACGTATGTTCTTTCCCATTGCTGAATTGGATTGCTGAACTATTTTCGGATGATGGCAGTGATTTCATACTGGAGGCTGTTGCAACTTTCTTTGCATATACTTTCCAATCATGACATGCCTGGGAGGAGTGCTTTGTTGTGAAATATGACTTTCCCCTCGCTGAATTGGAGGGATGGACTGTGTTCAGCTGATGGAGAGTTCAATCACGTGATGTCGCTGAGGATAACGTCAATGTGGCACATGACTTTGGATATCGGATAAGTGCCTTGTTTTTTCTCTTACAAACATTTGAATTGATGCGGCCTGGTCCTACATTTCATATTTTGAGACCTGGCGGATAACTTTTGGTTCGAAAGTTTTGTTTTTATTTTTAGACTTGAGGCCACTGTAGGCATTCATACATATTCATTCATACATATTTTTAGCTTATTTTAGCTCAAGATTATTGAACTTTGCTTTCAATTTTTGTATCTGATTTAGTATTGCCTTTTCCCTTATGTTTGACGGTGCTCGGACCAATGGGGGGGTGTCATATGGATACTTCGTTACATATATTGCGTTAAGTTAGCATGAGTGCATTACATGTTTAAACAGCCTTTTTTCCTTCGGCTTCAGTTTTGCACACGACACATACTTGTTGTTGTCGCCTTCACCCTAGAAGCGGTGAGGTGGTTTATTTGAGAATAATATGTTATTTCTATGCTATCAGCTTTGCCTGGTACACTTGGTACAACTGTCTGCACACTGAGAGCTGCACACTCTAAGATTAACCTAACACAAGGTTGCTGGGAGGCTTGATCCTCGCACCACATTAGACATAACACAAATAATGTTGATGCCAACATTTTGGGCTCTACGCGGGTTTAAGATAGAGTTACACGGAATGAACGTAGACACTTGGTGCTGCGCATGAAGAGAGCTGGTAGCTGTTGATGTGAACTGCTCCTACTGACATTGAGAGGTATGGGGCCGCCCTGCTAAAGCCCAAATGAGACCTTCTTAGATATAATATAATATGCTAGATAGGGTGCGCGAAATATAGGTGATATAGATTTCTATAGAAATTGCATTATAACATGCTAGCACCTTTTGCTTACTATGGATTAGTGACTATGCTGCTGACTCTGATTTTTATAATCTGCATTTTGGTATTATACAAGATACTGCGTTTGAGAACTTTGCATTGAATAATAAATATTTCAAACTTGCACTTGTGTTCTTTGACTCTCAGTTTTGGTTTGAAATGATTATATAACGAAAGAGTGTTCATGTGTTCCACGACTCCTGAGGTATTCTAAAGATCATGTTCTGGTTTGTCTAAGACATGGATCATTCCATAATGATCCATGAGACACTGTAGCTAGCTAGGTAAGGAGATTTCTGACACTGAGATGAGTTTTTGGATCATCCTAACTCACTGAGGTTCTAGATCTCTATGCACAGTTCTGTGGGAGAACGGAAACCCTGCTACAATAATTTAATGTAATTTTATTTAATTTAATTTCAGTTAATTAATTAAAATTAAAATTAATATTACTTTATTTTTACCCTGTACCCCTGTACCCCAGAAACTCAAAACTGACCCACAACCCCAACAATAAATTTAAGTAATTTTATTAAATTTAATTTAAATTAATTATTGTTAACTTAAAAAAAATTACTTTATATTTACCCTGTACCCCTGTACCCCAAAAACTCAAAACTGACCCTCAACCCCAAAAATAATGTAATGTAATTTAATTTAATTTATTTTCTATTAAATAATTTAATTTAAAATTAATTTTAATTTATTTTTACCCTGTACCCCAAAAACTGAAAACTGACCCTGAACCCTAAAAATACCCCTTTACCCAAAAACTAAAAACTGACCCTGAATCCTAAAAATACCCCTTTACCCAAAAACTAAAAACTGACCCTGAACCCTAAAAATACCCCTTTACCCAAAAACTGAAAACTGACCCTGAACCCTAAAAATACCCCTTTACCCAAAAACTGAAAACTGACCCTGAACCCTAAAAATACCCCTTTACCCAAAAACTGAAAACTGACCCTGAACCCTAAAAATACCCCTTTACCCAAAAACTGAAAACTGACCCTAAACCCTAAAAATACCCCTTTACCCAAAAACTGAAAACTGACCCTGAACCCTAAAAATACCCCTTTACCCAAAAACTGAAAACTGACCCTGAACCCTAAAAATACCCCTTTACCCAAAAACTAAAAACTGACCCTGAACCCTAAAAATACCCCTTTACCCAAAAACTGAAAACTGACCCTAAACCCTAAAAATACCCCTTTACCCAAAAACTGAAAACTGACCCTGAACCCTAAAAATACCCCTTTACCCAAAAACTGAAAACTGACCCTGAACCCTAAAAATACCCCTTTACCCTAAAACCCAAAACTGACCCTAAACCCTAAAAATACCCCTTTACCCCAAACATATAACATTTAAAATATAACTATATACTTACCAATACTTACGTTGTAATGGTATGCGTTGTAAAGGTACCTGCGTTGTAAAAAAATGCGTTGTAAAAACATGAGTTGTAACAGTATCTGCGTTGTAATAGATGCGTTGTAACAGTAGTGCGTTGTAAAAAATGCGTTGTAACAGGTGCATACCCTTAAGAGGTCTCAAGACGGGTCCAACCCCTACTACAGACCACCTTAGAGAGCTTTTAGACCAGTCTGAAGCTCTAAAGACCTCTAAAGCAGACCGCACAGGGAATGCTGATGGAGGCTCTCCCACTGAAGATGACAATACTGACACCCCTGTCCCTGTAGTCCAGATAGATCACTGGAGATACTCAGCCTGAGGAGGAGGAGGAAGAAGAAGAGACAGAAGGGGGGATTAGTGATTCTGATGATGGTAGACTTAGTCAGGTGCCAGCCAGCCGGCTTAGCCAGGCTAACTTAAGTGTACTTGGGACTGAGCTAAGGGTGACCTTACCCAGACCCCCAAGTGGACTTAACCAGGAGCAAAGGAGGAGAAGGAATCACTCAGGTGAATCCAATACCTCCCAAGCTTCTAGAGGCTCTCATGGTCACTCCAGAAGGGGGATGACTAGCCCTCAGAGAAGGGAACATGAGGCCAACATGAGAGAGGCTGAGCTTAGGATCCAGAAGATGGAACTAGAGGTTGCCCTGGCCCAAGAGAAACTTGCTAGAGCAAGACAGCCTAGAGAGAGTGGGTTAGTACCCACTGATGGCAGCATTATCCCTAAGGATAAATACAGGTCCTATGATAGTAGAAACCTGAGTAAGATTGTGCCCCCCTACAAAGCTGGGGATGATATCCACAAATGGAGGACTGCACTTGAGAGAGCCTGCAGAGTACAGCAGATCCCTCAAGAGCAGTGGGCAGCAATCATGTGGCTCTCCTTTGAAGGTAGAGGCCGAGACAGACTCCTCACAGTTAGTGATGGGGATTCTAGAAACTACATGGTCCTGAAGAGTGCTCTGATTGATGGGTTAGGCTTAACCACTGAACAGTACAGGTTAATGTTCAGAGATACCCAGAAGACACAGACTCAGGACTGGTCTGAATTTGTTGAAAGTGCCACTAAGGCTCTGGAGGGCTGGTTGCTGGGAAGTAAGGTTACAGACTATACAGGATTGTATAATTTAATTATGAGAGAGCAAATCTTAAGTAATTGTCAAAATCAGCTTCTACATCAGCACCTGGTGGACTCTGATCTGACCTCTCCACAAGAATTGGGTAAAAGGGCAGACAAATGGGTCAGAACCAGGATCAGGCCTAAGAACCAGGGTGGTGACCAAAAGAAAGAGACTACCAAGCCTCAAGAGAAAGGTGGGGATAAATCCAAAGAGAAGACTTCCCCAAGGGCCCCAAAACTCCAATGGAAAGGGTGGGCCCCACAACACTTCCTCTACAGAGAAAAAGCCTTATTGCCATACCTGCAAACAGGTAGTCCATTGGAAAACTGACAGCAGTTGCCCAAAGCCAACAATAAGGAGAATATACCTCCAAGTAAAGCTCCAACACCCCCTGTTACTGTTAGCAGTAATCCCCCAGGTGGTGGGAGCACCCCCGGGAATTTGGGTGGGTTTACCTTTGGAGCTCAGGTGGATTCTGGCCTAACCGGGTCCCCTACCTCAGATACTCTTGTCTATGAAACTGGCATGGGGCTTGCCAACTTCACTGCTTGCCCAAACACTTTGAGCAAGTACAGACAGGAGCCCCTCATCAATGGCTTGAAAGTTGAGGCCTTTAGAGACATAGGGGCTAGCATCACCATGGTGGCTGAATGTCTAGTCCCCTCAAGGCACCTTTTACCTGATGCCACATATCAGGTGACAAACATTGATGGAATAGAAACCAAACATCCCATGGCAGTAGTCAATCTTATCTGGGGAGGTGTCACTGTCCCAAAGAGAGTGGCAGTGTCAGCAAACTTGCCTGTGGATTGCCTACTTGGTAATGATTTGGAAATCTCAGCCTGGGCTGAGGTTGAACAGCAAACTCATTCTAAAATGGTAAATCTCCATGGAAAGATTAGTGGGGCTGTGATGGCCACAGCCCCAATCCAAGATGTCCTCCCTGAAAAGGTTGGTAGGGCTGAGCAAACCTCAGCCCCATCTTTAGCTAACTTCCCTCCTGAGAAGAGTAGCAGGGCTGTACTAGTAACAGCCCATACCCAAACTGAGTCTCCTCCTGAAAATGTTGGTGGGGCTGTGATGGCCACAGCCCAAACTCAAACTGATACATGGGTAGTGAAGCCTGAAATGATGGATCACTCCACACAAACTGAGAGCATGGAGGAGGAAGAGAAATCTCCCCCCCACCAGACTTTAGGAAAGGATCAGCCTCCTCAGGGAACTGATCTTACCCCTGATGAAGGAACTGTCCCAGAGGTTGTTAGGCCTGGCCTGACAGAGCCTCTGATGGCAGTGGACCCTTCTCAGGTGGGACCCAGTCTGGAGCAGGTAACCTGCCCCTCTCTACCTTGCCTTGGACAGTGAGCCCCAAAGGGCCCCCTGTCAAATAAAGCACCCCCATCAGCAGATTAGGGGCACCGAAGCTAGCAGCCCTAGCCAGGTGAAAACTTTAAAAACTCCTGAGGGATCCCCCTTAAAAGTAGTTATGGACCTCCCCCAGATGGATATTGTTGGGCACAGCCAAACCTGGGACCTAAAGGGCCCAAACCTGAACTGTCACTCCAGTAAGCCAACCAAAAGGACCTAGCCTCCAGCTTTAGGTAGCCAGAGGTTGACCCTGAAAGCACAGAGCAACTCAGTCAAAGAAAGAAAGGCGGCATGGTGGAGAGTGATTGGAGGAAGCTGAGTCCTACAGAGGTATCTCACTTCAGTACTCTATCTCAACATCAGCCTTTAACGTTGCCAAGACACACCACAGGTTGAGATTCCCTATGGTGGAGACCCTCAGATACCCTTAGGGTGAGGGATTGCTTAGTGGACCATGAGACAGGGGGTAACCAAGCCAGAGCTGGTACTTCCTTATATGGCCACTTAGGCAATATAGGCTTACCTGGTCAAGGATAGCCTTATCTCCTTTCGTTTGGGGGCGGGGGGTTGTGTAGGAAGGTGGATATCTGACTATGGTTACCCCCAAACTTTTTGCCTGGTGTTTAGCTGGTTTTTGACTTAGTTGGCCTGGGATCCTGCTATTCAGGGCCCCAGGCTAATTGCTCTCTCCTTAAAATGGACTCCATGTACCCTAGGTACATACACAATTGGAACTGGATCACCTTATAGGCCCCTGTAACAGTGTACTCCAGGTACCCAGGGCATAGGTGTAGCCAAGGCCTACCAGGGGCTGATGTATTATGCCACCCCTGGCCTGGCCTCCATATTTGACACAACTGGCTGAACCCTCAGCTGGGGTAAGTTGGTGTAATCACCTCTTACTTAGATATAGTATACCTATATCTAACCTAACTGGACACATGGTAACCTATAAGCCACTCCTATGGAAGGCCTCTGCAATCCTGGAGGCAGAGTGTGTGGTTTCATGTGAGATGGTGCTGTAGCATGAGCTGAGCCTGTCCGCAGCTGTCGGAAACAACTCCCTTAGCTGTTCCGGGATATTGCCATACCATGTACTCTTAAGTGCATTATAATCCTGCATTATATGCTAACTTTAGTTTGGCTTTTTCAAAGCATGTCAAGTAAGGTGTCATACGATTTGGAATACTATCCCCTCGACAGTCCTGTCGACGGGGATAGCATTCCACCCTTCTAGAGGGACACGACATGTATATAACCTGAACCCCGGTTAAAGTTAACCAGAGCCTCAGCATCACAAAATGGATGCTGCCACCACAGACACGAGTCTGGCCTCCTGCTTCTGGGAGTCCTTCCAGCGAGGGAGGCTTGGACAAAGGGTTTCCTGCCTTGGGAGGTGCGAGCACCACCCCAGACAGGATTTTGTGAATTGGGTAGGACAGGGCTGAATAGATTGAGACATGCCTGGGGCACACAAGGTGTCCCTGTGCATAAGCCAGTCCAAACCTGTGCTGGGGCTTTCCAGCCCCAGTCCTGGCGCGGAGCTGGACAAAGGAAAGGGGGTGTAACCACCCTCCTTTCCTGGTCCCACCCAGAGGAGGGACCTAGCAGGTGATCCACCCCTCAGATTGGGAATAAGAGTGGGAGCAGTGCCATAGCACCTCAGATCATCCTGAAATCGACTTGAAACTAAGAAGACGCCTGGACTTCGACATTCTGCTGCACAGAAGACTGAAGAGCATCTCCCTTGTGGCCAAGGAGTGGCCACCCTGTGAACACAGGCACCATCCAGCAACTCGACATCTGCTTTGCCGCCGCCTCCTGCCGGAGCCCGAGCCCAGAGCCGGACGAGACCCAGACTTCCAGACATCTCAGAGCCCGATCCACAGTCCCTGCAAAGAAGAGACCCATGGAGGTACCGCGAGACGTGGGACCGGACATCTTGAAAGACCCCCGAGAAGCTGACTACGCAGCACCCGAGGCACCCTCGACGCTTTGCTTTGGGGTTTGAGAAGCCCCACAACCGAGCAGCGTTTGCACCAAAGATCAGCCCCCCAGCATCTCCACGATCTGCGTGGGGCCCTTTTTCACTTTGCCACTCGACGCCCCATCCCGGCCACTTGCCACGTGGCTAGCGGCCATCTTGGCGACGAAACCTACAATCAACACTGCGGGTATGGTTGCTCCAGACTTGCCCTCGCTCCCCTGAAAAGGAGCACCCGCTCTGACCTTGCTGGTTCGAGTGATAAGCTTTCTTCACTTCCTGCGTGGCTTGCATTAGCCAAGGCCTGTTTGCTCCAATCAAGTTGCCGACACGGCCATCAGCTAGAGCTTCGTGGGACAGCTCGTGATCGACTCCTGGACATCCTCGACTTCTTCGTGTCCACGTGGCTGCGGAGACAAGCTACACCTCATCGCCTGTTTGCACCTGACATCGCCTGGTTCCATCCTGGTTCCATGGTAGTCACTGGCTAGTGACTTTGAACATTGTCCCCTCTGCTTTCAGGTCTTCACCACTTCAGATCCACCCTTGGATCCACCGGAACTCTCTTCGACGACCCGCATGCAGCATCTTCATCTTCAGGTACCATTGACCTGCGTGACGAAACCCGACACTACTTCGCACCTGTGCACCCGCTTCCTGTGGGTGAGGTAACTCAGCAACGCCGGTGTTCCTACACTGGTATACACCTCTAGTGTCTAGCTCTAAAGTTTTGTCCTTCTAGGTCAGTCGGAAGGCTCCTTAAACACTAACTTTGTAACTTTTACGCACCATTGACATTGCATTGGTGTATGCGTGTGCTTTAAGCGTTGCACCCGAGTCCCGCGGGCCTTTCCCGACTTAGTCATTGCTAGTCCCGATCAGCTCCAGCGATTCCCAAGGCCCTAGGCCTACCTCCTTTTCGATTGGTGGTTCTTATACCACTATTTTAGTATATGGTTTAGGTGGCCCCTAGGGCTCATCCATATTGTGCAACTTTTGTATATTTAAACTGTGTTTTGTTTTAACGCATTTGCTTCTGTGCTCATAAAGAGTATAGGGGATACTTGTAGTAAATAAATATATATATATTTTCAATATATATCTGTGTGGTGTCCTTTCATTTGGTATTCAAGGGGATTGTGTATGGTAAAACAGCTTGCTTCACGTGCCTATACAGAGTTTAGCCTAAGACTGCTTTGTCCACGCTACCTCTAGGATAGCTGGTCTATAAGGTTGACTTACAACCAATCATCATAAGGGTTGCGTGGCATGGTACAAGGTGATCACTAGAACTAGTGAGCATCATATACTAGGCCAACTTCTCACACCACCCATGTCGAGGATCGGCTCCACTACGATGTCAGCTTTGGAGTCGATGCGGCACAGCAGCTGGTGTCAGGCCTATGTCACAAAGTCAGAGCAGTGCTCAAGGCTTGTGGCAGGATACCCTGTCGCTCGCTGGCATCGATGGGGCATGGCTGCAGGCGTTGGGTCTAAGTTGTAAGTCGGAGCAGCGCTTACAGCTTTGATGCAGATTAGGGCGTTGCTCGCCGGGGTCGGTGTTGCAATTTCCTTCTGTAGCAGCCAGAAAAGCAAGTTCCAGATGTAGGCAAGCAGAAGGGGTGAAGTCTCTGTATCCCTGATACTTCAGACAGGAGGCAAGCTCAAATTCAAGCCCGTGGAGATTTTCTGCAAGATGATGAATGTTTCATGAAAAGTCTTTTCTCCTTTCCTTGGCAATAAAGAAACCACTGCAGGCCATCCCCAGCAAACAACACACTGGCATAGGGGTAGTCAAAAACTCCTGCTGATTCTCTGGTTCTTCTCCTTGGCAAAAGGTCCATTTTGATTTTCAGAAGTGATCTAAAGTTCTGGGTTCCCCTTTTTATACACACAAGTGCATTGTCTCTGAAGGCAGAGAGTGTCTGTACCTGGTCCAAACCAGTTCTGGGTGCATCCTGCCAGTGCAAAACTTCATCCTTTGTCAGTGTGGGCCAGGATCTTCAGACATACCACAGGAGGTGGAGCCAGCATTGTGGAAGGCAGGCACAGCCCTTTTCAGGCCCAGGTGCTACTCCTCCCACCACTCCCAATTCAGAAAGGTCTATTCAGCCTGGTGCTGACTCACCCTGTCTCCTGGAGCCCCCTCAGCCCCTGTCACTCACAAACCAGACATGGAATACACAACCTAGAAGAGGCAGGCTTGGATCGTTAGGCAAGAAAATACCTATTTTCTAAAAGTGGTTGTTCCAAACACAATTTTAAAACCAATTTCACTAAAAGGTGTATTTTATCATTCTGAGTTCAGGCATATTAAATGTGTTTTGCTACCATGTTCCCTGGGATAGTTAGGATTATAAGGTGTTGTAACCAAACTGCCCATTCTGGCCTATGGGGACAGGTAGCCTTGCAATAGTGAAAAACAAAATTGGCTGTAATTCACTACCAGGACATGCTACACACATCAGGGCATGTCCTACGTGCCACATACAATGCACCCTGCCATAGGGCCTACCTTAGGGGTGGCTAACATGTAGAAAAGGGCAGGTTTAGGGACTGGTTAGTGGGTGCACTTACCAAGTCGACATGGCAGTACTAGACTGCTCACCAATGGCTCTCCAATGGCAGACTTGAGACGCACTTTACAAGCTGCTCTGGTGGGCGGCACAATCAGTGCTGCATGCCCATCAGCAGCATTTGACTTACAGGCCCTGGGCACACGCAGTGCACTGAAATAGGGACTGACAAGTTAATCAAATAAACCAATCATGGAGTCAATAATCTATTACATCAATTTAACATAGGGAGCACTTGCACTGTGGGTTGAACACCCTAAATATTGATTCCAAAATATCGACTGCGCAAAATATCGAAAATAAAATATAGAAAGGACAGAATATTGAATCATCAAAATATAATTAGGATAGAATATCGAAATTGGGGTAGGAAATATCGAATTCCACAATATCGAATTTTATTCTATGGATTTCTATAATATCGAATTTTATAGTATAGATTTCCATATTATTGAATGTTTTTTTAGTGTTATGTATGGTAGTATATGTTTTAAAATTATGTATTGTTTTTCTAATGTATGTTTTATATTTTTAAAGTAATAAAATGTAATTTAATGTTTGTGTAATTTAATTCTGTAGCGTGTTGTGGGTTTGTAGGGGAAAAGGGTGAGAAGTAATTTAATTATAGTAAATTAAATATACATTTTTATTTATATGTATTGATAATTTATTGATAATTAGCAATTGGTAATGAATTTTTATTAATTGGTAATTAATTTTTATTAATTGATAATTATGTTAATTGTATTTTTTATTTTTAGTAGCGGGTTGTGGGTTTATAGGGGAATAGCGTGGGAAGTAATTTAATTATATTAAATTAAATATTAGTTTTTATTTATACGTATTGATAATTAATTAATTGATAATTAATTATTATTTGGTAATTCATTTTAATTAATTGGTCATTCATTTTTATAAATTGGTGATTAATTTTAATAATTGATTGATTGATAATTATGTTAATTGTATTATTTATTTGGAGCGGGTTGTGGGTTTATAGGGGAATAGGGTGGGAAGTAATGTAATTGTAATAAAGTAATTATTTATTTTTATTTAGATGTATTGATAGGTAATTGATAATTAATAATTGATAATTAATTTTTATTAATTAGTAATCATTTTTTAAATTGGTAATTAATTTGTATTAATTGGTAAATATTTTTAATTAATTTATATTGGTATTGATAAATAATGTAATTATATTTTAATATTAAATCATTTCATTCCCTACTGTTGCACTCTCTGGAGTGGGAATAGTAATTTTTATCCCCCTGATATCCAACGCTTTCCCTACTATTGCACTCTTTGGAGTGGGAATAGTAATTTTTACCCCCCCTGCTATCCCACACTTTCCTTACTGTTGCACTCTCTGGAGTGGGAATAGTATTTTTTACCCCCTCCCCGCTATCCAACACTTTCCCTACTGTTGCACTCTCTGGAGTGAGAATAGAAATGTTTACCCCTTCACTATCCAACGCTTTCCCTACTATTGCACTCTTTGGAGTGGGAATAGTAATTTTTACCCCCCCTGCTATCCCACACTTTCCTTACTGTTGCACTCTCTGGAGTGGGAATAGTATTTTTTACCCCCTCCCCGCTATCCAACACTTTCCCTACTGTTGCACTCTCTGGAGTGAGAATAGAAATGTTTACCCCTTCACTATCCAACGCTTTCCCTACTTTGCACTCTATGGAGTGGGAATAGTAATTTTTACCCCTACGCTATCCAACGCTTTCCCTACTGTTGCACTCTCTGAAGTGGGAATAGTAATTTTTACCCCTACGAGATCCAGCGCTTTCCTTACTGTTGCACTCTCTGGAGTGGGAATAGTAATTTTTACCCCCCCCCCCGCTATCCAACCCTTTCCCTACCGTTGCACTGTTTAGAGTGGGAATAGTGATTTTTACACCCCCGCTATCCAACACTTCCCCTACTGCTGCATTCTCTGGAGTGGTGATAGTAATTTTTACCCCCGCTATCCAACGCTTTCCCTTCTGTTGCACTCTCTGGAGTGGGAATTGTAATTTTTACCCCCCCCCCCCCCTCAGCTATCCAACGCTTTCCCTACTGATGCACTCTCTGGAGTGGGAATAGTAATTTTAACCCCTACGCTATCCAACGCTTTCCCTACTGTTTCACTCACTGGAGTGGGAATCGTAATTTTTACCCCTACGCTATCCAGCGCTTTCCCTACTGTTGCACTCTCTGGAGTGTGAATAGTAATTTTTACCCCCCGCTATCCAACGCTTTCCCTACTGTTGCACCCACTGGAGTGGGAATAGTAATTTTAACCCCTACGCTATCCAACGCTTTCCCTACTGTTTCACTCACTGGAGTGGGAATCGTAATTTTTACCCCTACGCTATCCAACGCTTTCCCTACTGTTGCACTCATTGGAGTGGGAATAGTAATTTTTACCCCTACGCTATCCAACGCTTTCACTACTGTTGCACTCATTATTAATTAACCTAAAAATTGTTACTTTAATTATTTCAATTATTATATATATTTTTTTATATTTAAAGAATATGTTTATTTATATATATATATATATATATGTGGATATATTTTTAATAATATTCTAAATATTTTATAATTAAGATTATTAATTATTTTATAATATTAAGTTAATATATATTAAAACATTTTTTTTTCAATTTCATTTATTATTTTTACATTTTAAGCTTTTTTACATTATTTTAACTATGTTTTATTTGATTGTGTATATTATTTAATTATTAATTATATTTTTAATACATTTAAAAAATTCGATATGTTAGTTAACTGTATTTTAACTTTCTATATTTTGGAATATTTTTGGGAATAAATATTTTAGTAGTCAAGTCAAGTCAAAAGATCTTTATTCGGATTGTAAAACATCCATAAAAGTACATATAAAACACAGCAGCAGTAAAAACACAAATGTAAAAGATAAAATGAGCACAAATAGCTGCCCGCATGGTTGCAAATTCATAACAGTATACAGCTTTATCATGTGCAAAGAGGCAATCATTAGTGCAAAGTGTACAATGTGCAAAATGTGCATAGTGCAAATATCTCAATCAATGAGCAGAGAGGCACGGGACCGGACAACTGCTTTAAAAAAGCAGCTCACTCTGAAGGTAGCCTCATCCGTCTTTAGCAACAACAGGTCTTTAAAAGCTAATTTAAAATCCATCAAAGCGTTTTTTCTACAATACGGCATTAAAAAGTGCAAAGTGTGCATTCTGTAAAAACCACAAAAGAAAGTAAAATGGAGCAAACTTTGTTTGCCGCCTAGGTTACAGGGACAGCTTAGATTTTCCACATGTTTATTAAAGCCTAACGGGAAGCAGAGTAGATTTATAATGCTTCTGTCCCTGAACCGAAACAACAAACTCCTGTTCCACCTGCCTAACTTTATGCGAAGATAGCCCTGAGGCAGGGCGTAGGATTTGTCAATTGCCTCCACAAAGGGAGATATACCTGGATGTGGACGGCTTTGCCAAATCGCACCTTAACCTCTCTTTACGGTAAAAATCATACAAAGCCTTTTTTATTGAGTTCTTATACATGCGGTCAATCAGTTGGGGGAAGGTAAAGAGATGTCCCTGCCCCACGCTCAATAAGCTATTTTCCACAGCCTTAAACCAGGGTATGAGGTTAGCCCTCTCACAATTTAGGCAGTCCATAATGATCTCACGCTACAGAGAGGCAGCAGGATTAGACCAAACTTTTATCCAGAAAAGGGCGGGTCTGGATCTAATAAAATCCTCTATATAATGGAGGTTTAATTCCCTGTGGCAGACGTAAGTTGGTGCAGTAATAACCCCCCCCCAAGACCTTCCGGCAGAATCAATTTTCTTCAATCTGTAGTTGGGTACAGTTCGAGTAACCCCACACCTCAGCACCATAGGTTCCTACAGGTAGGCATTGAGTTCGATAGATTTGTAACAATGATGTAATCACATCTGCCTGGAAGGGTTGACGGAGGGAGGTTAGAGAGTTTATAGCTTTACTCAGTTTGTTCCTTCCCTGAGCAACGTGGGGCTGCCAAGATCCAGTATTGGAGAACAACAAACCAAGGTAGGGGAAAGTGCAAGTGCTTTTTCAAATATTATCCCCTAACAGGATCTGGCTTATTTTGTAGCTTTTGGGGCCACATGACATTATGAATGACTTCTTAAAATTGGTGCATAGGCCCAAATCTGCCATATATTTGACAAAACCAGAGATAAAAATTCGCAAGGCATTGGGTGTGCGGCCCATAAGGACCGCATCGTCCGCATAAAGGAGTGCCGGAACTGGTTTGCCATCAACTTGCGGAACATCAATAGTTAAACTGCTCAAAGAATCACTCAATTCATTTATATACAGAATAAAAAGCAGGGGGGCCAAGACGCAACCCAGTCTGACCCCCCTGCCAATTAAAAGATCATTAGAGACTTCGCCGTCATTGTTAATGCGAACACGGGCTTTCAGATCGCTATGAAGATGTGCCAAAAAATAAACTAAGGATTCATTTAAACCATAATTCAACAGGACTGACCATAAGCGGGAACGATTTACAAAATCAAAAGCAGAACTTAAATCCATAAACCCAAAATATAAAGGGGATTTTTTGGCGATTGTATATTTGGCCATAAGCAGGTTTAGGTTTAAGCATTGCTCCACCGTGCCCACTTTGTTTCTGAAACCTAACTGGCATGGTATTTTCTTCCGCCCAGGTTCTAATTCTGCCTAGAACTTTTAACGCGTTATCAATTAAAGATATGGGGCGGTAGCAACCAGGGTCAAGTCTGCCACCTTTTTTGAATATTGGTACAATAATGGTACAATAATGCTGCTAGACCATGTTTCTGGGACAGGGGTATAAGATAGATTGTTAAAAACATTACATAACAAGGGTGCCCAAAAGTTGGGTTCAGATTTAATTTGGTCGATGGATAAGCCATCAGGTCCGGGGGCTTTATTACCAGCACTTTCGGTGATGGCTTCCTCCACCTCCGACGGCGAAATAGTCAAGGGCCTTACTACTGAGACAATGTCCGTAGGGTTCCCAGACGCAGGGGCATCATAGATATTAGAGAAGTAGTCAACCCTTGCATCCCCTGTTATGTTACAGTTAATAGGCGAAATGTTGGAGCCCAATGATCTAAGGTTCTTAACCGCCCTCCAAAACCCGGCTACATCTCTTAAGGCAGCTGTGCGAACAAGAGAGTCCCAGTGGTCTTTTATTAACTCTTCAGATCTAATTTTTAGGGTGTGTTTATATCTAGATCTCAGAGTCCTAACCAGGGACAGATCGTGCGGTTCAACAATAAGGGCAGCCCTAAGTTCCCGGTTGGCTTTGGAGCATGAGGTGTCAAACCACCTAGGATTACTATTGTTATGGGCTCAGACAGGTTTAGAAATTTCCATTTTTATAGCCTTACAAAGCTCACAAAATGAGTTAACGATATCAGGCCCGTGTCAAGACTTTCAGAACCATAGCCAGCATTAGATCAGTGCCAGCAAAAACTCAACGGTCATTAAAGCAGGGCTCCAAATATCCACGTTGGCGAAGGCAGCATAGAGTCACCACGTTGTTCCTGCGGCGCTGTGTACAGAACCTGAAGAAGCGAGTATCCCAACATGGCCGCCGAAGGGAATTACAAACAGCGAGGAGTGAGCGCTCTAGTCTTCGAGAGCGCGCGAGCAGCTGTGGAGATGAAGCGCACAGCCGCTCTGGAATCTGCGCACTTCAACTGACCTCTTCACCGGAGTCACAGCGCGGCTCTGAGTGAAGTTCTTGTTCTGAGGAAATTCCTGTCAGCGCTTCTGTTTTGGTTGTTCTTATCGCATGCGCAACGTGGGATTCTGGCAAGTGACTTTAATTGAAGAATTCGTAGTATGTATTTAGTTGGTGCCACTTCACGTAATTCAAGTTAGTTATCTCTGGTATCCGAATTGGGGTCTGTACTCCTTCACAGTTCAGTCAGTTCAATAGGACAATATTAGTTTACTCATAGCTAGGTTTTAAGTCATTTAGTGTCTACTTCAAAGTTCATTCCATTGAGTCGGGACTTACTCCATTACAATTCCTCAAGAGTGTTGTCAGTCCATTCTACAATATTCCTTCGCTTGACTCTTGTGAGGATAAACAGAACATTGCCTGTCATCAATCACCTCCTGGGGCTTGTACAGATTATCCTGAGGGTAAGAGACTTCATCTGTTATTTTCCAATTAATTCACAGCAATTGTCCAGAGTGTTTCTTGAGTTCTTTTTCAGAGGTAGTGGGCATAGGAATCAGTGTCGACTCCAGTGTTACTTGAAGCTTCTGACAGCCCGGGGCTGTCAGTTGATAGGCAAACCGGGGCTAGAGTAGGATGTTTTTTGATGACTCTAGCCAAAACGCCCTGGTTGTCTATCCCCTTCCAAGCCACCCTTAGCCTGTCTGTCGATGCAGTTAAATTTTTAGCCCCGATTTCTATTCTCTTCCCCAGATTTTTAATTGATTTTAGACAAATTAAAATTGGGTAATGATCACTATACGTGGTCCTAATAACCTCTGATTTTAATAAAAGACCCTCGAGGAGAGAAGAAATAAATACGTAATCTATGGTGGTTGAGCTCCCACGCTCAATATAGGTGGGGACGGGTACATTGTCCACACAAGTATCTGATTTCTCCATTACATCAACTAGATCACGTGTAGCTAGCAGGTCTAATAATTCTTCTCCTCTCTTACAGGGTAGAATTCTAAGGTGAATATGTGCATTGAAATAACCTCCTATGCAAATGCCATCAAATCTACCATATTTTTGGCCATCCACAACTTCATCAATAAAATTGAACAATTTTAGGAAATTGGTGTTGGGGTGAGTTGTAAAGTCATTATTATAAAAATTGATAAGACATAACTTTAGCCTGCCAGTATATATCAACACCATGAAGTTATTGCCGTTTGTTGGCAGTGGTTCAATTTTAGCTCCAACATTAATTTTGACCCAAATAGATAAGCCCCCACTAGCACGACCGATGGGAGGAGAAGGGACAATCGGGTTATGGCAACTATATCCTTCATGTAGTAGAGAACTCGTGCACCAAGTTTCCTGCAACATTAGAACATCAAAGTTGGATACCCAATCGGACCAGGACTTTATTTTCAATTTTGCATTCAGGCCTGCAATATTCCAACTCAAGATGGTTAAATCATTGGAAGCTATGGTGGAAGTGTGGCCCTGGGCACCTTTTGTGGAGTCAGATGGCATCCTGCCAGGTGAATTAGACGGTGATGCAATGGGACAAGTTGACGAATTTCCTGCAAGGACATGCTTATTAATATGATCATTGCCAACAATGTTAGGTAGAATGCCTAATGGTCAATCCAAACTACATGTTTCTGCTAGTGCGGTGTATCTATTAAAAAGTGGAAAAGGCAGTGGGGCTGGGCAGAATTGCCTTGGTGGGGGCCTATAAAAGTAGCCCAAAGGCAGGGGGGTAACAACAGTAGATGGACCCTGGTAGATACTGTTATGGTTGAGTATGTATTTAACAGTGCCGGGGTACCTGAAATTTACAACTATGCAGTCCCCATTAAAGTCTTTACGCAGGGGACCAACCCAACTCACTCGGCGGGCAGAGAAAATTTCATTTGAGATGTCATGACCTACCGCCTTATGCTTGGTCAGCCAGTCAATACACGTATTGTTCAGCTGAACCCAAGACTCACCTTGTCCATCCCTAAGCGGTGGCACGCCTGCCAGTACTAGGACGTATGGGCAGGCGTCAGGTGGTAAGTGGAGGGCAGGCTCCTGAGATCTTGTGAGTCCGCTAACGGCCGGTTGACCCCTGCTGGCGTCGTTACTTCTTGGGGCCACAGGTTTTGCAGTAGTTATGATAGGGCCCTCCTTCCGTGTGCTGTTGACTGTAGTGGAAGTCTGAGAAAGACCAACTACTGCGGGAGGAGTGGGCTTGGCTTTCATGGCAGGTTTAATTTGCTCTGTGATGTCACGTCTAGATGTAGTGCTAGCAATTGGAGTACCGTTTGGATTTCCCCCCGCTCCACCGAAGGAGCGTCTGTGTTAAGTAGCGCCTCCGGGCGCGCTGAGGGCAGGAAACAGGTAGTGCCCACAAGGCTCCCTGGGAGCTGTAGTCTCCAGCCGCGAAATGGCGGTGCTGCGGCGGCAAGACTACAGCGTATGGGGCCCAGGAGCGAGTGACCGTTCTGCGGGTGAGGTCTCTGTTCGTGGCACCGTTTGGATTTCCCCCAGCTCCACCGAGGGAGCGTCTGTGTTAAGTAGCGCCTCCGCGCGCGCTGAGGGCAGGAAACAGGAAGTGCCCGCAAGGCTCCCTGGGATCTTTAGTCTCCAGCCGCGAAATGGCGGTGCTGCAGCGGCGAGACTACAGCGTATGGGGCCCAGGAGCGAGTGACCGTTCTGCGGGTGAGGTCTCTGTTCGTGGCACCGTTTGGATTTCCCCCCGCTCCACCGAGGGAGCGTCTAGGTTAAGTAGCGCCTCCGGCTCGCTGAGGGCAGGAAACAGGAAGTGCCCGCAAGGCTCCCTGGGAGCTGTAGTCTCCAGCCGTGAAATGGCGGTGCTGCAGCGGCGAGAC
The DNA here is from genome assembly GCF_964263255.1 of Lissotriton vulgaris. Lineage (NCBI taxonomy): Eukaryota > Metazoa > Chordata > Amphibia > Caudata > Salamandridae > Lissotriton > Lissotriton vulgaris. Next base: position 5,210,571 of record NC_141685.1, read on the forward strand.
TACAGCGTATGGGGCCCAGGAGCGAGTGACCGTTCTGCGGGTGAGGTCTCTGTTTGTGGCACTGTTTGGATTTCCCCCCGCTCCACCGAGGGAGCGTCTGTGTTAAGTAGCGCCTCCGGGCGCGCTGAGGGCAGGAAACAGGAAGTGCCCGCAAGGCTCCCTGGGAGCTGTAGTCTCCAGCCGCGAAATGGCGGTGCTGCAGCGGCGAGACTACAGCATATGGGGCTCAGGAGCGAGTGACCGTTCTGCAGGTGAGGTCTCTGTTCGTGGCACTGTTTGGATTTCAGTACTTTAGTACTTACCTGTTTGTAGATAGACATTCTATATTCTGTCCCTCGATATTTCGGAGTCAATTTTTTGGTAAGTCGTTATTCGGTCCCTCGATATTTAGATACTGATCCGCACCGTAGCACTGAATAGCAGTGGCACAGCGCCCAAAGCATCTAACCAGCGAAAACATATCAAAAACAGAGGAGACAACAGCGAAAAATGGAAGGGAGACTCACGCCAATGGTACCAGGTCTAACAGTCGGCAGTACTGAGGACTATAAAGAGAGAAAGAGGGGATGAAAAAAAGAAAGATTTTGTATGATAAAAGGAGGGCTGTGAAGAGAACAGTGGTCGACGTGGGAGACTGGGTCAAGATTAAGTCTCCCGGGAAAGGCAGAGGCAGATCCAAATTCAGTCTTCCGTTTAAGGTAATCAAGGTTTTCAAAAATGCAATAAAGACGAGTGACCATAGAATTTGGAATCTAAGTCGAGTGGCGAAGTGCCAGGCTGGTGCTAGCTTTGAAACCAGCACCGCGACTGGTGGGCCTGATTCGGGCTCTGAGGTGGAAGACCCTGTTGCACGAGAAAGGGGCTCTGGGCCACTTCACTTGAAATGTATTCCCCGACGTTTGCACGATTGTGTTTCTTAAAGTGAGCTCTTTCCCATTTGCCATGCACCCCAGTTTTATCCTTGCCTGTGAAATCGCTTTGTTGAGTTCTTCAAAGATCGTAACTGCGTTCTCTATTATGTTCTTTGTATCCTTTGCATTCATAGTTAAGTTTCCTTTATTTGCTTTAAGTTTAGAATGAGTAAGGGGGGAGAAGGTGTGTCGTCCTGTGTCATGATACTCTGGAATGTGGGGATGGTTGCTAGGCCGTGGGCTGGAATAGAGACATTTATCCGTTGGTCTTAGCTTGATGATGGATGGGGTCTCTGTAGCTGTGATACTTGAATAAACCTTTCTTGACCACCGTATGATCTACTCTGCTTTCTGGAGGGACACACTTCCACAGACGTCCATGTTAAATCTAGCAGCGCACAACCCACTGAGCATTCCTGCAGGTGTGGTACTTGATGGCAAAGGTTTATGGTCAGCGGTTTATGCTTTATCGCCTAAAACATTGATATTTACAGAACAAAATAAAACAATTCTTGTTCATTTAAAACGACTTAAGCACAGTTCATATAAATACCACACGTTGCATGTAATCCATGATGTGACGTAAAATGCAAGTGCAAACGGATGACGCACATCACTATTAAAACCAATTAATTAGATAGAGCGGTTATTAGATCTTACAAAGCGTACCAGCTAACAAGCGCGTACCTAAAAAACCAGGCCTAGACACGGCTGACTTGGCCAACTTTCGCCCAATTTCGCTGCTACCCGGTCTGGGGAAAATCGCTGAAAAAATTGTCAATCAGCAGCTCTCTGGGTTTTTAGAAAGCAATGACCTGTTAAGTAGCTCGCAAATGGGCTTCCGCCCAGGTCAGGGCACTGATACAGCCCTTATAGTGGTAACTGAGGAGGCAAGGTGCATCTTAGATTCAGGGGGATCCGGAGTTCTGATCCTCCTGGACCTAAGCGCTGCATTTGATACGGTGGACCACAAAATACTAGTCCACCGTCTTGCAAGACTGGGGATTGCGGGAATGGCCCTGAAATGGCTGGAATCCTTTCTGGATAAACGAGCATTTAAGATCTGGGAAAATGGCATCATGTCCAAATCTACTCCCCTCCAGTGCGGAGTCCCCCAGGGCTCATCCCTGAGCCCTACCCTATTTAATGTATATATGGCCCCACTGGAGGAGGTAGTAGCCCCGTTCGGGATTAAATGCGTCACCTACGCTGATGACACCCAACTAGTCGTTTCGCTGACGCAAAATTCGGGCTGCTCAGACAACCTCTCGGCCTGCCTCTCGGAAATCTTCTCCTGGATGTCTAACTCCAAGCTCAAACTGAACAGAGCAAAAACCGAGATTTTAATTCTGGGGCACCAATTTTCCTCCCTACCTAATGCATCTTGGCCCCCCTGTATGGGTGAGGTGCCCCCACCAAAAGACAAAATTAAAAGCCTGGGGGTATGGTTCGAGCCTGAAATAACTTTCAGGTCACATGCCCAGAAAGTGGCAGGCATATGCTTCGGCTTGCTCCGAACTGTGCGGAAAGTCCTGCCACTGCTACCCTTCCAATCTAGAAAATTACTGATTCAGGGACTGATCTTGTCCAGATTGGACTATAGTAATGCGCTGCTCCTGGCAGCCCCGGAAGCCACTATCAACACCCTACAACAAGTACAAAACGCTGCTGCCAGGATGCTCATGGGCGCCCCAAGAAGAGCTTCTGCAATACCACTGCTGAAAGCCCTGCATTGGCTCCCAGTTCGTGAGCGCATATCTTTCAAATCATCATGTATGGTCCATAAAGCTCTCCAAGGCAAAGGACCCCAGGCACTAAGAAGCCTGATTCGCCCGTACAGACCTCCACGTGCCCTTCTATCAGATCTTGAAAATTTGGCCATAGTCCCCAGAGTCAGAAAAGCCCGCTCGGGAGGCCGCCGCTTCTCTGTAAATGCGGCAAAGACCTGGAACGCCCTCCCGAGACACATTCGCACTGAACCATCCCTTGTCAAATTTCGTAAACTTCTTAAATTTTTTCTCTTCCCCAAAGACCCTTAAATACTCCTACCCCCTTTAGAGCTTTTTATTATTTGTCAGGTAGCGCTGGGACGCTTACGGGAAGCCATGCGCTTTATAAGTCCAATTTCATTTCATTTCATTTCATTAGGTGCAGATACCGGCGTCTGTCTGTTTGTTGCCTACTCAGAGCAAGTAAACCCCTAGGAAGCCTGACAGCTGTCTTATACGCAACAGAAATAAAAGAAGAGCACAAGCCTGCGAAGCAGACGTTACCTAGTGTGTTAAAAAAATGAGGATTGACAAAATAATGACAGTTTTGCTGACAGCCGGATGGAAATCAACCCTCAGATCTGGGCCAATAGACGGCCAACACCTAAGCGAGCATTTTATAAAGTGCAGGTGCAAGTAGAAATGTGCAACAATACCTCTCGATGCTCTGTCCAGTCAATAAGGGGCTCCAGGTCGTCCATTTTGCCCTAGTGCCCTTAATGCCGGAGTCGAGCCACGCTCCAGTTTATGAGGGCAGATATATGAAAGGACGACCACAGCCCCCAGAGACAAACGGAAAATGGCAAAACCATCACTACAGTTGGTTTATGGTTTGTACCCACTTCCTTCGCTGCTGTCTGTAGTAGGTCTGCATATACAAATCAACTGCCTTGCAAATCTCCATACGATCCGTTCTATAACATAAGAAGTGTGCTGCTCTGCAGCATCTCAGATTGCGTTTTAGAAAAAGAGGACGTAGGTTGTACCTTTGGATCTTTAGCGACACATCACACAGGAGCATAACACACATAAATGACTCGGGCCCCCTCGTGTACGGGGACACGTGTCAGATCCACCTCCAGCGGCTTTAGTTCATGATTTAGTAAAGGCCGCACCGGAAGAGTTCCTAATCTGAACATGAGATATAAAGCCATTTTCTCAGCAGGGAGCAGCAAGTCCAAGAACGGCCCCCAGCGACATTCACATGTTACTTTCAGGTAATTAGTCGCAAGGATGCCTATCCTGGCTTCTTGCTTGCGCCACATGAATGCCCAATATTTCTTTGTAACCAGTTCTAGGGTTGCCTTATTCATCAGTTCCAAGTTATTCTATTGCTCAGCCCTACAAGTGGATGTTAGAACGTTCGTAACGTACTTGAACCAGGGTAAACTAGTGTAATTCTGCATCCTCGCAGTTCCTGCGGGACCATTCTATATGAGGCAAGAGCTGGAGTTGACCACACTCGCACCAGGTGTCTTACGGGTTGAGATCCTCCCGTGAACCCTCAGCTGTTAATACTGTCATTGGGGTACCAGGACCCAGGTTCAGTACACGTCACAAGGACATTTTCCCAGTTTTTAAACAGCGTGAACCTTCGTAAAATCCCGCAGTTAGCACCATAAGAGCAGGCCACCCGTGCATTTGTCTTGAATGTGTCAGTGCTAGTTTTATTGGTCTTTTGCTGCTTGAGTTAGCAAAATGTCGAATCGTGGCGACAAGTTTGTTTCCGACTTCGCCAGAAGAGCTTTCCAACATAAATGGTCATCCATTCGTATGCCGAGGTAGCCATGTTTTAATTAGCTTAGTTGGTTTACTATCAATCCTGAATGTCAACAATAACTTTGATTTAGGAATAACTATCATATATTTTTCTCTTTATTGTTTATTAACTTCTGTACCTTACAGATTAGCTCGAAGCCTTCCAACAGTTGATGCATTAATTTTTCAGTATGCGCTAATATTACTGCATCATCTGCAACCAGCGGGATCGGAATATTCTCCTTCTCCAATATCGGAACATGGAGACCAAGATTCCTGAGAGAATCAGTTCCATTGATGTGAATGTTGAATAAAGCTGGGGCAAGTACGCAACCCTGCCCAACGCCAATGTTTGTTTCAAACTTCTCTGTGCATTCTCCTTTTACACCAAATCTTACTCTGGAATGATTGCCATGGGGCAGATCCTTTTGGTTACTCAAATAGTTGCTTGGGAACCTCCTTCCTCCAGAAGACTCCAAAGGACTGAGCTGTTTTTAGGTCTCCGAAGACCAAGAAGAGCGGGGAGTTTCCCGGGACACGTACTCCATACAGATCATGTCCAACCTCAGAGCCGGGTCGATTCTACTTTGGCCTTTTCAGGATCCGGCCTGAAGGTTAGAGAGAATATTGTTCTCCTCTGTCTGGGTCTAGGGTCGTGACTGTAAGAGTTTCCCAAAGATTTTCCAGATGTTGCCTAATTGGGAAATTAGCTGATAGTTGGAGGGGTCGTCCCTCCCCCTTTCTTGTGAATCATCACAGTTATGGAAGACGTCCATGATTCTGGAACCACACCAAGAGTCATTACAGTGTTAAATAACTCTGTTAAAGACCCTGAAGCACTGAACCTCTGAACTGGCCCTCCCTCCTCTGAATCCATGCACTAACGCTTAGTGCAGGTGTGGAGTAGGGAAGCCCATGTCACCGCACAGTAAATCTCAGCCACAGGAACCCCCCTGACAAGAGCTGATGCAGAGGACTCTGCTCTGCGGGACTGATCGCAGATTCCCTCAGTCAGTTCCTTGGTGATGCTCAAGATGATGCAATGAGATAAGGTCCTCTTCTGGGCAGAGGTGCCCTTCTTGTACCTCTACAGTCCGCAGCTAGGGTCAGTATAAAAACAAACTTCCTTTTGGGGCTCTTACTGATGTGATCGTGCCTCCTCTGGGGGTAGAAGGTGGGAAGGGTGACAGATCGCCTCAGATGGAAAGAGGTCACCACCTTGGGAAGGAGAGGTGATGTAGTTCTGAGGAATAATTCCTCCAGGAAGAAGTATGTGAAGTGCGGCGGCAACAAAGTGATGCTGTCAAGAGTACAAAGGTATGCCCAAACTGCTAGACCAGGAACTGGATGAAACAGCAGATAACAAGCAACAACACTTCGCTGTAGACTGATTTCTGAAAAATACCAACTCGATGACTGTGTGGATGCCACCGCGCTCTCCACGAGCGGTCCATTAACCAGAAACGTACAGTTTTAACATTTGCTGATTTGACTTCGAAAATTTGGAAAATACAGTTGAAAAGCAACAATAGAACAATCACACTTGATTCAATCTATTCACGGAATTTATCAAATGAAATCAGCAATAATCATGATATAAAGTGCTCAAGATGTGAACAGGTGCCCATGTGAATAAAAAGAAGTGAGGAGTGCATCTAGACAAAGGGAAGACATATGACTCGACTCCTCGAGTGACTTACAGGCGCTATAGACACGTTTCGATCTATGGTTTGTAAACTGTCTTAGTTCATAATAAGTCTACAGCGAAGCATTTTTGTTTGTTGTATATCATCAAAATATTAGCAATAAAAAACAGTGTACAGTATCAGTAACCAGAGCTGGTAATTGTGGAGGGGCTCAGAATGGAAACCTTCTGAAAGGAGCGCCTTCGAAGGGTCCACGGTATGATCAACACGCCAAACAATGTATGAGTTTTATCTTCCAGAATAGACTGACTAGGTGGAGGGGCAACAAGCTGACAAAATTACATCGCCCACCTCCATTGGCAGCTGGAAGGAGCTCTGATGCCCCTCTCGATCTCCAGACTTTCCAATCAGCCTCTCAGAGTGGACCTTGAGAAAGAAATCCCACTCTGAGAGGCAGATGTAGAGGGTGGCACAAAGAGAGGCGCAGACGGTCCACGTACCACAGTCTTTTGACCAGTCATGGGTGGTAAGAATGGCTTCGCACCAATCACGGGGAATGTTCCTGACGTTAGGGAGGCGCAACAAGGAGAATTTTTTTTATTTATCCTCATACTTTCCTTTTTAGGCCTCGCTGAGACAGCACGCATGCATTGCTAGCGAGACATTTAGTAAGGGGGATTTCAGATTGCTACCGCTGGGATGGCTGGCATAGAGCAACAGTGCACGAGGCGTGCACGTGTGCAAAGCAGCCATATGGCTTTACTTCGCTCTCTCTCAGAGCCTCCTCTCCGCCCCTCTGCCTTTCTTATCTCCTTTACGAGCCGTCGTGGCTCATTAACTGCTTTTGCGCGCCACGCTAGTTTATCATTATTTCACTGGAATGACCCACCTTACTGAAAGCCCTGCCTGGGCGTAGCGTACAGAGACTGACATGATCGTCCACGGTGGGCAGCTCTGCTGGTGTCTCAGCCTTCGGGGGTCTAGTTGTACAGTGACAGTCCTGGCACCTCTGCGTGTAACTTCTGCTTCTTTCTCTCTCTGTCTTTTTGTATTTTATTCCCGTCCCCCTTCACGCCCCTCCATTCCCAGTCTGCAAGCATGCCTCTTCCACTTTCACTTCTCGGTTGCGGGACAACGCACCTCCAAAGTGAAAGCTGTGAGTGGCCAGTGACACCGCTCCAACCCCGTGATGGGTTCAGCGCCCCCTCTAGAGCCCAGGCGCTCGCTGAACTGTTCTGTGGGATCATAAAAACTGAATTTTAATCACGGCGCCCAGTCTCATTATGTGTGATCGCAGGCAAATCCCCTTAGTGCTTATCAGTGTGTTGTTGCCCGCACTCTAGAATGTATGATGTTACAACGCATACATTCAAACGCATACCATTACAACAAAAGTTTTACAACGCAGGATCCATTACAACGCATGCCATTGCAACGCATGCCGTTACAACGCAGCTGCTATTACAACGCATGCCATTACAACATAAGTATGGGTAAGTGTAATATTAGGGTAAGTGTTGGATAGTGTAGGGGTTAAAATTACTATTCTAACTCCAGGGGGGCGTAATAGTAGGGTAAGCGTTGGATGGTGTAGGGTTAAAATGTAATTAAATACTTACCCATACTATGGAGCCTGCGTTGTGAAAGTTTAGTTGTAATGGTAGTGCGTTGTTTTAATTGTGTTGTAATGGCTGTTTCCCGCACTCTGCGGGTTTGAAAAGTGCCCTCCAGGTCCTAAGTACTTGTAGGGTCGAAGGTCACAAGCGCGGTAACCCACCGAGTCCAGATCTATCGCTCTTGCAGGCCTGGTGTTTGCTTGTGCCGATACACTTGTAACGAGTCTCGCGTGTGATTTAGAGTCTATTGGATGTGAAGATTGTGCCCAAGTGGTACTCCTTTTAACACACTTGCAACGGGTCCCGAGGTGCTGAGACATTTTTGCCCTCACCCTCAGGGTTTTTAATATGTAAACCTGAGAGTGCAGTCTGCAGGGCTGCCCGCTAGAAAAGAGGCGGGGCTCCAAAACACGTGCTGACAGAGTGACGAGAGGTTTATTCCAATTGCAACAACCCAGGACTCATTTGTGTAAATCCTGAAGTGAAATGACTGGGGAATACATATGAATGCAGAGCGCGTTTGCATACTTATACACATTTCAATGACATAAAGAAGCAATGTTTTTACAAAGACACATCAACATCGCATGGAAATCTGAAAGTAACATTGTAGTGATTAGAGAAGGGAAGGGAGCAATGCTTCTGCACCGTGGTGTTCCCACAAAAAGAATTTAAAGACACACATCGTAACATTAAACAGCACACGTCATGCACACGCTTCATTAACAAACACATCAGAATCAAAGCACAACATATGTGAAAGGACTGTTATATTTCTAGCTTTCTGCAGCACACAGAGAAAAAAGGAAATCGCCTCTTGTGATTGACTTTGTGCAGGAAGGTCGCCCTTCCTGCACAGAATCAATCAGCCCTTAACGCAGGCACCCTTGCTTTGCACCATGGTGAAAGGGTGCCTGTATTGGCGCATGGCAGCCCATTGTGCGCTTGGGGAAAAGGACAGGAATGCGCTGTACCACATAGATACTGCACATTCCGGCCCTTTTGTTCTGACGTGGAGCAGTGCAGCAAGATTCCTTGTGGTGCTGCGCTACCCAAAACCTCATAAATGAGGCCCAGAGTCTCTGGACTTCCCGACTGAGGAGGAGAGACCTCCAGCAGGACGGCGTTGGATCGAATGAATCCAGTCAAGCGTGACCTAGAAAAAGAAGAGATCACATGCTTTGGCCCCATATACACCGACACAAGATGTTTGAAGAAAGAGCCAGACCACCCGTAGGATCATGAGACTACCATGAGCCAGACCACTCGTAGGATCATGAGACCACCATGAGCCAGACTACCCATAGAATCATGAGACCACCATGAGCCAGACCACCCAAACGATCATGAGACCACCATGAGCCAGACCTCCTGTAGGATCATGAGACCACCATGATCCAGACCACCTGTAGGATCACAAGACCACCATGAGCCAGACCACCCGTAGGATCATGAGACCACCATGAGCAGGACCACCCCTAGGATCATGAGACCACCATGATCCAGACCACCTGTAGGATCACGAGACCACCATGAGCCAGACCACCCGTAGGATCTAGAGACCACCCGTAGGATCATGAGACCACCATGAGCAGGACCACCCCTAGGATCATGAGACCACCATGATCCAGACCACCTGTAGGATCACGAAACCACCATGAGCCAGACCACCCGTAGGATCACGAGACCACCATGAGCCAGACCACCCATAGAATCATGAGACCACCATGAGCCAGACCACCCAAACGATCATGAGACCACCATGAGCCAGACCTCCCGTAGGATCATGAAACCACCATGATCCAGACCACCTGTAGGATCATGAGACCACCATGAGCCAGACCACCCATAGAATCATGAGACCACCATGAGCCAGACCACCCAAAGCAGAGGTCTTCAAACTTTTGGATGCTGGGACCCCCCCCCTTTCAAAATGTTCCGGTGTAAGGACCCATTCCTGATTCGCACATTCAACAGATACTTAAATGGTCACCGAAAAGCAAACCTCATAGTCCACCTCTCAGCTATCTTCTCTCACCCTTCAACAGTAGCGCTCCTCTCTGCCCTCACCTCTCCTCTTGCACTTCCGCACTTTCTTTGCCACTTCACAATTCTCCTCATCCCTGACCCCTTAAATCGAATTCTCACCCTCCCTTGCTGCCCTCGTCACCTCTCTTGGCTGTCTCCTCTCACCCTCTCACTCTTTCATGTCTCTCACCTTGCGTCTGCTCACTTCACTCACATCATCCACCCCTTCTCTCCAGTCCCCTCTCATACCTGTATCCTGCCTCTCACTCCGCACCTCTATCCTTGCCTTCTAGTCGGTCTCGCATGGACCCATCTCCCATCCGTGTTCATAACATATTATGGTACGTGTTGTTCACCAATATTTCTTCTGTATGTATAGGCCCAGTGTGTTTGGTTTTCTATTTTAGCTGTCTGTTTATTCCTATTTCTTCGTTATACACCATCTTCCAAGTATTTGCACGTATGTTCTTGCTCCTTATGCAAAGTTTGAGGGGCACTTCGCAAGTTTGGGGTAAAGTAACCCTTTAATCCAGATTGTCCTCAAGCTTTTTTGTTGTTATGGTTCATAGGACACAATATATGCAAAAAAGCAGAATAGGAATTACGAAGTCTGGCTCCATGTTTGCCTCTGTGTGTATCCTCGCGCAGCACTTTGACACTCTTCGGAGCCTTAACTGCCCTACGAAATATTCTACCTTATTTAAAAAAAAGAGAACATCTTCAAGGAGGAAGAAGGTATTGTGGGAAACAGTTTCAGGCAGGAAAATTCTTATAGATAAGAATGTGTGTGCGGGGTGAAAAGTCAGGGCATGGTGGATGAGGCAGCTGACTTACACGTTCTACGAAGCTTTGGTTGCCTTGGCAACATGGACGCAGCTTAGAGAGGATTGCAAAGGCAGACACGAGGAAGAAGCACTAAAAGGACACCAGCTGAAAAAACAGCAGCAGCAACGAGATAGACCGGGACGAGATAGACCGGGACGAGATAGACCGGGACGAGATAGACCGGGACGAGATAGACCGGGACGAGATAGACCGGGACGAGATAGACCGGGACGAGATAGACCGGGACGAGATAGACCGGGACGAGATAGACCGGGACGAGATAGACCGGGACGAGATAGACCGGGACGAGATAGACCGGGACGAGATAGACCGGGACGAGATAGACCGGGACGAGATAGACCGGGACGAGATAGACCGGGAAAGGCTACAGGACGGAGTGCAATGAAGCGGGACGAAATAATTTCGAAGCACTCCAGAGCATTCCACAGCTGCATATGTATGGCCTCAGGTCACTGACCGGCATTTCCTGATGTTCATCCTGCAGTCTCTCTGATTGGAGGACAGTTGTCGATGACGTTGTATTCATTTACGATATCCTCCAATCAGCGAGCACATTGAGACACACTATTCTGAATACAAAACGAAGAGCAAACGTTTGGGATTCCGGATCCAGACAGTTTAATGCAGGAGTGCGACCGGGAATGCGCGACCCCCTGTGTAAGTCTCCACGCCCCCCCTGGGGGTCGCGCCCCACAGATTGAAGACCCCTGACCCAAAGGATCATGAGACCACCATGAGCCAGACCACCCGTAGGATCATGAGACCACCATGAGCCAGAGCAGATTACCCCCCCACCCGTAGGCTCATAAGTCCACCATGAGCCAGACCACCCGTAGGCTCATAAGTCCACCATGAGCCAGACCACCCGTAGGCTCATAAGTCCACCATGAGCCAGACCACCAGTAGGATCATGAGACCACCATGAGCCAGAGCAGATTACCCCCCCACCCGTAGGCTCATAAGTCCACCATGAGCCAGACCACCAGTAGGATCATGAGACCACCATGAGCCAGAGCAGATTACCCCCCCACCCGTAGGCTCATAAGTCCACCATGAGCCAGACCACCTGTAGGATCATGAGACCACCATGAGCCAGACCACCCGTAGGATCATGAGACCACCATGAGCCAGAGCAGATTACCCCCCCACCCGTAGGCTCATAAGTCCACCATGAGCCAGACCACCCGTAGGCTCATAAGTCCACCATGAGCCAGACCACCAGTAGGATCATAAGTCCACCATGAGCCAGACCACCAGTAGGATCATGAGACCACCATGAGCCAGAGCAGATTACCCCCCCACCCGTAGGCTCATAAGTCCACCATGAGCCAGACCACCTGTAGGATCTAGAGACCACCCGTAGGATCATGAGACCTCCATAGCGTTTGAGCAAGAAGCAACAGCTAGGACGCAGGCGTTCGCTGTATCAGAAGTCCACAGTGACGGGTCGAGGAGATGCGGTCATGGAGTGACTTGCGTGTATTCTCTTCCTCTAGCATTCTCATTTTCGTGTTTTCTTTCCTTTCATTTTCTCCTTCCTGTCTGTTTTTCTTATTCCCCCCCACATGGACGGACCTAAATTCTTTCATTTGTCAACCAAGGTGTAAGATGTTGATTAAGGCTTAATTTTTGCTGGTGGTCACAGGTGGGACCCATCCGCACTCTCCTTTTCAGGCCGGCACTTATTTTTTCCTCATCAGACTTTGACCCATAACGAGGGAGTGAAAAACACACGAGCGGGAAGAAAGAGGAAGAGAACAGGAGTGATATAAAGGAGCCAAGAGTGGCTGGTGGTGGATTAAAGAGCCATGAGGTAGAATCAAGATGGTGCAGCCTTGGTTTTCAGGACCCGACATTCAATAGCGCCGGCTGTGGGTTTCTGAGCACAACTTCTGGCCCGGCTCTCGTTCTTTTTCAAATTAAGCACTGGATGTGGTGTACAGCGCAGGGCAGCAGGACCCTGCAGCAACAGAGAGTTGCCCCTCCCTGGACACCTGGACATTACTTCTAATGAGGGGGGGCAGAAAGGAGGGGGATTATTAGGACAAGGAGAAGGGACACCCCCGCCCCAGTGGTAGTTATATAGGACTCCGTGGTACCAGCAGCTCCTGCCTCCGCGCGGTCCTTGCTACCCGGGCGGGACTGGGAACCGGCAGCGACCCTGACAAAAATGCTCTCTGCAGCTTCTTGTGCAATCTCTCTCTCTCTTTCCAACCACCCACCCATTTATCTATTCATCTATCCATCCTTCCATCCATCCATTCATCCATCAATCTACCCTTCAATCCACCCACACATCCCTCCACCCACCTATCCATCCATCCATCCACCCACACATCCGTCCATCTGACCATCAATCCACCCATCCATCCATCTATTTATCTATCCATCCACCCATCCATCTACCCTTCAATCCACCCACACATCCTCCCACCCATCCGTCCATCCATCCACCCATCCATCTACCCACCCACCCATCCATCCATCTATTTATCTATCCATCCACCTATCCATCTACCCATCAATCTAGCCACACATCCAGTCATCCACTCATCCTCCCAGAAGCAGGAGGGCCCCTCCCACAATGAAAAGCAGAGGGGCCCCTCCCACATACAGAAGCAGAGGGGGCCCTCCCACATACAGAAGCAGAGGGGCCCCTCCCACATACAGAAGCAGAGGGGGGCCCTCTCTCATACAGAAGCAGAGGGCCCACTCCCTCATACAGAAGCAGAGGGGCCCCTCCCTCATACAGCAGCAGGGGGCCCTCCCTCATACAGAAGCAGAGGGGCCCCTCCCTCATACAGAAGCAGGGGGCCCTCCTACATACAGAAGCAGAGGGCCCCCACTCATACAGAAGCAGAGGGGCCCCTCCCAATAGAAGCAGAGGGGCCCCTCCATCATACAGAAGCAGAGGGGCCCCTCCCAATAGAAGCAGAGGGGCCCCTCCCAATAGAAGCAGAGGGGCCCCTCCCACATACAGAAGCAGAGGGCCCCTCCATCATACAGAAGCAGAGGGGCTCCTCCCTCAAACAGAAGCAGAGGGGCCCCTCCCTCATACAGAAGCAGAGGGGCCCCTCCCTCATACAGAAGCAGAGGGGCCCCTCCCTCAAACAGAAGCAGAGGGGCCCCTCCCTCATACAGAAGCAGAGGGGCCCCTCCCTCATACAGAAGCAGAGGGGCCCCTCCTCATACAGAAGCAGAGGGCCCCCTCCCTCATACAGAAGCAGAGGGGCCCCTCCCTCATACAGATGCAGAGGGGCCCCTCCCTCACACAGAAGCAGAGGGGCCCCTCCCTCAAACAGAAGCAGAGGGGCCCCTCCCTCATACAGATGCAGAGGGCCCCTCCCTCATACAGAAGCAGAGGGGCCCCTCCCACATACAGAAGCAGAGGGCCCCTCCATCATACAGAAGCAGAGGGGCCCCTCCCTCAAACAGAAGCAGAGGGGCCCCTCCCTCATACAGAAGCAGAGGGGCCCCTCCCTCATACAGAAGCAGAGGGGCCCCTCCCTCACACAGAAGCAGAGGGGCCCCTCCCTCAAACAGAAGCAGAGGGGCCCCTCCCTCATACAGAAGCAGAGGGGCCCCTCCCTCATACAGAAGCAGAGGGGCCCCTCCCTCATACAGAAGCAGAGGGGCCCCTCCCTCACACAGAAGCAGAGGGGCCCCTCCCACATACAGAAGCAGAGGGGCCCCTCCCTCATACAGAAGCAGAGGGGCCCCTCCCTCAGAAGCAGAGGGGCCCCTCCCTCATACAGAAGCAGGGGGCCCCTCCCTCACAAAGAGGGGCTCCTCCATCATACAGAAGCAGGGGCCCCTATCTCATACAGAAGCAGAGGGGCCCCTCTCACATACAGAAGCAGAGGGGCCCCTCCATCATACAGAAGCAGAGGGGCCCCTCCCTCATACAGAAGCAGAGGGGCCCCTCCCACATACAGCAGCAGAGGGGCCCCTCCCTCATACAGAAGCAGGGGGCCCCTCCCTCACAATGAGGGGCTCCTCCCTCATACAGAAGCAGAGGGGGCCCTCCCTCATACAGAAGCAGAGGGGCCCCTCCCTCATACAGCAGCAGAGGGGCCCCTCTCTCATACAGAAGGAGGGGGCCCCTCCCTCATACAGAAGCAGAGGGGCCCCTCCCACATACAGCAGCAGAGGGGCCCCTCCCACATACAGCAGCAGAGGGGCCCCTCCCTCATACAGAAGCAGAGGGGGCCCTCCCTCATACAGAAGCAGAGGGGCCCCTCCCTCATACAGCAGCAGAGGGGCCCCTCTCTCATACAGAAGGAGGGGGCCCCTCCCTCATACAGAAGCAGAGGGGCCCCTCCCACATACAGAAGCAGAGGGGGCCCACCATCACACAGAAGCAGAGGGGCCCCTCCGTCATACAGAAGCAGGGGCCCCTCCGTCATACAGAAGCAGGGGCCCCTCCAAGAAGCAGATGGCCCCTCCCTCATACAGAAGCAGAAGGGCCCCTCCCTCACACTGAAGCAGAGGGGCCCCTCCCTCATACAGAAGCAGAGGGGCCCCTCCCTCATACAGAAGCAGAGGGGCCCTCCCAGAAGCAGAGGGGCCCCTCCCTCATACAGAAGCAGAGGGGCCCCTCCCTCATACAGAAGCAGAGGGGCCCCTCCCTCATACAGAAGCAGAGGGGCCCTCCCAGAAGCAGAGGGGCCCCTCCCTCATACAGAAGCAGAGGGGCCCCTCCCTCATACAGAAGCAGAGGGGCCCCTCCCTCATACAGAAGCAGAGGGGCCCCTCCTCATACAGAAGCAGAGGGGCCCCTCTCTCATACAGAAGCAGAGGGGCCCCTCCTAACCTTCTACAGGGTCCCCCAGGAGGAGGCAGCAGCAGTCCCCAGGGGGTGGTTTATTCTGTATTTATTTCAGGATCTTTATAAAGCGTGAAGGAGGGGGGGATGGAGTGGGGGGGGGGGGAGTCGAGGCGCCTCGGATGAAACATTTATTATCACAAGAGACACACACAGTGAGACCCCCAGAGGGACAGACACCAGGAGTGGGGGGCAGGGGGGGGGGGGGGGCAGTGTCAACTGCACGAGACACGAGCATCAGCACCAGCCAGAAACACCCCGAGATCTGCCCCCCCCCTCCCAGAGAGGGCACTGAGGGGTCAGAGGTCACTCTTTTGGAGATGGATCATTAATTGAAGGGATCAGGGCCCGGGGCTGAATCAGGACATTTCTGTCATTTCATCACTTTGAGTGACACCTGTCAGTGTGTAGCGCCTCGTATCTGGAGTGAGCTTTAAACGGAGGGTTTGAACAATGCTGGAGACCCTGGGATTAAAGCGCCTCGAGCCGCAGCTGCATCCGGGGCCTCTGAGCAGGTCCAGGGGAGCAGTGTCTCTCTTCTGGGCCTGTGCATAGCGCCCCGAGGCTCAGGGCGAGTCAGAGGCGCTGGATGGGGAGGAATGAACCCTGGGCTCCTCTGTCCTGAATGAAAATCCTTCACAGAGAGGCCTGTCCAGAGGAGGGGCAGAGGAGGAGAGGCCTGTCCAGAGGAGGGGCAGAGGAGGAGAGGCCGGTCAAGGGGTGCAGAGGAGGATAGGCCTGTCCAGAGGAGGAGAGGAGGAGAGGCCTGTCCTGAGGTGCAGAGGAGGAGAGGCCTGTCCAGAGGAGGTGAGGAGGAGAGGCCTGTCCAGAGGAGGGGCAGAGGAGGGGAGGCCTGTCCAGGGGTGCAGAGAAGGAGAGGCCTGTCCAGAGGAGGGGCAGAGGAGGGGGGCCTGTCCAGGGGTGCAGAGGAGGAGAGGCCTGTCCAGAGGAGGGGCAGAGGAGGGGAGGCCTGTCCAGGGGTGCAGAGAAGGAGAGGCCTGTCCAGAGGAGGGGCAGAGGAGGGGGGCCTGTCCAGGGGTGCAGAGGAGGAGAGGCCTGTCCAGAGGAGGGGCAGAGGAGGGGAGGCCTGTCCAGGGGTGCAGAGGAGGAGAGGCCTGTCCAGGGCTTCAGAGTAGGTGAGGCCTGTCCAGAGGAGGAGCAGAGGAGGAGAGGCCTGTCCAGAGGAGGGGCAGAGGAGGGGCAGAGGAGGAGAGGCCTGTCCAGAGGAGGGGCAGAGGAGGAGAGGCCTGCCCAGAGGAGGAGAGGCCTGTTCAGAGGAGGAGAGGAGGAGAGGCCTGTCCAGGAGTGCAGAGGAGGAGAGACCTGTACAGAGGAGGAGAGGAGGAGAGGCCTGCCCAGAGGAGGAGAGGCCTGTTCAGAGGAGGAGAGGAGGAGAGGCCTGTCCAGGAGTGCAGAGGAGGTGAGGCCTGTACAGAGGAGGGGCAGAGGAGGAGAGGCCTGTCCAGGGGAGCAATGTCCCTCTTCGGGGCCTGTGCATAGCGCCCCGAGGCTCAGGGCGGAGTCAGAGGCGCTGGATGGGGAGGAATGAACTCTGGGCTCCTCTGTCCTGAATGAGAATCCTTCACCGAGAGGCCTGTCCAGAGGAGGGGCAGAGGAGGAGAGGCCTGTCCAGGGGAGGAGAGGAGGAGAGGCCTGTCCAGAGGAGGGGCAGAGGAGGAGAGGCCTGTCCAGAGGAGGGGCAGAGGAGGAGAGGCCTGTCCAGAGGAGGAGCAGAGGAGGAGAGGCCTGTCCAGAGGAGGGGCAGAGGAGGAGAGGCCTGCACAGAGGAGGAGAGGCCTGTTCAGAGGAGGAGAGGAGGAGAGGCCTGTCCAGTGGTGCAGATGAGGTGAGGCCTGTTCAGAGGAGGAGAGGCCTGTCCAAAGGAGAGGCAGAGGAGGAGAGGCCTGCACAGGGGTGCAGGGGAGGTGAGGCTTGTCCAGGGGTCAGAGTAGGAGAGATCTGTCCAGGGGTGCAGAGGAGGAGAGGCCTGTCCAGAGGAGGGGCAGAGGAGGAGAGGCCTGTCCAGGGGTGCAGAGAAGGAGAGGCCTTTCCAGAGGAGGGGTAGAGGAGGAGATGCCTGTCCAGGGGTGCAGAGGAGGTGAGGTCTGTCCAGGGGTGCAGAGGAGGAGAGGCCTGTCCAGGGGTGCAGAGGAGGAGATGCCTGTCCAGAGGAGGGGCAGAGGAGGGGAGGCCTGCCCAGGGGTGCAGAGAAGGAGAGGCCTGTCCAGAGGAGGGGCAGAGGAGGGGGGCCTGTCCAGGGGTGCAGAGGAGGAGAGGCTTGTCCAGAGGAGGGGCAGAGGAGGGGAGGCCTGTCCAGGGGTGCAGAGGAGGTGAGGCCTGTCCAGGGGTGCAGAGGAGGAGAGGCCTGTCCAAGGGTGCAGAGGAGGAGATGCCTGTCCAGAGGAGGGGCAGAGGAGGGGAGGCCTGTCCAGGGGTGCAGAGGAGGAGAGGCCTGTCCAGGGGTGCAGAGGAGGTGAGGCCTGTCCAGGGGTGCAGAGGAGGAGAGGTCTGTCCAAGGGTGCAGAGGAGGTGAGGCCTGTCCAGGGATCAGAGGAGATGAGGCCCATCCAGGGGTGCAGAGGAGGTGAGGCCTGTTCGGGGGTGCAGAGGAGGAGATGCCTGTCCAGAGGAGGGGCAGAGGAGGAGAGGCCTGTCCAGGGGTGCAGAGGAGGAGAGGCCTGTCCAGAGGAGGAGAGGCCTGTCCGGGGTGCAGAGGAGGTGAGGCCTGTCCAGTGGTGCAGAGGAGGTGAGGCCTGTCCAGAGGAGGGGCAGAGGAGGAGAGGCCTGTTCAGGGGTGCAGAGGAGGTGAGGCCTGTCCAGGGGTGCAGAGGAGGAGATGCCTGTCCAGAGGAGGGGCAGAGGAGGAGAGGCCTGTCCAGAGGAGGGGCAGAGGAGGAGAGGCCTGTCCGGGGTGCAGAGGAGGAGAGGCCTGTCCGGGGTGCAGAGGAGGAGAGGCCTGTCTAGGGGTGCACAGGAGGTGAGGCCTGTCAAAGGAGCAGAGGAGATGAGGCCCATTCAGGGGTGCAGAGGAGGTGAGGCCTGTCCAGGGGTGCAGAGGAGGAGATGCCTGTCCAGAGGAGGGGCAGAGGAGGAGAGGCCTGTCCAGGGGTGTAGAGGAGGTGAGGCCTGTCCAGGGGTGCAGAGGAGGAGAGGCCTGTCCAGAGGAGGGGCAGAGGAGGAGAGGCCTGTCCAGGGGTGCAGAGAAGGTGAGACCTGTCCAGGGGTGTAGAGGAGGTGAGGCCTGTCCAGGGGTTCAGAGTAGGTGAGGCCTGTCCAGAGGAGGGGCAGAGGAAGAGAGGACTGTCCAGAGTACAGAGAAGGTAAGGCCTGTCCAGGGTGCAGAGGAGGTGAGGCCTGTCCAGGGGATCAGAGGAGGTGAGGCCTGTCCAGCGGTGCAGAGGAGGTGAGGCCTGTCCAGAGGAGGGGCAGAGGAGGAGAGGCCTGTCCAGGGGGGCAGAGGAGGTGAGGCTTGTCCAGGGGTCAGAGTAGGAGAGACCTGCCCAGGGGTGCAGAGGGGGAGAGGCCTGTCCAGAGGAGGGGCAGAGGAGGAGAGGCCTGTCCAGGGGTGCAGAGGAGGCAAGGACTGTCCAGGGGTCAGAGGAGGAGAGGCCTGTCCAGGGGTGCAGAGGATAGCCCTGTCCAGAGGAGAGGCAGAGGAGGAGAGGCCTGTCCAGGGGAGCAGAGGAGAAGAGGCCTGACCAGAGGAGGAGAGGTCTGTCCAGAGGAGGGGCAGAGGAAGAGAGGCCTGTCCTGGGGTGCAGAGGAGGTGAGGCCTGTCCGGGGTGCAGAGGAGAAGAGGCCTGTCTAGGGCTGCAGAGGAGGAGAGGCCTGTCTAGGGGTGCAGAGGAGGAGAGGCCTGGCCAGGGGTGCAGAGGAGGTGAGGCCTATCCAGGGATGCACTCTCTCTCTCCGGGGCTTGTCCATAGCGCACCGAGGCTCAGGGCGGAGGCAGAGGCGCTGGATGGGGTGGAAGGAACTCTGGGCTCCTCTGTCCTTAATGAGAATCCTTCACCAAGAGGCCAGTCCAGAGGAGGGGCAGAGGAGGAGAGGCCTGTCCAGGGTCAGAGGAGGAGAGGCCTGTCCGGGGATCCAGAGGAGGAAAGGGGTGCAGAGAAGGTGGGGCCTGTCCAGGGCTGCTGGAGGAGGTGAGACCTGTCCAGGGGTCAGAGGAGGAGAGGCCTGTCCTGGGGTGCAGAGGAGGTGAGTCCTGTCGAGGGGTACAGAGGAGGTGAGGCTTGTCCAGGGTGAGCAGAGGAGGAGAGGCCTGTCCAGAGGAGGAGAGGAGGAGAGGCCTGTCCAGAGGAGGAGAGGAGGTGAGGCCTGTCCAGAGGAGGAGAGGCCTGTCCAGAGGAGGAGAGGAGGTGAGGCCTGTCCAGAGGAGGAGAGGCCTGTCCAGAGGAGGGGCAGAGGATGAGAGGCCTGTCCAGGGGTGCAGAGGAGGAGAAGCCTGTCCAGGGAGCAGAGGAGGTGAGGCCAGTCCAGGGGAGCAGAGGAGGTGAGGCCTGTCCAGGGGTGTAGAGGAGGTGAGGCCTGTCCTGGGAGCAGAGGAGGAGAGGCCTGTCCAGGGGTGCAGAGGAGGTGAGGCCTGTCCAGGAGTGCAGAGAAGGCGAGGCCTATCCAGGGGTGCAGAGGAGGAGAGGCCTGTCCAGGTTTGCAGAGGAGGCGAGACCTGTCCTGGAGTGCAGAGGAGGCGAGGCCTATCCAGGGGTGCAGAGGGGGAGTGGCCTGTCCAGCGGGATCAGAGGAGGTGAGGCCTATCCAGGGGTACAGAGGAGGTGAGGCCTGTCCAGGGGGTGCAGAGGAGGAGAGGCCTATCCAGGGGTGCAGAGGAGGTGAGGCCTGTACAGGGGGATCAGAGGAGGTGAGGAATGTCCAGTGGTGCAGAGGAGGAGAGGTCTGTCCAAGGGTGCAGAGGAGGAGAGGCCTGTCCAGGGGGATCAGAGGAGGTGAGGCCTGTCCAGGGGTGCAGAGGAGGTGAGGCCTGTCCAGTTGGATCAGCGGAGGTGAAGTCTGTCCAGGGGGGCAGAGAAGGTGAGGCCTGTCCAGGGGTGCAGAGGAGGAGAGGAGGAGAGGAGGAGAGGCCTGTCCATGGGGTGCAGATAAGGTGAGGCCTGTCCAGGGGTGCAGAGGAGGCGAGGCCTGTCCAGGGGTGCAGAGGAGGAGAGGCCTGTCCAGAGGAGGGGCAGAGGAGGAGAGGCCTGTCCAGGGGTGTAGAGGAGGTGAGGCCTGTCCAGGGGTGCAGAGGAGGAGAGGCCTGTCCAGAGGAGGGGCAGAGGAGGAGAGGCCTGTCCAGGGGTGCAGAGAAGGTGAGACCTGTCCAGGGGTGTAGAGGAGGTGAGGCCTGTCCAGGGGTTCGGAGTAGGTGAGGCCTGTCCAGAGGAGGGGCAGAGGAAGAGAGGACTGTCCAGAGTACAGAGAAGGTAAGGCCTGTCCAGGGTGCAGAGGAGGTGAGGCCTGTCCAGGGGATCAGAGGAGGTGAGGCCTGTCCAGGGGTGCAGAGTAGGTGAGGCCTGTCCAGAGGAGGAGAGGATGAGAGGTCTGTCCAGGGCTTCAGAGTAGGTGAGGCCTGTCCAGAGGAGGAGCAGAGGAGGAGAGGCCTGTCCAGAGGAGGGGCAGAGGAGGGGCAGAGGAGGAGAGGCCTGTCCAGAGGAGGGGCAGAGGAGGAGAGGCCTGCCCAGAGGAGGAGAGGCCTGTTCAGAGGAGGAGAGGAGGAGAGGCCTGTCCAGGAGTGCAGAGGAGGAGAGGCCTGTACAGAGGAGGGGCAGAGGAGGAGAGGCCTGCCCAGAGGAGGAGAGGCCTGTTCAGGGGTGCAGAGGGGGAGTGGCCTGTCCAGCGGGATCAGAGGAGGTGAGGCCTATTGTTAGACGGACCGGGAGGGTCGGCCGAGGATAAGGGGAGAGGTCTCCGGGGAGAGCCGTCTCCGACGATCGTACAGACAAGTAACTTCCCCCCCACAGACGGACACCACACAAGGGTAAAGTTCAACGATACTTTATAGGCAATTCTTTAAGTACGATGAATGGTACAAGGAGGTCTGGACTCAGGGGTCCCCTCGGTTCTGGTCTCTGGTTTGGGAAAAGGGTAGCGGGACAGTCTTGTTACCAAAAGATGGGAATAGCTCTCAATCCTCGAGCTCGGCGTTCTAGATGATCGGGCCGCGGCGGAGCCAGGCAGGTCCCGAGATGGACGAAGGAAGCGACGGTCCGCGGCGGAGCCAGCAGGTCCCGGTGAAGATGGTAGTTACAAACGGTCCGCGGCCACGCCAGCAGGTCCCGACGACGATGAAGGTTTACGAAGGTTGCGGCAGCGCCAGCAGGCAGGACGATGATGCGCAAGGCAGAGCTACGGCAGCGCCAGTATTCCGTCAAGGATGAGTTCTTCTCTGCGTTTCTCGACTCCAGGATACAACTGCCTTCCTGCTCTGGAGCTGCCCCAGTTATAGGGCTGGTGCCCTTTGATGTCCGGACCCTCGCACTTGGAGGTCGGGAGGTCCGGGATGAGGGAGTCCAGACACCCAGCAGGGGGGTGGAGCCAGCGCCCGGGGAGGCGATGGGCGAGCGGCACCTGGCGGGGGAGAGCCATCGACGCCTCTTTCTCCCATTGACTTGCCGAGTAGCCCGCTCACCTCCTGGGTGGATGGTGGTGCCGGGATGTCTGAGGCCTGGCTAGGCCCAGGGTTGAGGTCGATCGGGGGCCAGGCGGCCTCGTGGTGGAGTGTCCAAGATGGCGCCCAGGCTGGGCGCGCGGGCCAGTAGTGGGTCGGGCCCACGAGGTCGATATGTTCAGGGGCCGGGGTCCCGGAGGGGACGGAAGACGAGCAGTGGTGGTGTGTGGCACTTGTGTGACCGGGCTCGGGCCTGGTCGGGCCGAGGGGGGAGCGGCCCTTCATGTGGCCTGTCCAACATGCGTCCCCCCCAGCTGAAGGCGGGGAGAGTCACCCATCCTCTTGGGGACTCTCCTCGTCGAGGCGGAAAAACCGGGACAGGCCATCCGCGTTGGCGTGATCTGGCCCAGGCCGGTGCTCCACAGTGAAGTCCATCCCTTGTAGGGAGATGGACCAACGTAGTAGTTTCGGGTTTTCCCCCCGCATCTGCATCAGCCACTGCAGGGGTCGATGGTCGGTCTGCACCCGAAAGTGCGTGCCAAAGAGGTAGGGCCGGAGCTTTTTGAGGGCCCATACCACAGCGAAGGCCTCCCTCTCTATGGTGCTCCAGCGTTGTTCTCGGGGTAGGAGTCGCCTGCTGATGAAGGCCATTGGCTGATCAAGGCCTTCGGTGTTCACTTGAGACAGGACTGCCCCAATGCCATGGTCGGAGGCATCCGTCTGGACGACGAACTCCCGGCTGTAGTCGGGGGCCTGGAGCACAGGGGCGGAGCACATGGCGGCCTTCAATTGTTCGAAGGCTGTTTGACAATCCGGGGTCCAGTTGACTTTCTTGGGTTGATTTTTGGACGTGAGTTCTGTGAGGGGCCCCACTATGGTACCATAGTCTTTCACGAACCTTCGGTAATAGCCCGTGAGGCCCAGGAAGGCGCGTACCTCGGTCTGGGTGATGGGGGGCTGCCAGGACTGGATGGCGGCAATCTTGAGCTGCAGAGGGGCCACCAGACCGCTTCCCACCTGGTGTCCGAGGTAGGTTACGGACCCCTGACCAATTTGGCATTTACTGGCCTTAATCGTGAGGCCAGCCCGCTGGAGGGCCTGTAGCACCGCTTGGAGGTGGTGGAGGTGCTCGGGCCAATGGTGGCTGTATACAGCGATGTCGTCTAGGTAGGCGGCGCTGAATCCTTCGAGCCCTGCCAGGACCTGGTTGACGAGCCGCTGAAATGTTGCTGGAGCATTCTTCATGCCAAAGGGCATGACCTTGAAATGGTAATGGCCATCAGGGGTGGAGAAGGCAGAACGTTCTTGGGTCCGGGGTGTGAGGCCGATCTGCCAGTAGCCCGCCGTCAGGTCGAAAATACTGAGGTAGCGGGCAGCTCCCATGCGGTCGATTAGTTCGTCTGCCCGGGGGATGGGATGTGCGTCTGTTCGGGTGACCGCATTCAAGCCCCGGTAGTCGACGCAGAACCGGAGTTCTGGTGTGGTGCCGGGAGCGGCTGCTTTGGGGACCAGGACTACAGGGCTGGCCAAGGGGCTGTCTGAGGGCTCGATGACCCCGAGCGTGAGCATTCTGGTCACTTCTTCCTGGATGCAGGCCCGTACCCGATCTGGCACGCGGTAGGCCCGGTGGCGGATAGGGGCGTTGTCCCCCGTGTCCACGTCGTGCACACACCAGGAAGTGACACCTGGGGTGAGGGAAAACAGGCTGGCGAACTGCAACAGAAGGTCTCGACACTCCTGGCGTTGCTCCCGGGTGAGGGCCTCCGAGAGTCGGACCCCATCCACGGAGCCGTCTTTCTCCCGAGTCCGTAGGAGGTCAGGGAGGGGCTCGGAGTCTTCTTCGGCCCCATTGTCTGTGGCCATCAGGAGGCTGAGTTCTGAACGCACAAAGTGGGGTTTCAGTCTATTAGCGTGGAGGACCCGGAGGGGGTTCCGGGCAGATTCCATGTCGATGAGATAGGTGGCAGGGCCCTTGCGCTCGACTACTTTGAAGGGCCCCGTCCATTTGTCTTGCAGGGCGCAGGGTTCGGTGGGGGACATCACCCATACCTGTTGCCCAGGTTCAAATTCGATGGAGGAGGCATTCCGGTCATACCACTTTTTCATGTCCTCTTGACTGGCCTCTAGGTTGGCTTTTGCCAGCTCTCGGAATCGCCGGGTCTGGTTGCGGAGGGTTAGGAGGTATCGAAAAACATCTGGGGGGTTCTTTAGAGGGGGTATCTCCCAGCCTTCCTTGACTAGGCTGAGTGGCCCCCGTACTGGATGTCCATACAGCAGTTCGAACGGGCTGAAGCCGAGGGACTTCTGGGGGACCTCCCGATAGGCGAAGAGGAGGCACGGCAGCAGCACATCCCACTGGCGACGGAGGGGCTCTTCCAACCCCCCAATCATCCCTTTGAGCGTGCGGTTGAACCGCTCAACGAGTCCGTTTCCTTGAGGGTGATAGGGGGTCGTGAATCGGTAGGTAACCCCACATTGTTGCCAGAGGGACTTCATATATTTGGAAATAAAGTTCGTGCCTCTGTCGCTGACGACTTCTCGGGGGAAGCCCACACGGGAGAAGATTCCCATCAGAGCCCGGCCGACTACCGGGGCTGTCACAGTCCGCAGGGGAACAGCCTCGGGGTAGCGGGTGGCGTGGTCCACTAGCACCAGGATGAACCGATGGCCTTGTTTTGTACGCGGGTCCAGGGGCCCCACAATGTCTATTCCGACCCTCTCGAACGGGGTGGTGACCACGGGAAAAGGTTGCAGGGGGGCTTTTAGTTTGCGGCCGCTCTTTCCACTGGCTTGGCACGTGGGGCAAGATCGGCAATACTGGTGTACATCGTCCCTCAT
Organism: Lissotriton vulgaris; assembly: GCF_964263255.1. NCBI lineage: Eukaryota > Metazoa > Chordata > Amphibia > Caudata > Salamandridae > Lissotriton > Lissotriton vulgaris. The sequence continues at coordinate 5,235,412 of NC_141685.1, forward strand.
TTTGGGCCAGAAGAAGTGGGTCACCAGGCGGCTGTAGGTTTTATCTTGACCCAGGTGTCCAGCCAGGGGGACATCGTGGGCCAGGTTTAGCAGAAAGTCTCTAAAACGGAGGGGCACCACTAGCACTCGGCTGGCCCCCAACTCCGCGATTCTTTGTTCACTGTATAGCAGGTCATTGTCCCAGTAGATCCAATGTTTTCCGGAGGTATCCCCTGCGCTCTGGGCGAGGGCTTGTTGGCGGAGTCCCTCGAGGGAGGGACAGGTCTTCTGTTCTTGGCGAAACTGTTCTTGCGTGGGCCCCCCCTCTTGAGGCCACTGGTCGAGGTTAGCGAGGTCTGGAGGTTGAGCTGGTTCTGGGGGGACGTCACGGTCGGTGGTTTCGGCTGGCGCGACCGGAGGCGGAGGTGCCGGCCATTCGGGTTCCTCGGGTCGGGGTTTGGCCCGGGCGGCCATGGACCGGGTGGTGACGCATGCCCAGTCCGGGATGCCTAACATCCCCAGGTGTTCTCGTCGTTCTACGGCTGCCCACGGAGAGCTTTCAAGGTCATTCCCCAGGAGGCAGTCTACGGGGGCATCATCCCGGACCGTCACCTTCAACATGCCGGAGACCCCTCCCCATTCGAAATGGACGCAGGCCATCCGACACAGACTCTCCGAGTTATCGGCTGAACGGACCGGGCAGAGAATGTTCGGTAGGAACTGTTCTGGGGCCACCAGGTGACAGCGGACGGCTGTCACACTGGCCCCGGTGTCACGGAGGGCTTCGGCCCGGCGTCCATTGATGCTCACCCATTGGCTGTACTTCTGGGTGTTAGCGGGTAGGGGGACCCGCGGGACCATGTCTTTCCCCCCTAAGCAGGCTAGAGCCATGGCGGCTGGCTCCCATTCTTGATGCTCTTGCTCATATTCTTCTTGTTCCTCTGAGATCTGTTCCTCCCCCAGAGCAGCAGCGGCTACTTGGCGGGGTCTTGGGCTCTGATACTGGGGGCAGTTTGGGTCGTTTGCATAGTGGCCGACTCGTTGGCATCGATGGCACGTAACATTGGCTCGATATCCCGGTCGCGCCGGGGTGCTGCCCCGGTTGGCCGGGGGGGTGGTGCTGCTAGCGGGGGCGACCGGGGCGTTGTCTCTTCCACGTCCTTGGCCTCCTCCTCCTCCTCGGGGACGGTGCTGACCGTTGTTGTTCCGGCTCTGTTCATAGGACCCATTCCGGCCCACTCTGGTGATTTCCCACCGGTCAGCTTCGGCTGCGAGCTGCCGGGGATCGGTCAATTTGCTATCGAGGAGGTGCTGGCGGAGCTCAATGAAGCAATTGTTCGATAGATGCTCCCATACCATGAGGTTGAAGAGTTGTTCGTAAGTTGTGACCTTGCTTCCTTTGATCCAGCCCTCGAAGGCTCGGCTAAAATAGTTTACATAGTCCACCCAAGTTGTACCCGGGATGCGGGTGCAGTCTCGGAACCTCTGACGGTACATCTCGGGGGTGAGGCCATAGCGGGTGAGGAGTGCAGCTTTCATATGGTCATAGGAGGTCATCTGGTGGTCCGGGAGCTGTAGCAGGGCGTCGCGGCCCTCGTTGAGGAATCTCCCCCATAGACCGGCTCCCCAGTCGCTTCTATCGATCCGGTGGGCTGTCATAGCGATTTCGTAGGCCTTAAACCATTGCTGGATGTCGTCCTCTCGGAAGTACTCTCGAACGACATCCTTGGGGATGTGTACCTTTTTCTCTGTTGCCCCTGGGGTGTGGGGTTGCTCGGGCACCCCTACTTCCTTATTCTGCTTGCGTAGGTCGATCTCCGCTAATTTTTGCTCGTGTTCATATGCCAATTTCTTCTCCTCGAGCTCCCTTTGTCTCTGTTTTTCCTCTCTTTCTTCTCGGAGACGCAGGTGCTCTAAGTTTATTTTTTGTTCGGCCAACTTAAGTTCGACATCCATTTTGAGCCGGGCCATTTCCAGCTCGTGTAGTCGGGTTTTTTCTCGTTCCTGGATCTCGTCTTGCGAGAGACCCGTTCTTCGCTCTTCAGGGGCTGTGGTTTGTTTTTCTATTGCTGCGATGTTTTGATCGGGGGTTCCGGCAGCCCCGGTTTCTGCCCAAGACTCTAGGGCATGCTTGAAATCGTCCTTGGTACTTAGACCGGTGGTAGCGATACCTAGTTCGATGCAGAATTGTTTTAATTCACGATGGCTGTACTCGTCCAATTTCTCCATTTGAAATTTCTCGGTGGATCCGCTTTCTTTGTTTGACATCGTGATTTCGTCGTGGGGTGAGCTACTCTCTGTACGATAATGCGGTGATTCGGATCGCGCCGCTGGCCACCAATGTTAGACGGACCGGGAGGGTCGGCCGAGGATAAGGGGAGAGGTCTCCGGGGAGAGCCGTCTCCGACGATCGTACAGACAAGTAACTTCCCCCCCACAGACGGACACCACACAAGGGTAAAGTTCAACGATACTTTATAGGCAATTCTTTAAGTACGATGAATGGTACAAGGAGGTCTGGACTCAGGGGTCCCCTCGGTTCTGGTCTCTGGTTTGGGAAAAGGGTAGCGGGACAGTCTTGTTACCAAAAGATGGGAATAGCTCTCAATCCTCGAGCTCGGCGTTCTAGATGATCGGGCCGCGGCGGAGCCAGGCAGGTCCCGAGATGGACGAAGGAAGCGACGGTCCGCGGCGGAGCCAGCAGGTTCCGGTGAAGATGGTAGTTACAAACGGTCCGCGGCCACGCCAGCAGGTCCCGACGACGATGAAGGTTTACGAAGGTTACGAAGGTTGCGGCAGCGCCAGCAGGCAGGACGATGATGCGCAGAGCTACGGCAGCGCCAGTAGTCCGTCAAGGATGAGTTCTTCTCTGCGTCTCTCGACTCCAGGATACAACTGCCTTCCTGCTCTGGAGCTGCCCCAGTTATAGGGCTGGTGCCCTTTGATGTCCGGACCCTCGCACTTGGAGGTCGGGAGGTCCGGGATGAGGGAGTCCAGACACCCAGCAGGGGGGTGGAGCCAGCGCCCGGGGAGGCGATGGGCGAGCGGCACCTGGCGGGGGAGAGCCATCGACGCCTCTTTCTCCCATTGACTTGCCGAGTAGCCCGCTCACCTCCTGGGTGGATGGTGGTGCCGGGATGTCTGAGGCCTGGCTAGGCCGAGGGTTGAGGTCGATCGGGGGCCAGGCGGCCTCGTGGTGGAGTGTCCAAGATGGCGCCCAGGCTGGGCGCGCGGGCCAGTAGTGGGTCGGGCCCACGAGGTCGATATGTTCAGGGGCCGGGGTCCCGGAGGGGACGGAAGACGAGCAGTGGTGGTGTGTGGCACTTGTGTGACCGGGCTCGGGCCTGGTCGGGCCGAGGGGGGAGCGGCCCTTCATGTGGCCTGTCCAACACCTATCCAGGGGTACAGAGGAGGTGAGGCCTGTCCAGGGGGTGCAGATGAGGAGAGGCCTGTCCAGGGGTGCAGAGGAGGAGAGGCCTGTCCAGAGGAGGGGCAGAGGAGGAGAGGCCTGTCCGGGGTGCAGAGGAGGTGAGGCCTGTCCAGTGGTGCAGAGGAGGTGAGGCCTGTCCAGAGGAGGGGCAGAGGAGGAGAGGCCTGTTCAGGGGTACAGAGGAGGTGAGGCCTGTCCAGGGGTGCAGAGGAGGAGATGCCTGTCCAGAGGAGGGGCAGAGGAGGAGAGGCCTGTCCAGGGGTGCAGAGGAGGAGAGGCCTGTCCAGAGGAGGGGCAGAGGAGGAGAGGCCTGTCCGGGGTGCAGAGGAGGAGAGGCCTGTCCGGGGTGCAGAGGAGGAGAGGCCTGTCTAGGGGTGCACAGGAGGTGAGGCCTGTCAAAGGAGCAGAGGAGATGAGGCCCATTCAGGGGTGCAGAGGAGGTGAGGCCTGTCCAGGGGTGCAGAGGAGGAGATGCCTGTCCAGAGGAGGGGCAGAGGAGGAGAGGCCTGTCCAGGGGTGTAGAGGAGGTGAGGCCTGTCCAGGGGTGCAGAGGAGGAGAGGCCTGTCCAGAGGAGGGGCAGAGGAGGAGAGGCCTGTCCAGGGGTGCAGAGAAGGTGAGACCTGTCCAGGGGTGTAGAGGAGGTGAGGCCTGTCCAGGGGTTCAGAGTAGGTGAGGCCTGTCCAGAGGAGGGGCAGAGGAAGAGAGGACTGTCCAGAGTACAGAGAAGGTAAGGCCTGTCCAGGGTGCAGAGGAGGTGAGGCCTGTCCAGGGGATCAGAGGAGGTGAGGCCTGTCCAGGGGTGCAGAGTAGGTGAGGCCTGTCCAGAGGAGGAGAGGATGAGAGGCCTGTCCAGGGCTTCAGAGTAGGTGAGGCCTGTCCAGAGGAGGAGCAGAGGAGGAGAGGCCTGTCCAGAGGAGGGGCAGAGGAGGGGCAGAGGAGGAGAGGCCTGTCCAGAGGAGGGGCAGAGGAGGAGAGGCCTGCCCAGAGGAGGAGAGGCCTGTTCAGAGGAGGAGAGGAGGAGAGGCCTGTCCAGGAGTGCAGAGGAGGAGAGACCTGTACAGAGGAGGGGCAGAGGAGGAGAGGCCTGCCCAGAGGAGGAGAGGCCTGTTCAGAGGAGGAGAGGAGGAGAGGCCTGTCCAGGAGTGCAGAGGAGGTGAGGCCTGTACAGAGGAGGGTCAGAGGAGGAGAGGCCTGTCCAGGGGAGCAATGTCTCTCTTCGGGGCCTGTGCATAGCGCCCCGAGGCTCAGGGCGGAGTCAGAGGCGCTGGATGGGGAGGAATGAACTCTGGGCTCCTCTGTCCTGAATGAGAATCCTTCACCAAGAGGCCTGTCCAGAGGAGGGGCAGAGGAGGAGAGGCCTGTCCAGAGGAGGAGCAGAGGAGGAGAGGCCTGTCCAGAGGAGGGGCAGAGGAGGAGAGGCCTGCACAGAGGAGGAGAGGCCTGTTCAGAGGAGGAGAGGAGGAGAGGCCTGTCCAGTGGTGCAGAGGAGGTGAGGCCTGTTCAGAGGAGGAGAGGCCTGTCCAAAGGAGAGGCAGAGGAGGAGAGGCCTGCACAGGGGTGCAGGGGAGGTGAGGCTTGTCCAGGGGTCAGAGTAGGAGAGATCTGTCCAGGGGTGCAGAGGAGGAGAGGCCTGTCCAGAGGAGGAGAGGAGAGGAGGAGAGGCCTGTCCAGAGGAGGGGCAGAGGAGGAGAGGCCTGTCCAGAGGAGGAGCAGAGGAGGAGAGGCCTGTCCAGAGGAGGAGCAGAGGAGGAGAGGCCTGTCCAGAGGAGGAGCAGAGGAGGAGAGGCCTGTCCAGGGGTGCAGAGGAGGTGAGGCCTGTCCAGGGGTGCAGAGGAGGATAGGCCTGCCCAGGGGTGCAGAGGAGGAGATGCCTGTCCAGAGGAGGGCCAGAGGAGGGGAGGCCTGTCCAGGGGTGCAGAGGAGGAGAGGCCTGTCCAGGGGTGCAGAGGAGGTGAGGCCTGTCCAGGGGTGCAGAGGAGGAGAGGCCTGTCCAGGGTTACAGAGGAGGAGATGCCTGTCCAGAGGAGGGGCAGAGGAGGAGAGGCCTGTCCAGGGGTGCAGAGAAGGAGAGGCCTTTCCAGAGGAGGGGTAGAGGAGGAGATGCCTGTCCAGGGGTGCAGAGGAGGTGAGGTCTGTCCAGGGGTGCAGAGGAGGAGAGGCCTGTCCAGGGGTGCAGAGGAGGAGATGCCTGTCCAGAGGAGGGGCAGAGGAGGGGAGGCCTGCCCAGGGGTGCAGAGAAGGAGAGGCCTGTCCAGAGGAGGGGCAGAGGAGGGGGGCCTGTCCAGGGGTGCAGAGGATGAGAGGCTTGTCCAGAGGAGGGGCAGAGGAGGGGAGGCCTGTCCAGGGGTGCAGAGGAGGTGAGGCCTGTCCAGGGGTGCAGAGGAGGAGAGGCCTGTCCAAGGGTGCAGAGGAGGAGATGCCTGTCCAGAGGAGGGGCAGAGGAGGGGAGGCCTGTCCAGGGGTGCAGAGGAGGAGAGGCCTGTCCAGGGGTGCAGAGGAGGTGAGGCCTGTCCAGGGGTGCAGAGGAGGAGAGGTCTGTCCAAGGGTGCAGAGGAGGTGAGGCCTGTCCAGGGATCAGAGGAGATGAGGCCCATCCAGGGGTGCAGAGGAGGTGAGGCCTGTTCGGGGGTGCAGAGGAGGAGATGCCTGTCCAGAGGAGGGGCAGAGGAGGAGAGGCCTGTCCAGGGGTGCAGAGGAGGAGAGGCCTGTCCAGAGGAGGGGCAGAGGAGGAGAGGCCTGTCCGGGGTGCAGAGGAGGTGAGGCCTGTCCAGTGGTGCAGAGGAGGTGAGGCCTGTCCAGAGGAGGGGCAGAGGAGGAGAGGCCTGTTCAGGGGTGCAGAGGAGGTGAGGCCTGTCCAGGGGTGCAGAGGAGGAGATGCCTGTCCAGAGGAGGGGCAGAGGAGGAGAGGCCTGTCCAGGGGTGCAGAGGAGGAGAGGCCTGTCCAGAGGAGGGGCAGAGGAGGAGAGGCCTGTCTGGGGTGCAGAGGAGGAGAGGCCTGTCCGGGGTGCAGAGGAGGAGAGGCCTGTCTAGGGGTGCACAGGAGGTGAGGCCTGTCAAAGGAGCAGAGGAGATGAGGCCCATTCAGGGGTGCAGAGGAGGTGAGGCCTGTCCAGGGGTGCAGAGGAGGAGATGCCTGTCCAGAGGAGGGGCAGAGGAGGAGAGGCCTGTCCAGGGGTGTAGAGGAGGTGAGGCCTGTCCAGGGGTGCAGAGGAGGAGAGGCCTGTCCAGAGGAGGGGCAGAGGAGGAGAGGCCTGTCCAGGGGTGCAGAGAAGGTGAGACCTGTCCAGGGGTGTAGAGGAGGTGAGGCCTGTCCAGGGGTTCAGAGTAGGTGAGGCCTGTCCAGAGGAGGGGCAGAGGAAGAGAGGACTGTCCAGAGTACAGAGAAGGTAAGGCCTGTCCAGGGTGCAGAGGAGGTGAGGCCTGTCCAGGGGATCAGAGGAGGTGAGGCCTGTCCAGCGGTGCAGAGGAGGTGAGGCCTGTCCAGAGGAGGGGCAGAGGAGGAGAGGCCTGTCCAGGGGGGCAGAGGAGGTGAGGCTTGTCCAGGGGTCAGAGTAGGAGAGACCTGCCCAGGGGTGCAGAGGGGGAGAGGCCTGTCCAGAGGAGGGGCAGAGGAGGAGAGGCCTGTCCAGGGGTGCAGAGGAGGCAAGGACTGTCCAGGGGTCAGAGGAGGAGAGGCCTGTCCAGGGGTGCAGAGGATAGCCCTGTCCAGAGGAGAGGCAGAGGAGGAGAGGCCTGTCCAGGGGAGCAGAGGAGAAGAGGCCTGACCAGAGGAGGAGAGGTCTGTCCAGAGGAGGGGCAGAGGAAGAGAGGCCTGTCCTGGGGTGCAGAGGAGGTGAGGCCTGTCCGGGGTGCAGAGGAGAAGAGGCCTGTCTAGGGCTGCAGAGGAGGAGGGGCCTGTCTAGGGGTGCAGAGGAGGAGAGGCCTGGCCAGGGGTGCAGAGGAGGTGAGGCCTATCCAGGGATGCACTCTCTCTCTCCGGGGCTTGTCCATAGCGCACCGAGGCTCAGGGCGGAGGCAGAGGCGCTGGATGGGGTGGAAGGAACTCTGGGCTCCTCTGTCCTTAATGAGAATCCTTCACCAAGAGGCCAGTCCAGAGGAGGGGCAGAGGAGGAGAGGCCTGTCCAGGGTCAGAGGAGGAGAGGCCTGTCCGGGGATCCAGAGGAGGAAAGGGGTGCAGAGAAGGTGGGGCCTGTCCAGGGCTGCTGGAGGAGGTGAGACCTGTCCAGGGGTCAGAGGAGGAGAGGCCTGTCCTGGGGTGCAGAGGAGGTGAGTCCTGTCGAGGGGTACAGAGGAGGTGAGGCTTGTCCAGGGTGAGCAGAGGAGGAGAGGCCTGTCCAGAGGAGGAGAGGAGGAGAGGCCTGTCCAGAGGAGGAGAGGAGGTGAGGCCTGTCCAGAGGAGGAGAGGCCTGTCCAGAGGAGGAGAGGAGGTGAGGCCTGTCCAGAGGAGGGGCAGAGGATGAGAGGCCTGTCCAGGGGTGCAGAGGAGGAGAAGCCTGTCCAGGGAGCAGAGGAGGTGAGGCCAGTCCAGGGGAGCAGAGGAGGTGAGGCCTGTCCAGGTGTGTAGAGGAGGTGAGGCCTGTCCTGGGAGCAGAGGAGGAGAGGCCTGTCCAGGGGTGCAGAGGAGGTGAGGCCTGTCCAGGAGTGCAGAGAAGGCGAGGCCTATCCAGGGGTGCAGAGGAGGAGAGGCCTGTCCAGGTTTGCAGAGGAGGCGAGACCTGTCCTGGAGTGCAGAGGAGGCGAGGCCTATCCAGGGGTGCAGAGGGGGAGTGGCCTGTCCAGCGGGATCAGAGGAGGTGAGGCCTATCCAGGGGTACAGAGGAGGTGAGGCCTGTCCAGGGGGTGCAGAGGAGGAGAGGCCTATCCAGGGGTACAGAGGAGGAGAGGCCTGTTCAGGGGGTGCAGATGAGGAGAGGCCTGTCCAGGGGTGCAGAGGAGGTGAGGCCTGCCCAGGGGTGCAGAGGAGGTGAGGCCTGTCCAGGGGGTGCAGAGGAGGAGAGGCCTATCCAGGGGTACAGAGGAGGAGAGGCCTGTTCGGGGGGTGCAGATGAGGAGAGGCCTGTCCAGGGGTGCAGAGGAGGTGAGGTCTGTCCAGTGGTGCAGAGGAGGAGAGGCCTATCCAGGGGTGCAGAGGAGGTGAGGCCTGTACAGGGGGATCAGAGGAGGTGAGGAATGTCCAGTGGTGCAGAGGAGGAGAGGCCTGTCCAAGGGTGCAGAGGAGGAGAGGCCTGTCCAGGGGGATCAGAGGAGGTGAGGCCTGTCCAGGGGTGCAGAGGAGGTGAGGCCTGTCCAGTTGGATCAGCGGAGGTGAAGTCTGTCCAGGGGGGCAGAGAAGGTGAGGCCTGTCCAGGGGTGCAGAGGAGGAGAGGAGGAGAGGCCTGTCCATGGGGTGCAGATAAGGTGAGGCCTGTCCAGGGGTGCAGAGGAGGCGAGGCCTGTCCAGGGGTGCAGAGGAGGAGAGGCCTGTCCAGGGGTGCAGAGGAGGTGAGGCCTGTCGAGGGGTACAGAGGAGGTGAGGCTTGTCCAGGGTGAGCAGAGGAGGAGAGGCCTGTCCAGGGTGAGCAGAGAAGGTAAGGCCTGTCCAGGGGAGCAGAGGAGGAGAGGCCTGTCCAGAGGAGGAGATGAGGAGAGGCCTGTCCAGAGGAGGAGAGGAGGTGAGGCCTGTCCAGAGGAGGAGAGGCCTGTCCAATGGAGGGGCAGAGGATGAGAGACCTGTCCAGGGGTGCAGAGGAGGAGAAGCCTGTCCAGGGAGCAGCGGAGGTGAGGCCAGTCCAGGGGAGCAGAGGAGGTGAGGCCTGTCCAGGGGTGCAGAGGAGGTGAGGCCTGTCCTGGGAGCAGTGGATTAGAGGCCTGTCCAGGGGTGCAGAGGAGGTGAGGCCTGTCCAGGAGTGCAGAGGAGGCGAGGCCTATCCAGGGGTGCAGAGGAGGAGAGGCCTGTCCAGGTTTGCAGAGGAGGCGAGACCTGTCCAGGAGTGCAGAGGAGGCGAAGCCTATCCAGGGGTGCAGAGGAGGAGAGGCCTGTCCAGCGGGATCAGAGGAGGTGAGGCCTGCCCAGGGGTGCAGAGGAGGTGAGGCCTGTCCAGGGGGTGCAGAGGAGGAGAGGCCTATCCAGGGGTACAGAGGAGGAGAGGCCTGTTCAGGGGGTGCAGATGAGGAGAGGCCTGTCCAGGGGTGCAGAGGAGGTGAGGCCTGCCCAGGGGTGCAGAGGAGGTGAGGCCTGTCCAGGGGGTGCAGAGGAGGAGAGGCCTATCCAGGGGTACAGAGGAGGAGAGGCCTGTTCAGGGGGTGCAGATGAGGAGAGGCCTATCCAGGGGTGCAGAGGAGGTGAGGCCTGTACAGGGGGATCAGAGGAGGTGAGGCCTGTCCAGTAGTGCAGAGGAGGAGAGGCCTGTCCAAGGCTGCAGAGGAGGAGAGGCCTGTCCAGGGGGATCAGAGGAGGTGAGTCCTGTGCAGGGGTGCAGAGGAGGTGAGGCCTGTCCAGTTGGATCAGCGGATGTGAGGCCTATCCGGGGGGCAGAGGAGGTGAGGCCTGTCCAGGGGTGCAGAGGAGGAGAGGAGGAGAGGCCTGTCCATGGGGTGCAGAGGAGGTGAGGCCTGTCCAGGGGTGCAGAGGAGGCGAGGCCTGTCCAGGGGTGCAGAGGAGGAGAGGCCTGTCCAGGGGTGCAGAGGAGGTGAGGCCTGTCTAGAGGAGGGGCAGAGAGGGAGAGGCCTGTCCAGAGGAAGAGAGTAGGTGAGGCCTCTCTAGAGGACGGGCAGAGTAGGTGAGGCCTGTCCAGCTGGATCAGGGGAGGTGAGGCCTGTCCAGGGGTGCAGAGAAGATGAAGCATGTGGTCTCTCAATCCCCGAGTGTATTTACTGAGAGAATCTCAAAGTTTCTGCTCCAAACTCAGGCGGCACAGTTTAGAAAATGCCGGAATGTCATGTGTAGGGGTGACACATCATGAAGAAGCTGGAAAACATGAATTAGAAAGAATAATTATATCACAGACAAATGATTTAATTCTGACATTTCATTGAGTCCATTCGACTCAGTGTCGAATGTAATATAAGATAGGCCTCTGTCCGGTTAAGTTTTTGATCAATGTCACTCCCCGGGGCTCGATTTTAATGGTTGTCAAAACTGTCCAGCGTAACTCCGCTTCTGTATGGTGATTATCTACTGATTATGAATGGTTGACTAATGAAGCAGACAGAACTTTACGCCTTATGGGTGATTTATGTTGGATGATCCTTTCCAAATCTCCTGGTTGGTCTTACCGATGTACACATTTTCACAAGGACATTTGAATCACATATACGAAATAAATTTTTAGTTTTATAGTTTGAGAAATTCTTATGTAGCCATTGAATGTTGTTGTGCTGAAACAAAGTTCCCTCTATTGTTTGGGGGCAACAGACACATGTGCCACATTTGAAATGTCCCTCCAATGGAGATAAATTGCTTGATTTGCTTTTCGTGGGCCCTGAAGGTATCAAAGCACGAACTTGATGGCTTCCAATAGTACGTTCTTTTTTCAATGCAAACAATGGCTGCTCGAATGATTTGTCATTTTTTTTAATGAAATGCCAGTTTTGTCTGATAATCTTTTTGAACTGGTTAGTCTGTGAACAAAATGTGGAGACGCATACCATGCGTTCTAACTAGTCATTTGCTGTTCTTTTTTCCAGAAGGGTCTCTCTTAGAGTCCACCAAGCACGTTTGATTTGTTAAACAATGTAGTTCATAATCGGCCATTATGGCCAAAGACCGCTACATCGAAAAATGTAAGATAGATGACTGGTTACTGGACTCACAGAATTGTATATCTACTGATCTGGCATTCAACCATTCAACAAACAAATTTAAGATCATCTTGTCCATCCCAAATGCAAAAAATGTCATCAATAAACCGAAACCATTTTCGGAATTGATGCGCAAATGGATTGTTATCATAGATAAACTTCTCCTCAAACTTGGCCATGAATAGCACGGCCAGCTCTGGGGCAAAGGGACAACCCATCGCTGTCCTTTGATTTCATCTCAATGGGCAGCTCGTTGGTGTGACAGTGTCTCCATGAAGACACGGTGAGATGTCTGCCCCAGTAGTCATGGCGGAAGGTCGAGTAGTCGCTGTGGAAGGATCTCCTTCTTGGGTCTGAAGGGCTGGTTTTATCGCAGAAGTGCAACGACGGTAGAGTCAGCAGTGGTTGTCTGTATCTTCCCCTCCGCCATCTCCGAATCAGCTTTTTTATTTAGCAGTTGACACTGGCAAGTGAGACAAAAGGGGATGATGGACGGAGCATTTGGCAAATCAAACACTCACCCCCAGTCAACTGATCTGGGTTTAATCCATCACCGTTCTTTAGCTCACTCCACCACCCCAGTTCAGACATGGCCATATGCAAATCAGTCTGACCCTGTGCCTCATGGGAACAGTGCAGCCCGAACTGCCAAGCCATGTCTTCCCTGGACCGGAATCAAGCATCCTGGGACCGGTTTCGGGTTCATAACCCTCATCAGCCAGGCTGTCTTGAATCCAGTGGCAAGTGAGACACAACCTCTACACAGACTTGCTCAGTCAGGGAGACTGAGGGACCCTGGGCACTTCATAGGACTTCTCGGCACTCTGCCACATTTCCTTTGTTCCTTCTGGGCCGTTCCTCACAAGGGGCTCGGCTACTGGTCCTCCTCAAAGGTCAGGCAGACTGCTGCTGGGCAAGGCTCTCTCCTCTTCCCTCTCATCAGACAAGCAGCTCATAGGGCCACTGCCCACGACAATAGTTTCATCACGGAAGACTTGCAGAAACCAGGCAATGTGCCCTCGTCTACGGGGAGTCACTATCAGTGATACTTATCTTGAAACAGCAGCTGTTCGTGTCGGGCAGTAAAGCAACTTGAGTTACAACAAAGCCATTATGTCGGTGACCCACTTTTCTGTGTTATTTTCAGACCCTGAATGCTTATTCCCTGTCTGGGTTTACTGGTTTCCCTGGTTGCATTTCATCGTCCATCTTCTTCTGCAGCATAAACAAGGACTTCAGGCAGGGTGATTGCGCTCCCAGCAGGTAGTGATGATGCCGCCTCCATCTTCTTCTGCAGCATAAACCAGGGCTTTGTGCAGGGTGATTGCGCTCCCAGCAGGTAGTGATGATGCTGCCTCCATGGGGGAATACTTACAACATGAGCACAGTGAGTGTGATCCTTCTAAAAGGCGGTCCTGACTCCTGACTCCATCCCTCCACCCTTGTGTCCAAAGTTACACCCTTCCCGCCTGGATTGCTGATAATATTGAGCATCTTGCGCCATGTCAGATGATGGGCAATTGAACATGGATGCGACTGGTAACAAAACACATACACCTGTGTACACAATATAGAGCCCTGCTACCTTATATTATAAATACACGTCTCGAAATTCAAACGCGGATGCCAATGCAGGGTCTGGTCATGACACGTGAATGGAACTTTACTCAATTCCCTGTAGGCATCGCGGCCAACCTCTGACAGGTAAAATGGCCTGTTCAGCTGGTGACCTCTAAGAACATGGTACGCTGCCACCACTACTCACTGTACGCAGCCACGGACACAGACCGTAGTCTTTGCCTCTCCAACAGTGCGCTTTTAGTGTCTGTCAACGCCCCCAGAGCCAGGCTCTGGGTCTTGGGGTCAATTTTGGGCCTAGTCATGCAATGCGCACACATTAAATAAAACCAGGATACCAGAGTCCCTTGCAGTTCCGTCTCTCAAGGCACGGGTGCACGGGCTTTGGCCAGGGTGGGGGATCAGGTGACCAAGCAGGGCTCAGCCAGTCTATATTGTGATCTTCCCATAAACCAATTGGCCTCTGATATTTACATTTATTTATTTTACCTTCCATTTGTAAAATCAGAATATATTGCAGCAGAACTGTGGTAAATAAATATTTACCGTATACTTAATTTCTATGCGGTATAAGTTCAATAAAATAGCTCAATCAAAATGAGAGGCAGAGTCCGTGGAGTCTGAGTCATAAGGGTTTTATTCCAAGTAATGGAATGGTTCGAACCATGGTATCGTGTTCCATCACCACTAAGGTTCAGGAAGGGATAGACAATGCTTTATTAACAGTGCACAATATATATAGTAAATGCATACAATGGTGATGGATACAGAAGGCGTAACAGCTGAAAGAAACGAGATAAGAACACATGTGCGTAACAGAAAGGCGTGCACGAGGGCGTACACGGAGGTGTGTGCTAGAAACGTCACATGAAAGTGTCACAGGTGGGTGGATTCATAGAGGAATCTTGCAGTGTCAGCAGAAATCTATGGCTGGGATGCGCGCGCAGGCAGCATGACGTGTGATTGACGTGGAACTGGAGGGTGCAGGGGACTTGACATTTAGCACTATAAGGGGAGACAGAAGTCTGGCATGTCAGAACAACCTAAACCCAAATCATATCTGATATCTTGTGTTTGGAGAACTGTACTATCTAGAAGGAAAGGTCTCTCGGGCAGAGGCTATTCTATACTGACTGCTAGTGCGTGCATATGTGACTACGTGTCTACGTGTAATGCGAGGGGCCATGGGCCTACCATGGTAACGGGAGCAATGAATTACTTGCACGGAGACAGAAAGGCCGGGCCCTTTGCTCTGCAGCTGAAGATATGTTTACCTATTTCATTAGACTGGAATGTGTTTTCGAGGAGCTGAACAGATAACTTGAGGGCAAAATACTGTCTTTGGCAGGCAAGCAGGCCGAGCCGGGCACCGCTCGCCACGCAGGGAGTAAGGTAAAGTTCATGGACGCAGATCCAGGCTGCAGCTTTCAGGAGGCAGAGAGCAGAAAGGGTTCGATGGCAGAAATCAGGGCTTAGCTCGACAGAGCCAGGAAAACGTGAAAGTGCACCATGTAAAGACGTTGGCAAGGCATACTTAGGAACCGAATTACCGATCCATTCATGGTGGATCTGAAAGAGGACAGGTTAACGTTGGACGCAAATGTATTTGCGTCTACATAGCTGGTCGAGGAGGGAAATTACATGTACTTTAAGCACGTACATGGAGACGGTGGGGTACACGATAGGGGACATTTCTTGACCATAAAAATTCAAATTACCTCAGAACTTTGAGCTGTGTGAGGGCCGGGCCAATCAGGTCAGAGTGGGAGGAATTGTAATATAATGTACACATCTAAAACGAAGAGTAAATGCAAGTTCAACTATTCTATATGAAGTGGTCAATTGTTTAGTGTTATCATTTCTGATGTCTTCGTCTCAAACTGGAGGGTCGCTAACTTGTATCCTAGTTGGTGCACTAGGGAATGGTGACTTTTATATTTACAGTGCCATTACGTCCCTGCCTGTGAGAGACAGCACTTTGAATGGGAAAGCCAATAGTTTAAGGAAAGAATTAAACAACATATGAAATATTCTACAACATACTATAGGACGGGCTGTAGAGAGTATGATCAGTCGAGCATAATTTGCAAAAAGAGAGACCGTGTGAATGCTTACCGTGCTATCAGATGTTACATTTTTAGTAACCGCAATCATACTGTAGCTAGTGTTAACCTTTTTTTGGGGTTTCCACGAAAATACTGCCTTCCAGAAGTACAGGTAACACCCTCACAGTAATCTTAAAAAGAATTACTCTTTGTCACCGTGAACCTCCAGGTTTGTCGCGCCCTCGGGTGGTCTGCTCCATTGCCCGCACTCCTCTAGTGCAGCTCGGTGATGCCAGCACAACTGGAACAGCCTGGAGGGCGCGCACAGCTCAGCTATACAAGTCCTGCTTGATGGTGCTGGGTGGCAGGAGCTGCCAGGCAGCAAGGATCCCGTAGCGAGTGTCCACATGCCAGTTTGGGGATCGTGTTCGCAACCCAACCCAAAAAGAAAGGGTGTCCAAGTGCATCATTTTGATCTGTGTGCGTGCTGCCCGGATCCGTGGTCTGCCCAAATGCCACGTTTTAAGACAGTTCATCAATAGTAGGAACGACAATAGGCGACCAAACCATATCAGGATGCTTCGAATCTTTGCTGTCACCACACAAGCAAACTGACCCAGGAGTTACAAGTTAGCCATGGCGGCTCCATTCCATTGCTTACATTGATGGCCCCACCCAGGTCTCCGGCCCTCTGGACAGCTATCTAAACAGAGGCCATGCCCATTTGAGAACCTGGTGACCCCAGTGCTTCTTTGAACAGTTCTTTTATCGTGGCGCTCCATTTTACGCAACCAACTCTCACCCCAGTGGCCTCCTCAACATTGTGCGATGTTTGGGTGACATTCGTTCCGCGAAGTCCTGAAGCGTGCATAAAGCACAAGCCCGAAACCCATCGACCTATATCTTCCAGGATCAACACCTAACGAGAAGAACGAATGCAGAATACAAATGTTTGGATAGACCAATGTCATAGTCACAGTTTGATGCACTGTAGTCGTTCACCGCATTAGCAGGTCTTCTGTATTTAGGCGCTCCTACCTGGAGACGGTGGTTATGTGGTCACTATTAGTAAGGGTTTATTGTCGTCATTGCGGATACACTGTCTACTTTGATACTTCTGCTTTTCCTTAACCTTTGTGTTGTTCTAAAAGTACCAGTAACCTTTATAAGCTTTATAATGTTGTCTATCAGTTATCGCTTTGTCGCAGTTTTTTAAAATATTCAGCCAAACTTGAAATAAGTACACTTTGTTGTGAGAATAGCTATTGTTGCCGGTGATTTCTTTTATTGCAGCACAGCAATGCCTCTATTATAAATCGAACATTGATTATTCGAATAGTATTGATTTCATTCCAGAGTGTCTTTTGCACCATTAAGGTGATAAATAATATGTTGACCTCATATTTGAGTTGGATCGGTTTATCCTGTTTGAATCCTGTCCTTCGTCGTTGTTTTCTAGTGAGCGGCCTAGGCTCTAGGGGGTCATACGGGCTCTACCCCTCCTTTTGCTTCGACAGTGTTTGCCTTTAGAGATGCTGATATGCAGTGCGGAGACCTGCAGTTAAGCAGCTCTGAACGAGGGAATGAAATCCATGCTGGTGGTTTGAGTTGGGAACGTGCCTTTCATGTTTATTTCTTCCATCCAGCCTCCTTCAAGGTGCATACATTGTCAGATTAGGGGACAGAGGCACAGAAAGAGTAGGATTCGCCTAGTACTAAACAGTTTAAGTCTGATGAACACAGAACTACTTTTTCCAAAGGTTATTACTTGGCTCACGTTACATTCTGGTGAATAGTCCATGAGAGTGGGCGCTGTGTACCCCCCCAAAGGCAATGTCTATGTGTTAATCAAACATTCATGTCATCGGTATGCTATGGGTAAGATTTATTCACCACACACCCAACTGCACCAGGAACGTAACTGCAGGGAACACTCCTGGCAAAGCATCAACAACACTCCTGGCAACGCATCAACAACACTACTGGCAACGCATCAACATCACTCCTGGCAACTCATCAACAACACTCGTGGCAACGCGACAACAACAGTCCAGGAGCCGCAGGAATTAATCTTTAGTTAAAGACGCATCACCACGGTCTGGGACCATATTTAAAAGCACAGTTTTACTTACAACTTTAGGATGGTTGTAAATCCCCCGATCTTGCACATAAATGGGGGAGAGGCATACATTTACTTCGTGATTCCCGAAGCGTACTATTTCACAAATTGTAGGTCAGGGTTAAACACCGAGTCTCCTGGTTGCACACTTTCCTAGTGCAGTAAAGAGGAGAAGTGTGGCTCAATGGTTAGAGCGGCATTCCCTGATGCAGAGGTCTAGCCCGGGACCAGAGTTCAATTCCCCGCCTCGGCGGGTCTTGGGCTCAAAAATTCCACGGACCTGATAATTCTCGCCTCGGTGCCTATTCCAATCATGGAGTCCCACTCTGCAACTCTGGGCAATAGCTTGCTTAATCTCCACAACGGCCCCCACAACGCTAAAGATGCCTGGCCTCCTCCTTGGGGGTGCCTAGGAGTGGACGCCTCACAGGGAAAGCCAGGAGGGGTTCCACAGCGGTATTCGTACAAGCGCCTTGAGACTCTTGCGGGTGAGTAGTGCGCTATACAAGTATCAATTTAGTAAACCACACGTGGGGTGGCGGAGATTGTGAAGGAGCAGCCGAGGGACTACAATCCCTGGATAAGGACCTGTATAGTGGCCCTGTCGAGAAGTAACATTTGGTGTGTATTTTCAGCATCTTTAGGTAAAGTGGTAAAGCAGAGATTAGATGTTATGTCCAGTGGTGGGGCGTGCACACTAGTGAATTGCCCACCACGTTAAGGGTTGTGTCAAGGTTTATTTTACAGCATTTGGTAGATGTATTAAGCATATCTGTAAGTGCCTTCCCACCAATATTCTCATGTAAGAAGTTTGAGACGTCCCCACAACCAGTCCATGACACTACTAACTAGAGTTGTCAGTTTCCAGTAAAGTGTCCCTGAACACCTATTAGCTCTTCCTTCTATGTTTGTGTTCTGAGCCCCTCCTTCTCCCCTCGGACACACCAAGGATGATTGGTCTGTGTGTAAGGGCGCTTTCGTGTACTGCATTCATGTGAGGTGCCGAGCCCATTTCAGTTGTCTCCCCTGTATCTACATAGCCTCTAAAGCTGTGTACTGTTCCATAACGTTAGTGCCCTTCCACCCTCTTGTCCACACAGTACCCTAGATCCCGCAGCTACTACATGCTCATCTGTCAAGAGAACTTACAGACAGAATAGAAGTTATTCTGCTGGTGGACACTGAACACTTTCTGTTAGTAACTCCACTGGGCGCAATCCCATTGGTGCCTGGCGTGTGTTATTGCATTGTTTGCCTTAGATTCTCCTAGTGCCTGGCCTGTGTTATTGCATTGTTTGCCTCAGATTCTCCTAGTGCCTGGCCAGTGTTATTGCATTGTTTGCGTCAGAAGCTCCTAGTGCCTGGTCTGTGTTATTGCATTGTTTGAATCAGATTCTCCTTGTGCCTGGCCTGTGTTATTGCATTGTTTGCGTCAGATTCTCCTAGTGCCTGGCCTGTGTTATTGCATTGTTTGCATCAGATTCTCCTAGTGCCTGGCCTGTGTTATTGCATTGTTTGCATCAGATTCTCCTCATGCCTTGTCTGTGTTATTGCAGTGTTTCGTCAGACTCTCCTAGTGCCTGGCTTGTGTTATTGCATTGTTTGCATCAGATTCTCCCAGTGCCTGGCCTGTGTTAGTGCATTGTTTGCGTCAGATTCTCCTAGTGCCTGGCCTGTGTTGTTGCATTGTTTGCATCAGATTCTCCTTGTGCCTGGCCTGTGTTATTGCATTGTTTGCGTCAGATTCTCGTAGTGCCTGGCCTGTGCTATTGCATTGTTTGCATCAGATTCTCCTCGTGCTTTGTCTGTGTTATTGCAGTGTTTCGTCGGACTCTCCTAGTGCCTGGCTTGTGTTATTGCATTGTTTGCATCAGATTCTCCTAGTTCCTGGCCTGTGTTATTGCATTGTTTGCATCAGATTCTCCTCGTGCCTGGCCTGTGTTATTGGATTGTTTGCATCAGATTCTCCGCGTGCCTGGCCATTGTTATTGCATTGTTTGCCTCAGATTCTCCTCGTGCCTGGCCCATGTTATTGCATTGTTTGCATCAGATTCTCCTTGTGCCTAGCCTGTGTTATTGCATTGCTTGCATCAGATTTTTTTTCGTTTCTGGTCTGTGTTATTGCACTGCTTACATCAGATTCTCATTGTGCCTGGCCTGTGTTCTTGCATTGTTTGCATCAGATTCTCCTTGTGCCTGGCCTGTGTTATTGCATTGTTTGCATCAGATTCTCCTTGCGGATGGCCTGTGTTATTGCATTGTGTGTATCAGATTCTTCTCGTGCCTGTGTTATTGCAGTGTTTCGGCAGACTCTCTTAGTGCCTGCTCTGCGTTATTGGATTTTTTTGTCACATTCTCCCCGTGCCTGGCCTGTGTTATTGCATTGTTTGCATCAGATTCTCCTCATGCCTGGCCTGTGTGATTACATTGTTTGCATTAACCCTGGTGCCTGGCCTGTGTTATTGCATTGTTTGCGTCAAATTCTCCTAGTGCCTGGCCTGTGTTATTGCATTGTTTGCATCAGATTCTCCTAGTGTCTGGCCTGTGTTATTGCATTGTTTGTGTCAGATTCTCTTCGTGCCTGGCCTGTATTATTGTATTGTTTTCATCAGATACTCCTTGGGCCCAATTCACAGAACTAACTTAAGACAAAATCCTAAACTTACTACTTTTGGTATTCACAGAAGTTAGGATTTTGTCTTAAGTTTGTCTTAAGTCTGTCTTAAGTTTGTCTTAAGACAAACTTAAGACAAAATCCTAACTTCTGTGAATACAAAAAGTAGTAAGTTTAGGATTTTGTCTTAAGTTAGTTCTGTGAATCGGGCCCCTTGTGCCTGGCCTGTGTTAATGCATTGTTTGCATCAGATTCTCCTCATGCCTTGCCTGTGTTATTGCATTGTTTGTGTCAGATTCTCTTCGTGCCTGGCCTGTGCTATTGCATTGTTTGCGTCAGATTCTACTTGTGCCTGGCCTGTGTTATTGCATTGTTTGCATCAGATTCACCTATTGCCTTGCCTGTGTTATTGCATTGTTTGCATCAGATTCTCCGTATGCCTTGCCTGTGTTATTGCATTGTTTGCATCAGATTCTCCGTGTGCCTGTCCTTTGTTATTGCATTGTTTGTGTGAGATTCTCCTAGTGCCTGGCCTGTGTTAATCCATTGTTTGCGTCAGATTCTCCTCGTGCCTGGCCTGTGTTAATGCATTGTTTGCATCATATTCTCCTCATGCCTTGCCCGTGTTATTGCATTGTTTGTGCCAGATTCTTTTCGTGCCTGGCCTGTGTTATTGCATTGTTTGCGTCAGATTCTCCTTGTGCCTGGCCTGTGTTATTGCATTGTTTGCATCAGATTCACCTATTGCCTTGCCTGTGTTATTGCATTGTTTGCATCAGATTCTCCGTATGCCTTGCCTATGTTATTGCATTGTTTGCATCAGATTCTCCGTGTGCCTGTCCTATGTTATTGCATTGTTTGTGTGAGATTCTCCTCCTGCCTGGCCTGTGTTATTGCATTGTTTGCGTCAGATTCTCCTTGTGCCTGGCCTGTGTTATTGCATTGTTTGCGTCAGATTCTCCTCCTGCCTGGCCTGTGTTATTGCAGTGTTTGCGTCTTATTCACCTAGTGCCTGGCCTGTGTTATTGCACTGTTTGCATCAGATTCACCTAGTGCCTGACCCTTTGTTATGCATTGTTTGCATCAGATTCTCCTTGAGCCTGGCCTGTGTTATTGCATTGTTTACATCAGATTATCTTCCTGCCTGGCCTGTGTTATTGCATTGTTTACATCAGATTCTCCTCATGCCTGGCCTGTGTTATTGCATTGTTTGCATCTGATTCACCTAGTGCCTGATCCTTTGATATTGCATTGTTTGCATCAGATTCTCCTTGCGCCTGACCTGTGTTATTGCATTGTTTGTGTCACGTTTTCCTAGTGCCTGGCCTGTGTTATTGCATTGTTTACATCACGTTTTTATAGTACCTGGCCTGTTATTGCATTATATGCGCTGCTTTTGGTGTGTTATTATTCTAATAGTTGCAGCTTTTCTAACAAACATGGTACCTTTTATCCCAATCAAGTACATCTGTCTGCAAGGACGCTGCACTCTCCCTGCAGTAGCAATCTACTTCATATTTATGAAGCAACAGACAGCACAGCATGCCTGCCAGAGATGTCGTAGGGTCAGAAACAGTACATAGGTCAGTAGCGAGTAAGATTTTAAATGAAGAAGCTGCAGTGATAGACGGCAAAACATCCATGTCGAAACATCAGCAGTAGGACAATGGTTCATGAAATGATAATGGTAGATTTATTTACACGTCTGTGCACGGCGTGTCACTTATTGTTCTTTTCTTCCACTCTCATGAGATGGTTTTGCAAGGGAGCTCTCTGAGTGTGGAGCTTCCACGAATCCCAGAGACAGGCCGTTCCTAAGACGGTAACAAAGAAGGTTGAAAGATCTGAGTCTTGATCCTGGCAGGTGGACGGGTGATCCCTGAGGGGGAGTAGTTGGTCTGTGTGTTGCCACGACTGTCCAGTGGGTGTAAGAAAATGTCAGCAATTTGTGGAGGGCCCTCTTTTGGGTGAGAACCACCCAGCTTCATGCATTACGGACTTGAGCGTTTGTGTCTGCGCAGGAGGAGTTACATTCTGATAGCAAAATGGAGGACCTTGTCCAAAGGGGATCGATGTTACCAAGGTTTAACATCTTCAGTTACGACTGATAAAGAAAGTCCATGTACCTCGAGTTGCTTGAAAAGCTTCCTGCACTCTGCTGGTGCAGGCAGGATGTTTATTCTCTAGTTGGCATTTGCCAGGGGATCTTCAGATACGGTGGTTGAATTAAACCTTAAAGCAGCACATGTAGCGTTGACTCTTGGAGTCTCGTAGTATGTGCTGGATGAGGTAGAACTGTCTTAATGTTCCACGGAGCTCAGAAAATCCAGACTCTCCGTCCTCTCAGAGCGCGAGGTCTGTGGCTTGACCAGTAGATCTGCAATAAAGAAGATGACCTGGACTAGTTCTACCTCTCCCGAACTTTGAACTAATCATTGAGGAAAGAAGCCCTGCCTGGAAGGAAGATCCACACAAGGCGCAGCTGACAGAAGTCCAGCCTGAAGGAAGATCCGCACAGGGTGCAGCTTACACAAGTTCTGCCTGGCGGTGACCTCAAAGCAGTGAGAGACCCACAAACCACAAGATCCTTGAAGCCCAGCTAGCCACACTGGACGCAATGTACATCAAAGGTCTGATTTAGATTTCAGCGGATAGTTTATTCTATCACAAATGTGACAGGTGTCCTGCCAGCACCATTGAAAATTCAATGCATCCTGTAGCAATTATAGTAAGGCAGACAGGATATCTGTCACGTTTTGATAATGCCTTGGTGTCGTTCGCAGAGTTTTACTCCACAGAACTCCACGAAGTACCAGGGGAAGTCCGCCGCACTCTGCAGACTTCCGCTAGGGGCAGAGTTTGTTAAGTTGTGCTGCTCTCACTGATTTTTAGTGTCAGGAGTTTAACCCCTACTGTAAAATCAGCACGAACAGCACTATGCGTCGTGCCAGAGGCACTGCTGCTTTCTGCCTCTCAAATTGATATTCTAATCGAGTGGCAGCTTCATCAACGGAATGGCAGATTTTAACAATCGAGTGGTCATGACCTGCCGTGACCTCCCGCAATGAGAAATCTCGCCAGGAGGAGGTCTAGCGTGTTATATTTTCTCACAAGAGCTCGCTACCTTACCGTTGGCGAACCGCTTGAGAAAAGAACTCCGTTCTGCATGGAGTTTTTTTGAACAACTCCGCACAGAGTGCGGAGTGGGGCAAAATTTTGCAAGCTCTGCCGGCAGAGTGGAATTCTTCACCCACCCCTACCCTAGTTTTGAGACAATAATCTGTTGGACAAGCTCTAAACTAGGCCCGATATCTGCAATAAGTGTTGTAGAAGAAGTGAGATCCATGGCCTTGTTAGTATGAGGCAGGTATCCGACTTCTGATGAATCCCACAGAGTGAGTGCGCAGACAGAGGGCAGAAGAGGGACCGAAGGACATGAAATTAGGTAAACTTGAATATGAGAAATATGGAAAGGTAGAAATGCTGCATCACCTGTGGATAACTGACACCTCCTCTCACTCTTCTAAATTCCCATCAGGTCACAAATGGAATCCTGGGCCCCAAACGGACAACGTCATGCCAGATGCCATGTAATGTTGGAACAGGGGGGAAAAGAGAAATATGCACACATCTGCTGCGGGAATATGTCAGGTAAATTATTGGTTGTGATGGATTCCTATAAATACTAAATGACTGATATCGTTGAATATTGAATTTTATGAATCAACGTTTGTTTTCCTTATCTGCTCGTATAATGTAAAGGACGGGCCTTACAGTGAACCCCTCGCTCTGTTTGGCACAAAAGCCCCGGAAGGAGCTGCATCTTACAGAACTTTATCTACTTTAGGAAGAACTAAAGATTTGCTTTTTAAAGTTGTCTTTCAGGCCAGAACCAGGCTCTGTAAGCTGCACAAGTTTCAGGGAGATGGACAGATGTTATGGCGATAGGAAACCCCCCTCTACTCACAATAATGTTCACATCTTCCTGGTTAGAAGAAACCAGAAATGCTTAAACCAAGGGAGCTGTTGAAAGTGTCAAAGGTGACTTATGACCAGCGAGGTAAAGACAGGAGTTGGTATTTGAGATGATCTTAAGTGAATCGGAAAGGAACGAGAAGAAGTGTGTGAATGGAGTTACTTTTGTTGTATACTTCGTAGAAAAGTTACTGGAAATGTTGCAGCCCAGCCTCATCCATCTCTTTTTCTAAAATCAATTGTTGTTTCAATGAAACTTGACCATATGCGTCTATCTTAAGCTATACCTCTAGCACTTGGGTGCTTCGTGAGCGCCCTTTCTTTGCTCAGTTACTCTGTGAACACTGGTAAATCACCTCCTTTTCAGATAATAATAGGATGTCTACAGAACAACAGAACTTTTAGTTAAATATCTGTGTGTGAGGGGGCGTGGCTACGCAGGCGATCGTAATGGCCGCCTGATTGTAGAGCTCCGCCGGACGGGCTGGAAGAAGGCGACATTCCCATGTGATCCGGCGCTGCCAGGGGTCTGCAAATGCCTGCCTCTGTCCCCGGGGGCCGTGGGATGCTGATGGTCGCTGCCTGAGACTGGGGGACGGCGTGGACGTTGAGGATTGCGGAGGGGTGGTGGGGCCTGTCGGGTCCCGCCGGACGTGCACCCTAGCGCGCCGGAGCGCCTGGTGAATCTCCCTCGGGTTCCCGCCCCCCCCTTCCGGGTCGCTGTTGTGCCCCCCCGGTCCGTTGCTGGTCCCGGGCGGGCTCCTTTGGTGGGGGTTTTTGGCCCCCGGTGCTGCTTCAGACCTTCGGGCCTGGTCCGGCCTCGGGAGCCGGGGCCTCGATTTCTGGGCCTGCCTGGGCTGGGTGGTGACGGGCGGGGGGCGGCGGGCGGCTGGTCCGGGGTGCGTTTGGGGGGTGGCGGGGGGCGCGCGGGGGGGGTCTCTCGGGGGTCTCCGTCTGGTGGGGGCTCTACATTCTCGCCCCCACCGTTGTCTTTTGCCATCGACACACGCCTGTTCCCAGCGCTGCCCATACCTTTGCTCCTGTTGCTGCTCCCTCATCCTCACGAACGGCTAGAGGCGTGATGGGCCCACCAGCCACAACGCGACGGAAGGACCCCACTCAGAAGAAGCTCAGCTTCGATAAACCACCCATCTGCTCGGCCGACAATCAGACTGCCAGACCTGCTGCTTCGGCTAGCCCTGCGCCACCGGACATGGCGGGGATGGTGGCTGAAATGCTTGGTGAGATGCGAGCGGGGTTCAAGGCCATTGACTCCCGCTTTGACGCCCTCGATCAGAAGATGGCCGAGATGGGCGCGAAAATTCAGTCTCACAACATGCGTCTGGATGTGGCTGAGTCCCGAGTCTCTGATCTTGAAGATGGCGCTACTTCCACGCTGAAACGACTGGAGCGAGTGGAGAAGATCCTCAAGGAGGTGGCCATTAAGAACGAGGATTTGGAGGCGCGCAGTAGGCGCAATAACATTCGAATTCTTGGTGTGGCGGAGACGACGGCCACTGGCCGCTTTGACACTTTTGTGGAACAGCTCCTGATCGAATTGTTTGGCAGGGACACCTTTACAGCTGGCTTCGTGGTGGAGCGGGCGCATAGGTCATTGGGCCCTCGTCCTGCCCCGGGCCTGCCACCTCGCCCCATCATTGCCAGACTCATGAATTTTAGAGATAGGGATGCTGCCCTGAGGGCCGCTCGTGAGGCGGGCGAGGTGAAATGGCAGGGTGGGGTATTTTCTTTCTTTCCTGACTTCACGATGATGGTGCAGGACGCCAGTCGCAAATACACTGGTGTTAAGGCCTCGCTGCGCAAGCTGGGACTGCGCTATGGCATGCTGTACCCTGCCAGACTGAGGGTAGACGTCGATGGCAAGTTTCGCATCTTTGACTCTCCCACCGAAGCACAGGAGTTCTGCCTAGCCTATAAAAATAGAGGGTCTCCGCGGTCCTCGGACAGGGCGCAGCAATCCCCTACGAACATGGACTCGCAGGCTAGCGCTGACCTTTTTGCTGAGAGCGGGCAGGGCTGACTTTTGCCTATTCTTCGCTAGGCCTCTCATTAATACACTGCACTGCTAACTGCTCGACTCCCCTGGCAGGGCTCTTACACGTTGATACGATTTGAATGTCGACCTGATTGTTGCGTCTGCCCGGCGGGGCGTTGCCTCCCCCCATGGCGCGAGCCGTATGGTGCTCATTTCTGAGAATGTTTTTCTTTCGCAGGATTTGCATTGGACTCTTGCTTCTTTCTACTACTCTTGGTATTGTTCTTTGGGCCGGGTGGTGCCTCCGTGGGGTTTACGTGAGGCTGGGTGGTGGGTGGGTAGGGGGGGGGGTGTTTCACGCATTAGTTGGAATGTTTCTGTGCATGCTTTGTTTTTTGTTTCGAGAGATGTCTGTTTTGCGGGAGGGTGGCGGCGGGTACGCACAAGATTGTTCACTGATATCCTGTACGGTTTTGCATGGCTAGGGTAGGTCAGCAACCTGGTCCATCCAAACTGGTTCTGATGTCGTGAAATGTTCGGGGACTCAGCGACACTAGAAAACGGAAGCAAATCCTGAACTATGCAGCTCGACATGGGGTGGATGTGTTGTTCCTCCAGGAAACACACCTGGGACAGGCTGATTCCGCTATGGTTGCCAGGGGTTGGGGCGCGCACAGGTTCTTCGCCAATTACAGCAGGTATGCGAGAGGGGTGGCCATTTTAGTTCACCGGCGGGTCCCTAACGTGCACTCTGATAGCATTCTTGATAAAGAAGGTAGATATGTGGTGGCCACTGGGACTCTTCTCGGCTTTAAGATTACTTTTGTTGGAGTGTATGGGCCCAATACTGACTACCCTGCCACGCTCCAGTGTCTTCATGACGATTTGCTGCGCATCGACACTGACATGTTGGTGGTGGGTGGAGATTTTAACTTGTTGATGGACCCTGCACGGGATAGCACCTCTACATCACCGGACTGCAAACCTCGCTCCCGTGCTGTACTCTCAACCATGTGTGCACACTATCCCCTAATTGATATCGAGGCCCGGCTTCATCCCCACTCGCCCGCTTACACACATCATTCTGGGTATCATAATACTAGCACCAGGATCGACTATTGGCTCCTCTCCCCGGGTGTGGTTGGTTGGGTGGACACACACTCTACGCTCCCACGTACCTTTTCAGACCACTCTCCTCTACTTTTGACTTTACTGGTTCCTAGACTGGGAGGGTACGAGAGACAGTGGCGCTTCCCTGGCAAGGCATTGGCTGACCCAGTTTTTAAAGAGGACATTCGCAAGGCGATTGAGGACTATTTTGAGCTTAACTCAGGCACTGTCGACACATGGGCCACACTGTGGGAGGGTTTCAAGGCCACCATCCGGGGGGTATGCATCACGAAATACGTTGGGTCATTGCGCGAGATCCGCGCCACAATGTCTCGTATCGAAGATGATAGTTCTGGCCTCCCGGACCCTGATGGCGCCTTGGAGACCAAACGTCTGGGATTGCTGCAGGATTTCAGGGACGCCGCAGACAGGGAATTGCACTACTTGCATACTCAACACGCAGCTAGACAACACGGAGAGGGTGACAGACCTGGTAGACTCCTAGCACAGCTACTACGCCCCCCCCCCGGCAGGCCTCCTATATTACCGACTTGCTCGATGACTCTGGCGTTCGCCACCAGACCACTCCTTCCATATGTGCTACTTTCCTGTCCTACTATAAAACGTTATACACCTCCTCCTTGCCTGATGACCGTCGTGATCCTGGCCCGTACATTGATGAGATCGCCATGGTGTTTTTGGAGAAGGGCATGCAGGATTTCCTTGCCGATCCCATCACGCCCGAGTACATTGTTGAGGCTATCGACGCCTTGAAGGGCTCCTCGGCTCCTGGGCTGGACGGCTTTTCGGCCGACTTCTATAAGGAGTTCAAAGACGAACTGGTGCCCCACCTTGTGGAAATGTACTCAGAGGCATTAGAGACCGGCGTCTTGCCTCCCACACTTCGAGAGGCGGTGATCGTGCTGCTGCCCAAGCCTGGTCGTGACCCGTCCCCCTGTGGCTCTTACAGGCCCCTATCGCTGCTCAGCCTTGACTACAAGATCTTGGCCAAGGTTCTCGCAATTCGCTTGTCGCTCCTGATGGAACAGATTATTTCCCCTGCCCAGTCCGGGTTCGTCCCCCACCGCTCCACCTCCCTTAACCTTAGAACTCTCTTTTCTGTCCTGCACAGAATAGACCCTGACACCCCGGCGGCGGCTGTGTTTTTGGACGCTGAGAAGGCCTTTGACTCCCTGGAGTGGCCTTTCTTTCTGTCCGTCATGCGGCGGATGGGCATGCCCGCAATGTTCATTGCCACTGTAGAACTGCTCTACACCGCCCCTCGGGCGAGACTACGCCTTAATGGCACCATCTCCGATAGCTTCCCCCTCTCGAGGGGCACCCGACAGGGCTGCCCTCTCTCCCCGCTGTTGTATATCCTAGCCATGGACCCCTTGGTTAGGCACCTTCAGGAGCGGCATTTACATCGTGGCCTCCAGTTTCGTACTGGTCCGCTCCTCGTCTCTTTATATGCGGACGATACCATACTTTATGTCCGGTTCCCTGAGACGAACCTGGAACCCCTTCTCCTCGAGATAACCCGGTTTGGGGAGTACTCTGGCCTTCGTATCAACTGGCGCAAGTCTGATATCTTCCCCCTTACGCCCGCCACAGTTCGTTGGGACAGTCCATTCCCACTCGACTGGAACACGGACTCGGTGAAGTATCTCGGTATCCACATACACCTGGATACAGTCTCCATGGTCCGCCTGAACTACGGTCGGGCCTTGGACTTTCTGGAAGATAGCCTCGCCCACTGGCTTCGCCTTCCTCTTTCCATGGCAGGACGCGTAGCTATCATTAAGATGGTGGTGCTTCCCCGTTTCCTATACCTGTTCCACAATTTGCCGATCCCACTGACCAAGATTTTCTTCACCCAGCTGCGCTCATTGTTGCTGCGGCTAGTTTGGGGGGACAAGAACCCGAGAGTCTCCTGGCGAACCCTGACTCTGCCCTATGAACGGGGCGGTTTTGGAGTCCCGGACTTTCACCTTTACTATCTTATTGCCCAGTGCGCTTACGCACACCCCTGGTTTCACCCGGATGCCCGGATACCCCATTTGCGTCCGGAGGCGGACATGGCGTGGCCTGTTGCCCTCGGGATGCTATTGCCCAAGGGCCTGCCCCGTGACCCTCAGGATATTCAGACTGCCTCCACTACTTCCTGGGCTTGGATGCAGCTGCGTCGACTGCTCCGGAAGGATGTGTTATACTCGCCGGCCCTCCCACTCCCGAACCCCCACTGGCTCCCTATCACCTCTGAAGCGGTGGTCTGTCGTACTCTTTCCAAGTACCAGCTTAACACCGTAGGAGATTTGTTCCCGGATGGACACGTCTTTTCGGTCTCAGAGGACCACCGTTTTACCGATCGAACGTTCATGGACTCATTCGTTCTTACCCGGTTGAGGTCCATGCTCAGAACACAGTTTCCTTCTTTCCCGCTCCCTCCCGACGACTTGGAGGCCCTGACCTTCTTGATACAGTCCCCCAGTAGTGCGCACGTTGTGTCAAAATTGTACAAAATATGTGTGGCCGCACTTCCTGCCCCAGACACACGGGTACGTGCAGCGTGGGAGGCGGATCTGGGCGGACCCATTACTGACGACCAATGGTCCGCTTGCTGCCGGGCCACCAAAGACGTCTCCATCAACACCAGACACAAACTAATTCACTTCAAGTTTTTACGGAGGCTGTACTTCACACCTGCCTTGGCTCACAGACTCGACCCGTCAAGGCCGCATCACTGTCCCAAATGCAATGCCCCACACGCCGACTTTGCCCACCTTGCATGGACGTGTCCCAAACTGCAGGACTACTGGTTGCAGGTACACCACATACTGGGTAACATTTTAGAGTGTGTCCTGAGTCCCCTGCCCGAGATTGCATTGATGGGGTATGTTGTTGAGTTTCCCCGCTCCACGAGGAAACTGGCTGCCATTGGTTTTCTGCTCGCAAAAAGGGAAATTGCTATGCACTGGGGTTCTAAGCGCATTCCCACCTCGAAGACATGGCTCCGCAGTCTGGCCCAGTGTAACATAAATAATGCAGAATACTCCGCACAGCTTCCAACCGCTTTGCGCCCAGTCGACATATGGGGCCCCTACAGACAGTACATTAGCAAGCTAACACAGGCGGCACAGTCCCAGGCGGCGAGCTCTCTGGTTCCGGAGGGGGTGGGTTAGCTGTTCTTCCCCCGGCTAGTCTGCATTGTCTACTGTGCTGCAATTGGCTACTGTTTGCCGTGCCTGTTCTGCTTGCACTCAATTCTTGGTTACCCCGACATCCTATGGTCACCCATGCAACCGATATTACCATCTTGTCATGATCGATGTGTTGTTGTCCGCTTTCTCTCCCTTGTAGGCATCTCTCTAGTTGTTGTTTTTTTTTTTTTGCATCTTATTTATCTCTTTGCATCGCATGTGTACATGTACGCATTATTGGCAAACTAGAAAACGGAAAAATGGAGTTTCTAGAATGTGTTGCTCCGCTCATCATATTGTTGGTCACATCTAACCATGTTTCATTTTGCATTCCTGTTAATAGTGTCGCTGATTTTCTCTACACGCTAAGTGACTGTATGCTCCTATGTACCAACCTGATGCGAATAAAGAGATTTAAAAAAATATATATATATATCTGTGTGTGATGAAATATTCCTAGCTAAGTTTCAAAGGCGGCAAAGAAGAAGGGGGAGATTTACTAAGATTTTGCGCCGTGTTCACGTCACATAAGTGGCACAAACAGTGCAAAATCTTGTTTCCTAATTTTCTTTCCCACAAGCAACGTAAAAGTAATATGAAGCATTGCATAGCACTGCTTCGTGTTACTTTGCGCCATGGGGGGTGCATGGGCGTTCCCGTGCAACCACCCAAGGTTTCTCACGCTAAACCCAATTTACCAAATACAGTAGATTCGGTTTAGTGTGAGAAAACTGCGCCCTTTTAAACTCGGCACAAGCAAGGAGAAATGCTTTCATTTCTCCTTCCTTTTCTGACTTTGCATGCGTGCTGCACTGTGCAACACGCATACAAAGTGGGAAAAGCTTTCTCTCATGTCTAGGCATAGTATTTTGTACAGGAAGGGTGTCCTTCCTGTACAAAACCTATGCTGGACTCACACACACACAGCCTAGCGCTCTGGTGCTAAGGTTTGTGCATGATGCAGGGCCACTGTGATCAGTGCCGGTGCAAGGGAAAGAGAAGGTAAGAGCCATATCTTTGAAAATAGGATGCTCTCCTGGGCCTTCTCTGTCGCGCATCGCAACCTCCGGGAGGAGAGGGGGAGGGCTGCACTGCATTGTGTGGAGATTTGGTAAATCTCCCCTGAAATGTCTATTACAACAAGTTAAACATTGTGAATTCTCATTCAATTATGTTTCAATTTAGTAATTTTAAATATCTTTACATCCAACAGAAAACAAGCCTTGAATGTATGAAATGACCATCAATAATGAAGCTAATGCTGTAAATCTTCAATAATAGCGGAAATAATGAGCTTCAGTATTCAGGAAAACATCAGCGCAGTCGGCGACAGGGGAACCTGCACACAAACTGACAGATCCCGGATGAAGCATCAAGGGCAGTTCAGTGATTGTAAGAGTCTGAGCTGTGCACCTCCACACTACAAGACGAAGAAATGACCTTAGGAAAATAAAGGCAACAACAACAACAAACCGCCTCCTGTATAAACAAGTGTCCAACACCAGCTTTGATCATGGGATCGATATGATGTGATTACCACAGTATTCTGTTTTGTCAAATGATGACAAGCCATCACTCCGTGCTCTAGGTGTATTGTAAACTCTTTCTGGCCAAACCACAGTAACCAGAGAAGAGCACAACAGAACGGAGCCAGACGATTGACGGGTAAAGGAAAGAGGAGTTCTTGTATCTACAATACAACAGACTGTCCCAATTTGCAGCGGCCAAAAGGAAGATACATCTTTACCCGCAAGCGTACATAGCCATAATCCAATCTAAAGGCACAATCGCCTACGAAGGCACCTTCTACGTATTAGGAGTGTGGCAAATATCTGGTGGCTATTGCATTTGATTGTTAAAACAGAACAAACATTCAAAATACTGCATACATATAAAGTGTGTGAGAAAAACACAAGTGCTTTATCAGCCATGTTGGCCCATCAGGAAATACAGTTATGGGATGTAGACAAATATGTACCCGACCCACAGACACTAAACAAGACAGAAAAATCACACACATGCAGCAAGAGCTTTAGTTTGTCATCACTACTCAAGCTTCATCAGCACACGTCCACAAGGGAAAAGCCATTCAAGTGCAGTGAATGTGCAAAGTGCTTTAGTCAGTTATCAAAGCTACAAAGACATCAGCGAATACACACGGGGGAAAAACCATTCAAGTGCAATGAATGTGTAAAGTGCTTTAGTGAGTTATCATACCTTCGAAGACATCAGCGAACACACACAGGGGAAAAGCCATTCAAGTGCAGTGAATGTGAAAAGAGCTTTATTCAGTTATCACACCTTCAAAGACATCAGCGAACACACACAGGGGAAAAGCCATTTAAATGCAGTGAATGTGTGAAGAGCTTTAGTCGATTATCATACCTACAAAGTCATCAGCGAACACACACGGGGGAAAAACCATTCAAGTGCAATGAATGTGTAAAGTGCTTTAGTGAGTTATTATACCTTCGAAGACATCAGCGAACACACACAGGGGAAAAGCCATTCAAGTGCAGTGAATGTGTAAAAAGCTTTAGTCAGTTATCAAGCCTTCAAACGCATCAGCGAACACACACAGGGGAAAAACCATTCAAGTGCAATGAATGTGTAAAGTGCTTTAGTCAGTTATCAAGCCTTCAAACGCACCAGCGAATACACACAGGGGAAAAACCCTATCATTGTAGTGAATGTGACATTAGTTTTCGCGACTGTTCAACATTAAGGTATCATCAGCGAACTCACACAGGAGAAAAACCATTCAAGTGCTGTAAATGTGCAACATGCTTTAGTCAGTTATCAAGCCTTCAATCACATCAGCGAATACACACAGGGGAAAAACCTTTCAAGTGCAGTGAATGTGCAAAGTGCTTTAGTCACTTATCAAGCCTTCAAATACATCAGCGAACACACACAGGGGAAAAGCCATTTAAATGCAGTGAATGTGTGAAGAGCTTTAGTCGATTATCAGACCTACAAAGTCATCAGCGAACACACACGGGGGAAAAACCCTATCAATGTAGTGAATGTGACAGTAGTTTTCGCGGCTCTTCAGCATTAAGGTATCATCTACGTACTCACACAGGAGAAAAGCCACTCAAGTGCAATGAATGTGGAAAGAGCTTTAGTCGACGATTAGAGCTACAAAGTCATCAGCGAACACACAGGGGGAAAAAATAGAAGGGCACTGAAAGTGTGAAGGGCTTTTGTCACTTTTCGATCCCACACTGCCCTCAGGGAATACACTGCTTCAATTAACTCACATGGAAATAATCCTAGAGATGTAGAGATTCCGGAAAGAACTTAATAACATCAAAAATAATATTGACCCATCTGAGGACATAGAAAAGAGCAGAACAGTGCAGTTATTGTGAGGGGAATGAATTACGGAATTACGGAAAAAGATAAAATTCAAATAATGTGGGACAATGAAATACCAGATGATAGAAGACCCAACTAGCAGGAGAGAAGAAAAACAGATACCAGTGTTTGCAGAATTATAAAAGTGTTTGATTCCAGTGATTGTTCACTTCCGTACACACAGCAAAGTGACATGATGCACCAGGATACACAGTGGGAGCTGAGCACAATGTGGATTAAAAGAAAATAAACATTCTTGATTTTTATTTGATGAAGAAGAGATACAAAGAAAAACATTCAATCGCACCTTACCACACTACCTGTAAAAGCAACACTGAACAATACTGGGACTAACAGCGGTATTTTCAGCTAACTTGTCGGATTAGTGATAAAACCTATAAACCCAGCACACCCAGAGTGGACATGTTGTCAAGGCTCTGGAGATGGACGCTTCATTGGTAAAATGCATGTATTACTATTAACAAATGCCACTGCAGTGTATGTAATAAACTAAAGCGAATCACAGGTGTTCAAGAGATAACCTATTTTTAGATATAAAAGAGCACATACCTTGTTTTTAAGTAACATTTGCTGCATCTTTTACACACTGTTATCGGTTGATGGATCAGTTCGCGCCTCGCATCTTATAACTAAGTGCGACCAGTGGCTCCTCTCCGACTTGGCTCTCCCTATTCATTTTGTGACTTGCCAAACTCTACTTTGTACCAGAATTGAGCCATTGTAAGCAGTAGACTCTGTTTGAAGAATGTGGTGAAATGGCGAAATCCCACATCAAAAGTATATATGTGCCAGGACAATCAGTTGCACTCACAGCAACTCGTCTTCCACACTGATTGTCCCTTGGTCTCAAATGTTCAGAAGGATTCGTTGTATGATTGCTAGAAGTGACAGTGACATTAATGAAGCTAACGCTAACAGGAGTGTGTGGGAGCTAGAGCGGGAGAGAGATAAAGAGAGCGAGAGAGACAAAGCAAGCGGATGAAAAAGAGAGAAATGGAAGGAGGGGGAAAGTCTTGTTATTTGTACTCACCTAATAATAGAAGAAGCAGCCGAATACATGTCAATTTGTGACATCACCAGACAAACTAGCTGAACACCTGTGAATTTATATGTTTATTTTTAATACCTATAGACCCATGTCATGCCAATAAACGGGGCACAAGGAAGGAAAATAGTGAAGGAGCCCAATTTCCACGTGAAAGGTTGATGGCCTGTTTTAAAAACAAAAACAAGAAACATAAAATAATGTAAAAATAAGTTTTTGGTTTCAGTTTTTATACATCATGAGTTTTTCTCACTATTAGTTTGTAACTAAACTTGGAAATGACTGAAAGTGTAAATATTTTTAAACAGATATGTGGAACTTGAAAACTACATTTTTAGCAAATAAATAAAATATGCTTTTAATTTGCGCTTGTTTCCTGACAATATTCTTTATCCAGCCCCTAAGGGCCAAAGTGTTTCACATTTACAGTGTATTAAGCAATAGAAGGGATCATTTTGTCAAGTTCTCGGTTCCTCTCTTGTGCCACTCACACAAACAAACACTCAGAGGCCTGTGTCTGCAGTGCTAGGGCACAAAGTAACAATTATCAGTCGCAAGCTAAGGAGCTAGCTGGAACTTAGTCAGTTTTTTTTTAAAGATATTAGTGGGGGGACCCTTTCAAACTGTGGCTACCCCCGACTTGTGCCGTGCTGGTAAAGTAATAGTGAATTTGAGTAATTTATGATGAAATGAGAGAAAGATAAGAAGAGAGCGAGTTGCAGGATATATTAAAGAAAATGAAAAAAAGAGACAAGACTTTACCCTGTTCTGTGTACAAGCACTTTACGTAAACAAGTTGTGCTGTGCGTTGTGAACAGGCTGTCATCCCCTTTGTATGTAAATGAGTTTCTGTGACCAGACACCCCAGGCTCCCATCTCTTCTAGCACGAATGATAATGTGAGCACTGTAAGGTATCAAGATAGTGCTTCCAATGGATATTGGAAGCATCCCCTGCGCTCCGCTCGAAGGTAATTCAAATCAATTTAAAAGAAAGTTCATACAAGATTTTGTTTTAAAAAAATTCCTATTTTGTGCTCATAAGTTCAAATTATAGACCATTATCCATTCGTTTATAAAGTTCATTGAGTAAGGTCAAAATCAAAACAACACGTTTCAAGTCCGATGCATTTCGGGCTGATTTGACCTTCATCTGGGACAATAGCTAGAAGCAAGACAGAAAATACTATTCAAATCGCTGTACCTCATACAATCTATTTATCAATGCAAATACATTTCACGTCATGTGTAAAATAAAATAAAAGTGTGCCCCTAAAACGTTGTGCTCTCCCTTAATGTGCATGCATGCAGAACTTAGTGAGAATCGTAATAACTCACGTGTTGTTTGTATCTATTCTACCTGCTCGAACGTTGGTTACAATGCTGGAGAGTAAACATAAATATTGTTCAGTATCCAATTTATACCTAACGTTTAACGCAAAAAAACTAAACCATGGCAGGTTATAAACTTACTTATTATACGCGAAGCGTCTCTTGTGTTTTTGAACATGTTGTCAATTTCGCGTCTGGCGCGAAACGGCCTGAAATCGATGGCTACTCGCGTCGGATATAAGATATCTATGAGGTCCCTGCTTTATGTATGGAGCAACGTACTTTGGTTGAAGTGCCGATCATGTGATCAGGAATCAACCAATCAACTTTAAGTGTTACGGTGCATATGGCTTGCAAAAACAAAGTATATCATTTGTGTCAATAAAGTTGCAGTATTGCAAAAGTAATATCAAAACACATGTAACATTTAAATCAAATAAACGAACAATGTAAATAAGCAACATATATGGCAAAATGCGATGTGCAGATCGGCCACCAGTTAATTCCAACAGGAGAATGAGATTATATCAGTTCTTGTGGATGGGTCATTTTACAAATAACATGCAAATTCAATGCGGTCATTGAGACCGCTCGGTTTGCTGGAATTAAGTAAGTAAATCCAATGGTTCTCTCTTTGCAATAGAAAGCGGTTATTGTCTCTGCCTTCTATTTTCTCGATGGTTTCCAATACCACGTATTGAAGTTGAGAAATGTTGTGGTTAGCTTCAGCAAAATGAGTCGCTATTGACGATTTGACGTTCCTGATTCTGGCTCTGAAGAGCTTTAGTCGATTATCAGACCTACAAAGTCATCAGCGAACACACACGGGGGAAAAACCCTATAAATGTAGTGAATGTGACAGTAGTTTTCGCGGCTCTTCAGCATTAAGGTATCATCTGCGTACTCACACAGGAGAAAAGCCACTCAAGTGCAATGAATGTGGAAAGAGCTTTAGTCGACGATTAGAGCTACAAAGTCATCAGCGAACACACAGGGGGAAAAAATAGAAGGGCACTGAAAGTGTGAAGGGCTTTTGTCACTTTTCGATCCCACACTGCCCTCAGTGATTACACTGCTTCAATTAACTCACATGGAAATAATCCTAGAGATGTAGAGATTCCGGAAAGAACTTAAGAACATCAAAAATAATATTGACCCATCTGAGGACATAGAAAAGAGCAGAACAGTGCAGTTATTGTGAGGGGAATGAATTACGGAATTACGGAAAAAGATAAAATTCAAATAATGTGGGACAATGAAATACCAGATGATAGAAGACCCAACTAGCAGGAAAGAAGAAAAACAGATACCAGTGTTTGCAGAGTTATAAAAGTGTTTGATTCCAGTGATTGCTCACTTCCGTACACACAGCAAAGTGACATGATGCACTAGGATACACAGTGGGAGCTGAGCACAATGTGGATTAAAAGAAAAGAAACATTCTTGATTTTTATTTGATGAAGAAGAGATACAAAGAAAACATTCAATCGCACCTTACCACACTACCTGTAAAAGCAACACTGAACAATACTGGGACTAACAGCGGTATTTTCAGCTAACTTGTCGGATTAGTGATAAAACCTATAAACCCAGCACACACAGAGTGGACATGTTGTCAAGGCTCTGGAGATGGAAGCTTTATTGGTAAAATGCATGTATTACTATTAACAAATGCCACTGCAGTGTATGTAATGAACTAAAGCGAATCACAGGTGTTCAAGAGATAACCTATTTTTAGATATAAAAGAGCACATACCTTGTTTTTAAGTAACGTTTGCTGCATCCTTTACACACTGTTATCGGTTGATGGATCAGTTCGCGCCTCGCAACATATAACTAAGTGCGACCCGTGGCTCCTCTCCGACTTGGCTCTCCCTATTCATTTTGTGACTTGCCAAACTCTACTTTGTACCAGAATTGAGCCATTGTAAGCAGTAGACTCTGTTTGAAGAATGTGGTGAAATAGCGAAATCCCACATCAAAAGTATATATGTGCCAGGACAATCAGTTGCACTCACAGCAACTCGTCTTCCACACTGATTGTCCCTTGGTCTCAAATGTTCAGAAGGATTCGTTGTATGATTGCTAGAAGTGGCAGTGACATTAATGAAGCTAACGCTAACAGGAGTGTGTGGGAGCTAGAGCGGGAGAGAGATAAAAAGAGCGAGAGAGACAAAGCAAGCGGATGAAAAAGAGAGAAATGGAAGGAGGGGGAACGTCTCGTTATTTGTACTCACCTAATAATAGAAGAAGCAGCCGAATACATGTCAATTTGTGACATCACCAGACAAACTAGCTGAACACCTGTGAATTTATATGTTTATTTTTAATACCTATAGACCCATGTCATGCCAATAAACGGGGCACAAGGAAGGAAAATAGTGAAGGAGCCCAATTTCCACGTGAAAGGTTGATGGCCTGTTTTAAAAACAAAAACAAGAAACATAAAATAATGTAAAAATAAGTTTTTGGTTTCAGTTTTTATACATCTTGGGTTTTTCTCACTATTAGTTTGTAACTAAACTTGGAAATGACTGAAAGTGTAAATATTTTTAAACAGATATGTGGAACTTGAAAACTACATTTTTAGCAAATAAATAAAATATGCTTTTAATTTGCGCTTGTTTCCTGACAATATTCTTTATCCAGCCCCTAAGCCCCAAAGTGTTTCACATTTACAGTGTATTAAGCAATAGAAGGGATCATTTTGTCAAGTTCTCGGTTCCTCTCTTGTGCCACTCACACAAACAAACACTCAGAGGCCTGTGTCTGCAGTGCTAGGGCAAAAAGTAACAGTTATCAGTCGCAAGCTAAGGAGCTAGCTGGAACTTAGTCAGTTTTTTTTAAAGATATTAGTGGGGGGACCCTTTCAAACTGTGGCTACCCCCGACTTGTGCCGTGCTGGTAAAGTAATAGTGAATTTGAGTAATGTATGATGAAATGAGAGAAAGAGAAGAAGAGAGTGAGTTGCAGGATATATTAAAGAAAATGAAAAAAAGAGACAAGACTTTACCCTGTTCTGTGTACAAGCACTTTACGTAAACAAGTTGTGCTGTGTGTTGTGAACAGGCTGTCACCCCCTTTGTATGTAAATGAGTTTCTGTGACCAGACACCCCAGGCTCCCATCTCTTCTAGCACGAATGATAATGTGAGCACTGTAAGGTATCAAGATAGTGCTTCCAATGGATATTGGAAGCATCCCCTGCGCTCCGCTCGAAGGTAATTCAAATCAATTTAAAAGAAAGTTCATACAAGATTTTGTTTTAAAAAAAATCCTATTTTGTGCTCATAAGTTCAAATTATAGACCATTATCCATTCGTTTATAAAGTTCATTGAGTAAGGTCAAAATCAAAACAACACGTTTCAAGTCCGATTCATTTCGGGCTGATTTGACCTTCATCTGGGACAATAGCTAGAAGCAAGACAGAAAATACTATTCAAATCGCTGTACCTCATACAATCTATTTATCAATGCAAATACATTTCACGTCATGTGTAAAATAAAATAAAAGTGTGCTCAAAAAACGTTGTGCTCTCCCTTAATGTGCATGCATGCAGAACTTAGTGAGAATCGTAATAACTCACGTGTTGTTTGTATCTATTCTACCTGCTCGAACGTTGGTTACAATGCTGGAGAGTAAACATAAATATTGTTCAGTATCCAATTTATACCTAACGTTTAACGCAAAAAAACGAAACCATGGCAGGTTATAAACTTACTTATTATACGCGAAGCGTCTCTTGTGTTTTTGAACATGTTGTCAATTTCGCGTCTGGCGCGAAACGGCCTGAAATCGACGGCTACTCGCGTCGGATATAAGATATCTATGAGGTCCCTGCTTTATGTATGGAGCAACGTAATTGGTTGAAGTGCCGATCATGTGATCAGGAATCAACCAATCAACTTTAAGTGTTACGGTGCATATGGCTTGCAAAAACAAAGTATATCATTTGTGTCAATAAAGTTGCAGTATTGCAAAAGTAATATCAAAACACATGTAACATTTAAATCAAATAAACGAACAAGGTAAATAAGCAACATATATGGCAAAATGCGATGTGCAGATCGGCCACCAGTTAATTCCAACAGGAGAATGAGATTATATCAGTTCTTGTGGATGGGTCATTTTACAAATAACATGCAAATTCAATGCGGTCATTGAGACCGCTCGGTTTGCTGGAATTAAGTAAGTAAATCCAATGGTTCTCTCTTTGCAATAGAAAGCGGTTATTGTCTCTGCCTTCTATTTTCTCGATGGTTTCCAATACCACGTATTGAAGTTGAGAAATGTTGTGGTTAGCTTCAGCAAAATGAGTCGCTATTGACGATTTGACGTTCCTGGTTCTTATGTTTGACTTGTGTTCATTAAGTCTGATTTTTATTTTACGCTCGGTCTTTCCGACGTATACCTTGCCACATGAGCATTTGAGCATATAGATCAGGTTGGAAGTATTGCAGGTTGCATTAACTTTCAATTTGATCTCATGTCCCTTCATTTGGTGAACTATTTGATTGCCTCTTATAATGTTATTGCAGTTACCGCATTGTAGACAGGGACGAGTTCCACGATATTGTTTGGGATCCTCTGTAGTATTTTTCAGCATTTCTCCAAAATTTTTGTTTCGGGTAAAAGCAAAAATGGCAGGATTATCGAAGGCCTGTTTGAAGTCTGGTTCTGCCTTTAGAATATTCCAGTGACTCCTAAATATTTTCTTGAAGCTAAAACTCGCGGTGGAGTATTTAGACACCACTGTCATTCTGTCTTGTTGAGGTTTGTGTCTAATGGTAAGTAAATCTGTTCTTCGCAGATTCTGTACTTTGTTCTCTGCTTCTTTAATAAGAGACTCTGGGTAACCTCTAGCACGAAATCTTTCTCCCATTTAACTGATGGTTACTTTTGCTTTGGCTGCATTTGATGTGATTCGTTTCACCCGCATCATTTGAGATAGAGGTAAGTGTCTTTTCAAAGGTTCTTGATGGAAACTTAAATAGTTAAGGGTGTTGTTCCGGTCGGTGTTTTTCCGATACATTTCAGTTACGATTTTGCCTACTAGTAAGTTCACTCGTACGTCTAGGAAAGTAATAGACTTTGTAGAAATTTCCCAAGTAAATTGGATCCTCTCTTCCTTCTTATTTAGTTCTGTTAATGCCTGTTCTAGTGAATCACTCGAGTTTTTCCATAAAAATAAAAATATCGTCAATATAGCGTACAAACATCTTGAGATTGTCTGTCCGAAGTGGATCTGTCAGAATGTGTTGTGTTTCATATGATTTCATGAAGAGATTCGCATATACCGGTGCTGCGCTATTGCCCATGCTAATTCCAATGAGTTGCTTGTACCAGGTATTCTCGTATTTGAAGTAGCTATGGTATAAAGTGAAAATGGTCAGTTCCATGAGAAAGGTTTGTAATTGGGGATC
The DNA here is from genome assembly GCF_964263255.1 of Lissotriton vulgaris. Classification (NCBI taxonomy): domain Eukaryota; kingdom Metazoa; phylum Chordata; class Amphibia; order Caudata; family Salamandridae; genus Lissotriton; species Lissotriton vulgaris. The sequence goes on from NC_141685.1 coordinate 5,276,418, forward strand.
ATAGTCAGTTGTGATTATGGCTTCTTCCATGGCTTTGATGCCCAATCCATGCAGAAGAGAAGTATATAGTGGTTTGACGTCAGCTGTACAAAGTATCAATTGTTCTTGATTATTGAGTTCCAGAGCATTTAACTTTGATAAAAAGTCGGTGGTGTCACGAATATATGTTACCGTGCTTTGTACCGTGGGTTGCATTAGTCGGTCAATAAACTGGCCAATCGGTTCGCTTAAGCTGTTTCTTGTTGAAACGATTGGGCGTAGAGGAGGATCAAGCAAGTCCTTGTGTACTTTTGGCATCATGTAAAATTATGGACTCTTTGGATGTGTAGACGTCAGGAATTTTCATGTTCTGTCATTGATTGTGCCCTCGTCTTTAGCTTTATTGACAAGATCTGTAAGTTTCGCAAGATATTCATTGGTAGGATTGTACTGTAGAGGTGCGTAAGTGTTGTTGTCGCTAATGTGTTCTTGAATTTTTTGTTTGTACATGGTGGCTTTCATGATGACTAAACTGCCACCCTTGTCAGCTTTGGTGCATACAATATCCTTGTTGGTATTCTTTTTAGGATACCGAGATCCTTGTTAGTGACATTGTTGCAGCATTTCTTTTGGCAGTTAATTTTTGAAAGATCTTGTCTGACCAGTGTTTCAAAAAGATCGAGTGTCTTATGGCTCATAGGAGCTATGAAGGTACTTTTGGGTCTTAGGCTTCTGAGTTGATCTGGTTCTTGTGTCGTGGGTTTTGTTGCAATGTTGTCAAAGAAGTGACGCAGTCTTAGTTTTCGCATTAGTTTAAAAAAACTAATCTCCAATTCTAAAGCGTTGGTTCGAGTAGTTGGAACAAAAGATGTTCCTTTTTGGAGTAATTTAAGCTCTTCTTCTTTTAGCCTATAATCTGAGAAATTGATAACTATTTTTTTTTGTTTGTTTGTTTTTTTCTTCTCCTTCTCCTTGCTGGTCACACTTCTCGTGTGTGGTCCTTCTTTTTCCCCTCCTGAGTCTTCGGTTTCTGGTGGGCCTCGTTCTAAAAAAGGTACTTCCGAAACATTTGAGGTATTAGAAGTTGATGGTGTTCCTTCTCTGTGTTGTTCGCCTTGAAGGTTGATGGGTCCCTTCTTGGTGGGTTGCGTTCTATTAGAAGGTGGTTTATTCGACATGTCACTTCCTGAGGAAGAAGTGTCTGTGTAGGGGGTGTAAGGGCGATTTCTGCGTCTTTGGGCGCACTCATCTGCCCATGTGTACGCCTCCCCTAATTCATAGTCGGAAGCAAGAGCTGAAACATTCGCTTTCCAAGAAGGCGAAGCCTCTAGAATCTATTCACTTATTGGAGAACAGATCGACCCCACTTCGTCCAACTGATCATAGAAGAGCTTTCCAGCATCTTGAACGAATTGAATAAGGAGATAGAAGAAACCACAGAAGAACTTTCATCAATGTTAACAGGAGATGAACTCGACGCCCTACTGAAGGATGTTAAAGAACAGATCAAAAAACACACGCACGACATAAACGAAAGAAAAATTCGCAAATTTAGGCGGGATACGCTCGACTATAAATTAGGGGAGGTGTACTCATGGGCAGATGTGTACGCTCAAAGACGCAGAAATCCCCCTTACACCCCCTACACAGACACTTCTTCCTCAGGAAGTGACATGTCGAATAAACCACCTTCTAATAGAACGCAACCCACCAAGAAGGGACCCATCAACCTTCAAGGCGAACAACACAGAGAAGGAACACCATCAACTTCTAATACCTCAAATGTTTCGGAAGTACCTTTTTTAGAACGAGGCCCACTAGAAACCGAAGACTCAGGAGGGGAAAAAGAAGGACCACACACGAGAAGTGTGACCAGCAAGGAGAAGGAGAAGAAAAAACAAACGAACAAAACCAATTAGTTATCAATATCTCAGATTATAGGCTAAAAGAAGAAGAGCTTAAATTACTCCAAAAAGGAACATCTTTTGTTCCAACTACTCGAACCAACGCTTTAGAATTGGAGATGAGTTTTTTTAAACTAATGCGAAAACTAAGACTGCGTCACTTCTTTGACAACATTGCAACAAAACCCACGACACAAGAACCAGATCAACTCAGAGGCCTAAGACCCAAAAGTACCTTCATAGCTCCTATCAGCCATAAGACACTCAATCTTTTTGAAACACTGGTCAGACAAGATCTTTCAAAAATGAACTGCCAAAAGAAATGCCGCAACAATGTCACTAACAAGGATCTTGGTATCCTAAAAAGACTTTCAACCAACAAGGATATTGTATGCACCAAAGTTGACAAGGGTGGCGGTTTAATCATCATGAACGCCACCACGTACAAACAAAAAATTCAAGAACACATTAGCGACAACAACACTTACGCACGTCTACAGTACAATTCTACCAATGAATATGTTGCGAAACTTACAGATCTTGTCAATAAAGCTAAAGACGAGGGCACAATCAATGACAGAACATGCAAATTCCTGACGTCTACACATCCAAAGAGTCCATCATTTTGCATGATGCCAAAAGTACACAAGGACTTGCTTGATCCTCTACGCCCAATCGTTTCAACAAGAAACAGCTTACACGAACCGATTGGCCAGTTTATTGACCGACTAATGCAACCCACGGTACAAAGCACGGTAACATATATTCGTGACACCACCGACTTTTTATCAAAGTTAAATGCTCTGGAACTCAATAATCAAGAACAATTGATACTTTGTACAGCTGACGTCAAATCACTATATACTTCGATTCTGCATGGATTGGGCATCGAAGCCATGGAAGAAGCCATACTCACAGCTGACTATGATCCCCAATTACAAACCTTTCTCATGGAACTGACCATTTTCACTTTATACCATAGCTACTTCAAATACGAGAATACCTGGTACAAGCAACTCATTGGAACTAGCATGGGCAATAGCGCAGCACCGGTATACGCGAATCTCTTCATGAAATCATATGAAACACAACACATTCTGACAGATCCACTTTGGACAGACAATCTCAAGATGTTTGTATGCTATATTGACGATATTTTTATTTTTATGGAAAAACTCGAGTGATTCACTAGAACAGGCATTAACAGAACTAAATTAGAAGGAAGAGAGGATCCAATTTACTTGGGAAATTTCTACAAAGTCTATTACTTTCCTAGACGTACGAGTGAACTTACTAGAAGGCAAAATCGAAACTGAAATGTATCGGAAAAACACCGACAGGAACAACACCCTTCACTATTTAATTTTCCATCAAGAACCTTTGAAAAGACACTTACCTCTATCTCAAAAGATGTGGGTGAAACGAATCACATCAAATGCAGCCAAAGCAAAAGTAACCATCAGTTAAATGGGAGAAAGATTTTGTGCTAGAGGTTACCCAGAGTCTCTTATTAAAGAAGCAGAGAACAAAGTACAGAATCTGGGAAGAACAGATTTACTTACCATTAGACACAAACCTCAACAAGACAGAATGACAGTGGTGTCTAAATACTCCACCGCGAGTTTTAGCTTCAAGAAAATAATTAGGAGTCACTGGAATATTCTAAAGGCAGAACCAGACTTCAAACAGGCCTTCGCAGTGGCGTCACTAGGGTTGGTGTCACCCGGTGCGGGTAACTCATGGTGTCACCCCCTCACGACTTACCACATGGACCTCCAGTGTTGAAACAATTGAACAATAGATTTAGCCGTATTTGTGGGTCTTAACATGATCACTCTTTCACAATGATATGGAATAATTTTGAGCAATCCGTATTCAAGCCATATCTGGTAACCAGAATGATGAAACCCCACCCCCCACTCCAGATACCTTTAAACATTACATGTTTGCAAATCAAGATTGCCACTCTTCTTTTTGTGCGATGTATAGGATGTAAAGTGTTGATGATATCCCCATTGCTATGCAATCCCAGTCTCTGATCCAGTTGAAGGTGGTTCTCCTGCAAATATGTCCTGTCTGTTTTATGCCTGTCCAAACAGGCAAGAACATTCCCAGCCCTGCCTCATCCTCCATTTCGTGCATTTTTAGCCACTCTAAATGCTTTCACAATTGGCCTTAATGAGTAGTGTGATTGATTAGATCCACTGTGAGCCACTGCGAGTTAGTGAGACCTGAAAGCTCTACATGAAACCAGAGAACACACCTCAGACACCTGCTTGAGAATTGAGAGAAGTCCTGCCTGCCCTGGTGGGCCTTACTGTTACCAGTTTTTGGACTGAGTTATGCACCGAGGGGTATTATGCAGTAATGCAGGTGAGGGGAGTGCTGAACGCTCTGAATAAGAAAATACTGCCCAGCTACAGACTGGAGCCTAGCCTGGCCGGCAGGGTTGTATTTGAGAGCGCCGCTGGTGAGTAGCCGTGCAGCACGGATGTTCGGTAGCACAAAGTGACGGGACACTGTGCAACGAGGCCCAGCAGGCCCAGGGCGCATAGAAAGGGGGCAGTGGAAGCTACGGTGGAACAAGCAGGGTATGAGGTAGAGAAGAGTTGGATGGTGCGACAGTGGGGAGCAGTGCACTGCACCAAGAGATGCAGTCTGGGAAAGGGTAGGAGCAAGGGCACCAGGACGAAGTAGGAAATGTATGAGCAGTGCAGTGTGGGAAAGGGGAGAGGTTCTGATGCAGAAGAGGATGTGGGCATCTTAGCAAGGGGGTTGCAGTGCTTTGCAGTGTAGCAGATGTGAGGGCAGTTGCTTCTTTCGGAGGTTGTAGTGCTACAGTAACAAAGGGGTGCAGTGCAGCCAGTCGATGGACTCAAGGAGCATGCAGTGCAGTCCGGGTGTATCTGCTGTACATCCAGGAGGCACAGTGGAGCAGTAAAGTGAAGCAGAAGGATCGTGTACAGTACAGCATGGGGGAGGTTGTTCGGTGCCTCGAAGTTGCTGGGGAGCAGCAGCTCTAGATGCACTGCAGCAGTGGAGTGAGGGTGCTTTACAGCAAGGGTGAGGGTTGTAGGTAGTTCAGTGCAACAAAGGGAAGTTTCAATCGATAGGGGTGCAGAGGAAGCGGGCTGGGTGCAGTGCACAAGAGGTAACTCCTGCATTGCAGCAAAAAGCACAATGCAGTAAATCATAAAGAAAAGCAGTGCAGCAGAGGAGGATGTGTACGGGGCAGCACGGCCGGGGGTGTAGTGCTGCATGGGAGAGGCCTGCACTGCATTAAATGGAGGGTGTCCGGTGCATTGATGGGGTGCAGTGTAGCAACGATGGCCTGCAGAGTAATGAGAGGGGGGGAGGGCTTTGCAATAGTAGAGTGCAGTGCGGCAAGGGAAGCGAAGTGCAGTGAGTGACAGATGTGTATAGTGTAGTAAGGGCGAAGGGTGGAGTTCATCAAAGAGGATGGTACATGGTGCAAAAGCAAGTCCACACTGGAGCAGTGTAGAAAGATGGAGTGATGCAGCGGGGCCTCGGGCAGCCGAGGCACTCCAGTCCAGTGTGTTAGTGGACAATACAGAGATGGGTGCAGTGTTGTCAGCAAGGGGCTGCTGAGCAAATACCCCACTGGAAACACCGCTGCAACGAAGGAAAGTGTAGAAATGATAAGTAATGCAGTGCAGCAAGAGCGTGCAGACAGGCAAAAGGAAGGGGGTACAGTGCAGAGAAAAGGAAGGGGGTACAGTGCAGAGAAAAGGATGGGGTGCAGTGCAGTGGGGTGGTTTGGGGAGGGCTGTCATAACAGCACAATGCATAGCAAGAATGGGAGCCAAGGGAGAAAGGCTACGACAGATCAAGTGCATTGGGTGCAGTGCCGCACAGCGAGGACGTGCATCATTCGCAGTAGTTGTGATGCAGTGGCACAGTGCTATAAAGAAGATGGAGAGCAGTGCAGCTAGCTAGGGTTTAAACAGGGAAGATGATTGGGAGCAGCACAGCGCCTCGAGGACGAGTAATGCAGCAATTATATTGCAGTGCAATGAAGAAGACGGCGAGCAGTGCAGTTGCAGAGAAGGGGTTTTCTTGTGTGCATTACAGTGCCACGAGGTCACGCACTGCAGCAATGAAACGCAGTGCTTTAAGGGAGATGCTGAGCAGTGCAGTACTGCAAATTGCCTCGTGACACAATGAAAGAAGATTGGACATACGCATTCATAAACTGATCGCAGTATCCGAGTGTACATTTAACATAATCTGTCGTCACGAAATAGGGATGAGCTATCTAGAGGACTTAATAGGCGTGATACACTGATAAATATGTTATTTTGTTTGCCTGAATGATGAGCACTATTCAAGGGATTAGGATTTTTTAAAAGTTTTAAATCTTTGTAATATTACCGATTATTGTAGGCGATTAATACATTTGTATCTGTTATTATATGTAAACCTTGTATGACTTTGCCTGAATATTTTTTTTAAAAAAAAGGATTTATGACCATGATTGGACAGGCGCATCCTACTGTTCTTGACCCCGGGGCTCAGCCATGCAGCCAGAGGGACAGAGTTGATGGGAGAGTGGACAACCAAGATATAAAATACCAGGTGGCACAAGGAGGTCCGATACTCCGATCCACTAATTGCCGAGATTTTGAGCGGGTTGGAACGTGCGTCGGTGCGTGGCGTGCACTACAGTCTTTGTTGACAAGCAGAGCAGAGGCGAGGCTGCAGAGCTGTGTTAAGCACACAGCTTATCCAGATTGGTGTCACCCCATATGATGGGTGTCACCCGGTGCGGTCCGCACCCCCCGCACCCCCCTAGTGACGCCACTGGGCCTTCGATAATCCTCCCATTTTTGCTTTTACCAGAAACAAAAATTTTGGAGAAATGCTGAAAAATACTACCGAGGATCCCAAACAATATTGTGGAACTCGTCCCTGTCTACAATGCGGTAACTGCAATAACATTATAAGAGGCAATCAAATAGTTTACCCAATGAAGGGACATAAGATCAAATTGAAAGTTAATGCAACCTGCGATACTTCCAATCTGATCTATATGCTCAAATGCCCATGTGGCAAGGTATACGTCGGAAAGACCGAGCGTAAAATAAAAATCAGACTTAATGAACACAAGTCAAACATAAGAACCAGGAACGTCAAATCGTCAATAGCGACTCATTTTGCTGAAGCTAACCACAACATTCCTCAACTTCAATACGTGGTATTGGAAACCATCGAGAAAATAGAAGGCAGAGACAATAACCGCTTTCTATTACAAAGAGAGAACCATTGGATTTACTTACTAAATTCCAGCAAACCGAACGGTCTCAAGGACCGCATTGAATTTGCATGTGATTTGTAAAATGACCCATCCACAAGAACTGATATAATCTAATTCTCCTGTTGGAATTAACTGGTGGCCGATCTAAAAGGGGGGGGCGGAGCTAGCTGACGAGTGAGATGGCTGCTTGCTTCACGTGCTCCTCGCAAAACGCCCAAATATCTTCGTATTATCCTTCAAAACAACCCAAACTGCCTGGAAATGTCAAAAAAATCATGAGGAGTGGCATCAGACCAGTTATACGGCCACCAGTGGGACCCCGTAGTCGATACCGAGTGCCGGACTGAGGGATGCGAGCCTGCGGCCCGGGTGGCGAAAGTGAAAGAGGATCCGCGACCCACAGTGGAGAGCCGGGCCGCGACGTGGGCTACATGGCAACGCCGGGCAGGCTGTGGGTGCCCGCTGTGCCTGCGTGTTGGAGACCCCGGGATCGGGACGAGGACCGAGGCTGCGGACATCGTGGTACCCCGCCTCCCACTTGTGGTCCCGAGTGCGTTGGAGTGTGGGGGCGCTTGCATCACAGCACGGGCGGCCCGACGGTGCCTTGTCCTGTGCGGGCTAGTTTCGCGGCCTTGCTGTTTGAGTCTTTGCGCCCCCCCTGCAGAAGTGCCATGCCCTTTAGGATCAGGTACGGGGCGAGATGCATCGGTAGTGGCACTGCGGGTCCCGCATGTGCGCTTGGTGGGCTGAGGAGCTGGGCCGGACTGGGCCGACAAAATGTGCTCCGCATCACAACTGGGCCATTAGAAACATGTCAGACTATCTGCTGGAAATAACGACAAGGCCTTGGGCCATTACTGCGGAGGGACCCTTTAGGCTGCATGTCATGCCCCAGAGTGGAGCCAATTGCCAGTGTATGACATTGTGTGGCCTGGAGGCAACTGTTGGGACCTTCTGAGTGCATGTCCCACCATTCCCTTTGGTGTCACCGCACCTCTGCCTGGTCCACGTGGTGGTGATCGAGTGGCGTGTCGCGGCCAGACATCTGCAGGACAATCGTGGCCCTAAATCGTAGTAGTGTGACGTCGTGAGGAATAGGACACGGCAGGGATCCGCAGACCTGATACTCTGAAGGAGGATGCTAGGATACAGGGCAAGCGTATGGTGAGAGCGTCGCAACGCATTCCCCCTACTTAATCACCGGTCTGGCTGCAACTCTGATAACCTGTAACAGGGGCTTAGGAACATTCTGTATCTACAACTAAGAGACTCAACTGCGGATAGGTCGGTGGTGGTGAGGGAGATATCATTTGGAGTACTGTCCTTACTGGAGTGATCTGTCCCGTGAAATTGGCTATCGGGTGGCGCTGGAATAGTTACACCAGAGGTGCCGAACACATACCATTACATTATGGGGAAGCCGGATCGTACCCAACCAGAACTCAATTTTGATCAGTCTAAAAAACAACAAGAACAAAGCACGAATGACCACCCAGCGTCACAACATTCAGCAGGAGCAACTGGAGGGGTGACGAATGATGACATATAATCCATGTTTACTACAATCCAAGCCGCCCTGTCTAACATCGACAGGAAAATCGACTTCTTGACATGCAGGGTGGACAGGATGTCTGAAAGGCTTGACAAACACACAGAAAGAATAGACATGGCGGAGTGAAGAATATCAGAGGCAGAAGATGGCGAAGTGCAACTGGACGCAAAGCAAACAAAGATGGAGAAACAATTGGCGGCGATGACGGCAAAGATGGAGGATTTGGAAGCCGGTCCCGCAGAAGCAACATTTGACTGATGGGAATTTTGGAGACGATTAACACAGGCCCAATGGAACATTATGTTGAAAAGCTATTGGTCTCCATGCTGGGACGGGACACCTTTTCGGATGTGTTTATCGTCGAGCGGGCCCACAGATCATTAGCGCCTAAACCACCGGCTGGGTCCAGACTGAGACCGATTATTGCCAAAATACTGAATTACAGGGACTGCAACGCGGCGCTTCGGAAAGCCACCGAAATGGGTAAACTGTCACATGAAGGCATGGACATTTCCTTATATCCAGATTTCACGTCTTCGGCACAAGAGGCGCGGAAGAAATACACTGCAGCGAAACAGAAACTGCGGGAAATAAAAATTCCATACGCCATGCTGAACCCGGCCAAGCTTAAAATCACTATTGATGATAAGGCACGCACCTTTACTGAACCATCAGAAATAATGAAGTTTTTACAACAGTGGGGCCAGTTGGGCGTGCGGAGAAGATCACCAAGAAGTGCACACGGGGAGCAGTCCAACACGTTCGATGTTGAATAACTATATAACATGGACACATGCTTGACACTGCAGAGACCAGTGCACGTGCTGTTGCGAGTGCCTTCCCCTGTGCGGCGCTGGACTATAAAACTTGAACACTGGAAGGACTACGATGTGCTGATCCAGATAAGTTGCCAGTTAATATGTATAGTTGGTCATTTTACTGTGGAACAATAACTGTGAATGTCTTGTGCTTAAGGGGCCGGCGCCTGTTGCTGGATGCATGGCTCTCCTTTAATTTGAAGCAATACTGATATCAGGTAGGGAAGTTGTTTCATGCTTGGTAGGGCGTTGTCCCATGTGGCTCACGCTGCAAGTAACGGGAGGGCAGCTCTGACCCCCACGTGTGAACCACACCAATTTTGTACTCTTCTTCCTTTTCTATTTTTTGGGTAAATGTTGATTGTTACCATGGGGAGTGTCTCCACTAGTATCAAGAAAGTGGAGTGGGAGGGGGCGGTCATGGGTGGTAAAAAAAACAATTCCGACCAGCGGCGAACTTACGACCAGACTCAAAGCAGATACTTTCAAGCAACATAGACACATACATTGGATAGGTGTCGGAACACTGACAGATGAATGGTGCCTTGAGACAATGTAGACCACTGACACTCCTATCCTAGAACATCATAGGGTTGCACAACCCCCAAAAGATACTCACGGTAGTGGCGTACTTAGATAGACATAGAATAGATGTGGCTTGCTTACAGGAGACACACCTCACTGACACTAGAGAGAAACAAATAGGGGCCAAGTGGGCCTCTTTCAGGCTGGCATCGTCCTATCCCTCCTACGCCAGGGGAGTCCTGATATGGGTAAAACGCACAGTGCCCTTCACGATTATAAAATCTGTGTGGAATGATCAAGGACAGTATGCGATACTACAGGGCTGCTTCGGGGGTACGATGTTGACTATTGTAAATGTGTTACGCCTGAACACAGACAACCCCTCCTTTTATGCACAAATTTGGGCACAGTTAAACAACCTCCAAACTGGCACCATACTCTGGGGGTGGGGACTTTAATACCTGCCTAGACCCCACATTGGACAGATCAACTGGAACCGACAGATATGGTAAATATTCAGCCAAAGTGCTCAGGGAAGGGATGGCAGACTGGAAGATGGTGGACATATGGAGGCAAAGGCATCCGGACAGGGGGGAAGGCACATGCTTTTCCTCAACTCACCTCACGTGGTCCAGACATGACTATTGCCTGGTCTCGCGTGATGTGGGCACATGGACCATTGATGTAGAGCACTTGCCACGAACACTGTCTGATCATGCCTCAGTTCGAATTCACCTAGAAATCCTAACGCATACCCCAAGACAGTTCACATGGAGACTAAGACAGACGGCACTGCAAGATCAGGTGTTTCGAGAGGAGCTCCGTCAGGCAATACTAAACTTCTTTGAGTGCAATGCCGGATCGGTCAGAGTACGAGGTCCCTCTGGGAGGCTTTCAAAGTCACCATACGGGGACACTGCATAAGCAAATATGCAGGCATACTAAAGGATATACAGGGACAGCTGGAAAGAATAGAGGCTGACATTAAAAGGTTGGAGCTTGAATTTGCTGAAATCCAAAATGACACGTTGCTGGCCGACATTAGAACTCAAATAGACAAATATAACGAATTTGCAGATGATGAGGTGAAATACATGTCACGCAAATATATAGCCAGAAACTATGGAGAAGGGGGTAGACCTGGCAGAGCACTGTCATATAAACTCAGACCCAATCACAACACGCCATATATTACGCAGATCCAAGACACACAGCGCAACACAGTATATGGCACCGCAACTATATTAGAATGCTTCACTAAATCCCGTTATACACTGCCCGGGCAAAGACCTCCACATCAGACATAAGAGACTATCTAGACGACATAGCGTTGGCATGGTTGTCGGACACCCACCGAAAGTACCTCTGTCTCCCTGTCTCAAAAGATGAGATAATAGACGCCATCAACTCCCTCCCCAATAACAAAGCCCCAGGGCCGCACGGGCTCCCGGGTGAGTTCTATAAAGAGTGATATACTGGCCCCACACTTCGCAGAAATGCTTGAAGAAGCTTACGAGGAAGGTACGCTGCCGACCACACTTAGCGAGGCACTACTGATAGCACTCCCGAAACCAGGAAAGGACCCAACCGTATGTGACTCATATAGGCCCTTATCCCTGATAAACATAGACGCTAAGATCCTAGCAAAAATAATTGTGAACAGGCTACAACCATTACTTTGCAATCTGATACTACTGGACCACACAGGGTTCATGCCTACACGGTCTACCACTCACAATATACGAACCATTTTCTCATTGTGCCAGCGGCCGCGGCTCTTTTATATGCCGCCAAGGCGTTTGACTCGGTGGAGTGGGACTTTCTGTATGTCACCCTTCAAATAGATGGGATTCCCCGAACCCTTTTTAAAATGGATCTCCTTTCTTTATGCAGCACCCGAGGCACGAGTCAGGATAAATGGCTACACATCCAACCCCATAGAGGTTACACGAGGCACTAGGCAGGGGTGCCCACTGTCACCAATGCTTTTTGATATAATACTATAACTGCTGGCCTGTAAAATACGTCAGAAACATTCCGACACAGCCCTACAATTTGGCCTTCGCCCAATCGGCATTGCATTGTATGCTGACGACATGGTCCTCTACACCACATATCCGGCTAGGAATCTAAACCCGCTCATTAGAGAATATGTTAGATATGAACAATATGCCGGCCTCCGTATAAATTGGGATAAATCTGTCGTGATACCACTCACCACAGTCACATCGGAACCTGAACTGGACTTTCCACTGAAGTGGCAGACGGACCCAGTTAAATATTTAGGCGTTTGGATCCACTGAGATCCAGAGCTAGTTATCAGGGAGAATTATGGTAAGGCAATGGCGAGGCTAGAAGACCGAGTAGATAGATGGATAAAAAATGCCCTTCTCAATGGCGGACAGAATAGCCCTTCAGAAAATGATAGTATTACCCAGATTATTGTACCTGTTCTGGAATATACCGATATGGCTAAACAAGGCCTTTTTTGACAAACTACGCTCTCTCCTGCAGAGGCTGACATGGGCTGGTGTGGTAATTTAGCAATGATTAGGTTAAGCATTAGCAGAAGACATCTTGTATTTAGAGACTATCTTGTCTGTTTACGGAATCCATTTTGTATTTCTGTCGGCCATTTTGTTTGCCATGTGCTCTGTCCTACCTTCCTGTCAACTGCTCTTGAAAGCTGTCTCCAACTTGTAACTGTCAAGATATGTCCACCAGAATTAGCTAACTGTCAGCCCCTCCCACTTGTTGCTAGCGCACTCTCTGTATGACCTTGTATGTATTTGAAACAAGCATTCTGTACCCTGAACCGCCTTCATTTGAGCCCCTGTGTGGGTATAAAAGGACCAAGCTCCTTCCAGTCGGTGTGCTACCTCATATTCTACCGAAGGGTGTTGTGTGAATGTAGTTCCACCTCATGAGGTTTAATAAACTCTGTCTTTTCTATTCCAGTTTCTGTAACAACTTCTTTCTATTGGTCTAAGGACTCTGAGCAGAGAAGGGCGAATCCCTTGCACTGGTTGGCCTGGCTGAGGCTTGCTACTACACTGGCAGACTGGCTAGAACAAGCTGGAAAGTACTTACACAACTATACCACATGGGGGGCTTTGGGGCACCAGATCTCCAACTATACTTGATTTGCACGCAAGCACACCATGCCCACTACTGGACACAACCACACGCATACATACCTCACATCGCAGCGGAAAAAGATAGTATTTCTCCTTGACACTGCTGGCACTCCTTGCTGACCCAGTACGATACACGCCAAGTGATAAGATCCATACAATCAAATGCACCTCGAGGGCATGGCATACGCTAGCACACAGGGCACATAAATTACCAGTATACGCAAGAGCGCTGCCACGGAGAGACACCCTAAACTAACAGTAACTCAAGAAAAGAACACGCGAACGTTGCTTACAGACGATAAGACTAATCACTATGGGTCAAATGTTCCCCCATAACACACTCATTAACTGGTCAGACCCCTCCCTATGCACTCACCAAACCCCCCTGAAGAACTTTGCATATCTGAGACTATGCACGGCGGTCAGGTCTTTATACCCAACCTTCCTGGCCGAACCAGAGCAGTTAAACACATTACAGTTGTTGCTGACGGCTTCTACTTAGAAAAATCTGGTAACACGACTATGCAACGCGGCACAGAATTAACAGGATGAGAAACCTCCAGCAGCACTAGACAGATGGGAAAGAACACTAGGAAAACCAATAACTGAGCAAGACTGGCAATACAGCTGCACACAGCTCACTCTTCTCACGTCGAATTGCAATTTACGCATTATACATTTCAAGTTCATTCACCAAATACATTACACACCGGCTAAGCTACACAAGCTGGGCCTTAGAGAGTCAGATACCTGCCAGAGATGCAACACACCGAATGCAGACTTCTCATATATATCATGGGCATGCCCACAATTGCAGACATACTGGGGAGAAGTCACGGCCACACTAACAGATATGCTGTCGGAACAGATAGCTAACACCCCCTTGGTGCGCATTTTAGGGGTCAAAAAGCTCAAACGCCCTAGACATAGGAAATTCCTAGCAGTGGCACCGCTGCTTGCAAAAAGACGCATAGCAATATGATTGAGTAGCAGAAGGCCACCCAGGCTCAAAGTTTGGGTCAAGGGCATGACCTACTGCAAAGAAACGCTAGAAACCTACGCAGAAGGCACCAGCAAAGCCTCGAGGCCCAGGGAGTTTTGGGAACCACTAGTCCAATACCTACAGGCGTTGACTGAGACAGAGCTGTAAGCTGACTAATGGCATTACAACATTATTGTATCACCGGATTAAATACCCGATACAGGGACTAGATATAAGATAAGGTATAGAACAGCAACACAAGCTGGGGTCGGTAGAGACCGAGCTATGAGCTGACTAATGGCTTTACAGTATTATTGCATCACCGGATTAAATACCCCATACAGGGACTAGATATAAGATAAGGTATAGAACAGCAACACAAGCTGGGGTCGGCAGTGACAGAGCTATGAGCTGACTAATGGCATTACAGTATTATTGCATCACCGGATTAAATACCCCATACAGGGACTAGATATAAGATAAGGTATAGAACAGCAACACAAGCTGGGGTCGGCAGAGACCGAGCTATGAGCTGACTAATGGCATTACAGTATTATTGCATCACCGGATTAAATACCCCATACAGGGACTAGATATAAGATAAGGTATAGAACAGCAACACAAGCTGGGGTCGGCAGAGACCGAGCTATGAGCTGACTAATGGCATTACAATATTATTGCATCACCGGATTAAATACCCCATACAGGGACTAGATATAAGATAAGGTATAGAACAGCAACACAAGCTGGGGTCGGCAGAGACCGAGCTATGAGCTGACTAATGGCATTACAGTATTATTGCATCACCGGATTAAATACCCCATACAGGGACTAGATATAAGATAAGGTATAGAACAGCAACAACACAAGCTGGGGTCGGCAGAGACAGAGCTATGAGCTGACTAATGGCATTACAGTATTATTGCATCACCGGATTAAATACCCCTTACAGGGACTAGATATAAGATAAGGTATAGAACAGCAACACAAGCTGGGGTCGGCAGAGACCGAGCTATGAGCTGACTAATGGCATTACAGTATTATTGCATCACCGGATTAAATACCCCATACAGGGGCTAGATATAAGATAAGGTATAGAACAGCAACACAAGCTGGGGTCGGCAGAGACCGAGCTATGAGCTGACTAATGGCATTACAGTATTATTGCATCACCATATTAAATACCCCATACAGGGACTAGATATAAGATAAGGTATAGAACAGCAACAACACAAGCTGGGGTCGGCAGAGACCGAGCTACGAGCTGACTAATGGCATTACAGTATTATTGCATCACCGGATTAAATACCTCATACAGGGGCTAGATATAAGATAAGGTATAGAACAGCAACACAAGCTGGGGTCGGCAGAGACCGAGCTATGAGCTGACTAATGGCATTACAGTATTATTGTATCACCGGATTAAATACCCCATACAGGGACTAGATATAAGATAAGGTATAGAACAGCAACGCAAGCTGGGGTCGGCAGAGACCGAGCTATGAGCTGACTAATGGCATTACAGTATTATTGCATCACCAGATTAAATACCCCATACAGGGACTAGATATAAGATAAGGTATAGAACAACAACACAAGCTGGGGTCGGCAGAGACCGAGCTATGAGCTGACTAATGGCATTACAGTATTATTGCATCACCAGATTAAATACCCCATAAAGGGACTAGATATGAGATAAGGTATAGAACAACAACACAAGTCGGGGTCGGCAGAGACCGAGCTATGAGCTGACTAATGGCATTACAGTATTATTGTATCACCGGATTAAATACCCCATACAGGGGCTAGATATAAGATAAGGTATAGAACAGCAACAACACAAGCTGGGGTCGGCAGAGACAGAGCTATGAGCTGACTAATGGCATTACAGTATTATTGTATCACCGGATTAAATACCCCATACAGGGGCTAGATATAAGATAAGGTATAGAACAGCAACACAAGCTGGGGTCGGCAGAGACCGAGCTATGAGCTGACTAATGGCATTACAGTATTATTGCATCACCGGATTAAATACCCCATACAGGGACTAGATATAAGATAAGGTATAGAACAGCAACACAAGCTGGGGTCGGCAGAGACCGAGCTATGAGCTGACTAATGGCATTACAACATTATTGTATCACCGGATTAAATACCCCATACAGGGACTAGATATAAGATAAGGTATAGAACAGCAACACAAGCTGGGGTCGGCAGAGACCGAGCTATGAGCTGACTAATGACATTACAGTATTATTGCATCACCGGATTAAATACCCCATACAGGGACTAGATATAAGATAAGGTATAGAACAGCAACAACACAAGCTGGGGTCGGCAGAGACCGAGCTATGAGCTGACTAATGGCATTACAGTATTATTGCATCACCGGATTAAATACCCCATACAGGGACTAGATATAAGATAAGGTATAGAACAGCAACACAAGCTGGGGTCGGCAGAGACCGAGCTATGAGCTGACTAATGGCATTACAGTATTATTGCATCACCGGATTAAATACCCCATACAGGGACTAGATATAAGATAAGGTATAGAACAGCAACACAAGCTGGGGTCGGCAGAGACCGAGCTATGAGCTGACTAATGGCATTACAGTATTATTGCATCACCGGATTAAATACCCCATACAGGGACTAGATATAAGATAAGGTATAGAACAGCAACACAAGCTGGGGTCGGCAGAGACCGAGCTATGAGCTGACTAATGGCATTACAGTATTATTGCATCACCGGATTAAATACCCCATACAGGGACTAGATATAAGATAAGGTATAGAACAGCAACACAAGCTGGGGTCGGCAGAGACCGAGCTATGAGCTGACTAATGGCATTACAGTATTATTGCATCACCGGATTAAATACCCCATACAGGGACTAGATATAAGATAAGGTATAGAACAGCAACACAAGCTGGGGTCGGCAGAGACCGAGCTATGAGCTGACTAATGGCATTACAGTATTATTGCATCACCGGATTAAATACCCCATACAGGGGCTAGATATAAGATAAGGTATAGAACAGCAACACAAGCCGGGGTCGGCAGAGACCGAGCTACGAGCTGACTAATGGCATTACAGTATTATTGCATCACCGTATTAAATACCCCATACAGGGACTAGATATAAGATAAGGTATAGAACAGCAACAACACAAGCTGGGGTCGGCAGAGACCGAGCTATGAGCTGACTAATGTCATTACAGTATTATTGCATCACCGGATTAAATACCCCATACAGGGACTAGATATAAAATAAGGTATAGAACAGCAACACAAGCCGGGGTCGGCAGAGACCGAGCTACGAGCTGACTAATGGCATTACAGTATTATTGCATCACCGGATTAAATACCCCTAACAGGGACTAGATATAAAATAAGGTATAGAACAGCAACACAAGCTGGGGTCGGCAGAGACAGAGCTATGAGCTGACTAATGGCATTACAGTATTATTGCATCACCGGATTAAATACCCCATACAGGGGCTAGATATAAGATAAGGTATAGAACAGCAACACAAGCTGGGGTCGGCAGAGACCGAGCTATGAGCTGACTAATGGCATTACAGTATTATTGCATCACCGGATTAAATACCTCATACAGGGACTAGATATAAGATAAGGTATAGAACAGCAACACAAGTTGGGGTCGGCAGAGACCGAGCTATGAGCTGACTAATGGCATTACAGTATTATTGCATCACCGGATTAAATACCCCATACAGGGGCTAGATATAAGATAGGGTATAGAACAGCAACACAAGCTGGGGTCGGCAGAGACCGAGCTACGAGCTGACTAATGGCATTACAGTATTATTGTATCACCGGATTAAATACCCCATACAGGGGCTAGATATAAGATAAGGTATAGAACAGCAACACAAGCTGGGGTCGGCAGAGACAGAGCTATGAGCTAACTAATGGCATTACAGTATTATTGCATCACCGGATTAAATACCCCATACAGGGACTAGATATAAGATAAGGTATAGAACAGCAACACAAGCTGGGGTCGGCAGAGACCGAGCTATGAGCTGACTAATGGCATTACAGTATTATTGCATCACGGGATTAAATACCCCATACAGGGACTAGATATAAGATAAGGTATAGAACAGCAACACAAGCTGGGGTGGGCAGAGACAGAGCTATGAGCTGACTAATGGCATTACAGTATTATTGCATCACCGGATTAAATACCCCATACAGGGACTAGATATAAGATAAGGTATAGAACAGCAACAACACAAGCTGGGGTCGGCAGAGACAGAGCTACGAGCTGACTAATGTCATTACAGTATTATTGCATCACCGGATTAAATACCCCATACAGGGACTAGATATAAGATAAGGTATAGAACAGCAACACAAGCTGGGGTCGGCAGAGACAGAGCTGTGAGCTGACTAATGGCATTACAGTATTATTGTATCACCGGATTAAATACCCCATACAGGGGCTAGATATAAGATAAGGTATAGAACAGCAACACAAGCTGGGGTCGGCAGAGACCGAGCTTTGAGCTGACTAATGGCATTACGGTATTATTGCATCACCGGATTAAATACCCCATACAGGGGCTAGATATAAGATAAGGTATAGAACAGCAACAACACAAGCTGGGGTCGGCAGAGACAGAGCTATGAGCTGACTAATGGCATTACAGTATTATTGCATCACCGGATTAAATACCCCATACAGGGGCTAGATATAAGATAAGGTATAGAACAGCAACACAAGCCGGGGTCGGCAGAGACCGAGCTACGAGCTGACTAATGGCATTACAGTATTATTGCATCACCGTATTAAATACCCCATACAGGGACTAGATATAAGATAAGGTATAGAACAGCAACAACACAAGCTGGGGTCGGCAGAGACCGAGCTACGAGCTGACTAATGACATTACAGTATTATTGCATCACCGGATTAAATACCCCATACAGGGGCTAGATATAAGATAAGGTATAGAACTACAACAACACAAGCTGGGGTCGGCAGAGACCGAGCTATGAGCTGACTAATGGCATTACAGTATTATTGCATCACCGGATTAAATACCCCATACAGGGGCTAGATATAAGATAAGGTATAGAACAGCAACACAAGCTGGGGTCGGCAGAGACCGAGCTATGAGCTGACTAATGGCATTACAGTATTATTGCATCACCGTATTAAATACCCCATACAGGGACTAGATATAAGATAAGGTATAGAACAGCAACAACACAAGCTGGGGTCGGCAGAGACCGAGCTACGAGCTGACTAATGACATTACAGTATTATTGCATCACCGGATTAAATACCCCATACAGGGGCTAGATATAAGATAAGGTATAGAACTACAACAACACAAGCTGGGGTCGGCAGAGACCGAGCTATGAGCTGACTAATGGCATTACAGTATTATTGCATCACCGGATTAAATACCCCATACAGGGGCTAGATATAAGATAAGGTATAGAACAGCAACACAAGCTGGGGTCGGCAGAGACCGAGCTATGAGCTGACTAATGGCATTACAGTATTATTGCGTCACCGGATTAAATACCTCATACAGGGACTAGATATAAGATAAGGTATAGAACAGCAACACAAGTTGGGGTCGGCAGAGACCGAGCTATGAGCTGACTAATGGCATTACAGTATTATTGCATCACCGGATTAAATACCCCATACAGGGGCTAGATATAAGATAAGGTATAGAATAGCAACACAAGCTGGGGTCGGCAGAGACCGAGCTACGAGCTGACTAATGGCATTACAGTATTATTGTATCACCGGATTAAATACCCCATACAGGGGCTAGATATAAGATAAGGTATAGAACAGCAACACAAGCTGGGGTCGGCAGAGACAGAGCTATGAGCTAACTAATGGCATTACAGTATTATTGCATCACCGGATTAAATACCCCATACAGGGACTACATATAAGATAAGGTATAGAACAGCAACAACACAAGCTGGGGTCGGCAGAGACAGAGCTACGAGCTGACTAATGTCAGTACAGTATTTTTGCATCACCGGATTAAATACCCCATACAGGGACTAGATATAAGATAAGGTATAGAACAGCAACACAAGCTGGGGTCGGCAGAGACCGAGCTATGAGCTGACTAATGGCATTACAGTATTATTGCATCACGAGATTAAATACCCCATACAGGGACTAGATATAAGATAAGGTATAGAACAGCAACACAAGCTGGGGTGGGCAGAGACAGAGCTATGAGCTGACTAATGGCATTACAGTATTATTGCATCACCGGATTAAATACCCCATACAGGGACTAGATATAAGATAAGGTATAGAACAGCAACAACACAAGCTGGGGTCGGCAGAGACAGAGCTACGAGCTGACTAATGTCAGTACAGTATTATTGCATCACCGGATTAAATACCCCATACAGGGACTAGATATAAGATAAGGTATAGAACAGCAACACAAGCTGGGGTCGGCAGAGACAGAGCTGTGAGCTGACTAATGGCATTACAGTATTATTGCATCACTGGATTACATACCCCATACAGGGGCTAGATATAAGATAAGGTATAGAACAGCAACACAAGCTGGGGTCGGCAGAGACCGAGCTATGAGCTGACTAATGGCATTACAGTATTATTGTATCACCGGATTAAATACCCCATACAGGGGCTAGATATAAGATAAGGTATAGAACAGCAACACAAGCTGGGGTCGGCAGAGACCGAGCTTTGAGCTGACTAATGGCATTACGGTATTATTGCATCACCGGATTAAATACCCCATACAGGGGCTAGATATAAGATAAGGTATAGAACAGCAACAACACAAGCTGGGGTCGGCAGAGACCGAGCTATGAGCTGACTAATTGCATTACAGTATTATTGCATCACCGGATTAAATACCCCATACAGGGGCTAGATATAAGATAAGGTATAGAACAGCAACACAAGCTGGGGTCGGCAGAGACCGAGCTATGAGCTGACTAATGGCATTACAGTATTATTGCATCACCGGATTAAATACCCCATACAGGGACTAGATATAAGATAAGGTATAGAACAGCAACACAAGCTGGGGTCGGCAGAGACCGAGCTTTGAGCTGACTAATGGCATTACAGTATTATTGCATCACCGGATTAAATACCCCATACAGGGGCTAGATATAAGATAAGGTATAGAACAGCAACACAAGTCGGGGTTGGCAGAGACCGAGCTACGAGCTGACTAATGGCATTACAGTATTATTGCATCACCGGATTAAATACCCCATACAGGGGCTAGATATAAGATAAGGTATAGAACAGCAACACAAGCTGGGGTCGGCAGAGACCGAGCTATGAGCTGACTAATGGCATTACAGTATTATTGCATCACCGGATTAAATACCCCATACAGGGGCTAGACATAAGATAAGGTATAGAACAGCAACACAAGTCGGGGTCGGCAGAGACCGAGCTATGAGCTGACTAATGGCATTACAGTATTATTGCATCACCGGATTAAATACCCCATACAGGGGCTAGATATAAGATAAGGTATAGAACAGCAACACAAGTCGGGGTCGGCAGAGACCGAGCTATGAGCTGACTAATGTCATTACAGTATTATTGCATCACCAGATTAAATACCCCATACAGGGACTAGATATAAGATAAGGTATAGAACAGCAACACAAGCTGGGGTCGGCAGAGACCGAGCTCTGAGCTGACTAATGGCATTACAGTATTATTGCATCACCTGATTAAATACCCCATACAGGGACTAGATATAAGATAAGGTATAGAACAGCAACACAAGCTGGGGTCGGCAGAGACCGAGCTACGAGCTGACTAATGGCATTACAGTATTATTGCATCACCTGATTAAATACCCCATACAGGGACTAGATATAAGATAAGGTATAGAACAGCAACACAAGCTGGGGTCGGCAGAGACCGAGCTCTGAGCTGACTAATGGCATTACAGTATTATTGCATCACCTGATTAAATACCCCATACAGGGACTAGATATAAGATAAGGTATAGAACAGCAACACAAGTCGGGGTCGGCAGTCGAAGGTGCTCTGATCATGGGTGGCTGCGGATGGAAAGGAGTAAACCCCATATGTAATGTGTATAATATCCAATGTACTCATAAGTGTCATATGTAACAACTTGCTTGATAAATGTAATGTACTATGTGATATGTAACTGCTGGCTGGAAGGAAAAATTAAATAATTTAAAAAAAAGGTATTCACAAACGAGGGCTATATTGAGAAACAATCGGCTGCCAGCGGCTTCTCACGGGCGTCAACGACCGTTGTTCGGCTAAGCCAGCCCTTAGGTCACTTCATTGGCTCCCATACTTGAAAGAGTACATTTTAAGGCCCTATGCACCACTTACAAAATTTTGCATGGTAAGGCCCCCCTATCCTAAAGGACCTTATTGTTCCATATAAAGCTAACAGAAGTCTTCGATCTACACATCTTCATTTGACTTCAATACCTAGGATTAAAAGGGCGCAATCAGGAGGCCGCCTTTTCTCTTACAATGCCTCCAAATTGTGGAACTCGCTTCCAATGAATATCCGCACCCAGCCTAACCTCCTTTCTTTCCGTAAACTGTTGAAGACCTGGCTGTTCCCTTAATTCCCCCTTTCTTGCCTCACTCATTCTATCATTAGCGCTGGGACGCTTACGGGCAGCCATGCGCTCTAGAAATCTGTAAACATAAACATAAACAGGTCACACAGCTGTGGTTATGTAGTTCTTCATTCGTTTTTTAAAATTTACTTTAATTTGCTTTAATTCTCCTGGTTACTTTGTTCTCAGTGTTACGCTTTATATCGCTCTTTGCTCTCCAGCAGTTAACCGTGAGGTTTGATGTAGGATTTGTTGTTATTGTCCCTAGACCATGTCCTAATCCCTTTGTCCTCGATTTTTCGGCATGAGTTTTGTCCACAGACTGGTCTAGGACGGGCTTCTCAAGGTAGAAGGCGCTGTAATAGGAATAATAAATCAGACATATATGAAATTGTATGTAAACAAATATGTGCCTTTCAGTTATCAGGCACCACCAGACTCACGTCTACACATGTAATTGAGCACCAGACTAAAGTGACTCCTCCCTGTATAAATATGTGCCATCAGTAATTGGGCTGATGGTTCCGCTGATGCGCACAGCAAATAAAGTTTCTGGGACTGTATGCATTGGCCTACATTTTAACTGCTGAAGTTTTGCGGAGTTTCTCTGATGCACACAGCTTATAAGGTTTGTGGATGTCGCGCACTGAAAGCAGATCACTGAAGATCACCCTTAAGTAGAAACTAGGACAAAACATAGTACGTACATAATGCAAAATGTCACTGCCCCTCCCTTCTTTTTGACATCTCCAGCAGTTCCTTCTCTCTCGTGGCTGAAGTGAAAGAAGGTTTTCACACATTATGCTTGTGTCTGTGGCATTTCCTTTAGCGCAGAGAGGAAAGCCTCATGGTTAATGCATTGTTTGGGCTCTGGGGGACAAGAATTCTTTTAACACCTTCCTGAACTCTCTGATAGTGACTCTGACACTCTTAATAAATACGAGATCTGCTTCAAAAAGTTGGACTTGCACCACCTCCCCAAAGGGAGTACTGTCCTTGAACGATATCACTTTGGGAGAAGGATGCAAAGGCAGGATGAGTCGGTCAAACAGTACATGACTACCTTGCGCAAATTGGCTTCCTCATGCAATGTTGGTGCAGCTTTAGAGATCAGTTTATGATGGGGTGCGCCCTCGACACGAGACACGCCCTGTGGCAAAAAGACACGCCATTGCTTCAAGAAGTGCTGACCATAGTCAAAAGTCACGAGCATTCAAAAGCGTGAGTTGATATTATACGCAAAGACAGTTCAGGTGAAATAAAGGAGAACATTAATGTCAAGGTGCTGATGGATAGATTTGTTAAACTCAAACCGAGCACCACTTCAAAGCCCTTTAACACAAAGAATTTTCAGGGGAAGTGCTCAGGTGTCGCAACTCTGGCCATATGGCCAACTTTAACTTGTTGCGTGCTTCGGACGTCCCCCGGCCATCTGATGTCACAGTGAGCATGTGCGGAGAATGGCCGGGGGCTGTCCGAACCGCGCCCACTCATTAATATGCCCTCACTGCGGCGAACTTTGCGCCGCAGTCAACAGGTTAAAGAATGCCCAGGCTGGAAGGCCATGTGCAAAACTTGTGAGAGAAAAGGTCACGTCTCAAAGAGCTGCAGAACGGGCCACAAGCATAAAAAAGTCAGGGAAGTTGATCTTTATGAAGGAGATTTGGAAGGAATCAATATTCTCCCAGTCACAGGGAATGCTAGTGATGGCCCTCAGGAGCTAGTTTTGATCAATGGTGCTCCAATGAGCATGCTCTTCGGCTCTGGGGCCAAGATAACTCTAGACCCAAAACATTTTATGAGCGTAATCTGCTGGCCAAAGTCACTCTGTTGAAGCCAGACACTAGACCAAAAGGTTAAGGTAGGGGGACTATTGAGTTGTTGGGTTATTTCTGAGGCCCGATTGACTTGAAAGGGAGCGTCATCCCTGGTAAAATCTATGTCTCAATGAAGCAGGACTCGCTCATAAGTTGGTCCCATCAACGTGACCCGCCTATCTGCCTTGATCCCAAAGAGATCTGTCTGCCTAAAAGAATTACCACCAGTTAGGGTTGTTAGTAATGCTAATCGAGACTGGATCAAGGAATTCCCTGAGGTTTTTGCTGGTAAACTGAATTTGTCTTAAAAACTATGCACATTGGATAAAGGTCAAATCTAACGCTGTTCCAAAAACAGGTAAGGTCAGGAATGCGCCTCTGTAAGTAAGGGAGAGCAGGAAAGTTGAATTAGACAATCTCTTAGGCAAGTGCATCATTCAAGAAGTTGAAGCAACGGAGTGGGTCTCTCCTGTGGTTATGGCCCGCAAAGCCAATGTGGAGGCCAGGCTCTGTGTCAGCTCGAGGGAGCTCAAAAAAGCAGTTATTATTTTGATTTATTTACTTATTTTGATGTTTTATAGAGCGCAAACTTGACCCGTGAGGGTATCAGAGCGCTTTACACAGTTACACGGTAAACAAAGCAAAACAGTCTCAAGTACATAAATATAACAAGTTTGGGGAGGGGTAGGGTAGCTGAGGAGCATAGAGATAAAGGGGGACAAATGAATGGTTACAGTTATAATCGGATCAGTAAAAACAGAACAGAAGCCCCACAATTATTTATCGGGGTGAGTTGGTAATCTGAAGAAGAAGCAATAGTTATGGATTCGACAGACACACTGTGGTAGATGCGAGCATGCCATTAGCCTAGGAATTTACCCATGAGGAAAGTTTTGGTCTCCTTCTTGAAACGTGATAGAGAAGGGATTTTTTTGATGTCAGGTGGGAGAGCGTTCCAAATTCTTGGTGCTGCTCTGGAGAATGCCCTAATGTAGGTTCTTTTTTTCTGAAAGCGGGAAGGTTGAAGCAGGAGGTTTCTAGCGGACCGGGAGTTCCTAGTTCTTCCAGATATCACAAGTTTCTGCACCAGATCGGCAGGGGAGTTGTGTAAAGGGCCTTGTGTGTAATGCAAGAAATTTGCAGCTGTATTCTAGCCTCCATAGGGAGCCAGTTTAGTGCCTTCATATGTGGAGAAATGTGGTCAAATTTTCTGGTGCCAGTGAGTAATCTTTCGGCCGCGTTGAGGCTGGCTTTTAGAGGAGCCAGAGAGATTTTGGATAAACCCGCGAGGGTGGACACCCAGATTCCAATCTCGAGATGACTAGTGCTTGGACTGCCATTTTTAAATCTGGAGCGGCAATGAAGGGTTTCAGCTTCCACAGGTAGCTCAGGTGGAATCTGGCCGATTTAGCCATTGAGTTAATGTGGTCTCGCATGTTCAAGTTTCTGTCGAGGAGTATGCCCAAGGATTTGGCAGAGTCCACAATGGTCGGCGGGCAGTTTAAGGCTGTGATGGCTTTGATCCATGTGTCAATCCCCGGGTTGGCTTTTGAGGGGGAGATCAGGAGGAATTCAGTTTTCTTTGCATTGAGTTTCAGTTGGTTAGTGGCTAGCCGTTGGACAGTTACTTTCAGGGTCTCGTTCAGGGTAATGATCTCCTCAAGTGATATAATATTGATGTATATTTGGGTGTTGTCCGCGTACATATGGTAGGAGATGTTGGCGGTGCGAAGAGCTTCAGTGAGTGGCTCTAAGTAAAGATTAAAGAGGGTGGGTGGCTGAACCTTGGGGGACTCTAATTGTGACCGGGGTGGGAGCTGATAGGTTGCAGACAAAGCCATCAAGCCCCATCCTGAGTTTAAGACGTTCGAGTAGTTTTTCATGGTTGACCGTATCGAAGGCGGAGGATAGATCCAGGAGGAGGATTAGAAGGCAGGTTTTGCCCTGGTCAAGGGCTTGGAGGGCATCATCCCTGATGTGGAGGATAGTAGTTTCCGTGCTATGCCCTGGTCTGAAACCAGATTGAAAGTCATCAGGTAGGTGGAAGTTGTTGATGTGCTGACTTGCTGTTGGACACACTTCTCTAACACTTTAGCTAACAGAGGGATATTGGAGATAGGTCTGAAATTGTCAGTTATTTATCTTTAAGAACCATGTCTTAAGGCGGCTGGAATGCCAGAAACCGGTCCTCGGATGCTTGCTTCCAGTCCAGGGAAGACATGGCTTGGCAGTTCGGGCTGGACTGTTCCCATGAGGCACAGGGTCAGACTGATTTGCATATAGCCATGTCTGAACTGGGGTGGCAGAGTGGGCTAAAGAACAGTGATGGATTAAACCCAGATCATTTGACTGGGTGTGAGTATTTGATTGATTCAGATGCTCCGTCCATCACCACCCCCTTTTGTACCGTCAATGGTTAGAGCGGCAGACCCTGATGCAGAGGTCTGGCCCAGGACCAGGGTTCAATTCCCGCCTCGGCGGTTCTTGGGCTCAATTTCCTCGGACCTGATAATTCTCGCCTCGGTACCTACTCTAATCATGTGTCCCACTCTGCAACTCTGGGAAATAGCTTGCTTAATCTCCACAACGGCCCCAACAGCGCTGGGATGCCTGTCTTCACCTTGGGGTTGCCCAGGAGTGGACATTTCACAGGGAAAAGCCAGAAAGGGTTCCACAGCGGTATGCGTTGCAGCGCCAGGAAACCCCAGTTGGGGTATTAGTGCGCTTTACAAGTACAAATTACATTACTTGTAGGATCATGAGACCACCATGAGCCAGACCTGATTACCCCCCCATAGAATCATGAGACCACCATGAGCCAGACCAGATTACCCCTCCCGTAGGATCATGAGACCACCATGAGCCAGACCAGATTACCCCACTCATAGGATCATGAGACCACCATGAGCCAGAACAGATTACCCCACTCGTAGGATCATGAGACCACCATGAGCCAGAACAGATTACCCCACTCGTAGGATCATGAGACCACCATGAGCCACACCAGATTACCCCCACTCGTAGGATCATGAGACCACCATGAGCCAGACCAGTTTAATCCACCGATAGGATCATGAGACCATCATGAGCCAGAACATATTACCCCACCCGAAGGCTCATGAGACCACCGTAGAGTTTGAGCAAGAAGCAACAGGTAAGACGCAGACATTCGCTGTATCAGAAGTCCACAGTGACGGGTCGAGGAGATCTGGTCATGGAGTGACTTGCGCGCATTCTCTTCCTTTAGCATTCTCTTTTTTGAGTTTTCTTTCCTTTCATTCCTCTCCTTCCTGTTTGTTTTTCTTCTTCCCCCCACCTCGCCAATGGCCCTAAATTCTTTCAATTGTCAACCAAGGGGTAAGATGTTGATTAAGGCTCAATTTCAGCCGGTGGTCGCAGGTGGGGCCCATCTGCATCCTCCTTTTGGGGGCCGGCTCTTAATTTTCCTCAACAGACTTTAACCCATAACAAGGAAGTGTAAAACACATGAGGGGGGGAAAGAGCAAGAGAAAGATGAAAAATGTGACAAATTGAGAAACAGGGACCTACAGGAGTGAGATAAAGGAGCCAAGAGTGTCTGGGGGTGGATTAAAGAGCCACGAGGTGGAATGAAGAGTGAGATAAAGGAGCCGAGAGTGGCTGGGGTGGATTAAAGAGCCATGAGGTGGAATCAAGAGTCAGATAAAGGAGCAGAGAGTGTCTGGGGGTGGATTAAAGAGCCACAAGGTGGAATTAAGAGTGAGATAAAGGAGCCAAGAGTGTCTGGGGGTGGATTAAAGAGCCACAAGGTGGAATGAAGAGTGAGATAAAGGAGCCGAGAGTGTCTGGGGGTGGATTAAAGAGCCACAAGGTGGAATGAGGAGTGAGATAAAGGAGCCAAGAGTGTCTGGGGGTGGATTAAAGAGCCACAAGGTGGAATGAAGAGTGAGATAAAGGAGCCGAGAGTGTCTGGGGTGGATTAAAGAGCCACGAGGTGGAATCAAGAGTGAGATAAAGGAGCAGAGAGTGTCTGGGGTGAATTAAAGAGCCACGAGGTGGAATCATCTTAGCTGCCTTGCCTGCTGATTATTATATTATCTCCGTGTTACGACCGACAGGTAAAATTGGGGGCGGGGTGGCCATCATCTCCAATAAGAAACATCAACTTAGACAACTCCCCTCCTTAGATATACCTAATGTGGAGAATATTGTTGCCAAATTGGATACTGTTAATGGGACACTTGTGGTAGTTTTACTATACCGCCCGCCCCAAACTATGGCTATGTTTCCTGCCATTTTTGCGGAGCAACTGGCCATGCTAGCCACCAATAATTCTAAACTACTCCTGATTGGGGATTTACATCTCTGGTTTGACAGCATACTATTAGATCCCCAAGCAGCTGAGACAAGGGACCTTTTGAGTGATCTGAATCTAATACAACATATAGATACTCAGACCCATCAAAAGGGCCACAGTCTCGATCAACTTTGGTCACTGAATCTAGCTATCGATTTTATTGATATTAAACCTTGTAGCTGGTCTGATCATTTTACCATTAGTTTCTCATTTTGTGTTGTGAAAGCTCTTCAATTTAAGCTGAAGGCTACCAGTCTGACTCGGAAATGGTCCTCGTTGGACATGTCAGCTTTTTTAAATTTGTTAAAGTCTACTCTGCCAGAGCAGAGCTCAGATGTGGAGATAGCCGACTGTAGGCTTCAAGATTGGCTAAACTCGGCCATTAATGTCTGTGTCCCCCTCACTCGCTTTGATAACTCACGCGGCGCGGACGCACATAAGTGGTTCACGCCGGAGTTGAGGAAATTAAAACTTGAAGTGAGGCAGCAAGAGAGAACATGGCGTACCAATTACTGTCCTCAAGCAAGGATCGCATACTGTTCAACTCGTAAAGCCTACCAAAAGACGTTGCACACTCACAAAACTGCTTATTTCTCTTCTAAAATACTTAACGCGACTAATAAGTCGAAAGAAATTTTCAGGATTGTGACTGAGTTGTGCAATGATGAGAGAACTTCTCCCCCGGTTGTCCCCTCACAATTGCTCTGCAACTCGCTGAATGACTATTTTAATGATAAAATAGTGTTGATTAAGGATACTCTATCCAAGCTTCCAGTTTGTGTCCCGATAGATGATACCTTTTTAAACCCTCTTACTTTGCATTCCTTCCCCTTAATCACTGACCAAACCCTTCAAGATTTGCTCACTAGAGTTAAATCAGGATCTCCTCAGGATGTCTGCCCTCCCAAAGTAATGAGAGAAATTGGTCGGGCATTCCCAAGTAGCCTGATTCCTCTGCTTAATAACTCCCTCATGTCAGGGAATGTTCCTAATAGTTTTAAACAGGCCTTACTGATCCCTTTAAAAAAGAAACCTGGCATTGACTCCTCAGACCTTTCTAATTATAGACCAATATCGCTACTGCCTTATTTATCCAAAATATTGGAGGCGCATGTAACCAACTGCCTATCAAGTTTTGTGGAAGCCTCTGGCTATTTACAACCCAACCAGGCAGGTTTCCGGCCTGGTCACTCTACTGAGGCAGTGATATCGGCCGTTCAGAATACTTTAAGGTCTAACGCAGACAGGGACTTGCACCAGGCTTTGGTGTTATTGGACCTGTCTGCCGCGTTCGACACGGTTGACTATACCATCCTGGTCAACCGTGTCGAACAGGCTGGTCTTCGGGACTTGGCCTTGGCCTGGCTCAAGTCCTTTATTTCAGGACGTACCCAATCGGTTCGACTGGGTTCTTTCACAGCCCCTAAAAACATTTCCTTTTGTGGGGTTCCTCAAGGATCCTCCTTGTCCCCTTTATTATTTAATTTGTATATGCGGCCTCTGTTGTTCTCCCTACGAGAGTTTAAGGTTGATGTATATAATTATGCAGACGACCTGCAGTTGGTTTTTGTGCTAAATTCTCACAATGCTGCCGAGGAATTTCGAGCAACTATGTCTTTTATCCAGAGGTGGATGTCTCTAAACCACCTTACGTTAAATCCGGGAAAAACGGAGCTCATTCTACCTGGGAAGAGTGAGATCAGTTGGAGTCCTAGCTTTTGGCCGTCGGACATGGGCTCGCCCCCAAAAAAATCCCGTACAGTAAAAAGTTTGGGAGTGACTCTTAGTGAGGATCTTACCTTGGAAAGTCAAGTCGGAACTGTGGTCTCCTCGGGGTTTTTTCAACTGAGGAAGATCAAGAAAATAGCACATCTCCTTACAGGTTTGGCCTTAATTCAGACAGTTAGTGCTCTAGTCCTATCTCACATCGATTTCTCAAATGGCCTCTATTTGGGGGCGCCTATTGGCCAACTTAAAAGATTGCAATACTTGCAAAATCAAGCTGCGAGACTTATCTGCAAAGTCCCGAAGTGGGAATCAATTAGACATGGACTAGAGACTTTGCACTGGCTGCCTGTGGAACAGAGAGCCACATTCAAGGTGGGCTGTATTGTGTTCAAGGCTTTGGAGGGTAAGGGTCCCATGTTCCTTAGACTACTACTGCGCAAATACAAACCCTTGCGCAGCTTGAGATCCATCCACAAAGACCTACTTGAGGTCCCTCGTTTCAAAAAGAAACGTCAGGGAGGCAGCAGTTTTCAATTTTTAGCTGCTTCACTGTGGAACTCCCTCCCTTTGACTCTGCGACACAGTAAGGACCTCCTTGCCATCAGGAAGGCATTTAAAACTTTTCTTTTTTCCCAGGCTTATTGTAAACAGTGATTGTATGTCTTCTATGGATTGTTATGTTTGACTCTCTCACCAGCGCCAAGAAGCCCTTGGGCGTATGTGCGCTTAACAAATAATAAATAACATAACATAACATCAAGAGTGAGATAAAGGAGCCGAGAGTGTCTGGGGGTGGATTAAAGAGCCACGAGGTGGAATCAAAAGTGAGATAAAGGAGCCGAGAGTGTCTGGGGTGGATTAAAGAGCCATGAGGTGGAATCAAAAGTGAGATAAAGGAGCCGAGAGTGTCTGGGGGTGGATTAAAGAGCCATGAGGTGGAATCAAAAGTGAGATAAAGGAGCCGAGAGTGTCTGGGGTGGATTAAAGAGCCACGAGGTGGAATCAAAAGTGAGATAAAGGAGCCGAGAGTGTCTGGGGTGGATTAAAGAGCCATGAGGTGGAATCAAGAGTGAGATAAAGGAACAGAGAGTGTCTGGGGTGGATTAAAGAGCCATGAGGTGGAATCAAGAGTGAGATAAAGGAGCCTGGAGTGTCTGGGGGTGGATTAAAGAGCCACGAGGTGGAATCAAGACTGTACAGCCTTCGTATTCAGCCCCCGACATTCAATGGTGGCGGCGGAGAGTTTCTGAGCACAACTTTTGGGCCCGGCTATCATTCTATTTCAAATTGAGCACCGGATGTAGTGGTGTACAGCACAGGGCAGCAGGACCCTGCAGCAACAGAGAGTTGCCCCTCCCCAGACTCCTGGACATTGCTTCTGCTGGGGGGGGGGTAGAAAGGAGCTGGATTATTAGGACAAGGAGAAGTGACACCCCCGCCCCAGTGGTAGTGATATATGACTCTGTGGTACGAGCGGCTCCTGCCTCCGCGCGGTCCTTGCTACCCGCGCGGGACTTTGAACTAACAGTGACCCTGGAAAAAATGTTCAAACCGGCTTCGCTCGCTTCACCTTCTTGTGCAATGTGTCTCTCTCTTTCCACCAACCCACCCATCCATCCATCTACCCATCCATCTACCCCCACATCCATCCATCCACCCACATATCATCCACCCACCCAACCATCTATCATCCATTCATCTATCTATCCATCCATCCACCCACTCATCCATCCACGCACAAATCCATCCACCGACCCATCCATTCATCCATCCATTCACCCAAACCATCCTCTGCCCATCCATCCATCAACCCATCCATGCATCTACCTATCCAGCCATCTGTCCATCCACCCACACATACACCCATACATCCATCCATCCATCCATCCATTCATCCATCCATCAAAACACCCATCAATCCACTGACCGACACATCCATCCATCCACCCACCCATCCATCCATCTTTCCATCCATGTGGAATTTTAGTTTGCGATCTGAACATCATCTGCGCCAGCTTGTCACCTATGTACTACGTGCACGGCAGCCATTTTAGATATCATGGTCTCCCTGTCCACGATCAATCGCCAGCGCGCCCCTCTGACCCAGCAAGCATCCTCCGCTCACCCTGGCTCCCCCTCCCCCCCCTTTCATGAGCATGACCCTTCTGCATGACCCTGTCCTTGGGAGTCACGCCAGCGCCTGACCAACACCTCCTCTCCTCCCATGAATGCCCCTCTGGTGGTAAACCTTCCCTCCGCGCTCGATTGTCCACGCGGCATGAATACCACTCCTTTGATGACCCCTTCCCCCGTGTCCATCTGTCCACACAGGTCTGAGGCCATCGCCTAAGCCGGCAGATATCGTTTACTACCCCTTATTGTACGAGGTCGCTCTCCTTCAAAGGACCCTCTATTGATCCAGGCCTCCCCACCCCCTGTGATATGATCAGGCGCACACATCCTAAGACTCGACGGAACACTCAGCTGCGTGATGACCCCCTCCTCTTATCAGCAGGTTGAGGACCTCTATTGTGGAGGTATATGGGGGTGGGATTGACACGAGGATTACGGGGATGCCTTTTTCTTTATGTCACAATGTTCTGATTGTAATACAGAAAGGTCACATGTCATAAACCAGTGTATAAGAGGCCAGGCCTCCGAGAGGCTGTTAGAGCACCTCGAGACGATACCTTGTTGTCTGATCTGATGTGTTCTGCTCCGTCGGAATAAACTTCTGTTTTCCTGCCTTCTGGTCTCCGGCGCCTGCCTCATTGCTTGGTAATTTGAATGGTACAAGGGCGGTTAGCGCCGGGCAAATCTTGAGAAAGGTCCTAGCCCTACCTTTTTCCACAATTGGCGTCCCAAAGCGTGGGGCCCATCAGCGACACGTGGATCCAGTGGGAGAGGTCCCGATGACAGAGTGAACGACTGCAACGATCGGGAAGAGCTCGTGTCCGATAGACCCTCGTCTGACAGCCGATCATCCGACCTTCACTAGTTCTGAACAGACCTCTCTCGAGTGATCTACGGTCCTGACTGGGAACCATCAGGAGTGCCACGGGCATCACGAAGGAGAGAGGACGATCGGGCGCTGGATCCAGAGGACAGGAAACCGTCCATGCGGTCCGGGTAAGGTCGTGTAAACACGACGAATTGAGGAAAAATTGTTTTGTTTGGATAATACTAGTATTACGCTTTGTTGAAACCTCTGGAGATTCGCTGTCTGCAAACGGAGAAAACAACAGGCTCTCTCTTTGCAAACAGTGAAGGATAGGTAACGCAGACTTTTGTCCCCGTTGTAATCCGTCGTGCCTATCTTCCTCCCCCACTGTTTCCCGAACTGTCGTTCGTGGATTATTGTCTGGAGATTCTTTGTCTGCAAACAGGGGAGAACAAGGTCTCTCTTTGCAGGTAGAGAAAGAGTAGGTAACGATAACTTTTCGTGCCCACTTATTCTCCCCACTGAATTGTTTTGATTGACCGATTATTCGGTATTGGTTCGTTTGAGGTATTCACCGCCGGCAAACAACGGAGAATAGAAATATTCTGTCTAGTCTTTGCCCGCCGTGATAAGATAGGTAGTGCAGACTTTTGTCCCCGTTGTAATCCGTCATGCCTATCTTCTCCCCACTGGTTGGTAGCCTGTTTAGCCCGGACCGCTTATTAGAGATGAACCATCCAGCTCCACTGGAGGGCACCCCTAATAAGGACATGTTCACTAAGTATGGACTAGTCGCTATAGCTTACACTAAACTATGGCATAAATATACAAAAAAGAACCCTGAAAGTCAGTGGCCACTGATAGGTTCCTTTAATGAAAATAAAATAAAAACATTAGAAATAGCGCTCCAGAAGAATAAGACCACGCCCACTATGCTCGACAGTATCGGCATGTGGCGCAAAGAAACGGAACAACGAAAGAAAAGAGAAGAAGCAAAAATAGGGAAAGAATTACGAAAGGCAGCCCACCTGGCCGCAAAGCAACTAGAAGAGGAAATAAAAGAAAGAAAGGAAGCTATACAAAACCAAGAATCAGGGTCGACAGGCCAATGTCCTGTCAGGACCCCCTCTGTGCTCTACCCTGAATTACCCTCCAAACAGCGGGCGAACGATGAGTTACTACTAGGTCCCCCAATCATCTACATGCCCCCTCCATATGCCCCCTGCCAGCAAAGCTTGCAAGCCCCGAGTGCGAGCGAAAGTGACCTTAGCGCTAGTGCACCGGCCCTCACGGCCTCCGCACCAGCCACATTAACAACTTCATCAGACGATCCCGAGGCTAGCAAACAATCACCAGCCAGACTAAATAGGTTGAGCAAAGATGAGCGGGATGGGATCGACAAAATAGCAAAGACATTAGTAGAACGAAGGGAGAGCGAAGATTATGCAATGAGCGTATATAATTCACATGCCGACAGCCACAGACGGCATTTCATCTTGCGATTCAGCTACTACACCCTGAACGCATATGAAGATAGGTATCAAAGTAAGGGTCCCGCTAAACTAACAACGCTGTATAGGAAGATTGATGTTGGAGATGGGACTGAACGTGAGGCGACGGAGCTCTTCATGCAGATGCTTGAGGTCTTCCGCCACCTCACGGAACAGAAACCAGAAGCCAAGGTCACCGTCCCTGAAACAACCTCGGTAGAAGTAGCCAATACTATGATGCCTATCAGAGAAGCGGCCCCTTACTGGATCCCGCCACGGGGCCAGGGAACAAGCGATGATATCAATAATGAAAATGCAAAAGGGAGGGTTGTGTACAATTGGGTTTACCAACCATGGGACCGACAAGATATCCTAACCTTCAAACAAACCCTGCCCGATTTAAGAAAGAACCCGACAGCATTTTATACCGAATTAGGCACAGCCTTGGGTTCGACAATAATGACTTTAGCAGACATTGACTTGTTCTTTGGGTTATGCCTGCCAGCTGACGTGTGGAAGCAAATCCGGAAGGCTGACCACACGGATCTGTTTGGACATACCTGGGACCAACTCGGTAAACTAGATGGACAAAGAGAGCCTGGAAGGAAACCAGTAAAAGACATACTGGAACTCCCAGACAAACTAGTTCAGAAGTTAAAAACACTGATCCCGGAAAGAAAGGTAGACTGGTCGATAGTCACGGCCTGTCGACAGAAACCCCAGGAAGATGTGTCAGAATACTTCTCCCGATTCGAGACAGTGTTCTCCGACTACAGTGGCCAAGATATGACCACCGCAACCGGACAGCACCTGTTTGTACAAAATTATGTAAAGGGCCTAACACAAGAAGTCTCCCAAAAACTACAGACGAGTGAGAGTAGTTGGGGGGCCTCCAAACCCGCAGCTATCCTTCAGATGGCTCAGTATTACGAGCACCAAAAGAATGAGAATGATAGGGCGTCCGAGATAAAGAAGAAAGATTTAAAGGAAAGGGTAATGATAGCCCAGATACAGGGTATAGCGGTAGGACGGGAACACCAAAGGGGGAACTACCAATCAACCACCCCCAGAGATCTACCTCCTAAAGATCACACCCCAACATCCCACACTGGACATAGAGACATTAGCAATGACCAATGCGCCTTCTGCAAAGGGTTCGGCCATTGGAAATCCCAGTGTCCGGTTTTGCTAGAAGTGAATAGAAATAGGGACTCCAGGGATGTGGCAGGTGGTCCGAGAAATAGAGTACAAGGACGAGGGCACACCAACGACACCAGCAATGACAGATCAGGGAGACTGAACACATTTGACCGTCCCCGACAGAACCAATATCAGCTGTCCGAAGGTGAAAATGCCCCCGACTTTGCATAGGACTGCCAGGGGCAAGGGAGGGATCCAGTCGAGCTCTGTGTTGACCAGCAAGGTCCTTATGTCACCGCTAAGGTCCTGGGTACAGAGTCTCCATTCTTGGTAGACACTGGGGCGACACGTAGTGTGTTATCAAAACGACTGATTCCAAGGGCACCCTTGTCTGGCTCACACATAACGTCGATAGGTTTCGATGGAACGCCCTCCACTAACCCCCTGTCCGTACCTATTACCTTTGACCTAGAAAACAACACCACTGACGCGACATTCCTGCTTTCCTCCAACTCCCCTGACGCCATTATGGGCATTGACTTACTGAAACATTTTCGAGCTACCATTAGGTGTTCCCCAGATGGAATACGAGTCATCCTGTACGACAACCCAGACCTGCCCAGATCCCGTCCCCCACGACACATGTGCTCCATAACTGACGCTGACATGTCCTTGCTTGACACCCTGCCTCCGTACCTATGGGCCAAGAATGACTCTGATGTGGGGCGAATGATGATTGATCCTATTCACATAACTGTACGACAGGACGCTATGCTCCCGAAACTCCCACAATATCGGATATCCCCAGAGGGTGAGAAGGCACTGGTAGCGATCATTCAGTCTCTGGTAGATGCAGGAGTGGTTGAAGAGGTGGTTAGCAACGTCTGCAACAGCCCAATCCTACCTATTGTTAAGAAGCAAGGTGAAGGAGATGAGAAAGCGTACCGCTTCATCATCGACTTACGAGAAATCAACAAAGTGGTTGTACCCCAATATCCTGTAGTCTCCGATATCACCACCATTCTGACCCTCATCCCGTCCACTGCCACCACCTTCACTGTTATCGACCTTAAGAACGCGTTTTTCTCTATCCCCATCCATCCAGACAGCCGTTATCTCTTCGGCTTCACTTTAAAATCCCGCTCGTACCGATTTTGTAGAGCTCCCCAGGGGTACACTGAAAGTCCCAGCATTTACAGCCAGGCCCTCAAGAGACAGCTAGATGCCTTCCAGCTACCAGATGGAGTGGTGTTGATCCAATATGTTGACGATATCCTTTTGGCGGCCGACACCACCCCACTTGCCACGACAGCCACTGTCCAACTCCTACACTTTCTTGCAGAAAATGGCCATAAAGTCTCCAAAAAGAAGTTACAGTTCTGCCAGCCACAAGTGACTTACCTAGGCCATCTCCTGTCCAAAGAAGGGAGGAAACTTACACCCGACCGAATCCAAACCATTCTAGACACCCCCGTCCCAAAAACACAAAAACAGGTCCGCTCTTTGGTTGGCCTAACCTCTTTTTGCAGACAGTGGTTGCCTAATTACAGCCTCATTGTGAAACCGTTACTTGCCCTGCTGACCAAAGATGTCCCCTCCCCGCTTCCTTGGACCACTGAGTGTCAAGCCTCCTTTAAGGAATTACGGGATGCACTCTGCTCAGCACCCGTCCTCGGAACCCCGGATTACTCCAAACCCTTCTCCCTCTTCACCCACGAAAGGGAGGGGTGTGCATTGTTGTCCTAACTCAATCAATTGGTCCTAAGCAGCGCCCTTGTGCCTACTTCTCCGCCACTCTTGATCCTGTAGCCAGAGCTTTGCCTGCCTGCCTTCGAGCAGTAGCTGCCGCTGCTGTCTCTATCCGCCAGAGCGAAGGAATCGTACTTTCAAACTCCCTCACTGTGCTAGTACCCCATGCAGTCGACACCCTTTTGAACCAGACAAAGACCTAACACCTGACTAGCGCACGACTGACAGGGTACGAGTTGACTCTACTTGCACCCCACATCACACTAAAGAGATGCACGACTTTGAATCCTGCCACATTACTGCCCCTGCCTGAAAATGACCCCGACGTGCCTCCCATACACGACTGTGTGACCCTCACAGACGAACAGACTAGGAGTAGGGTTGACCTCCGAGACACTGCTTTTCCTGACCCCGATGGAGAGCTATGGGTAGACGGCTCATGCATCAAACTCCCAGATGGCACCACTTCAGCTGCCTATGCAGTAACGACAGCCCGAACAGTAGTTGAGACAGCCTGCATCACACAACGATCTGCCCAGGCAGCAGAGCTGATAGCCCTCACACGAGCATGCATCATAGCCACAGGGACCACCGCGAACGTATATACAGACAGCCAGTATGCCTTCGGAGTGGTCCATCATTTTGGACTCCTGTGGAGGGAGAGGAGATTCCTGATGTCCCACGGCACCCCGATCCTCCACGGAGATCTAGTCTCCGCTCTGATTGAAGCAGTTCTCCTCCCCAAACGATTAGCGGTGATCAAATGTCAGGCACACAAAAGGGTGACAGACTTAGTCGGACAAGGGAATGCATTAGCCGACGTTACTGCACGAACCACTGCTGAGAATAGGACGGTGACACGCATGTATGTGACCAGGTCACAAGCAGAAACATGGAGTGACACAAGGGTAATGATCAGGGACATACAGTCGGCCAGCACCCCTCACGAGCTGACCAAGTGGGCAAGGGTGGGTTTGAAGGATGAAGAGGGCTGCTGGCGAACGAAGGATGCAAACAAGTGGTTGCTGCCCGACTCATATCTGATCCCCATACTGACGATGGCACACTCCCCCGCACACATAGGATCTGCACCCATGATCGAACTCATTTCCAAAGTCTGGCACAACGACAAAATCCCTGACTCAGCCAGACGCCTAGTTCAGCAGTGCCTTATCTGTCTGCAACACAACCCCGGGAAAGGAACTGTGGTACCACGGGGAGGGTTTGGGACCCCCAATCACCCCTTTGAGGTCCTCCAGATGGACTACATCCAACTAGAGAGATGCCAAAGCCTGAAGTATGTACTAGTCATCGTATGTGCCTTCAGCAAATGGGTAGAGGCCTATCCAACCCGTGACAACACTGCCATGACTACTGCCAAAGTACTACTGAAGGAATTCTTCCCTCGCTATGGCCTTTGTCGAATTTTATGGAGCGACAATGGCCCCCACTTCATAGCTGAGGTTATCCAACTAATCCTAAAGGGGTTGGGGGTGAAGCAAAGGTTTCATGCGGTCGTCCACCCCCAATCCGCCGGTCTAGTGGAACGCCATAATGCCACACTGAAGCTGAAATTGTCAAAAATAGTGGCCACCACTGGACTTAACTGGCCGGATGCCCTCCCACTGGCCTTGTTATCGATGCGCTCCACTCCCACCAAGCACCATTTGACCCCCTAGGAGGTCGTGTTTGGGCGACCGATGAATCTCTGGACTGCTCCCAAACCGACCTCCATTCATGACGTCCCAGACGTCCTACTATCTGATTATTTGTGCAAGTTAACTAAAACATTGTCTGTCATTCATCAACAGGTGCAGCAGGCCATCCCCGATGCCTCCAGGGGCCCCGGCCATGACATCCAACCGGGAGATTTCGTGTTGATACGAAATTTCCAGCGGACCAAGAGTCTGGAACCACGGTGGACGGGCCCCTGGCAAGTGCTGATTACGACCCGAACGGCGCTTCGAGTGGAGGGGAAGAAGCACTGGCTGCACGCACATCATTGCCGGAAGGTCTCTGCGAACCTGGCCACGACAGAAAACGTCAGCACCCAAGAAGAGCTCCTGAGCAAAGACCGACCGATATTGGACTGTTATCCCGATACTGGGGCACTCGAACTTGCAAAATTCTCTGATCCCACTGTGCCATCCAGAGAAGGGTATTTCCTGCGTCGAAAGGAGGGAGTTTCGGCTAAGTAGGCCACGGACTAAGTTAAATCTCAGAACGGTGACCTAAGCATCCAAGGGATACCGGGAGAGAAGCTAAGCGAAGTCTGTGGTTCTGCCCACTACCGAGCCCCTTGAAGGTGATGGAAGCGCCAGATAAGAAGATGATGGAAGCGCCAGATAAGAAGATGATGGAAGCAACAGGAAATACCCACTATAGAAATCCAAAGACTGACAACTTGCACAAATCAAAGACAATCGCACTCTTCATTGTCTTCCTCTTCTGCCTCCTCCTCATGACCTCCTTCTGGATTCTGGAGGAAAGCACACCGGCTCATGAGGCATTGCTACCTACTGCACAGCCAACACCCCTGAAAGAGCATCACCTAATCTCTCTGTCGCCTCAGCTCCGAGAAAGGCGCAGGGAATTCTGGAACAATTCCTTCGTGCAACTGTTGCACCAACACAACCTTGCTGCAAATGCTACAAACTGCTGGATCTGCGGGTTGCTCCCGCATGCTACAGGACACTCCATCCCCTTCATCCCTTCTCCTTTCTCAGTTCACGGCTCCTGCCTCGCCTGGTTGATCCTCATGCAAGAGAGCCACAAGGACAACGCCACCTCCAGCCGGACAGTGTCACACTTCTACTCTGGGTTCTGGCTGAACAGAACCGGAAAGACCCCTGCTGCCCTGTGTCCTGCGCTCGCAGGCGCCACCTTCCTCAAAGACATTCCAGCCAAAGAACGAGTCGAAGTACAGGTACTCCACAATCCAGCCAGAACCACCTTCTCTCATCTGCAAAAACAAACTACCGCCACCCTGACTGTGGCTCTGTCTGTTATCAATGTCACCGGTTTTGTGTGCCTAGAAGGCCAGGGAACGCAACTGGTGGGTCACAGCTCCTGCCGGATCACCAGAACATTGGACTCAGTTGACCCCCCTTCCTTTGTTGCTTCTCCGAACATGTACTTTGTGTGTGGCACCAAAGCTTACACCTGGCTCCCGAAAGGTTGGAAGGGTATCTGTTACATTGCCTTCGTTCTTCCACCCACATATGTAGCCCCTGCCAACCACCACCGGCAGAGGCGTGCAGATGACATAGAACAAGCCGACTCCACTGGAGCTCAGTTCCTAGATGCAGCAAAGGGACTTGTTCCTCTGTGGGGCCCAATGGCAAACAGCCGCGCTATCCGACACCTGACCCAGGCAGTAGAAACAACGATCAACATCACGGCTGGCATCCTCGCCAACAACACTGCGGAGCTTCAGGCGGTCCGCCTTGTGACCCTTCAAAATCGTCTTGTTCTAGACGTGGTCCTAGCCGACCGAGGAGGAGCATGCCGCATCATCGGATCCAGCTGCTGCACCTACGTGCCAGACAACTCGCCTTCAGTCTACAAAGCCATTGAGCACCTCCACAGACTTTCTTCGGAGGTTCACCAAGAACAAGAAGGATGGTCGCTCGGGAACTGGTTTTGGGACACTTTGAAGAATTGGGGTTGGAAGTTATTTTCCTTCGTGCTGATACCTGTTGTAATATTATGTGGGTGTTGCTTAGGTATCCAATGTCTGCCACCTTTGTGCGGCCTTGTTTCTAACTGTATGTGCCCAAAGACTTTGGACTTCCGAAATGAGCACATGAGCCCCCTCTATGAAGTAGAAATACGTGGCCTTATGGGGATAAATCCAAACTGACAAGTTGGCGAGACATGTTAAAAGGGAGGACTGTGGA